>NC_092411.1:135672197-136310414 GCF_040894005.1 Engystomops pustulosus
ACACTCTATATTAGTGTATAAATGTATATGAGTGCATAAATGTGTGTGTATAGGTGTATACTTGTATGTATATGGGTGTGATGTATATATACGTGTAGAACTTTATGTGTATATAAAGGTGTGTATGTATCAGTGTATAAATTTGTGTACTTGTAGAAATATGTCCGTGTAGGGGTACACTCACAAGAACGTACGGGGAATGTACACTCACCGGCCACTGTTATGTGTTGCAGAACTTCACAAAAAGTATATATTTTCTTTTTAAAAAATGAGATATGTCATTAAAATATGGGCATATTACAAATACCTTGCACAGAATGCAATTAAATCCATGCAAAAATATAAAATCAACAATATAGATCCAATATTTTTATGAAAAATGAATTTGTTTTTTATCATAAAGGAGAAATATTATGGGAGCTGGAGATATGATATCACTGACAGTTCTAGATCACTGTGACTCAGCAGTTTTCCAGTCTTAACTGCCCTGAGCTTTGGAGCAGTGGCGTAACTACCGCCGTAGCAGCCGTAGCGGTTGCTACGGGGCCCGTGCTGCACATGGGCCCGGGAAGGACGGCAATACCAAAATGTATTACTGCCGTTCTCCCGGGCCCCGTCTGCTGTGCTGAACAGAGAGCTGCCCACTTGTGGTGGCCCGGACTCTCCTACCCACCCCAAACTCATGACCCGCCCTCCAGCCTGCCGGTACGTCCTCTTCCCTCTTCATCCTTCCTCCCTGCGGTCTTCCCTCCCACGCGCTTTCCGGCACGTTCCTCCCACCTGCCTGCCCGACATGTCCTCCCACTGTGCGGCAGTTCCCCCCACCTGCTGTCTGACACATTCACCCGCTGGCTGGAACTTCCATCCACTCGGCAGTTGGCAATATCTCCTGGTCTTCCTCCCGCCCACCGGTCGATGCGTCCTCCCGCCGGCCGGCACTGCCTTCCACTCATGGTCACGTTCCTCCCACCTGCTGGCCGACTCGTCCTCTTGCCGCCCTGCACTTCTTCTCGCCGGCCTGCACTTCCCCCCGCCAGCCGGCCGATGCATACTCCCTTCCCTACACAGCCTGCTGATTTTGAAGGAGGCACGACCAGCCCACCAGGACCAAAAACGTAAGTAATGTTATCTGTATTTGTTTATGTATATTTGTATATATGTGTATATGGTGTGTGTGTATGTGTCTGTATATATGTGTATATGGTGTGTGTATGTGTCTGTATATATGTGTATATGGTGTGTGTGTGTGTGTATATGTTTGTGTATATGGTGTGTGTGTGTGTGTGTGTGTGTATGTGTCTGTATATATGTGTATATGGTGTGTGTATGTGTCTGTATATGTGGGTATGTGTCTGTATATATGTGTATATGGTGTGTATGTGTGTGTGTATATGTGTATATGGTGTGTGTGTATGTGTCTGTATATGTGTGTATGTGTCTGTATATGTGTGTATGTGTCTGTATATGTGTGTATGTGTCTGTATATATGTGTATATGGTGTGTATGTGTGTGTGTATATGTGTATACGGTGTGTGTGTGTGTATGTGTCTGTATATGGTGTGTGTATATGTGTATATGGTGTGTGTGTATGTGTCTGTATATGGTGTGTGTGTATGTGTCTGTATATATGTGTATATGGTGTGTGTGTGTGTGTGTGTGTGTGTATATGTGTATATCCTGTGTGTGTATGTGTCTGTATATATGTGTATATGGTGTGTGTGTGTGTGTATATGTGTATATCCTGTGTGTGTATGTGTCTGTATATATGTGTATATGGTGCGTGTGTATATGTGTGTATGTGTGTGTATATATGTGTATATGGTGTGTGTGTCTGTATATATGTGTATATGGTGTGTGTGTCTGTATATATGTGTATATGGTGTGTGTGTCTGTATATATGTGTATATGGTGTGTGTATGTGTCTGCATTTATGTGTATATGGTGTGTGTGTGTGTATGTGTCTGTATATGTGTATATGGTGTGTGTATGTGTCTGTATTTATGTGTATATGGTGTGTGTGTGTATGTGTCTGTATATATGTGTATATGGTGTGTCTGTGTATATGTGTATATGGTGTGTGTGTGTATGTGTCTGTATATATGTGTTTATGGTGTGTGTATGTGTATATGGTGTGTGTGAATATGTGTATATGTGTGTGTCTGTATATATGTGTATATGGTGTGTGTATATGTGTCTGTATATATGTGTATATCAGGGGGGTAACTACGGTGGTAGCAGTCATAGTAGCCACTAAATCAGTGTCAGGGGGCCCCGTCATCCTACCTGACATACTAAAGAGTGGAGGATGTGCACCATTATATACGTATTATGCTGTACATTGCACAGCATAACATGTATATAACATATTTGTGATGTATATATGCTCTATATGTGTGTATAAATGTGTGATTATAACTTGCATGTGTGAGTATGCAAATATGTATATTTCTTTAGTGAGAAGGGGGGCCCCATGCAGAAGCCTGCTATGGGGCCCTGCTTCTCCTAGTTACGCCACTGCTTTGGAGGAAAGGTTACAGCATAACAATACACGTGTTAGCGACGCTGTAGTTAAACTTTCCTTAATTACCAACTCTTTGAGGACTCTCTATACAGACCAAATTTTCTAGAACTTATGTGTAATGGGACCAATTCATTTTCTAACCAGTGACCACCGTCATTGATAATGTCCTTCCTTTGTAACATCCTGGTGGATGGTCCTTTACTAAATTCTACAATCATTTAGGTTCCTATGATTGGCTGAAGAGAGTTTGGCCAGCTCTCCCATTCCCCCTTCATACTCATAGCTCCTTTAAGGCTGGATCACCCCTTTAAAAGCCATTGTCCTCAATAAAGGAGACATACCATCAGAATTGCTGGAGGTAGCCCACTAACACTTACTTGTTAGTCTCATCCAGTGCACTCCTGTAGTGTGTTTTTTATAAACTGGAATTTGTTAAAAAAAAGAGTATGCTAATAAGTATGAGGGGCTTTCTGGGCATCAACAGAGCTCCTCCATGCTCTGCTGTGTTTAAATTTATTCACTCCTTCAGTATGAGGCTGGCCACCTCACACTGCCCCTGCTCCCAGCAGAGAGTCAGTGACATTTCTGTCTGGTGTAAGTGGGGGGACAAGTGACTTGATTCAAGAACTCCTCTTGTTGTATGTATGTGCCCCCCTAGCCTGTTGCTTCCATCACGGACCTCCCTGCATACTGTAGCTACATTATGGCGTTGGGGATGTTACTTCATGTCACTGATATATCTCAAGACTTAATACAAGGGCAGGAGCTGTATTCACTGCAGACATTAGGCAACTTATGCCATAAACTGTATATGGAAGGAAACAATTAAGATCTGCTGCATAGAACAAGAAAAAGACTGGAACCTATCATAAGAACAGAGGAGAGAGAGACTCATGCCTGGGACTGAGGAAAGATCTGAAGCAAATATATTACAGTACTACAGTACTCAGAGCTGAACTAGCTAGCGTGTGGGTCCCATCATCCGACCTGTCTTACTAAAGAATGGAGTGTATGTGTGTATATATGTGGTACGTCTGTATATGGAACTATATATGTATGTATATGTGATGTGTATATGCTCTATTTGTGTGCATATGTGTGTATAAATGTGTGTGTATGAGTGAAGAACTGTATGTTTATGTATATAGGTATTGAAATGTGTGTGTTTATTCAGAAATTTTCTATGGAGTGTCACGGGCACCCCCGCGATCCATACCACGGATCGCGGGTGCACCCGTGCCTCCGTTGCGGGCACCCCCGCGCTCCATATCGCGGATCGCCTCCCTCCGCTGCCCCGGTCCCGCTCCTGTGCACTCACCTCTCCTGGCTCCCGCTCCCGTCCGGACTAGGTCTTGCCTGGGCTACTCCGCTTTGGGACAGAGATGACCCGGTTGTGTCTAGCCTCACTGCGTTTCTGTCAGAGTTCCGGTCAGTCTTCGAGGAACCAGCAAGAGCCTCCTCTGCGGAGTCTGCATTGTTGAACTTGCGTCAGGGCAACTCATCGGTGGGAGAGTACGCAGTTCAATTCCGCATCCTGGCTTCTGAACTTGCGTGGAACGATGCAGCCCTCATCGCTACATTTAAGAAAGGGCTCTCTGCGCAGGTCAAGGACGCACTGGCAGCTCGGGATCTTCCATCTACTCTGAGTGACCTCATCACCTTGGCCACTCGAATTGATGTTCGGTTTAAGGAGCGAGCTGAGGAACTACGCTCCGAGTATCCCCAAGGCCGTGTCAGACGCATTCCTCGCCTGGCGCCAGTCTTCCAAAGGCCGCTCCAGGTCCCGCCTGAATCTTCTGCTGAGGAACCCATGCAGGTTGACCGAACCCGGCTCACTTTACAAGAGCGTTCAAGACGCCGACAGGAGAACCTCTGTCTGTACTGTGCCAGCCCAGAGCACTTCATCGGTTCCTGTCCTGTCCGTCCTCAACGTCCGGGAAACGCCAGCACCTAGGCTTCTTGGGAGAAGCGTCCCTAGGTGTAAGTACAGCTTCTCCACGTCTGACTCTTCCCGTGCTCCTCCGCGTTGGCACCGGTACCCAGATCCAGGTTACTGCCTTCCTGGACTCGGGCTCTACAGCGAACTTCGTGGATGCAGCCTTGGTCTCTCGGCATCACTTCCCGGTGGTTCTTCTCGAGAAGCCATTGTCTATTGCCTCGGTCAATGGTCAGATTCTCTCCGTGCCCATCTGGTTTCGCACAGAGCCCCTGCTTCTGCAAGTTGGTGCCCTACATCAAGAGAGACTTTCTTTTTTTGTGCTGCCCCAGAGCACATCTGCTCTACTGCTGGGTCTCCCCTGGTTGCAGCTTCATGCCCCTGTACTGGACTGGTCCTCCGGGCATATCCTCCGTTGGGGACCGAACTGTGCTTCACGTTGTATGCAGATTCCCCGTCCGCTACCTGTGAGGACTCCGACTCTGGCTCCCAAGTCTCTGGAGGGTCTGCCAGCTTGTTATCGGGACTTTTCGGATGTTTTCTCCAAGAAGCAGGCGGAGATTCTACCACCACATCGTCCCTATGATTGCCCTGTGGATCTTCTTCCTGGCGCCACTCCTCCCAGAGGTCGTGTCTATCCTCTTTCTGTACCTGAGTCTCTAGCCATGTCCGACTACATCAAGGAGAATCTGCAGAGGGGTTTTATACGCAAGTCCTCCTCTCCGGCTGGCGCAGGTTTCTTCTTCGTTACCAAGAAGGACGGCTCCCTACGTCCCTGTATAGACTATCGTGGGCTGAATAAGATCACGGTAAAAAAACGTTACCCCCTGCCGTTGATTACAGAACTCTTTGATCGCCTACGTGGTTCCAAGGTGTTCTCCAAGCTGGACCTCCGTGGTGCTTACAATCTCATCCGGATCCGCAAAGGTGATGAGTGGAAGACGGCGTTTAACACCCGTGACGGGCACTTTGAGTATCTAGTAATGCCCTTTGGACTGTGTAATGCCCCTGCTGTTTTTCAGGAGTTTGTAAACGACATTTTTCGGAACCTTCTTTATACTTGTGTCGTGGTCTACCTCGATGACATCTTGGTGTACTCTCCAGACCTTGAGTCCCACCAGGCACACGTACGACAAGTTCTAGGTCGACTTCGTGACAATCACCTCTATGCCAAGTTAGAAAAATGCCTGTTTCACCAGCACTGCCTTCCTTTCCTCGGTTACATAATTTCCGACAGAGGCCTCCAGATGGACCCCGCGAAGCTGTCTGCAGTTCTTCAGTGGCCACGTCCAGAGGGTCTCCGAGCCATACAGAGGTTCCTGGGGTTTGCGAACTATTACCGTCAGTTTATTCCCCATTTCTCCACTCTGGTGTCCCCCATCGTGGCGCTCACCAAGAAGGGTGCCAATCCACGTGCCTGGTCTCCAGCTGCTGAAATGGCCTTCTCCAAGTTAAAGTCTGCTTTCTCCTCGGCTCCCGTACTCTCTAGGCCAGATACGGACAAACCCTTTCTTCTGGAGGTGGACGCATCCTCCATAGGAGCTGGAGCGGTGCTCACTCAGAAAGGGCCCAAGGGCCGAACTTTGACTTGCGGTTTCTTTTCCAAGACTTTATCCCCAGCTGAGAGAAATTATTCCATTGGAGAGAACTATTAGCCATCAAACTTGCTCTTGAAGAATGGTGGTATCTTCTGGAGGGAGCTCTCCATCCTGTTTGTGTGTACACTGACCACAAGAATCTTCTGTACCTCCAGACAGCCCAGTGCCTGAATCCCAGGCAAGCCCGGTGGTCTTTGTTCTTCTCCCGCTTTGACTTGCTGATTCATTTTCGTCCGGCAGACAAGAATGTCAAGGCTGATGCTCTGTCCCTTTCTTCAGATGTTGTTGGAGATGAACCAGTTCCTCGGCACATAATTTCTCCTGATCAGCTTGTTGTTGCAGCTCCGGTGGACCTACGGCAGCTGCCTCCTGGCAAGACGTATGTTAGACCTGCTCTCAGGAAGAGGATTCTGTCTTGGGGACATTCTTCTCGTCTGGCTGGGCACCCTGGGGTGCAACGCTCCTTGGCCCTCATCTCCCGCTATTACTGGTGGCCAGACCTGGTCAAAGATGTTCGGGAGTTTGTGGGATCCTGCTCCTCCTGTGCCCGCAATAAAGCCTCTCGTCTCAAACCGGCTGGACTGTTACTCCCGTTGCCGATACCCAGTCGCCCGTGGTCTCACGTGGCAATGGACTTTGTTACTGATCTGCCTGTCTCCTCGGGCAATACTGTCATCAGGGTGGTGACAGACCGGTTTTCCAAAATGTCCCATTTTGTTCCCCTTCCAGGTCTTCCGTCTTCACCACAGCTTGCCAGTTTGTTCTTCAAACATATCTTCCATCTGCATGGCCTTCCACTTCACATTGTGTCCGATCGAGGAGTCCAGTTTGTGTCAAAATTCTGGCGTTCTTTATGTAACCAACTGCAGGTCATCCTTGACTTTTCTTCTGCTTACCACCCTCAGTCGAATGGTCAAGTAGAGAGGGTGAACCAGACTTTGGGCTGCTACTTGCGCCACTTCGTCTCAGCCCGTCAAGACAATTGGACTGACCTTCTACCTTGGGCTGAGTTCTCTTACAATTCACTGGACTCGGGATCTACTGGTTCGGCTCCGTTCTTCGTGGTCTATGGACTCGCCCACCATAGACCTCGTCCACCTCTCCCGCTGTCTACTCCCTCTGTTGTCCCTGCGGTGGAGGATCTGGTGCAGGATCTCAAGGCTGTTTGGGACCAGACCCGCCAGTCCCTTCTACGAGCTTCAGACCATACCAAGACCCAGGCTGATAAAAGACGTCGAGCTCCTCCTGTCTTCTCTCCTGGTGACAAAGTATGGCTATCCTCCAGATACGTCCGGCTTAAGATACCCAGATATAAACTTGGGCCCGGTTCCTTGGCCCCTTTGAGGTAATCAAGCGCATTAATTAAGTGGCATACAAGCTCCGCCTTCCTCCATCTATGCGCATCCCGAACTCCTTTCATGTATCCCTCCTGAAGCCAGTCGTCTTGAACCGCTTCACCCAGCAACCCCCTCCTCCGGCTCCTGAGGCTGATTCTCCAGATGTATATGAAGTCAAGGAGGTTCTGGACATGAAGTTCGTAAGGGGTAAGCGGTTCTTCCTTGTAGATTGGAAGGGGTTCGGGCCTGAGGAGAGATCCTTGGGACCAAGAAGAAGAGGGGGAGGCCGAAGGGGGGGGGTACTGTCACTGGCACCCCCGCGATCCATACCACGGATCGCGGGTGCACCCTTGCCTCCGGCCCCGCTCCCTAGGGCGGGCGCGCGGCACTGTCTCAAGATTTAAAGGGCCAGCGCACAGGTGATTAGTATTGGTCATTTCCTGTTTTGTATATAACCCTTTGTTTCCCATCATTCCCTGCCGGATCTTTGTGCCTCTTAGCCTTAGAGAAAGCTTCCTAGCAAGTATTCCTGTGTTCCTACGTATTCCTGTATTCCTGCGTTCCAGTGTATTCCTGTGTGTTCCCGTTCCTGAGTCCTGTGTTGCCGTGTTACCTGTGTTCCTCCCTGTTGCTGTGTGCCTGTGTTCCCGTTCCCACCTGCCTGGACCTCCTGTTGCTGACCCCGGACTTGAACCTGACGATGCATCTCTGCCGCCTGCCCTGACCCTGTGCCTGGACCCGACTACGAGTTTGTCATCCGCTAAGGTACCTCGACCTCGGCTGCCACCGTGGGCTAGTCACACCTGGGAACGACCTAGTGGTATCCTGCCGCAGCAAGTCCAACCCGCTTTGCGGCGGGCTCAGGTGAAAACCAGGTGCCGCTAGGCTCCGGTTCCGGGTGTTGGCTAGTTACATCTCCCGCGGTGGTCCAGAGGATTCACTGATCCTAACATGGAGGCCTGCCTCTCCTAGTTATACCCCTGGTGTGAATATTCAGTAAATATGTTACATATAAGTAAATAAGTCCAGGGCATAGTAAAGCTATGTTCACACTACTGTTCAAATACTGTTTGATTTTTATTTGATATGTTAAACCTCCATTCTTTACTTTTTTAACTGAGGTAAGGAACAGAGGTTAGAAACGTAGCCTACTACTTCGAAAATATAGCAAACATTTGGAAAATGGCAATTTACAGTAGTGTCTTAAAATTGAAATGATCTATAGTGCCATTTTGAGATCTTTTATACTTTATTAAAAAAATAAATAAACTGGATTTACTAGGTATCCATATAACTATAATGTAAGTTTAGTGTGCAGCATGAAGATAAACAAGAGAAGTAACTTCTATATCCATGCTGCAAAATATATAGCTAAATAATGAATGATATGTATTTTATGTTACTCCCCAATTTACACATAAATGGGCCTCCAACAGTTTCAGACAGCCATTGACTCACATTCCGCCTGTCCGTAGCACGGTCCCATCTGTATCCTCTGTGGGACACCAGCAGTATGTGAGGACATCACGCCCCTTCACTGAGGCCTGCGGCTGCTGCCCGTAGGGAGAAGATATCTGCAGTGGCATGGGAGCACTAGAAGGTGAGGAGAGTATAAACTTTTATTATTTTGCTACTGTCCACATAAAATTACTTGAGGTCTATAGGAAGCAGGTGTAGAGGGCAGAACTTTAATTAAACTATAAAGGGCCGTGTACAACTTTACATGTGGTAATGTCTATATGGGGGCAAACTTTTAATAAAACTGGAGAGGGCTGTATATACATAAATTGATTCAGAGGGGAGCTGTATATGGGATCTGCATATTATTACACTGGGGGAGCTGTATATTAAGGAATTTATATAATTGTACCACAGGGTACTCTCTGAATATGTGGGCATGATAAATGCTGCTCTGTCTAATTAGACTGGAGGAGTATCTGTATATGGAGGCAGGATTAATCTGGGGGGGGGGGGTTGTATATAATTAAATTCAAGGATCTGTTTTTGGTAAAATGCTGTTAAACTGAGGGTGTTATGTAATTTTAATAGTGTCTATATGGTGTATATTATTAAACTTTGGAGGAATTATAGGGGCTATATTTTAATTAATTCAATCATTTAAATGGTATTTGAGGTATTTTCACGAGGGCCAAATATAAATTAATTAATTATTTAAACACATTATCCAGAGGTGCACTGTACATAGGGTGTTGTATGTAAATTAAGAATAAATGGTGTTGTATGTAAATTAAGAATAATTAAGAATAAAGGAGTAGGGTCAAATGACGTCTGCAACACATTGTAAATGCATCATGTGTTGTGTACTTAGAAACATATGTGGGGCATTATTACTAATAATCTACTGGAGGTACTACCAGGTGATTTATTCATGGTGGTTCTAGAATATATTTTATTACATATTGTGGTTGTGATGTGAAAGGAATATATTATTTATTAGCATTGTTATCCAGTTGACCTTATAGTGTAAGTGACTGTCATGTTTTTATGGGCGCAGTATGAGAGCTGTACTGCAGGGAGCAGGAGACATCTGGTGAATCTGGCAGCAGATAAGCCATGGCCAGGGAGAATAAATAATTAAGTCTCTGATGGAACAGAGTTCCATAGTTGTGTGTGAGTTAGCATCAGCATGTGTGGAGTCAGTGAGCCATTGCCTTCTGGTTGTTAGCCAGTGAGAATGTCATCAAGTATTGGTATTAGTGTCAGTATTTTTTTATCTGGTTGTAGTTAATTCAGTGAGCAGAATAAAGCAGGATATATTCCTAGCCAGCAGTGTGATTGTGTTTTTTAGCAAATAGGATAGAATGGGTATGTTTGATCACAAATCACTCTGCCCATCCCCCCCCCCCCAAAAAAAATTATGTCTGAATAATGAGCAGCATATTACTCGCATGGAAGCCTGGAGTCTAGTCAGTCCTACGTGCCACTGTGCAAAGCAAGTAAGTCATAACTGTTCCCCCGGATTGCCTTGGGCTAAACACTAGGTAATTAGGAAGTTTGAAATATAAATATAAATGTAAATTCTTACTCTTCTTCTTTTATCTGGAGAAGCATTATTATTTGACGGGAACATTATTTATTTTATTGAAAAAAATGTGGAAAGGGCCCTCACCTGTTTTTGCCCTGGGGTCTCCACCACCTTTAATCCACCCTGGATGTGACTGTATCCTATAAAATAATAAACAAGGAAACCTTATAGTTGCTATAATACAGAACATGGCACAAATACACTTAGGGCTTAGATGGTATTTGAAGTGAATGGGAACTAAGCTGCAGTAAGTGAATCATGAACAGAACCATCTGCCTCCATCCTCATGCACTGGTGGAGCCAGTGCTGGATAGCTGATGATTTATTTCATAAAACTGTTCTCAACAGAATACAATTTGTTTCTCTATGATTATACATAATTATTTCCTTAGGCTTTTTATAGGAGTATGTTCCTTAGAACAAGGTGTGCCAAATGTTACAATGTTCACGTTCAAAGCCAGTGCTACTGCCTGTCAGCTTTGAACAATTCTCTCATATAATCAAATAGAAGTTAAATATTTCTTAATGCCATGTTATTTTCACATCAATGATCAAAAATAACCATGTTTTTCCTGTGACACAAAGAGTTAAGTTATGTTTTGAAGAAAATCTTTTCTCTGTCCCTCCACCCCACATTCTTTTCTTGGTTCCACCAGTGTTCAAAACAGTGAGATGATAGAATAGGAGGGGGAGGGGAGACAAGACCAAGTAAAAGGATTGTACACACGGAAACACAGACTAGTCAATAAAGGAAAAAACTGTAATCCTCCTGAAGTCGTTCTGGAAAGGTAAATCACCCAGTATTTGGGTCTTAACCAACTACTAATCTCCTGGTACTTTCTGATAATCTTGGAGCATCCTGTTTGATATAACTGCATGATGGAAACTCATCTTTTCATGTCTGTTTGGATAATCACATTAGGTAGAAAGTAATGAAAACTACACAACACCTTAGGCAAGGTCCTGGTCACAATAGGCATGTGGTGGATGGATATTGGGGGATTGCAGGTATATGTACAGCGCATGCATAATTTCAGTGACATAATATAGTAAATTTAGTGCAGGTCTGATGTCACCTTTTGAACAAAAAGATTATGCTTATCCGATCTCAGAGGAGCTGCTGTAATTCTGTTCCTCTTGATAAATATTATATGGTGAGATATGTGTGCACCCCAGAACCTAATTGATATTATTGTAGTTGAATTTAACCTTTAAGGCTCGTTTGGTTAATCTATTGTTTTATATACATATTTGTGCTTTGTGTCTTTGTTTTTTCCGTTTTTCACATGCATTCATGAAAAAGCTTAATGCATAACTAAACTTAAAAGGAAACCTACCATCAGAAATACACTAAATGAGGTATCCTAATGGTAGAATCCTTTCTGTCTACTAATTCCTACACTGCTTTTACCTAAACTTTTAACCATATCAAACTAACTTAAAACTTAATCTATTCTTTATGCAGATTAACTTCAAAGGCTACTGGGGCGTGGAATAGCCTTGGCCGAGTGCTGGGGGTTACAGCCATGTGCGTCCCAGCAATGCTCTTCAGCTATTCCGCCATGCCAATGCATATGCAGTTACTCAGCTCATGGTCAAAAAGACGAAGAAGTTACTGCGCATGTGTAGACAGGGCTCACTTTTACATGTGGGGTTTTTATTGGGTTTTGAAATGCAATTAAAAGGCTTCTGCCACAGTCACATTTCATTTACATTTTGTTTATGCAAGAAGCCTAGTGCCTGACTACATTACATACAATTAGTTTTAAAACTTCAAACATATAGGAGGAATTCATCATGACTGGGCACATCTTCCTCCAGTCCCACTGAAGCAGGATGTACCCAATATACTAAGAGGTCCCGGCCTGAATTAATTCTAGTCAAGGTCCTATTTGGTGTAGAATTGTGCTATAATCACTGCACAGGCTATAATAAATGTGTCAACCAGGCCCACTTGAGTGGCATTGGGGAAAAAAAGGGAACTGGCGCACAAGCCATGATAAAGTTCTCCATTGGATTGGTATTACTTGTATAACCAGAACTATAATCAATGTCATAAAATCTTGAAACCTTAACTTATAAATGTGGCAAAAATGAAATGATAACTTTAGGGCCTGGAGGGATATCATTTGACCTAGGCTATTTTACACCCCGGGGTTTGGTATGGCCTGGGAAGTTCATCCCCAGGGTATACTCTGGTATGGCCCAAGATACTTATGTTCTTTTCCCAGTACTGCTAGTACCCCAACAATCTCAAGAATAGAAGGCCGTATATTCGCATGAACCCTAAATTGCTTCATGCGAATATAGTCCAGGTTAACAGAATTTTACTTTACAATGCAGAAAAATTTTAAACTGAAGTGGAAACCACCTGTTTTGGTACGGTCACAGTTGGAATCGCTGTGGAGATTCTACAGCAATTCCGAGCTATGAACCCCAGCCAATGGGTTTGTGGGACACATATAGCTACCATATACATGATAAAAACTATGCCGGCTATGTATGGCCAGTAATGGGGCCCACCTAATCTGCAAAAGTCCCACAAAAACCTTTGAAGAAGTTTTACCAAATAAAATTTCTGTGTCTAATGCACATTGCTATTGCTATAATTTGGATTAATTTCTAAATCATGACCTGGTTGTGTCGGCCAGTTTTTACAGCTGTACACACCCAGCAGATAAGGTGAAACCTGTTATTAAAGGGACTTGCATTTTAACTAAACATTTTTTTATAAGATCCTTGAGTATTAAAGGTAATCAGAAGGAGGTGCAGCCATTATTAACCCTGATTCACCAGGTCTTCTCTATCTGTTGCCTGTACAGTGTCTAAAATGGTTGTATCAAAATCATGGACTATGGTGAAACACTTCGATGGTGTTCCTAAATTGGAGGACTTCAAACTTATTGAAAAGGAGTTGCCACCACTTGAAGATGGAGGTAATGTACCTTTATTAAAACACACAGTATGTAATAATAATAATAATAATAATAATAATAATAATCTTTATATAGACAAATCATGGGGGACATATACAAATAAAATAAGACACTACACAGTACAAAACTCATATGGAGCAATATGGAGTTGCTTGTAGAGAAAATGTCAACAAACTAATGTGTTAACATATATTTATATGTGCTCCATAACCTATACTTAAAAAGACCACTAGTAATTGTCTAGAAATGTGAAGAGCCACAGCCTCTACTGTAAATAGAATATGCCTTATGTACATGAACTGTCAGACTCTCCCATTGTCTATAGTAACTATACTATAGAATTTAGAGTTCAGCTTTCATTTCTAGGATCTCTACAATATAAAATCAAATATTACATACTCAAAACATATTTAATTACTGCAGCTTTACAAGGTCCTAGTATGTTTATTGATAATTAAGTAATTCTTCACTTGCAGAGGTATTGCTGGAGTCCGTGTTCTGGAGTGTAGATCCATACATGAGGTAAGAAATGAGATGTGCACAATATATACCTTAAAGGAAATCTACTGTCTGGAATCTACTTTTCTTAGTAGATCCAGAGGTAGATTCCCGATGTTTGCCTTACACATCTACAGTTTTTATTGTATCTTGTAAACTGGCCTAACTAAATTGTACTGATATGCAAATTACCTGCTGAGGCTATTAGGGGCATGCAGTAGCCCCATTTGAGCTCCTGGGACTAAGACTACTTTATGCCCCAAGTCGCCCTGCAGATCTGCCTCCTTGCATGGCCATGCTGCCTGAGAATGTGTCTGCACGGCTTGCACAAGCACGGTGCGTCCCCTATGCATCACGGCTCAGTAAAGCCGGTAGGAGACCAGGAGCTTCTGTGCTTGCGCAGTGTGGGCCTGTGCCTGTGTGGGCTGTGCAAGGAGGCGAATCTGCAAGGATACTCACAGAGGCTACAGTGTACTTCATGCCCCAAGTAGCCTCTGCAAGTAATTTGCATATCAACACAAAGTATAAAAACCGATAGATACAAGATAAAAGATGTAAGGGTGAGGAAGACATTGGGAATCTACATCTGGATCTACTAAGAAAAGTGGTAGATTTCCTTTAATGACCAGATAAAATCATAGGTAATATTATGTTGATACAGTCTTTTAGAAATTACTTCTAGAAGTGTCTGAAATTGACAAGTGGGTGTTTATTATTTGCGGTGTGTCCATTCAAATATTGTAATTGTCCAATCAGAGCTGACAGGCTGAGACACACCCATTAAATAATGGAAACACTATGTTGTGCATTTATACACTCACCGGCCACTTTATTAGGTACACCTGTCCAACTGCTTGTTAACACTTAATTTCTAATCAGCCAATCACATGGCGGCAACTCAGTGCATTTAGGCATGTAGACATGGTCAAGACAATCTCCTGCAGTTCAAACCGAGCATCAGTATGGGGAAGAAAGGTGATTTGAGTGCCTTTGAACGTGGCATGGTTGTTGGTGCCAGAAGGGCTGGTCTGAGTATTTCAGAAACTGCTGATCTACTGGGATTTTCACGCACAACCATCTCTAGGGTTTACAGAGAATGGTCCGAAAAAGAAAAAACATCCAGTGAGCGGCAGTTCTGTGGGCGGAAATGCCTTGTTGATGCCAGAGGTCAGAGGAGAATGGGCAGACTGGTTCGAGCTGATAGAAAGGCAACAGTGACTCAAATCGCCACCCGTTACAACCAAGGTAGGCAGAAGAGCATCTCTGAACTTTGAACAACGCGTTTCGAACATTAACATTAGTTCTTACTCATGAGTAAGAACTAATGTTAGTATTCGAAACGCGTAGGTCTATGGACTATGCACTATGATCACTTCTTATATTTTAATGGATTTTGAATAAAGAAGATTCATGTTTTAGAAAGCCTGGAGTGCCGACCCCTACCTTCCTTTGTTTTTTGATTACACCGGGGCGTTCCGACAAGCCCACTGTGGATTCGTGCACCGGACTACACAAGTGTTTCCTGCGGCTCTTCAAGGTTCACGTGAGTGAGCGGTACGCTCAATGTGTTTTGTTACCCAACATCTGATGACAATGAGTTCGCTGTACTCAAATGGCCTCCACAGTCACCAGATCTCAATCCAATAGAGCATCTTTGGGATGTGGTGGAACGGGAGATTCGCATCATGGATGTGCAGCCGACAAGTCTGCGGCAACTGTGTGATGCCATCATGTCAATATGGACCAAAATCTCTGAGAAATGCTTCCAGCACCTTGTTGAATCTATGCCACGAAGAATTGAGGCAGTTCTGAAGGCAAAAGGGGGTCCAACCCGTTACTAGCATGGTGTACCTAATAAAGTGGCCAGTGAGTGTATATACATTCCATATATGGCAAAACAGTGTTGAGTGTTGAGTGCAGAATAATTTATGGAGAATAGTAGTCTTTCTTAAAACTGACATCTCAGGAGGGTTGGTAGGTTACTTTTGTGCAAGAGGTGAGAGACCATGGTTATTGTTTTGCTATGAAGAGAAGGCATTTATAGTACTTAAACTAACTTCCACTTTTCAGACCATATAGCAAGACAGCATTGAAAGAAGGTGATGTCATGATGGGAACTCAAGTTGCCAGGTAAGATCCTTTTCAACCATTTTTTTTGCTATGTGTACTCCGTATATGAACACTGTACATTTAACAAAAACTTCAACACAAATATACACTTATATTTCTTTATGTAGGGTAACAGAAAGTAAAAATCCGTCCTTTACTGTTGGCGATTATTATGTTGCACAGTCTGGCTGGACCACACATTTCATATCAGATGGCAAGAAACTCCGTGCTTTACCATCAAATTGGCCTGAATCACTCCCAAGATCGCTGGCACTTGGAGCTGTTGGCATGCCTGGGTAAGCCTGAATAATTCATCAATGTGCCTTATGCTCTCATCCCTAATATGTCTCCTATATGTTGAACAGATTTAACAAAAGCCATAAAGGCCATCCTTTCAATATACAAAAGCAGAGATTTCTACTAGGGAGATTTCACAAGTAAGGGAAGGGATAAAACACAACCGTGTAAAATACCAATTATAAACAGGTGCTCATAGCAGCAAAGAGAAATCCAGGGGCACAAGTTTTTGGATAAGGGTTACATTTTTGCCTATGTAATCCAGTTAAAATTCTTTCTCTGAACAGAGTAACAGCATATATTGGATTAAAGCAAATCTGTGATCCAAAACCTGGGGAGGTGTTGCTTGTGAACTCTGCTGCTGGGGCTGTTGGCACAATAGTTGGCCAAATTGCTAAAATTAAGGTATGTTACATTATATGCACACAGATGGTGTACACTATTCTACATACAGTACATGTTTAGATGGAATATGAATGTAGGGGTTGTCATCCTGGTACTGTATGATCATGTATTGTACATTGACTTCCTATTTGTGAAAAATAATGTTGTATAAACCTAAAATATAATGTATAAACACTTATCGCCAGGGCTGTAAAGTAGTTGGATCGGCTGGGTCTGATGATAAAGTTGCATACTTAAAGGGCATTGGGTTTGATGAAGCTTTTAACTACAAGACGGTGGGCTCTTTGGAAGAAGCTCTGAAGAAGGCATCTCCGGAAGGTTATGACTGCTATTTTGAGCATGTAAGTTAAAAACTAATATTGAACAGACACATTAGTATAGTATACAGTATATATAGTATATAGAATATGTATATAGTATATGCCAACTACATAATAGCCAATAGGTGTCCAATCACCGGTGGCCTGGTCATTTACCAAGGACACTCCTATTAATTTCATGGTGGCTAGTTTTGATTCAGCATATTGTAGCTCAATCCTAAAACTTAAAAGGTGCAAAGCATAGCTGATATATGGAGCTGTGTCTATGTACAGGTGGTCCCCTCCTTAAGAACACCTGACTTACAGATGACCCCCTAGTTAAAAACAGACCTCTTAATGTCTCTTTACTGTACTTTAGCCTCAGGCTACAATAAACATCTATAACAGTTATTAAAGGTGTCTGCAACTAAGCGTTATTGTTAATCCTGGTTCTTATGGCAATCCAAAATGTTTAAAATCCAATTGTCAAAGAGACCAAAAAAATTCTGGCTGTGGTTACAATATACAGTTCCGACTTACCCACAAATTCGACTTAAGAACAAACCTACAGAACCTATCCTGTACGTAAGCCGGGGACTGCCTGTAATATACTGTATGCAGCTTTGTCTGGAGCATAGACATTGTATAGTGTATGGTCCTACATACTTGTGAGTTTACTGTACATTAAATATATTCGTTGTTATTTTTAATTGATTATTTACTGTTACTACTATGCTATATTATTACCACAACTATTATTTCTCAATGTCATTCCACAGGTTGGTGGAAAATTTGCGGATGCAGCCCATCAGCAAATGAAAGACTTTGGCAGAATAGCAGTTTGCGGATGCATCTCAATGTACAATGATACCATTCCTCAAACAGGTGACTCTAGTTTTTAACAATAAGCTGCTTATTTTTAATGTTATGTAAAAGAACTCTCAGTACTATGTCTTGATATGTATTCAGAAATACTGATCCAATTTTCCCCTTCTCTGGCAAGGATGTCTGGAAGTTGAAAGGACAATGGCTTAACATATGACTTAAAGGGGTTATCCGGGTTTAAAAATTTTTTATGGCCGAGCTAGGGAGGGCTATTTAAACATAATAAACATGTACTTACCTCCTCCGGTGCTGCCGATGTCCCGCGCCGCGGCCCGTCTTCTTCGTGCGCCGGTTTCAGTACAAGGGCGCACAGGGAGCTTCCGGCCGGCCGGAAGCTCCCATGCGCACCATCTCCCAGCGCTTACAACGCTGAGAGATAGGGACGGATGGGAGGAGCCGTCCACAACGCGGACCGGAAGCTCCCGAAGTGACGGCGGGGCGGGACATCGGCGGCGCCTGAGGAGGTAAGTCCATGTTTATTATGTTTAACTATCCCTCCCCAGCCCGGCCATAAAAAAATTTTTAAACCCGGATAACCCCTTTAATCTCCCCCATACTTTTGTTTCCTGCAGACATTATCAGCTGTACTGCCCTTGCAAGGTTAATGTGAAACTGCAGACAAACCTTCACAATTATTAAAGTGAATGTACTGGGGTCATGTAATGGATAATGTTACATAACACATAATGCTTTCACTCTGTTCCCTCAATTGCAATTTCCAACCTAATCGCAATAACATTTATACATTAACAAAGTTGGCTTTTAGCAGATGGCATCGGAGCAGGAAGCAATGCCACAAGGGGAGGTCAGTTTTACTTTTATTGATCAATAACCTATTCTTGTATTTTCTGGCAATTGAGAGAGTGAAATAATTATTGTTAGGATTTGCAACATGATCCCAAAAAGTTAATTTTACTATTAAACAAAGGGTATGTCTAGAAGGTCCATGTATACTTCCATTGTTATTTGCTACAAGTTTTTCAGCTGCAGTTAAACAGATGACAAACCTGAATATAAAAATTATTCTCATGTGTATACAATATGAGGCAACTTAGGACACTGTTGGATCTTACGCCCTTTTAGGCTATGTAAAATCCAATGACTGGTTTTGCTTCTTTTTGGGTTATTGCTGTAGTATAAGTACATTGCTTTAATCTGGAGAGCCATATTCTGTTACCATGTATATTGCTGGTGGTTCAGTACATAGAAAGGGGGTTCTTGTGATGAAAGCCAATAGTAAAAACAAAATAATGCACTCCACTGACTCCATTAGATGGGTTCTGCCTCTGGAATCTGTCACCTGCACAGTGTTAAAAGATGCCAAACAAGGGGTTAATATGAAATCACAAAGGAGTAGAGACCCATGCATAGGATAGTACATTAGTTGTCTATGGGTGTGTTGGCAATGTCTGCTCCTCCTCCAATCTGATACATAAAGGAAGCAGAAAGCAGAAAGAAGTGCCACTCTGGAACCACTGCATGTAGCTGATTGGTGGGGACATCAATCAGACCCAATTAAAATGCTTACATTTTAGTCACATCTTATTTCCAGAAAGTAACTGTAATAATTTACCTCTAGGACCTTATATTCAGCCGCTTCTTCTATTTAAACAACTGCGCATGGAAGGGTTTCTTATATTCCGCTATGAAGATAAGCCCATCTATGAAGAAGCACAGAAGCAGCTCTTGGAGTGGATACTAGAGGTACAAATAGCCTTAGAGGAAATCGACCACCAAAATCCATCATGATAAACCAAGGACACTTACTCATAGATCCAGGTACTGTGACTGTGGTAATCTTATATTTGTTACCCATGGAATCCTTCTGTCTAAAATCAACATACAGTACAGACCAAAAGTTTGGACACACCTTTTCATTCAAAGAGTTTTCTGTATTTTCAGAAAAATTCTACTATAAAAATTGTAGATTCACACTGAAGGCATTAAAACTATGTGGAACATTTGAAATTATAAACTGAACATAAAAGTGTGAAACAATTGAAAATATGTTCTTCAAAGTAGCCACCTCTTGCTTTGATTACTGCCTTGCACATTCTTGGCATTCTCTTGATGAGCTTCAAGAGGTATGTCTTGAAGGAGTTCCCAGAGATGCTTAGCATTTGTTGGCCCTTTTGCCTTCACTCTGCGGTCCAGCTCACCCCAACTCGATTGGGTTCAGTTCTGGTGACTGTGGATTCCAGGTCATCTGGCGTAGCACCCCATCACTCTACACTACCTGTGTTGGGGTCGTTGCCCTGTTGAAAAATAAATGATGGTCCAACTAAGTGCAAACCAGATAAAATAGATTACTCCTGCAATATGCTGTGGTAACGATGTTAGTATCCCCAACAGTGTCACCAGAAAAGCACCTCCGCACCATCACACCTCATCCTCCATACTTCACAGTGGGAACCAGTCATGTAAAGTCTATTTGGTTACCTTCTCTGCATTGCACAAAGCCACGGTGGTTGGAACCAAAGATCTCCAATTTTGACTCATCAGTCCAAAGAGCAGGTTTATTGCCTGTCCTTAACAGTGGTTTCCTAGCAGGTATTTTACCATGAACGCTGCTGCACACAGTCTCCTCCTAACAGTTGTTGTAGAGATGTGTCTGCGGCTAAAACTCTGTGTGGTAGTATCCTGGTGACTCTTGGTTTTCCTTTCCTGGGGTGGTCCTCATGTGTGCCAGTTTCTTTATAGCCCTTAATGGTTTTTGTATCTACACTTGGGGACACTTTCAAAGTTTTCCAACATTTTCGGACTGACTGATCTTCATTTCTTAAAGTATGATGGCCTCTTATTTTTATTTACTTAGCTACTTTTTTCTAGCCATAATACAAATTATAACAGTCTATTTATCCACCTGACTTCTGCACAACACAACTGATGGTCCTAACCCCATTTATAAGGCAATAATTCCCGTTTATTACACCTGACAAGGAACACCTGTAATGTGAAAACCTTTTCTGGTGACTACCTCTTGAAGCTCATCAAGAGATTACCAAGAGTGTGCAAAGCAGTAATCAAAGCAAAAGGTGGCTACTTTGAAGAACCTAGAATATAAGACATATTTTCAGTTGTTTCACACTTTTTTGTTAAGTATATAATTCCACATGTGTTAATTCATAATTTTGATGCCATCAGTGTGAATCTACAATTTTTATAGTCATGAAAACAGAAAACCCTTTGAATAAGAAAGTGTGTCCAAACTTTTGTCTGTACTGTATATACTTATGCTAATGAGCCTGAAGGGGTATGGGGGGTGTTACCAGACTGTTACAATGAGCAGAGCAAGCCTCCCAACCACCTGCACTTCCTGCTGCTGCAAAATTGGGTGAGACATGTTCTGTTCATTGTAACAGCCTGTAAATCTGCAGCACTAATGGTCTCTGACAATACCCCCAAAGCCCTTCAAGCTCAGTACCATAAATTTCAAAGTTGATTCTAGAACGAAGCAAGTCATTTATAACAATTATAAGAAGATTGCCACAGTCACTGGATCTATGAGCAAGTAGCCCCTCGTTTATCATGCTTAAATTTGGTGGTAGATTTTCTTTCATTCATGGAGTTCAAAAGGAACCTACCACCTCGATTCTACCTATAAAGGTAGAAGGGGTGGTAGGTGGATGAATGGGACGTGAGAATAGCCCTTTTTTGGGCTAATCCTCACGTCCCGGCTATCTTTTCGAAAAATTTATTGCAGGCATATGTAAATTTTTTTATGCGGCTACTGGGGCGTGGAGTACGCGGACATGAGGCTACTAGTAGCGGCTACTCCACGCCCCAGTAGCTACGTTACTCCGCCTCCGTGGACGGAGCTACTGTGCATGCGCAGAAGGCTGCAGATGCCGGAGTACTTGGACGAGGGTGTGCAGCTACGAGGAGCTGCGCGCCAAAGATTAAATGGTAGGCGGAGTGATGTGGCTACTGGGGCATGGAGTAGCCGCGACTTGTAGCCTCATGTGCCTGCAATAAAGTTTTCTAAAAGATAGCCGGGACGTGAGGATTAGCCCACAAAAGGGCTATCCTCACGTCCCATTCATCCACCTACCACCCCTTCTACCTTTATAGGTAGAATCGGGGTGGTAGGTGCCCTTTAAACATGGACAATTGAACTTAATTTTTGGTCCAGTGTCCTATGTATATAATATACACATAAGTAAAATACAGAATATAACCACTGGCCAGGGAGTGGCCATAACCACTGCCATATGAACGGGGAAAGATAGAACATGAGAAGGGATAATGGAAAAGACTAACGGACACCCCTAGTGTTGGTGTGAACTTAGCCCTACTTTTTTAATTGTCAAGGTCTGGCCTCCTAGTAGAGGTTTGAAGTACCGTACATAAGCTAAAAAACAATAAGTCACACATTAATACATATTCTAGGTCATGTGACAATAATATATACCAGAAAAGCCAAAAAAAGCCTCTTTAAGAGATAACATAAAAAGAAGAACAAAAAAAGAGGAAAAAGAAGACAAGGCTACAAATGTAACTAGTGAAAAAAAAGTAATCTTTATTATTAATGGAACTAATAAAATATATGTATAAAAAAAGTGCATCACAGGACAAAACACACAATGCACGCCAGGTAATCATTTGTCCCCTTTTCTGTCACTTTAACTCTATCTTTGCCACCTTTTGGCATTTATTTGTTTATCACTGGTCGTTTTGTGTTTCTGTGACTTTTGGCCTATATCTGTTTATAGCATTCATACATTTTTTACATCATTGCTATTTCAGCATTTACATGTATACTGGTTTTTGTATTGTGCTGCTTCTGGCCATATTATGTTGGCTCTTCTGACTTTGTACTTCATTATTTATACAACTTTCTTTATATTTTGCTTATTCAGGACCTGGCGTACATTGCGTGTCTCGTCCTGTGATGCACTTATTTTATAAATATATTTTATTATTTCCATTTGTAATAAATATGACTTTTTTCACTAGTTACATTTGTAGCCTTATCTTCTTTTCCTCTTTTTTTGTTCTTCTTGGGTATTTGACGTTTGAAGTAGTATATTATAACTATTTATATGATGCCTAAACTTGTTATGTTTTATAATAGGGTAAGGTGAAATATCATGAACACATCACCAATGGCTTTGAGAACATGCCGGCTGGATTTATTGGAATGCTCAACGGAGAGAACACAGGGAAAGCAATTATAAAAGCTTAGATTACAGGACAAATATTTCAGTAATCAACTGACTCATGTATTGCCTGACTCTATGAAATAAACCACATCTTTTAAATATCTGTCATTTTCGATTCTTGCTATTTTCTATAAGACAAAAGTGACAGGATGTTAAATGCAACAAGATAGCAATTTTATCAATGTACCATAATTAATACAGGAAGCTTTGCATAAGATCTCAACAACAAAGTGTTTACAAGGTTTATGTTAAAGGTCAGGTAGGAATAGTTCATAAAGAGTGATAGTATTTTTTCTTTGTTTAAACTCTGTTTATTATTTTGTATGCGGCATAGTAAATAAAAGACATGGCAGGCAAGTTATATACATAAACAAACAATCAATGCAGGGGCACGCCACCAAATACAGTCCTGTACAGAGTTGGCTTGGATGAAATGATTATGGCTCCTGTTATTGAATAACTGCTACTCTTTCAGGTTTGTCCAGTGCTTCATATTATAAGACGTTGGTTATGACTTTGGCCTTTCCGTGTTATCATTTCCAATATGCCTCACTAGCATTGCAACTTATCCACCACACATATTTGTGATCTAGGCCAAATGATTGTTATTGGGGCACATGTATCATAGTTTGGTCTCTCTGAGGTGAATTTTAGAGAGTTTTTGCGGCTAGTTTTTCCCCTAATGTATGATCCTGTCTTTTTACTTGTGATACATGTTCAGTTTTCCTATCCTGGCAGGTGCAAATTTTGGCTTCTTTTTGAGACTTTTGTTGCAGATGTTTCAAATCCACATGGACACAAGTCACGTAAGACGGTTATATACAGGAGAGGATACAAGCCACGTGAGGGGGTTATATACAGGTGAGGACACAATCCATGTGAGGGGGTTATATACAGGAGAGGATACAAGCCATGTGAGGGGGTTATATACAGGAGAGGATACAAGCCATGTGAGGGGGTTATATACAGGAGAGGATACAAGCCATGTGAGGGGGTTATATACAGGAGAGGACACAAGTCATGTGAGGGGGTTATATACAGGAGAGAACACCAGCCATGTGAGGGGGTTATATACAGGAGAGGATACAAGCCATGTGAGGGGTTATATACAGGAGTGGATACAAGCCATGTGAGGGGTTATATACAGGAGTGGACACAAGCCATGTGAGGGGGTTATATACAGGAGAGGACACAAGTCATGTGAGGGGGTTATATACAGGAGAGGATACAAGCCACGTGAGGGGTTTATATACAGGAGTGGACACAAGCTACATGAGGGGGTTATATACAGGAGTGGACACAAGCCATGTGAGGGGATTATATACAGGAGAGGATACAAGCCATGTGAGGGGGTTATATACAGGAGAGGACACAAGTCATGTGAGGGGGTTATATACAGGAGAGGATACAAGCCATGTGAGGGGGTTATATACAGGAAAGGATACAAGCCATGTGAGGGGGTTATATACAGGAGAGGAGACATGCCATGTGAGGGGGTTATATACAGGAAAGGATACAAGCCATGTGAGGGGGTTATATGCAGGAGTGGACACTATTGTTAATTTGGGATTGAACATGTTTCATTTTTAAAGAGAACCCGTCATGCAAAATAACCCCCCTAAACTAAATATATTTTCATAAACTGCCATTAGAGAGCATTGCCTCTATCCCTTCATTGTCCCTCTACATGCCTGTAAACCTAAGCAATGAGGTCCTAAAGCTGTATGCAAACGACCTGTGAAATGTCCAATGAAGCATTAGCATATTCAAGCTGTCCACTCTATTCATGAGTGGGAGGCACAGCCACACCCCCAGTGCATGACTGACAGCCTGTATAATGATGTGAGGCTGTATAATGATGTGCTTGCTGGTGCTGGTGGCCACACCCCCTGCAGCCTGTGTGTGCATGTGTGTGTGTATAGGAGAGATACAACAGCTCCAGGCAGCCATGTTACAGCAGAACATGTCAGATTCATGTGTAGCTGATGTCTGTGTCTCTCACCTGTATATTAGGAGGATGCAGCATGTCAGCAGATACAGTACACACTAGCCATACTTTACTATACATTACACACAGACATGAGCAGGGGGAGGAGAGGGGAGGGGGAACAGGGGTGACATCACTGCCTCTGACCATGTGACCAGCCTCATTTACATGATAAAGAATAGATGATTTTACAATGATTAATGTATGAAATAACTAGATAAAGGCTGGGACGGGATCCTTGTGAGCTGCTCCAACAGGTAGTAGTGACAGGACAAGTGACAAAGACCTGATGACAGGTGTCCTTTAATGCATTTTGAAACTAATTACAGCAGCTGAAGAGAGGTGATTTGCCTTATTTCATTACTTTTTACATTTAAATTTACAAAACGCATAGTAAACACAATGTTAACACATGCGTTAACGTGGCATTTATATTGCGTTTTGTAAACACAAATGTTAACAGTAATGAAATAAGGCAAATCACCTCCCCTCAGCTGTTGTAATTAGTTTCAAAATGCATTGTGTGTGACCTCACCCTTAGGGCGCGTTCACACGTTGCGTTTTGACCTGCGTTTTCATTGCGTTTGAAACGCATATACAACAGCTGTGGAGAGGTGATTTGCCTAACTACATTGCTGTTAACATTTCCGTTTACAAAACGCATGCGTTAACATTGCATTAACAAACGTAAACGGTAATGTAATTAGGCAAATTACCTCACATCAGCTGTTGTATATGCGTTTCAAACGCAATGAAAACGCAACCAAAACGCAACGTGTGAACGCGCCCTTAGAAGTAATCAATAAAAAAAATGCAAAAATTTAAGAATTTTGACGAAAGAGGTTACTGTGCAAAATGTTAAACAGTTAAAGCATGTGAAATAATTCCAATTTACATGTTAAAATTGGGTCCATGAAAAAAAAAAACTTCCTTTGCACCTGCCATGGACCAGATGCAGATTTGCACCTAAAAGTCGCAAAAAAGTGAAATGTCGCATTGAACATGTGGAAAGTTAAGATACATGAGGCACACTGCAAAAGGTACAAACCGAGGTGCACTTGAATAGTGCCAACAAAAGTCACAAAAAAAAGACAATGTGCCGCATGCAGAGACACGTGTGTGTCAGATCAGACATGACACGATCTGTCATGAAAGAGATCACTGTAACTGGGCAGTCTAAATTGGTCCTGTGTTGTCAGTGGGTGGGCGTTGACTTGTAATCCCCACTTGCCCCTAACACTCGTCACCCTGTCACGAGACGTCAGAGTAGCAGGAAGCACTTGCGTCCGATATATTGGAGTTAATATTTTAAAACTATGCTCTCGATGAGACCATTATGTTATAATATACAATAGGAGGATGACAGATTTTGGAAACTCAGGAACCACATTGGGGGGGGGGGGGGTCAAAGAATGGGTGGTGGAGGGGTGAGTGATAATCAGACAAAGAGGTGGTATTAAGCGCTATACTACTTCTGAATTTTGCAAACTACCTTCAGTTTCTTTTTTAGTGTGCACTATCTATTTGTCCCAAAGCTTCAGAAATCTACACCTGGTCCCTTGACTCCAATAAACTAGTTCGTCAAGTCTATAAATAATTGTGAACCTTAGCTCCATTGAGAGATTGTTGGAAGCAGTGATTGTCTCCAGATCTTTGGTATCAACAGTTTAGCTGCCATCAGGAGTGTGGTCAGATCATGCTTTTTTGGTCTAAAGGTGCTAGATGGTTGCCATAGTAGCAACGACCAGGGGTCTTTTGGAGACAGACTGAGCAGGTCTCATTTATTTCTGATACAACTTTATTCCAAAATAATTTAATAATTTGGCTGTCCACCACATGTGAAACAGGGAACCCTCCGCATCTCCACATCTCCAGCATGCTGATGGGATTCCTAATAGAGTGTAGGAAGGCGGAAAAGAAGTTTAGAGGAGTTTCCCCGAGTTCTAATGCATCTAGAAAAGGGGGATTAAGGGGTTTATAACTTTTTTTGTAATTGTTATTGTTCACACTTTTGCACTTGTCATTGTATTCTTGCCACTTTTCTTTACCTGACTGTGCTGGGTTGTGCACCCTCTTAGCTCAGCCCAGCACAGGACCTCAATACAAAGCCAGTTCAAAACGTTGTCCCTTGGTGTGGCAATGTCAGGCAATACTGTAGATCAAGAGCATAAGAAGGAGGAGAGTGTCACACCAAAGGGTTGACAGAAATCTTCAACCTATACTTCCCTGGATCCCTAAACCACTTGTTATTATAAAAGCCAGGCTGGTGAACTTGCAGATCCCACCACAGTGTAGGGCCACACCTGTCTCCAGAGCCCAACACTGTTTTGTGTGATGTTTTATGAGAAAATCTGCCCCTGTGTGTCCAATATGTGTGTGTGTTACTTGTTCCATTATTTGAGTGATGTGTAAATGGCCCCTATGCATCATGTGACATTTCTTGGGTGTCCTGGTGGGTGTCCTGCTTGCATATGTGTAGCATCATAGGTTCAGGTTATAGGCTAAATAGGATGAACTGTGCTTGGTGTAAATTGGTAATGCTATAAATAGGTGCCTGTAGCAGATTCATAAAATAACAATTTACTGTGTAATGATTACAATGTCTGAAAAAATTCTTCAGATAAAAAAAAAATTTAATTCAGTATTTATTGAAGCAAGAAATGCATGTGTACAACATTTTTTGGATTCTTCATTTATATACTGTATTTACATATATGAATGAATGCACAACTTTATATGCTTAGTTTTAATATTTTGCTTTAACATTTCATATTGAACAAAACAATTTAATCTTTTAAGGATATTTGTGAGTAATGATATGAGTAAACCTATATATGAAGACTTCAGGTTACAAAGCTGATACCATGTGCAGTAATAGGGCATATGAGGGAGGGGTGGTATAAACAGTCAGGTATAAGGCTAGAGGCAAGAAATATAATTTTGTCATGTGAAGCAGCAAAACTCATGATGTGTGTACTGCTGTCTAAAGTTCACACAGGACTGTTGATAAACACAAAGGTTTTTTTTTTAGGTCAGTCACGCTGCATTACAGTGTAGTTTTAGTATAACACTAAGGCTTTTTACAGAGTATAGTAGATAAAGACAGGTGCATCAAGTTCCACCAATGTATGGAAAAGGAGGTGACCTCAGGTCAGGGGGATGGAAAAGAAGAATTCTATACTAAATATATATACCTTTGCCTCCTTTGCCAGCATCAGCCTTTCTATGGACAACATCCCCCACTGTGGCTAACCTTTTTGGGCTTGGGGACAGCCGGACCCCCCATAGATATTATATACAGGCAGCATCCCCCATAGATACTATATAGAGCCAGAACCCCATATATAATATATACTTCTAGTACCTCCCCAATATATAGTATATACAGCCAGAAGAACCCACATAAATAGTATATACTGCCAGACCCTCCACATAGCTAGTATATAAAGCCAGCAAGCCCCTATAGACAGTGCATACAGACAACCCTCTCCATAGATAGTATATAATCCAGTATCCCCCATACATAGTATATACAGCCAGCACCCTCCATAGATAGTATATAGAGTCAGCACCCCCTTAGACATTATATACAGCCAAAAACACCATAAATAATATATACAGAAACCCCCTACAGATAGTATATACAGCCAGCACCCCAATAGATAGTATATACAGCCAACACCCCCTATAGATAGTATATACAGTCATCATCCCCATACATAGTATATACAACCTGCAACCCCATAGAATAGTATTTAAAGCCGGCATCCCCCCATAGATAATATATACAGTCAGCACCCCCACCTAGATTGTATATACAGCCAGAAGAACCCACATAAATAGTATATACTGCCAGACCCTCCACATAGCTAGTATATAAAGCCAGCAAGCCCCTATAGACAGTGCATACAGACAAACCTCTCCATAGATAGTATATAATTCAGTATCCCCCATACATAGTATATACAGCCAGCACCCTCCATAGATAGTATATAGAGTCAGCACCCCCTTAGACATTATATACAGCCAAAAACACCATAAATACTATATACAGAAACCCCCTACAGATAGTATATACAGCCAGCACCCCAATAGATAGTATATACAGCCAACACCCCCTATAGATAGTATATACAGTCATCATCCCCATACATAGTATATACAACCTGCAACCCCATAGAATAGTATTTAAAGCCGGCATCCCCCCAAAGATAATATATACAGTCAGCACCCCCACCTAGATTGTATATACACCCCCCCTTCATAAACAGTATATACAGCCATAACCCTCAATAGATAGTATATCCCTTAAACAACCTGGCTACCCATTTTATTAAAAATAATTCCTGGTCAACTAGTAGTTCACTGAATCCATGAATTGGATCTAAATTGGCATGGATCTGAAAGACAAAAAAGGAAAACAAAGGGTTTATAAAAAAAAAAAAATAGTATCCTCACCTTATACCGGCAGTATAAGGTAGGAAGCTAAAGTGCATGAGGGAAGGGTTGAGGCACAAAACTTCTAGCCTTTTTTTTAGCCATTCACCATACCATAATATATAATGTTATTTTTATTCTATGGGTCCTCATGTTCAAGAAAATACCTATGGTATATGGATTTTTAATACCCCCCCCCCCAATTTTACTGAATAAAAACTAATTTGGATAACATCTTGTTAATTTAAGAGGCATAACTTTTTTATTTTTGGCTGACAAATCAGGTTAAGGGCTTAGTTTTTTTTTTACAGCATTCACCTTGAGGGTCCAATAACAATTCTGTTTTAATATACAGATTGTTAGGGATGTAGCAATACCAAATATGTGTTTTTTCTGTATTTGGGGTTTTCATACTTTATTAAGTGTTTTTATGGGAATGTGTTATTTTAGGGGCTTATATTTAATTTATTGCTTTGTTTATTTTAATGTTTTAAACTTATTTTTTTTTCTTTATTTACTTCTCACCAACTTGGCCTTAAAGGGCACCTACCACCACAAATCTACTTATATTGGTAGATTGGGTGGTAGGTGGATCAATGGGACATGAGGATAGCCCTTTTAAGGGCTAATCCTCACGTCCCCACACTTTTTTGATAACTTTTATTACACATATATTCAAATTTACTTATGCGGCTACTGGGGCGTGGAGTAGCCGCATCTGAGGTTACACGCGGCGGCTACTCCACGCCCCGGTAGCCACTTTACCCCTCCTACTCACCCATCTTCGGCGCGCAGCTCCGCGTAGCTGCGCGCCCTCGTCCGGCGATCCTGCCGTCTGCGCATGCGCAGAAGAGCAGGCCCGCGCCTGCGCGGTCACTGCTCCGAAACAGTCGCGGGCCTGCTCTTCTGCGCATGCGCAGACGGCAGGATCGCCGGACGAGGGCGCGCAGCTACGCGGAGTAGGATGGGTGAGTAGGAGGGGTAAAGTGGCTACCGGGGCGTGGAGTAGCGGCCTCGTGTAACCTCAGATGCGGCTACTCCACGCCCCAGTAGCCGCATAAGTAAATTTGAATATATGTGTAATAAAAGTTATCAAAAAAGTGTGGGAACGTGAGGATTAGCCCTTAAAAGGGCTATCCTCACGTCCCATTGATCCACCTACCACCCAATCTACCTTTATAGGTAGATTTGTGGTGGTAGGTTTCCTTTAAACCAGCATTCCTCTAATCGCTGTTTCAAGTCTAAGACACTTCACTACAATACTAATGAATTGTAGTGCAGTGTAAACTGTCCGAGCATGCTGACGCATAAGCAGATAGTTTACAGTCAGACCCAGAAGGGATCTGACTGCAGAAGAGATTGGGCAGCTCTGGGGCACTTGGCAGACCTGAAGAGGATCGGATCCCCTGGTAAGCGGCACAGGGGATTTGATCCTTAGGGGGAAGACCCTTACACCGAATTAGCCATCTATAGGAATTCTTCTGCTGCAGGGAATCTGTAGTTGGACTGGCGGGGTATACATTAAACAAAGTCAAATCTAGCAAAAGAAAGTCCACTGTCTTGAAAAGATTCCTTCTATTTTTCTTAGTCCATAAAATGAATTCACACCATATCGATCAGAAAGTGGGTAAAGAAACTAGGGATAACCTATGTGGTTTGAGCATTTAAAAGATACTCTTACCGCAAGCGATTATAAAAGCTTAGATTATAAAACTATAAACTAATAAAAATATTTCAGTAATAAATTGATTAATGTATGAGGTGTCCTATACCCTTCCTGATCTGATAACATCACTTATAACATAAATAACATCTCTTATTTACCGCTTTATTATTGACTCTTAAATCTATTTTGCTCTAGATATCAAAATGATTTGGTTTGATTAAAAAGGTTAAAAAAATTAATAAAATCAGGACTAAAATTTGATTGGTGGGGCTCTTATTATTGGTATCTCCATCATGAGAACTATGGAATGTCTCTATATTGAATGGCCAGTTGTACTTATTTTTTAAGATACTTTAGTACTTTGTTGTGACTTGAGACTTTAGTATATGTTATGATTGACTGTTGGCCCTTTTAAATCAGGTCTGTATGGTGTTCTCTTTCATTCAGTTCTATCAGTGCAGACCAGGAAAAGGAAACAAAATATAAAAATACTATAAAATAATATTCATGCCAGGTGTGGTGTTGTTTTTAGAAAAAAAATAAGCCATGGTTTTTACCTTTGGACAACCCCAAGCAATATACATTCTTGATACCCTCTCCAGATTACAATCTTTGGAAAAGTGACTTTGTTCATGGGACCACCCTATGTATGACTTTATGGAGGTTTACTAGTTATTAATCCTAACTTCTACATACATGTACTTTGGACTGCAATATGACCACATTAGCATCAGAATTATCTATATTTGTACAAAGCCATAACTCAACAGCAGTAACAAAAGAATCGATATCACTCAGCACTAATGACTCTGAGTTCAGGTAGTGTGGCAACAATTGTTCATTGCCAATGTCCCTGAAATATTTTCATACACTATTCCAAGCTGAGTGTCTAAGATTTAAAACTAAAAGCCTTGCTGTGTACTGTATATTGAATAATGCTGCTCAATAGTTTCTCTTTATAAAGGTCATTTGAATGATGAATCCTATGGATGTATGTAGCGATGTTGAGCGTTTGAATGGCGCTAGGACGACCCAATTGGTATTTTCAAGATCTTTTAATTTTATAAAATAGGTACACAATAATAAATAAATAAATAAATAAATAAAAGTCTATAAAATTAGTTCCGAACAACACGTTTCGCGCTCGAGCCGAGCGCTTCTTCTGGTTCATACATATACATTGGAAGTGAGAGACTATTTAAATAAACCGGTGTCATCTCATTGGTAAATGACAGTATCCGGTAATTAGCATAGTTACATAAGCTTGAGATGAACAATACAGATGATAAAATAACATACAACTTCATTTTAGAGTTAATAAACATATTTAGAGACAAAAATTCATTGTGAACTCATAATATTATTATACATACAGAGCATTAAGATAGACTTGGTTTTGTGGGCAATGAAAAGCTGCTGGAAGCAGAAAAAACTACAGGTACAGATCCCTGCTTAGGACGTGGGATACTACAACTACGGAAGCTGGCATGGGACATGAGAAACTACAACTACGGAAGCCGGAATAGGACAAAAAGGCTAGAATGGATCGGAATAAGTAGCTGAGTGTGAGAAGGTAAAAGAGTTTAGATGCATGTTTTCATTGGATCGTCTCATTGGCTTCATTGAGGCCATTAGGGACAAGGGTGTTTAACGTATATATCCAATATACCTCGCGCCTACACAGTAATTGAAAGCGATTGGGCGCTGTGTTAGGTATATGGTCTATGGGCATAATGGATAAGGGAAATTTAACCTGGGGGTGAAATATACTGCAGTGCTTGGATACACCGTGTAGCAGATATTTCTTTTTTACATTTTCCCTGTGTTTATTAAGACGGGTGCGTAAAGCTTGGACAGTACGTCCGACATACTGGAGGTGACATATCTGGCATTCAATAATATAAATGACATATTTTGTTTCACAAGACATATTTAGCGGGATAGTAAATGTTTCCTTGGTTGAATTACAAATAAATGAAGAACCCGTTTTCATAGATACACAGCAGAGGCACCTTTTTTTACCACATTTTAAGATACATCCCTTTTTTGTTTTGTTGGGATGTAGTGGCTTTTTATGTTGTCTTATGACGCTAGGAGCCAACAGATTTTTAATAGTGGCTGCTCTCCTATATGTGATTTTGGGATGCTTGGGTAAAAGGTCTCGTAAGTATGTGTCGTTGGTGAGAATATGCCAATGTTTTTGAACGGCATCCCTGATCTCTTGAGATTTATCATTATATTTTGTGATGAAATTTGCATTTGATAGCTGGTGTTCTTCCGGTACGGTATTGGCTTTGGTAGTGATACATTCGCTCTGGCTGAGCGGTTTCGCCTTTTGATATGCTTTTTTTAGGAGGTGATTAGGATACCCCTTTACTTTAAAATGGTTTCGTATGGTCTCAGCTTGTTCGTTGAAGGACTCAGTGTCAGTACAGTTCTAATCCTTTTGTATTGGGAAAATGGGACATTATTTATCCATTTTTTGTAATGTGAACTTGAATATTCTAAGTAGCTGCTCGAGTCTACTTTTTTGAAATGGGTTTTTGTTTTGAAAGTTTCTTTGTCATGATAGATTTCAATATCAAGATAGGTGATGCTGAGGTTGTTGGTTTCTAGTGTAAAATTGATACCCCAGTCATTGTTATTTAGGTGTTCGTGAAATCTATCGATTTCCTCTCTGGGGCCGGTCCACAGGAGGAACAAATCTTCAATATAACGTCTGTAAAGGAAGATGTATTTGTGGAACGGGTTCATACTACTTTGTATGTGTATTTCTTCGAAAGCCCTGATAAAAAGGTTAGCGATGGAGGGGGCCACACGGGTCCCCATTGCCGTCCCTAGAATCTGATGGTATATGTTAGTGAAGTAATTATTCTCAAGTACGATCTCTAGACATTGTCGCAGAAAATTGAAAATTGATTAAAGAGCCTGTAATCAGCAAAAGTAACAGAAGAGTAGATTGGGTAATAGTGCCTCTTAACCTCTTCTACCAGATTTATGACCCCTAGCATCTGAGGGATCTAGGACAGTACAGTTCCACAATACATTGCAAGCCAGCATTAGCCAGTAAGCCACTTTTACTAACAAGCAAACTTGTATTACAGGGATGCAGTAGTGGATTGTAATATGTCCTTTTTTATGGCCTCTCATAGTCATGTCATATTCATATGTGTAGCAAAACATACAACTCTTATTGAACACTTATTGAAGGCTCAAGCCATTATACATATGTCATTCGATACAATCATATTGATAGGATTTATCAAATCCAAAAATTATAATAACACAATATACGCAGTAGAGTTCTTGCTTATTGTTTAATTAGGAAGCTTTCCAAGTAAAGCAACAACATTAGATACGTTAGAAGTATTTAAACTATTATCCAAAGAGACTGTTCATAACCTTATAAAGAAATAACTAGAACTTGTTATACTGATACGCCCTACCTATGTTTGCATAAAAGCATTGGTGTAACTAGGAGACGATAGGACCCATAGCCTACTTCTGCATGGGGTCCCCCTTCCCATTAAACATAAAAATATTTTTTTATAAACTCACACACGTTTCTATACACATGCATACAGTATATGCACCACATGTACATGCACATACAGTATACATACATCATATACACTCATATACAGTATATATACACCATGCATATACATAAAAGTTACCCTATAAACATCATACAGCATATACACATCATATATACACATACATACAGTATATTAACATAATTTACAAGTCCATTCAATGTTTATGAATCATATATTTACATACATATACTAATATATATATATATATATATATATATATATGTACATGTATATATACTATATAGACAGCATAAGTACAAATACATACACTATATACTGTCATGGGTGATCCCGCGATCCATGTCTCGGATCACGGGTGCACCCGTGTTCCTCTCTGTTGTGCAGCCCCGGCCCTTTGTCACGGGTGCCCCTACGATCCATGTTGCGGATCGCGGGTACACCCATGCCCCGATATGTGCTGCCCCATCCCCGGCCCGTACTTACCTCTCCAGGCTGTGGTTCTGTCCAGGCCGCACGCTTCCTCCGACTATGCCACACGCTCACGCTGCCAGGGTTGCGCGCACATCAACTCTCCAAGAATTTAAAGTGCCAGCGTCCTCTTATTTGGCACTGGCATTCCCGGCTCTGCTATATAATCCGGCGGCTCCCAGCATCCCCTGCCGGATCTTCAAGTCCTTCCACTTAAGAGAAAGCCATCTTTGTTTCCTGAGCGTTTCCCGATGCTTCCATGTTCGTGTGCGTTTTCTGACACCTTTGTGTTTACTGTGTTCCTGTGGCATTCCTGTGTTCCTGTGGCATTCCTGTGATCCTGTGGCGGTCCTGTGATCCTGTGGTGGTCCTGTATTCCTGTGGCGGTCCTGTGTTCCTTTGGTGGTCCTGTGTTCCTGTGGCATTCCCGTGTTCCTGTGGCGGTCCTGTGTTTCTGTGGAGATACTGTGTTCCTGTGGCAGTTCTGTATCTCGGTGGCCATCCAGAGGTCCTGCCATCCTTAGGTCCTGCTATCCAGAGGTCCTGCCATCCAGAGGTCCTGCCTACCCAAGGTTTTGCCTACCCAAGGTCCTGCCTTCCCTGTGTCCCTACCTTGATTGCCACCATGGGCCTGGTCGCACCCCTGAAGCGACCTGGTGGCTCCCCGCTGCAGCAAGACCATCCTGCTTTGCGGCGGGCTCTGGTGAAGACCAGGGGTCCACTTAGACTCCGTTCCCAAGTTGGGGCTAGTACCATCATCCCCCGCGGTCGTTCAGGGATTCCACTGACTTTAGCCTCAAGAGACTCTCCCACACCCCCGTGCGTATACACATCATGTACACTAAAATACACACCATACATACAGTATAGATACTTATAGTCCAGCAGTCTTCTCATCTTCACCTCCTACTGTCACCTTCTCATTACCGGCGGCAGAAGGCCACATATGAGAAAGCAGCACAGTAGCTGCCAAGCACATGGAGGAATTAGATGGCTTGACATAGTCCTGCTCTCCTGCATCCCCCTCTGCCAGTATTTCTTCTCTGCGCCGACCACCGCTTGTGCTGTGGAAGATGTCAATTCTTTGTGTTTCAGGATGGCTGGTTGGGTCCCAGGACACTACGGACCCTATACCAGCTGTTATGGCTGCAATATACAGATTGGTCCTATGGAGACCACCCTAACAATATATACACATATAATATGTACCATATGCCTGCACCTGATTGTGTTATGTGATACTATGACTTGTCCAAAATACAAAGATAACTTATTTATATAATAATTTATTGTTAATTTTATTTATTTGTTATCTGTGTGGAAAGCACAGTGTGGAAAGGAATGTTTAGAACCTCAATGAATCATGACTAAGAGCCAGAAAAATGGCTCGAAACGCGTAGAAGTATATCTCTAGTTTTTATCATGTCTAAATAAAGTGAAGTTTTTATATTTTTCTAACAATTGAAGGCTGGAAATTCCTTTTTCTTTCTGACATATAACCTCAAGTCTTGGTCTACTGCATATCAGTCTCTGTGATGCAGATGTCTGGTCTGTATTTTGTGGACTGAATATGCCTACGTAAATGGATTTTGTGTCTGTAGTAAAGACAAATACCCTTTTACATTCTAAATCAAAGAAAAAAAAATGTACCTCACGTTAAGGCACCTCATTTAATAAATGGCCTTATGGTTTTATCATTTTTATATCATTTTGGCTTTTAAAATATTTAGTTTTACTAATTGTGGACAATACTTTTTGTATTAAAAAGCAAATACAGTGCTCAGCTTATAAATATGGAAATTTTAAAAGTAGAATCTAGGTAGGGCCCAAATAACAATGATCAGTGTCACGGCGAGGACGCCGCCGCCTCGTCACGTGACGTGGGGTGCAACTGTACAGGTTAATTTAGCCTACTCAAACTTGCGCTCACCTTTCACTCAGGACACAAATTGAGCCTAAATCACACCTCATACAGCTCCAGCACCAGACCCGCTGCCACCACTTATTGCATTTATACCGGGACCAATAAGTATCCCACTCTACATCAACTCTTGCTCTCAAGCAGTCAGCTTGTCACACTCAGCACTTTAGCAGTCACACAGCTAAGCACACTTCACAAGGCTATGAGTTCGCAGAGCATACAGGGACCAAAATTAAAGTGAAAAGCTTTAATTACAAAAAGTTGATCAGTGCATAAAAAGATATTAAAAACAAAAGAATTACAAAATAAAATGACACACAACACGGCAAAACAGTTATAAAATAAAAAGGGAGAAAAATAACAGAAACTTACAAACTTATAGTAAATCCTGATCCCTGGAGGTGGGAGAAATAAGGGACACACTCAGCTTGTCAAGCAGCCCCCAAAATGTGAACACCAATTCTTGGATTTCATATTGTTTTATAACTTCTCAGTTTGGTTCAGATTTCAGAACCTCCCATTCATTAATTAGTCCAGAGGGTCATTCACGATTGGGCAAAGTGTTAATGAGGGGGGAGAGTCCAGGAATAATTAAACAGTTCTTTGTTTCCAAAATGCTAGATGCAGGGGTGGGGGTAGGTGCAGAGGAGAGGTGACCAAATGGCTTTTGAGGTCACCAGAGAACATTCTGCAGGTCAGAGTTTATCAGGTTGTAAGGATGTCCAGGATGTTGTAAATGAGGCCTGGACGCTTCAATGGATGCCACATATTTCAACCAAGTTTGTAATTGCCCAATAGATCAACAAATCTTACACATTCAAGAATAGTATTTCCTTGACAATCAGATTCATCGCTTGGCCAAAAGATCCAGGGCCTGTTCCCCAGGATCTTACAGGCAAAGCCCAGAATGTCCCTGGGTCGGTGGGAAGTGTCCCGCTTTCCGGGTGGTGTTTCCATGTCATCAGAACCTAGATAGAGGTGACTACTTTAAGTGGAGGAAGAAGACACGGTGACATCACACTGCAGAAGACATCACACTGCATTTTCTACTGACTACAGTGCCGCGGGAGATGCGGTATAATCATGTCACCACGCCTTGTTCCAAAAACCGGTATGAAGAGGAGAAGCAGGAGCGAAGACAGGTGAGTATTATGGTCCATTTTTTAAAAATTTTACAGTGTAAGGGGATTGACACATTGATGGGATTTAAGTATGGAGGATATCCATTTCTGGAGGGACTGTGGGGGACATGCATATGGAGGAGGCTATTGGGGACATTAACTGCTGGGGAAGACATTACTTATTGGGGGCTGTGGGAGGATATTACTTGTTGAGGGATGTGGATACATTACTAGGGGCTTTGAAGGACATTACTTAATGGGGGCTTTGAAAGACATTACTTACTGGGGCTGTAGGAGGACATTGCTTTATGAGGGCTGTGGGGTGAATTAGTTACTGAGGGCTGTGGGGGACATTACTTACTGGGTCTGTAAGGGACATTACTTACTAGGGGCTGTGGGAGACATTAAATATTGGGGCTGTGGGGGACATTACAGGGGGTTGTGGGTACCATTGTATACTGGGGACCTTGGGGACATTACTTACTGGTGAGACTCTCTTATATAGCGTGGAGGAATTATTCAGTAGGGGGGAATTATTTAGTCTGGGTATTATTAGGTGCAGTACCTTTCACTGTACATGGTTAGAAAGGGACCACAATCATGGGGTATTAATTGTAAGGTCACATTGAGGGGCCATAAGTAGAGGCCATAGGTATTAAGTGTATTAAGTGCAATATTACATATCTAGGCTTGTTTTGGGAACATACTAAGGTGTCGGGACAATGAAGAACATATGATGTCTGTGTAGTAAACTGCATAAGCATGAAGCGTAGCTGAAACAGGAGATATGTGATGGTTGAGCTAATGGAGGAGAGATCTCTCCTAGGTTTTTGATTATTTAGTCGTTTTGGCATAAGCTCATGTGAGATGTGAATGTACAGGAATGGACACTACTGAAAATTCACTACATGGAAATTGGCCTGTGCCCTGGATCTTTTATGACCTTAGCACGCCACTTGATATATAATATCTTTACACAAAAGAAAAAGGAGTTGCATATGACATATTAGTATAAAATAATTTTTAATAAATTTATAAAAAATAGTCACATATAAAATCAGGCAGAGGGATTGCAATTAGGCCAGGTAAATTGTGGCAATAACAAATATAAGTGTATAGTAAGGAAGCCTATAAAAAGTAAATCAGTAGTGTGACTCCTAGGCACCTTACCCATATCTGCTTCACACGGTCCTGGCCACCCCAACGAGTGTTTCGCACTTTGCTTTGTCAAGGGGATGCTGAATCAGTCCTCATGCACCTACGTCATCTTCCGAATTTTTCTATCAGATCCCTGATTCACGCCATAAAGCAGGAAATGTAGCAAGACCCACTTCCAGCCGTGCACCAGACTGATGTATCACATTTCCCCCACATGCGCATCACAACTTTACACCTCACAGGTAGCGTATTGCAATGTATCTAGAGGAATGTATCTAGAGGAATGTTTTTGGGAGGATTTCTACACTTAATAAGACAAATAAATACTGTATATCTAATTACAGCTATCTTCTCTACACCATACAATGCAAATCGCAACCAACTAGAGATGAGCGAGCACTAAAATGCTTGAGTGCTCGTTACTCGAGTTGAACTTTTGCTTGAGTGCTCGTATTGAATAACGAATACCATTGAAGTCAATGGGAGACTTGAGCATTTTTCACTGAAAGAACACATTGAAAGAACACATTGAAAGAACACTGAAGAACACATTGCAGATGTTTGCAGATGTTTTCACTGAAAGAACACATTGAAAGAACACATTGAAAGAAGAACACTGAAGAACACATTGCAGATGTTTGCAGATGTTTTCACTGAAAGAACACATTGAAAGAACACAGTGAAGAACACATTGCAGATGTTCCGTACATACTTGTCCGAAGACACGCGTGCCGAACGGTGTTCTTCACAATAGTTTGTGAAAAACAATATGTGTGAAGAACACATTGCAGATGTTTTCATACATCTGGGCAATACGGCCATCCATGTACATGGCCATATTGTCCATCGTACCGTACTGTGAGTGGGACATATAAAAATATAGAGCATGTCCTATAATCCACCCTATTTCCATCCCGTACAGCCCATAGAAGTCAATGGGAACATATAAAATATGGATTGCATACATGCTGCATACGGTGGGAGGTGCAATCTGTCAGCCAATCAGTAGTCAGCCATCCATCATTTGCCAGCCCATGGTATTTTATACGGATTTGGAACAGATACTGTGCCATTCGGTGCAATAGGTTGCCATACGGTTACTATACGTCCAGTATTTATGGCCACAATACAGCGTATATAAATAATGAGGCCTTAGACAGTTTATCTGTTGTTTTCCTCATCGTGGCACAGTTGGTGAGTTATTATATCATTCATGTATCTTACATGTACTGAGATGTGCTGTGTCCCTTGTTCTTAATACTGTTATTTTCATGTAGTTTTACACTGATCCTATTAATAAAAGTTGTAAAGGAACCCCCTACATCAAGCTCAATGCATGGATAGGAAAGAGTTTAGCTGTCTGACAACTCGTTCACAGGGATGGATTGAGGGTGCCAGAACAACTCCCTCTTGCTTCTTCACAGAGTTCATAGTGGGGTAAGCTGACATCAATGGGAGCGTGGAGCCTGCGACAGCTAGGCGGAGAGTGGGCATGACAGGCTGGGCTGGGAAGGACTCATAATACTTTTGGGTGGAGGTGATTGGGGGTGTAAAATAACAAATTAGGTGATAGGGGGGATTTGAAGAAGGGGGTGGAGTTAGAGTCTTTAAAATAGCTGGCAGTTCCCCAAAAATTTACCCGCCCACCCCACCCTTATTTATTTTTGTATAGGGGCCACACATGGGGTTTTGGGGAGGTGGGATACAGTTAGTCTTAAAACTCTTTGTCAGGGAGGGGTAGTATAGGCAGTTAGGGATATTTGTAAGGTGGCGGGTTCTTGGCAACAGCCACTGGTAAATTATTGTATACTTATATGTGATATGCAACTCCTTGTTCTGTTGTGTGAAGATATATATGATTATATATGATTTACTCTACTGCACATGATTTATTGAGATGGGTGTACTGTATGTATTATGACCCAGCCCTTGATAGGGAGCTTTAGGATAACATCAAAATCCAGTATGATAAACCAGGGACACTTCCTCATAGGTCCAGGCATTGTGACTGTAGTAATATTCTTATATTTGTTATCCATGGCCTCCTTTCTTCTAAAATCTACTGTTAAAATATGCTAATAGTCTATCTGAGCCCCTCCATGCTCTGTCTTCCCAGACTTATATACTGTTCTCACACTTTAGCCTGCTCCCTCAGGACTTCTACCCTCTCTCTGCCTGCTGCAATCTCCTGGCAGCAGCACACAGAGGGAGGGGAAGTGCTGAGGGAGCAGGGGGAATGGCAAGGCACCAAACTCACAGTGTCTGGATCTATGAGTAAGTGTCCCTGGTTTATCATGTTTGATTTTTATGGAAGACTTTCTTTAAGGGACTTGTATGTGTACAGGTGTTGTGGCTGAATACTTAATAAATAACTTTGGGCAAGGATACACAAGGAAGCACATGTAAAGGTTTTTCAAGTGAAACAGCTAGCTGCAGTTCTCAGCTCTATTTGAATATCTGCCAGTGCAAAAATAATGATAAAAGTTATTGTATGCTTTATCCTAAGGGAGGATTCTCACATGGCGTTTTTGTTACATTTTTAAATGCATCCAAAACGCAAGTGGGAGTGGGTTTGAACAAAAAGCATGTGTTTCCAATGAAATGCATGTGTTTTGGCCCAACCCCCTCCCACCTACATTTTGGGTGCTTTTAAAAAGCGGCAAAAACGCCACATGTTAATCCGCCCTGGAGACTGCGTTCATATATTCAGTCTTTCAGTAGCTGTTTTAAAAGCCAAAGGCAAGTGTGGATCATAATAGTGGAGAACATATGATTGAGAGGTGCTGCTCCTTCTCTTTTTTTAACTCCACTCCTGGTTTTGACATTGAAAACTGCATCTGAGAAGCTGAATGTGTGAATACACTCTCAATTTCAGTTCCTAGTAGAAAGAAATGACACAGCTTTCATTTTAATTGCATGTGGTTGTCCTCGTGTTGGTACTGTAAACTATCTTCATAATACACAAGTGTCTTTCAATGCTTGGGTAGAACTTTGCTTACAAGTCAGGTCTCAGGACTGCAGCCTTCTGTGTAGGGAGGGGATACAGAGGTCTGCCATTGAGCTCAGTATTGTAACACTGGTTACATATTAGAGGAGGGGCCGCACACCATTACAAGGGGAAGTTGTGTAAAGGGATTTCTTCCTGCATGCTGAACAGTCTGTGCTCATAAAGTGACAACTTCCACAGCTCATTTTCCTTCCAAGTCTCCCAACAGGATTAGATTACAGGTAAATCTACTTATTCCTAGAAGGCGAAGATGATATATGGCTTGTATTCTTTCTATGTATAGAGAGCTTTATGCTGTATTCAAGGGGCTCTGTAATCCAAAGCAAGTATGTAGCTTGTTACGTATGTACACTGTGTAATATCTTTCTACACACAACACAAAAATGTAGTAAACATTAACATCTGGTGATATGTTATATGGCAATTCCTCTTGTAAAGTGTCATTTGCCTGTGTTTAGACTAGAATTCACATGCAGCAGGTTTGTAGAAGAAATATCTGCAGTTACTTGAAAGGGGTGTGCAGAAATCCTTCCATATGTTTCTAAAACATTATTTATGCATATCTCTGCAATTGAAGATACATTCAATGTATATGAAATGTTAGCTGTGCTGGAACCTTTGCTCCTACAATAAGTAGGTGGGGTTTTTTATGAAATAAGGTGACATTGTTTAATACCCCGCGTTTCAATGTGGAGTCCTCCAATAATGTTTAGTATTCCTGGCCTCATCATCCAATGCATAGATTCAGGGGTGCAAGAGACAGACCTCCACTGATCAAAATGTTTAATCTTCCGGTGAACATAACCTAAGAGTCTGAGCACATAGAGCAGAATATGCATAATAAGTAAAACTACAAAAAATTCCCTTGTAATTTGGCCCAACGGCAGTCATCTAGGGTGGATCCAGATTTTTATATTTTTGTGTTTAAAGATTGGGGTTTTGAAATATGTTGGATTAAGTATTAATTTAAAAAAAAATGGAAAACTCAACAAATTACTGGATTCTTAAAAATACTACAATGGGTTAACTGTAAGAAAAGTTTTTATGTAGTCCAATGAGCACTGTGTACAAAAGGGAACTTGAATTGCCCTCTATTATCTAATAACTTCTAGGGTTGCATAATCTCTATATGGATGTTAAAATGGGTTTATATATCTGTTGATCTTCAATCCAAATAGTGTGTGCACGTAGCCTTAGCGTGGTTTCACATTGGCTTTTTTTTTTCTTATCAGTGATTTATCACTGAACCCATTTTGAATTATGGGCACATACAGGTTGGGTTTCTCTTCCTGGCTTCAGTGATTTTTCATTGATTTTTTCATACTGAAACATTCTTTTCAATGGGCTTTTTCACACTTCAGCTGAAAAAAAAAACTGAAGTGTGAAAAAACCCATTGAAAAGAACGGTTCAGTAAAGTATCAGTGAAAAATCACTGAAGTCAGGAAGAGAAACCCAACCTGTATGTGTCCATAAGCCAAAATGGGTTCAGTGAAAAATCACTGATGTGAAATAAAAACACCAATGTGAAACCAAGCTTACACTGTAGAATTTGATATGGATTAACAGAGAATTTCTCCACATCTATTTAGTGAGGTGATTACTGTTGCAGTTCAACAAAAACTGACATTGTGTAATTTGATTTTTCACAATCAAATCTGTATTGAAAATCTGCTGCATTTCGTGAACATGTACACTTGGTAAAAACATTTTGACTCCTAAATGAAATGATCCAAAATCCCTCCTCACACAAGTACCAGGCAGTCCCCGGGTTACATACAAGATAGGGTCTGTAGGTTTGTTCTTAAGTTGAATTTGTATGTAAGTCGGAACTGTATATTTTATCATTGTAATCCCAGCCAGAACTTTTTTGGTCTCTGTGTCAATTGGATTTTAAAAATGTTGGGTTATCATAAGAATCAGGATTAACACTAAATATTAATTACAGACACCTGTGATAACTGTTACAGCTGTTTATTGTAGCCTAGGACTAAAGTACAATAAATTACCAATATCCAGAGGTCCGTTTGTAACCAGGGGTCGTATGTAAGTCGAGTGTTCTTAAGTAGGGGACCGCCTGTATATAAAGTAGTGGTGGCGAACCTATGGTATGGTTGCCAGAGGTGGCACTCAGAGCCCTTTCTGTGGGCACCCAGGCCATTACCACAGACGACTCAAGGTATCTTCCTGCAGTCCCAGACCACCCAGAACTTGCTGTGCACAGAGCTATTTTAAAGTGACAGTGCTACCTGGGACTACCGGAGGAGTGGACAGATCTGGATTATCATTGTAGCTCCTGACAATTCTTCCTGTTTATGGTACTTGCAATAAATTAGTGGGTCTTGGTTGTAGTTTGGGCACTCAGTATCTAAAAGGTTCGCCATCAATGATATGAAGGATGTGACTGTGAAAGCATCACCCAGGAGTTGAGATGGAATGTGGTTGACATGCAGTACAGTGAATTGTTTGTGTTCCCGAAGTTTGTTCAGTTGTCTTTAAAGGGAGTATGCCAGCAGTTTTGACTATACAGAACTACAGACATTGTTAGGTAGCAATCAAAGATAACTGGAGGATGGAGGCAAACTGAGAGATCCGTATGTCTGGCCACAAGGAGATAAGCACAAAACAAAGGTGCAACCCTAGTGTGATACTGTATTAAAATGGTGGGTAGATATAGAAGTGATAGGACTCTCACCTGATGTCAAGTGAATGTCAGCCTTGATAGGTACAGTGGCAGCCAGTCCAGAAGAATCCACATTTACACCGGGACCAGGAACCCAGGAAATCGAGATAAATCATGCAAGAACCTTTGGAGGGAAGATGAGGGAGTGGACCGGCGCTCAGATGTCCAATAGATAACTGGAGACTCGTCTGTATTAGGAGGCTTTTATTAAAGTAAAGCAACGCGTTTCAGCTCTGGACCGGAGCTTTCATCAGGCATAATACAATCACAAAGTGTCACTCAATATATACACTAAAAAACCGGGAAACCGGAAACCACGGCAAGATCATGTGGGGTATTGGGAGGTCATAGTTCATATAAAAAACGTTCCTATCAAAATAACAATAAAACAGATAAAAAACATTCCTAAAAAGGATACAATATGATCAACTCACTAGAAAAGCACATGTAAGACCTAAAGCATTTGATTATAGTATACCATAAAAAGAATGATACTTGGTTGCTGATCACTGTTCATAAATATAATTTAAAAAAATACGTAACATAAAAAATGGTAATAAAAGGCCATACTGTGGTCTAATTTTACCCCACACAAACGGAGTGCATAATCAGTATGTGGCCGGGTAGACCGGTATTGGTTTATCGTGCACTTTATGTGAACTATGGATCGCACAGATGGTCAAGATGGATTGTTTAGCAAAGCTTTGGCAGGGATTTGAAGCAGTGAAGATTGAGAGTGGCCATGGGATAGCAAAGGGCAAAGGAAGATCTGCTCAAAAGGTATTTGGGTTTATATAAAAGCATTCTGACCCAGAATAGGCCAAGTTTTTAGAAGCCTTGACTGATTTTATTGCTTCTTTTAAACCGTTAGGGGTTAGTGTACCTAATTTATAGATCCAGTAGGTTTCAATTGAGGGTCCCGACCCAATCTGATTAGTTTTGGGATATTTGTTCTTTCGGGGTCACCCTAATTACACCGAAGTCCCCTCTATGATCCAAAGTTAAGTGCTTTGATAGGCTCTATTTTTAAAAATACTGTTTCAGTTTTGAAGCGGTATCCGTTCATCTTCATTTTCACAGATTGTATACACACACAGTCCACCAAATAAATAACAAAATTGGATGAACAGGATAATCTGTTTTTAATACTAAAAGTTTCTCCAGTGCAGCTTGATGTAAAAGTTTTTGTCCCGTGGTTGATTATTTCACAACAAAGTCATAGCTTGTGGTTGCATTTTATAACCCCAGGGGAAGCTTTGCATAATGCTCGGGTATTTTTTTTACTTAAGTTTACTGGGTGAAATCAAGTTCTTGATTGTTGTGGATCTCCTGAATGTTACAGCCAGTTGTTTAGGGAGTATATCTCCAAGAAAAGGGTCTTTTAAAAGAATACCCAATGTTAGCTAAAATGGCCCTAATTCTGGCATTCCCTTTATCAAAGGTGGTGATAAAATTTAGCGATCTTGTCAGAGACTGTTTAGGTCAAAGAAGCTTTTGAAGCTGAAATAATAACTAAAAAAGAACAATGTTTTTTGACAGTCAATCATCCCTCCCTCCCTATTTTTTACCATCTACCTAAAATTCATAAGGATCAGAAGAACCCCCCTTTTTTAGTGAGTTGATCATATTGTATCCTTTTTAGGAATGTTTTTATCTGTTTTATTGTTATTTTGATAGGAACGTTTTTTGTATGAACTATGACCTACCCCACTTGGCCGTTGATGAAAGTTGATGAAAGCTCGGGTCCAGAGCTGAAACGCGTCGCTATATTTTAATAAAGCCTCGTAATATAGATGAGTCTCCAGTTATCTATTGGACATCCAAGCGCTGGTCCACTCCCTCATCTTCCCTCCACAGGTTCTTGCATGATTGTTAGGTAGCAGCCTTGGAGATGTGTGTTATCATTCTTGTGTGTGTTATTGGTAGAAGCAACTGTGAAAAATATTCCAGGGTTGTAACTGGACTTGGTAAACTTGGCAGTGAGTCCTTACTTAATTGTGGGGTTTTATTTAATAGTTTTTTTTTCTTTCACATTTTACAGGTGTTCAAAAATGGTTGTATCTAAGTCATGGACAATGGTGAAGCACTTTGATGGTGAACCAAAACCTGAGGACTTCAAGCTTATAGAAAAAGAGCTACCACCACTGCAAGATGGGGGTATCGTAACACTCTTTAAAATTGTATACAATAGTTGGGCCCTCTTTTACATAGTTGGGGCCTTAAATGTGTCCAGTAAAGGAAGGTAGATCCGGTGGCAGGTTCCTCTAATAGATGCCATTGGAGCCCTTTTTAGGGCTAATCCTTCATTGCCCTATAAGTTTGTAAATCTTTTATTGCCCTAATTAGCAAATTAGTGAAAGAGGCTACTGGGGCATGGAGTAGCCAGAGCTGAAGCTACAAGGCGCAGCTACTCCACACCCAGTAGCCTCTTTTGATCCTCCGACCCTGTGATCTGCATGCGCAGTAGCTCTGGCTCCAGAACCCAGCACGTGCAGCCACCAGCTCACACGCAGATGAGTGCATGCAGCTACCAGGAGCCGCATGCAGAAGATATTGTAGGAAGATCGAAATAGGCTACTGGGGCGTGGAGTAGCCGCGCCGTGTAGCTTCGGCTACTCATTAGATCTGAGTAGATCTGGGTAGATCTGAGATGGTAGGTTTCCTTTAAGTCTCTATGAAAATGTATTGACGGTGTTGACATATTTCTTACTCCAATATACCGTTCGGAATCAGGAGTGACAGCTGCTAGGACCCTCACTAATCTTGAAACTGTTTTCTTGACAAAGTATTACATTTAAACTACTAATCAAGAAAAAAAAAAAAGCAACTCAAGTTAGAGTCAACTTTTTTATTCTTTCATGGAGTATAATTGTTTGAAGTGGCAGTGGCGCTCTAGGCAGTGCTGTTCCTGCTTTACAGGTCATTGAGATCATCCACTGGTCAGCTCAGTTTCATTCAAGTAAATTGGAGATACCTGCAATATCAAGCAAAGCCTTTATATGTACTAAATGTAGTTAGGAGTGAAGTGATGTATTATGGGTTATTATTAGAGATGAGCGAGCACTAAAATGCTCGGGTGCTCGTTACTCGAGCCGAACATTTCCAGATGCTCGAGTGCTCGTTTCGAGTAACGAGCCCCATTGAAGTCAATGGGAGACCCGAGCATTTTTCAAAGGGACCATGGTTCGGGAATAAAATGTGTTATTTAATTGAAAAAGAATGTCTTCTGATAATTTGCAAACATCTGCGATCTATTCTTCACTGTTCCGCGCGTATATTATCTCCCGACAAGTTAGCAGATGTAAAGAACAGTGAAGAATAGAATAAAAACAGTGAACACAGTGAACACAGTGAACACAGGATCATTTAAGATAAAAACACAGTGCAGAACACAGTGAAGAATAGATTACAGATGTTCGGCACATCTGCTTACTTGTCGGGAGATACGCGCGGAACGGCGCGTACAAAATAGCATGTGAAGAACAATATATATGTGTGAAGAAGACATTGCAGATGTATGGAAACATCTGCAATGTGTTCTTTACACACATATATATTGTTCTTCACATGCTATTTTGTTCGCGCCGTTCCGCGCGTATCTCCCGACAAGTAAGCAGATGTGCCGAACATCTGTAATCTATTCTGCACTGTGTTCTGCACTGTGTTTTTATCTTAAATGATCCTGTGTTCACTGTTTTTATTCTATTCTTCATTGTTCTTCACTGTGTTTTTTTAATTAAATGCTCGATCTCGAGCAGGGGAAATACTCGTCCGAGCAACGAGCCGTCTCGAGTACCCTAATGCTCGACCGAGCATCAAGCTCGGACGAGCATGTTCGCTCATCTCTAGTTATTATGTTTCAACATTTGTGTGTTTTTTCAGAAATATTGCTGGAATCCGTCTTTTTGAGTGTAGACCCATATATGAGGTAAATTAGATTTATTGTAATGATGGTATAAACTTTTTGGTTTAATGTGGCTTATCTAATTTGGTCAGTTTTAGGCTGTTTGTGACCCTATAAATGCAGATTGCAGTCTGAATAAGTACCATTATGAATTCCCCGCACCTATCCTACTACATAAGGAAATAACTGGTCATGCCCAGAACAGACAAAATAAAATTAATATTCACCTGTCATCTCCTCATTTTTTGCACCCTGTGCCACACTGAACATTCTTGCATTATCGATGTGCCATTTTGTGCTGGGTCCTGATACCTGTGCATACTTCCAGCCTCAAGACCCAAAGCAGAGTTGCACCTGGAGCATGTGAGGAACCATGAACAGTAACTACTGTTTCCGTGTAATCCTCTGCTCCGGGCACCCCTTTGCTCTGGTTCCTGATGCTGACACAAAGTACTGTCATCATGACCCATGGCACAGCAGCAGGAGGGGACCAGGAAGCGGTAAGTACTAAGATGGAAGCATTCATTGGTTTCTTATACTTCCCCTGCTTGGCAAGAGGGTGTGGGCCACAACTTGTGGTCAGTACTGACTGCAGCATACAAGAAATTCTATGTTAAACCCCCCTGCACCGTGATCATGGCTTGCTATTGCATTGCTATTACAGTTGGCTGCTTAATGAAGGCTCCCAGGCCTGCCAATGGTAGCCGCATTGCCTCTACTAGTTAATTTCCTGAAGCAAAGTAAAAAAAAAAGTGAATGTGGAGGGCAGGATAATAGATAGTGTACAAATGTACATCTATTAAAAGTTATGCACAACTTCCAGGAAATGTTAAGCTAAGCAAAATGTCCATAGGGATAGGTAATATGATTCATAAATGTCTATGACCAATCTGTACATGTGTATGCTCTGCCTTTTAGGACCTTATGATTGCATATAGTTTTGCTACTGTCACTCCCATGCACTGGAACCAAGGTCCACAGTTTAACAATTCACTTCAATCTTCACAACTTTCACTGTTGTTGCCCTAGCGCAGATCAGGAGACTGACTGTAAAGAGATTGAACACAATCATAAGGTCCTGGATGGTGTAACGTGCACAGATTGGACATTTAAGATCACATGACCCCCCCCCCCCCCTCTGTGGCCATTTTATGGAGGGAATAACAGCTTAGGAGGTAAAAGAAAGGAGGCTTCACTTTACCCCACCTTTAGTATTGACCAGTGACTGTATATACTTGAATACAAACTGACCCGAGTATAAGCCGAGGCCCCTAATTTTACCACCAAAAACTAAGAAAACCTATTGACTCGAGTATAAGCCGAGGGTGGGAAATGCATTGGTCACAGCCCCCCCAGTATATAGCCAGCAAGCCACCAGTTGTATATAGCCAGCCAGCCCCCTGTAGTATACAGCCACCCCTCAGTAGTATACAGCCATCCAGCCCCCATATAGTATACAGCTAGCCTTCCCCCTGTAGTATACAGCCAGCCTGCCCCCTGTAGTATACAGCCAGCCTGCCCCCCTGTAGTATACAGACAGCCAGCTCCCTATAGCATACAGCCAGCTCCCTATAGTATAGAGCCTGCCCTCTGTAGTATTCAGCCAGCTCCCTATAGTATACAGCCTGCCCCCTGTAGTATACAGCCAGCTCCTTATAGTATACAGCCCATCCATCCCCCTGTAGCATACAGCCAGCTCCCTATAGTATACAGCCCACCCAGCCCCCTGTAGTATACAACCAGCTCCCTACAGTATACAGCCTGCTAGCCCCCAGTAGAATACAGCCAGCCCATCCAGAACTTAAAAAAAAAAAAACTTACATACTCACCCTCCAGCGGCTTCAATGCTCAGTGCGGCTCCCCGATGTCGGCACGGCTCCTCTTCTGTTTTCCCCGCGGTTCCTCTTCTTTCTTCGATCTTTAGTAACAGCCTGCAGGGCGCGGCCATGTTATCTCATCTCATCATAGTATGTGCCGGCCGGGAGATAACATGGCCAGTGCCTGCCGGCTGTTAAAGAAGAACGAAGAAAGAAGAGGAGCCGCGCTGAGCACCAGGGCTACCGGAGGGTGAGTATATAAGTTTATGTTTTTTATTGACTCGCGTATAAGCCTAGGTGAGGTTTTTCAGCACATTTTCTCGGCTTATACACGAGTATATACGGTACATGGAAAACGTAAAAAAAAGAAGCTATGACTGTTAGGCCACAACTTATTGCATCCTCTATGGGTTATATAGCAGAGAATTTACACATTTTAAATGTAAATTAATAATTTTTAAATCATGCATATAATATTTCCCTAATTGTTTCCTCACAGACCTTATAGTGGGCGACTTATGAAGGAGGGGGATGTAATGATAGGATCGCAGGTTGGCAGGTAATATATTTCTTATATATTCTTTATAATATATACTGTACCTACATGTCTTTACAATCTGTGTAATGGTAATCTGTAAGCAGTTTTGACCATGCAAAATTTGGCAACTTTGTGTGGCCAAAAATCACAGTATATTGGGGCACATTTACTTAGGTTTTCTGTAAAACTTTGCACATTCTTTTATGTGCAAATTGCTTGCACAGGTATTTAAGTGTCAGTGTCACATACTGTATGTGTTGCACGCGGCTCATGTGTGCAGAGTATGACAGAAGTGTGTTGTACGCCCCATGTTAAATGTCAACCAAAGAAAGTTGGTGCACTCTGTTGGAGTAGTGCATGGAGCGCTAGATTTATGCAGAAAGGGCACCACAGATCATGAATCTGGGGCCTTTTGCACATAGTGCAGTTAGAACTGTTTTTAGTAAATGTTGGCCAATGAGTTTTTTTCTCACATGTAATGACAAATGCAATTGCACTACCATTCTGACATCAGAAATTGACCTAAAACCTCTTTCTGTATGTTGTCAAATAGATTAACACCTTCCAGTATAGGGGCATCATCCAGAGCTCTCACTACCTGAATGCATCTTTTGCTGTATTTGATTCCCTTATTTCCAGGGAAATCGCTAACCGATTCTCCTGACTTCTGGTGAATGATGTCAAAGCAGAGGGAGGCGGTGTTCTGAGGCGTGAAATGCTTGAACATTATGTCAAACTTTTCTCTTCTGTGACTTAATACAACCAGTTTACATCTTACTTCAAAGTTGATTTTTCTAGATAATGTAATCACACAGGGCCATGTTAAAGGGAACCTGTCACCACATTTTTCACAAATACAGCTAGTGGCAGGTTCCCATAGAGCTTTAGTAACTGACACCTTTCTTTTAGCTAAATATTGTTTCCCTCAGATCCCCATATATTCAACTTTATCATTTTACCTGGTATCCCGGGATAACTATAGCAAGTTGATGTAGGCATGGCCTCCTTGGGCTGTATCAGACAGCTCATCCCCATGTGTTCTCAGTATCAGTAATGTCATGTGACCAGACTGACATCATCGCAGGTCCTTTAGCCTCCTAACATTAGCAAACTATACCTTATGCATATATCTGACCACATAAAATCACAGCAGCCTGCATGGAGAGGATTAGAAGTTCATTTTATGTGTTCAGATATGTGCATGTGTATAGTTTCCTAGTGTTAGGCTAAAGGGCATAAGATGATGTCGCATGACATTAGGCCATGCCCCCTGACTCTCTTTAGAGGAAAATATCTTAAAGAAAGGGGTCTATGGAAACCAGCCACTAGCTGTATTTGTGAAAGATGTGGTGACAGGTTCCCATTAAGCTAATTCTCACCCTAATTGCAGTGGTTTATTAGGCAGTGTATGCCATGTACCCCTAGACCTAGAAAGTTTTTATTATAATGTGTGCTATTACTTGTTAGAACAGGAAAGATCCAGTGCCTGCATGGCACATGGAAAGATGGGCATTGTTTTCAGTGAAAGCACAGGTACACTATAATGAGTTTCAAAACCTACTAAAGTTCAAGAGAGCCAAATAAACTAACTCTTATTACATAATTCTTCTGTGTGGTGATATGGATTTCATATTTCACCTATATCTTTCCATTCCTTCTCTAGGGTAATAGAAAGCAAAAATTCAGCATTCCCAGTAGGTGTTTATTGTGTTGCAAATATGGGCTGGACAACACACTTTATATCTAACGGTAAAGAGTTAAATCCACTGCCCTCTGAATGGCCTGAATCTCTGCCCAGATCCCTGGCACTTGGAACAGTAGGCATGCCAGGGTAAGACATTTTATATATAGCATGCAGTTTATGATTTTTGTGCACATTAATCAATGTATTTTTGTATGTAACTTATCAGGTTAACTGCTTATTTTGGCTTTTTGGAAATCTGCAATCCCAAGGAAGGAGATGTAGTTCTTGTAAATTGTGCTGCTGGGGCAGTTGGATCAATTGTGGGACAAATTGCCAAGTTAAAAGTAAGTTATTATGAAAGACAATATTATTTCTTTTTCCGAGAAACTCAAAGGTAATATACCAACAAGATTTCCTCTTCATTAACCATTAATGGTACTGGGTAGCTCCCAACAGTGTGATCAAAACTATATGTGAATTAGGAGCTTTTCTCCTGTACCATACTTATAAAATGAACTTTATTTTTATGTTAAAGAGGCACAAGTGCTTAAGGGACATCAGCAGAGCCCTCTGAAGCACTACTACCCCCCCCTTCCTTTCTCACTTCTTCTGCCAGAAATCTTGTGGCAGCACAGTGTATTAACTCACTGATGCACCAATATTTTCCACAGACTTCAAAAAGGGAGAAGTATGGAGGAAGCCGGGTTACAATCACTTCGGGAAGCATGTAATAAGTCAGAGACCCCTAGGCCCAAAGGGCTACCCAGTAGCGTTAATAGTTAATAATTAGAAAATTTAATGGTAGATTTCCTAAAGGGTTATTTCCACCTCTGCCTTAGGTGCTTGGAAGTTATTTAGAAAGGCAAATATCACTGTTCCTATAACTCCCATAGAAGTAAATAGAGGTTACAGAAAAATTATAGCGCCCTGTGCTTAACAGCCACTCCACTCTTCTTGTAGCGTCTTAGGACCTTGTTTTTAAGAAATAAAGGATTTTACAAATTATGCAAATGAGCCTGACGGGCTACAACAGAAGAACAAAATATAAAAAAATAGAAGTACTATGAACTGTGCCTTACATGCAGTTGTCTTATTTCTCCTCAGGGCTGTAAAGTAGTTGGATCTGCTGGTTCAGATGATAAAATCCAATTTTTAAAGGACATTGGCTTTGATGAAGCTTTTAACTACAAGAAGGTGGGCTCTTTGGAAGAAGCTCTAAAGAAAGCATCTCCGGAAGGTTACGACTGCTATTTTGAGAATGTAAGTTACAAAGTTTAGTACAATTAAAGCTAATCTACCATCTGGAATCTATCTTTTTTTTAGTAGATCTATAAGTGGATTCCAGATTGCTGCCTCCTCCTTGTACATGAGAGGAGCTCTGCACTTAGTGAAGTGCAGAGCTCTCTCTAGCCAGCCATGTGCCGGAGCCACTGCGCCTGCGCGGGCCACCTTGTTCAAAAGTGGCATGGAGGCGGATCTGCAGAGGCTTCTGGAGGTAATCTGCATATACATAAAATACAGTTTAAAAACCAATAGCCAGCTTTACAAGAAATAGTGAAACATGGATGAGGCAGCAATATAGGGACTGGTATTTGACGCACAGAAAAGGAGATCAGAGATGAGAGATGATGACATCCATGAGATGCATATTACACATGAAATTCACAGCTCTACTATTGCAGGCATACAATATAAAGATCTGTCAGATCTGCTGTGCCTCCCTCCCCCACCCCTGGATAAAGATCTTATCTGTCCATAGCTTTACTCTCCTCACTTTCCGGTAGGAAGTGTCTCCATGTGTGTCTGATCCTGGAATGCAAGGGTGGGTGCTAGAGGCAGGGAGCAGTTCAGCTCAGTGCAGCGTCAACAGAAGAACAAGATGCCTGCCGACCCTAAACTTTGAAGATCTAGGGTCGGGTTCAGGGGCATCCAAAATTGTGTATCCAACCTGACTGATAGACAGGTTGGAATTACATCTGTGAAATGCTGTTTTATTGTTAATTACATTTAATTATAGAATGTGTTATTTTGTTATCCTGAGTACATTAAAGAAACTTGTCTTCGTGGAAATAACCCTTTAATGCGGTAATGGCACATGGGCAATTTTTGTAAAAGAGTGACCAACTCCTTTATGAATAAACTCTTCTTTGCAACATCGTTGCAAAGAAGGAAACCTTAAACTCTATCCCATAAGTTAACTCCTTTAAAGTTCTGACCAATCTGGGTTGCTAGTGGTCCAAAACTAACAGCAGACAACAAGGAAGTTGGAGGGAACCTCTTTTGCATGGCATTGCCTATAGAAAAGTCCACAAGAAGAGAAATAATCTGTCAGCATTGCGACTGGGAGCAGGTTTGTAGAACTAAGAACTTTGAAGAATGATGTAGCAATAAAATGAATTGAAAAGATTTTTCTTTGTTCTATAGGTTGGAGGGAAGTTTTCTGATGCTGCTGTACCACAAATGAAAGATTTTGGAAGAATTTCTGTGTGTGGTGTGATATCCATGTATAATGATGCAGTGCCACCATCAGGTACTTTTCTAATGAAAATAAGCAGTATAACATATTTTTAGTTCTAGGTTACTCGTGAATTGGTAATAACAACCGATTAAAATGCCACACATGCTATTCCCTACTGTTAGTGGAGCACACAAGTTTGTTTGTTCGATTCAAGTTGCTGTGGCATGTAATGGATTAAATGCAGAATAACTGAACTGACATGCAGAGTTCAGTTCAGTTGCTAATTGTTTTGGTCTGATTAATAAATCGGGCACACACAGCATGTTTAAGGAAACAAACTAGCTTGTGTCTAGCCTGCTTTATGCTTGTTTCAGAGAAATACGTCTAATCACTGAAACACAGACCTTGTGCTGTCACATTCAATGGACCAAATATTGCATTGGAATGGGATTCCAAATATCCTAGTTCTATTTCAAGGGTCACCAAACTTTTTACATAGGGGGCCGTTTACTGTCCCCCTCAGACCTTTGGAGGGCCGGACTAAAGTTTAAAAATAAAAAAAAATAAGAACTTCCTTGAAAACACAGCATTAGCGGTACATGTGATCGCATCCGTAATATACTGGGTCCCCCCATGGTAATTATTTAATATACTGCTCCCCCTTGTGAACTATTATATATATTGGCCCAAATTAACCCCTCTCCATTAATTATTGAATATGCTGCCCTCCCCCCCCATTAATTACTAGACTGACCCTCATAATTAATTATTTTCAAAGCCCCCCACCATTAATTATTTCCTATGCTGCCTCTCATAATTATTTCCTTTGCTGCCCCTCATAATTATTTATTTCATATGCAGCCCCCACCATTAATTATTTCCTATGCCACCGCTCATAATTATGTATTTCCTATGCTGACCCTTCACCATTAATTATTTCCTATGCTGCCCCTAATAATTATTTATTTCATATGCTGCACCACCATTAATTATTTCCTATGCCACCGCTCATAATTAATTATTTCATATGCTGCACCACCATTAATTATTTCCTATGCTTCCCCCACCATTAATTATTTCCTATGCTGCCACCCACCATTATTTCCTATGCTTCCCCTCATAATTAATTATTTCAGATACTGCCCCTTATCATTATTTCCTATGCTGCTCCTCATAATTAAATATTTCAGATACTGCCCCTTATAATTAATTATTTACTATGTTGCCCCTCCACCATTAATTATTTCCTATGCTGCCCCCCACCATTAATTATTTCCTATGCTGCCCCCCACCATTAATTATTTCCTATGCTGCCCCCCACCATTAATTATTTCCTATGCTGCCACCCACCATTATTTCCTATGCTGCCCCTCATAATTAATTATTTCATATTCTCCCCCTCATAATTAACTATTCCTTATACTGCCCCCACCATTATTTCCTATACTGCCCCTCCAACATTATTTCATATTCTGCCACTCATAATTAATTATTCCCCATGCTGCCCCCTACCATTATTTCCTATGCTGCCCCTCCACCATTATTTCATATTCTGCCACTCATAATTAATTATTCCCCATGCTGCCCCCTACCATTATTTCCTATGCTGCCCCTCCACCATTATTTTATATTCTGCCACTCATAATTAATTATTCCCTATGCTGCCCCCCACCATTATTTCCTATGCTGCCCCTCCACCATTAATTATTTTCTATAATGCCCCCATAATTAATTATTCCATATATTGGACCCCCGGCCGCCACAATCTTTTTACTGCTGTTTTAAAAAAGATAAAAAACTCTGTACTCACCTCTGGCTCCTGCATCTTCTTTTTTCTGGCTGCTGCCGGACAGGAAGGGGTGCGCGGCCGCGTGATGACGTCATCACGCGGACGCACATCCAGGTTCAAGGAGGGATGTGCGCCGGGGTTGTCTTCAGGTAGTAAAGCAAGAACAGTAAGTGGACAGCTCTCCTGCTGAGCACATGGTATGTGTAGCGGCTAGAAACTGTAATACGCTAGACTAACGTTAGATTGTCCTACTGCACAATATTACTCAAAAGTATAATTAGCCGACCCACTAACTGTTTATAAAATAATGATATATTTAGTTGGTTATATTGCTGTGTAACTATGACTATGACTATGTGTTCTTTTAGGACCTTATATACAACCCCTCATTCTTTTCAAACAACTCCGCATGGAGGGTTTCCTTGTAACACGCTGGAAAGACAGATTTGTAGAAGGACAAAAACAACTCCTACAATGGGTTTTAGAGGTAATTACATTCTTATATGAGGTTAACGGTGGGAAAGAACTAAATAAAAAATTCCCTTTCATCCACAAGTGCTGAAAAATGACTGCCTGCAAAGCTTTTACAATGTAGACACATCTTATTTTTGCTATGGGAATTTCCTCCCTCAAGAAAAGTATTCTCCATGTACGCTTTTTTTTTTTTAGCTTATTCAGTTTGATCATGAAACGACAAAAAAATGATATGGGTGGAGGAGTCCCATGCACCACCTGGTCACTTTTCCCAATCTAGAGTGGAGGGCCCCTCTAAAGTATATCTCTTGCTCTCTGGCAGACCTGAATGGTATAATATTTGGAAGGCTATCTTTGTATGACCAATGATATTCTATAGGGTTTAAATAAATGTAAAATAAAGTTTTAAATTTAGTTGTTTTTTAACTTTATAAAATGCATTATAGTACAAATTTGTTAGGAAATTCCACATTGATGTACCATATTTCTACATCAAATCACATTACTTGCAGAAAGTGGTGGGCTTGTCTAGATGCACAGCATTAACATGTTATTTTCTCTCCTAGGGTAAGGTGAAATATCGTGAACACATCACCAAAGGATTTGAGAACATGCCAAAAGGATTCATGGGAATGCTCAAAGGAGAAAACACTGGGAAAGCAATCATACAAGTTTAACCTTGACCATATGAATATTACTATGAAGCAATAACATCTGTGAAGTGGAATAAATTTGATTTTAAAATGGATTTGCTTGTTTGTCTTACACCAGGGGTCCCCAAACTTTTTACATAGGGGGGCGTTCATTGTCCCTCTCAGACCGTTGGAGGGCCGGATAAATAGCAGTACATGTGACCGCATCTGTAATACACTGCCCCCCCAATTAATTATTTAATATACTGCACACCCTTGTGAACTATTTTATATACTGGCCCAATGAATTAATTAATTGGGTCAATTAATTATTAATATACTGGGACCCCTCTCCATTAATTATTGAATATGCTGCCCCCCCTATTAATTACTAGACTGTCCCTCATAATTAATTATTACCTATACCCCCACCATTAATTATTTCCTATGCTGCCCCTCCGCCATTAGTTATTTTATATGCCCCCCACCATTAGTTATTTTATATGCCCCTCACCTTTAGTTATTTTATATGTCCCCCCCACTGCACCATTAGTTATTTTATATACCCCCCCACCATTAGTTATTTTATATGTCCCCCCACTGCACCATTAGTTATTTTATATGTCCCCCCCGCACCATTAGTTATTTTATATGCCCCCCACCATTAGTTATTTTTTTTATTTGCCCCCACCATTAGTTATTTTATATGCCCCCCACCATTAGTTATTATTTTTTTTTATTTGTCCCCACCATTAGTTATTTTATATGTCCCCCCAGCATTAGTTATTTTATATGATGCTCCCATCATGAATTATTTCATATATTAGGGCCCCCCGCTGGCACAATGTTTTTACTGCTGCTTAAAAAAAATTTAAAAATCCTATACTTACCTCTGGCTCCCACGTCTTCTTTCTTCTTGCGGCTGCCGGACAGGAAAAGGTGCGCGGCCGCGTGATGACGTCCTCACGCGGCTGTGCATGCAGGTTCAAAGAGCGATGTGCGCCAGGGTGGTTTTCCGGCCACATCGCTCCACCTGCAATAATAGTGCTCGAGCGGCCGTTTCCGGCCGCATCCAGCACTATACTGTGACGGACGGAAGCCCCTGCCCGACTGCCGGAGGGCTGCCGGGGGCCGCATAGAAACGGTCTTACACTCTTACACCTTCTTTTTTTTTATTTTGGTATAACACATTTGTGGATTTTGCCCTTGTGCTTGAAGATGGTTGTTATCTGAATCTTTAGCTGATGACATGTTTTTAGGGATTGTGTACAGCAGTGTACGGTAATTGGTAGGAAGTGGATAGACTGCTCTCATGTCTATCATTTGACTAGTTTTGGACAACTCTTTAATTGTCTTTACATTGCCAACACCAGGGGTATTCACCTACTTTTTTTGAAAAAGACACCTGGGGGTAAAGAACTTGAGGTTCCAAATAAGGGTTACTAAGGGATTATACTGTTGGTGCAGCATATGATCATTTAAGCCTCTTTTCTTTGGAAAGATCCCTTGCAGTGTTAACGAATATAATTGCATAATTCTCAACAGTAAGATTGTTACAGAACAAGGGATGCCTCTAAAACTGATTTCTCCCTAAATTTAGGCCCAAAACCCACTAACGAGTCTGATACAACTAATTTTCATCAAACTTGGATCATGTGCTTGCCAGCGTGTCCTGCCAGAATGCTCAAAGACCGAAACTGAACTTGGCATCTCAGTTTAGTTCCAGTCCCTGAGTGTTTGGGCTGGACAAGCACACGATGCAAGTTTGATGCGAGTTAGTTGCATCAAAATTGCTCAGGTGGTGCAGCTCATCGAGCATGGCACATCAATGCGAGCTCAAGCAAGAACATTAGCTGTGTCTGTCTGCACAGTGTCCAGAGCATGGAAAAGATACCAGTAGACAGGCCAGTACACTAGGAGACATGGAGGAGGTCATGGGAGGGCAAGAACTCAGCAACGGGACAACTACATTCTCCTGTGTGCAAGTCAGAACAGGAGGTGCAGTGCCAGAGCCCTGCAAAATGACATCCAGCGGGCTACTAATATCAATTTGTCTGCTCAAAATCTCAGTAACAGACTTCCATAAGTGTGCTATGAGATCTGAATGTCGACAGGTCAGTGATGTGCTAAAATCACGCCCTTAACTGTTCTGCCTATGTCTATGTTGGCTTTTCCATCAACGAAGGGCTCCGCCCATCATCACATGGCTTCACCCATCACAGCGTGTGTGAAATTATAACAAGATCTGCAGCTGCAGCGATGATAACAAGATCTGCAGCACACAATGCTGACTACTAAATTCACCATGCAGTGAGAGAGACAGCATTCTGGTACGGACAGGAAGTGGACAGAGGACTTCCTATCTGCTCCGGCTGAGATCTGAAGAGGGACACACAGCTGTCAGTCAAAATAAGGAGGTACGGTTCACTAGCAGCCTAGAGAAAGCGAAACTCTTCTCTTCAGAATTTGTCTCTTCTATACTTTGCATATCAGAAAAACAGCTGTAATTAAGGTTCAGTGGCAGGTAATTTTAGGTAATATGGGGAGGACTTTTAACCCATTTACCAGCAGGTATTACTGGAGTGAGGAGTATAATTCTGGTGACCATTCTTCTTAATGTTTGTCTCTCAATTCGTGTATGTTATGCCAAGTGGCTTGCTGGCATCCCTCCTTGCATCCAACACTTGGAGCCCAAGCACCAATCTTCTGACAACTTTACAATACTTACCAAACCTATATAGAGACTTTTAATGGAATCCGATCTATTCCTATAAGACTATAAGGTATCACATATTTTTGAAATATGCTAAGTTCCCTTGGCAGCTAAAGTAATCTCATAACATCAAACTTTTACCATCTATTACCAGAATCAAGAATTGTAAACCAAGCACACTTACATGCTGGTGTGCGACCTGCTCTTATTTTAGCTTTGTTTGTCCCTTTTTTTTACATAAAAATGCTTTAAATATTATGCAAATAAGCCTGAAAGGCTGCAGGCTCCATAGCTATTAATGGAGCCAGGAGCCTCTTTGACTAATTTATTTAAAAACAAGGGCAAAAAAGCTAAAAGAAGATAAGGTCCTACCAGAGTGAGCACACACCAGAATGTAAGTGTGCTTGGTTTACAATCCTTCATCCTGCGGTATATTTCCTTTCATTAAAATTCACAATCTGATAATGTTTCTTTACATTTAGATTGTTCACAGTGTAATATTAACTCCTCAGTGATGCAACCTGAAGAGGCTCTAGTGACCAGGGCACTTTATCAAATTTTCGTACGCAGTGGTTTAAGGGCCATAACTTTTTATTTTGCATGCTACTGTAAATTTTTTTTACAGTGTTTTCTCAGGACACATTGGGGCACATTTACTTACCTGTCCCGTTGACGCCGCTGATCTGGAATGTCCGACGAGGATTCGTAGCTGCCACTATTCACTAAGATTGTGTGTCCAATTTTCTGCATGTGTCGCTTCCCCGCTCAGGTCCACTGGAGTTCCCCATCTTCTTCCTGGTGCATGTAAGTGCATGTCTTGCTACAAAATTTTGAAAGTTAAATTCTGCGGTTTGTCCGAATCAGTTGGATTGTCCGACGGCCCGGATTTGTGTTGCATGAAAGGCGGCGCCGAGGCGCCACAATCTAATCGTGTGCACCAAATACCCCTGTGCAATTCAGGGCAAATTGGAAATATTTGGGAAACCCGACGGAAATGCGTTCGACGGACCCTTAGTAAATGTGCCCCATGGAGATACTGCTGGACTGGGTCTAATTAGAACCACCAGCACTGGTTAACCTATTTAGACCCGGGGGCCATGTGACCATTGAGTCTATAGAGTCAGCGGCAGGGCTGGCTCTGCTCCTCCATGCATCACGCTACTTCAGCGCGATGCTGTGAGGAGTGGAAAAGGGAGAAACGGTATTAAACTGCCTAGTGCGGACCAGTAGAAACTGCAGTGACATCTAAAGACATTTCTGCAGACTCCAGACCTGCACCCGCTAACGTCTAAAGTGGGTAAAAACAGATTTCAATATGGAAGCACAAAAATTCCCTTCTAATCTGTTTTTTTAATGGATGAAATGGTGTATGTGTGCATTCACTATCTGGTTAACAGGATCTCCATGTTTCGTGGTATGGAGGCAAGATATATTGGAGACATCATATCTTCTTCTGATAAGGTAAAAGAAAAATGAAAATAACATAAAGCAATTCTAATATATACAATGTTGAAGGAAAGGTTTCCATTTACCTCCAGTATGTGATTTTCCTTATTCTCTGTCTATAATGGTGTAGATTGCTTTGGAAATGAGAGATGTGAAGTAATTTAATTTAATTCTGCATTCTGCAAAGAATTCTGAGACTTTGGTTGTTTTGAAGTGTAAGTAAAAACAATGAGATTGAAAAAAAAGCTAAACTTTTTATTAATACAATGAATCCAATTTCATAGGTAAAAATGACATTTGCTAAGTCATGGCTCTCTTGCAGATTTGGTTATTATGCTGATCATATCAATAAATGATAACTTTGGCATGACTAGTAAGAAATGTAAATAAGGATTGGTTTGTTGGCAAGGTTATTCAGTGTGAAGAATGTGTCATCGTTGATCATGCCAACTATTGAGCACATTTTTATTGTTAAAAAACCTCCTCCTTCAGTATTAAAAGGCTTCATAGGAGAAACCTTTACCAGACTCCTTGGTTTTTTGACCCTCAACATCATCAGAATGGTGTTGTCTCGTGCCTGGACCCTCATCAAACACTTTGAGGGTACTCCAAAACTATCAGACTTCAAGTTAAAGGAGGTGCAATTACCAAAAATAAAAAATGGAGGTAAGTTTGAACATTTAAAAATATGTTTTTTATACTATTGATTTTTATGGGAGTCTAGAATGGAATGGATTGCAGCAATAGTAAATAATATAGAGAGGCATTGGCATCTCATCATCAATGCTGTATGCTTGGTTCAAAGTAACAGAGCAAAATTTAATTTTAATAACAAACAAGGAATAGACCAGAAAATAAGTTTATTAGGCTGTGCGCTAAAAAACACTTGGTATACATTCCCACATACAGTATTTACATGCGTAAAATTTATAAGATCAAGACACTTATAGACAACCTGTCGATTACTTCAACCCCACTAAACTTAGTACCCCCTTAAGTACGGTGTCTTTTTAGTCCTTTTTAGTATATCCTCATTTATATAAAATCTTGTCAGTTTCCCTATAAAATAAATCTCCTGAACCATGGTTTTGGTATCGAATTAAAGAAGAACATTTTATCTTTCAACAAAGAGATTTGGGTAGGTAAAATCATAGTAGTGAGTTGTACATATACGTCCCACTCTCGCCTTTTTATCTTTTTATCTTATATCTACAGCTCTGTAGATAACAAAATGACATATAATCTGCTATTACTGCTATAGAACCCAAGATATAGGTGTCTAAAGTGACACTACTCCTCCAGCCTCTAAGCCTGACTCGTCTCTGCAAAGATTACAGATTTCTGCTGATTTTCATGTGACTTTGAAGAAGATTTTATGATTAAATGGATGAGCAAAAGGGCAAGATGTCACATAAATGCGGGTTTCTAGAATATTTACTGCCATACCAGAGTACTGCTAGTTTGGGGGGGCGAAAATGGCAACAGGTCCCATTTAAATAAGTTAGTGCCATGGAATCAATTATTTTTTAGACATAATTTTAAAGCAGCTGTTTTATCTGATCAACTTCAATATTCTTTACAGCAGCCATATGGACCATATGCATAGACTTGAGACGCTTGTATAAATCATGAGTCATGTGTTTTCTATGTACAGGTTTTATTTGAAATAATATTTGAAATGGTAATGAAATGCAATCTTTGAAGAATTGATTTTAAAATAATGATTGTAATATTACAAATTTAGAGAGATAAAAATGTTATACCTTTTAGGTATGACAGAAGAACTTTAAAAAAATGAAAATAAAATATGAAAAGTCACCTTCAAAACAAATTTATCTTGCAATAAGTAAACTGGTCTCCTCCCCCTGGGGTAGACTCATGACTGTAGCTCAGGCTGTAGATTTATTACAACTCTGTGGCTATATCTAATCACTAGGGCAATGCACCTTTACTCTCAATTTCATTTATGTGATTGCTGCACAACCTTTTACTCATGGAGGTATCAAAGACTCTTCAACAGACACCCACTCTATGAGGCCTTTCCTAAACAGAGATATAACTCCCTATTAGCCCTGACATCATCACACAACGTACATACATACATACATACATACATACATGTGTCTGTCAGTTGTACAAAAATCGTAAAAATCAGAAAAGAAAACAGTTCAGTGAGGCCTGGACTGTCATAGCCCTCTGTTCTTCCATAGCTTACAATCATATTGTTTTCTTTAGGACACCAATACTGTTGAAAGAATGAGGAGAAATTCAGATTATAATTGTAGCTTCCCTCCAGGGTCCTCTTGACCAGGAAGACGCATGGGGCAGGAGCTCCAGTGATATTCCAGCCCTATTCAAGACTCTATGCAATTTCTGCAGTCCCAAGAAATCCAGGACATGTTCCTTTAAAATATTGCTGAGCGCAGCACATCCTGGGCTGGATCTGTGCTTCACCTCTGGTACCTGTCCCAAAGGATCACCGCAAATGTATTAATGCAAAAGATCCATGTATTGTGGCACATTCATTTAGGGCCGTGCTCCAGTTTTCTGGTAGACTTTGTATGTTCTTTTAGTTGCAAACTGCTTGCACATGTATTTAAGAAGTGTCTGCACCACAAATATGATACAATAAGATACATTACTGTAGCAGACAATACTGCTTAGGACAGTCCTCTTTATCTGGCCAATAGTGGACTTATAGCAATTATCATAGGTGGATATGGACCCCGTATTGTGCCCACTATCTCACATTTCATACCACTGACCACCTGCAAACTGCCTATGACCCAGTTCACACTGTGCTTTTAATCCACTGTTTGTCCTGTGCATCTAGTGGTTTGTGCCACAACACCTTGTAATATAGTGCAATCTTTTTTAAGAATCCCTAATAAAAGTGATGTTTTACTTTATTTTTTCATTTGTCCGGATATGGGTTAATCTTGACTGCCCAAAGGCAGTTTTTTAAAATATTTCCTCTGAGTCTAATCCCTGCCGTGACAATAAGGTCCATTGTTTTTTGTATGCACCACAAATATGTCGCAAAGAATGCTTTTGTGGTGCAGCTTCACTTTTTTTCATGCAACACAACTTAGGGGGCATTCCAGTGCTCAGTGACCATGCGCCAGATTTATCATGCAAAGTGCGACAAAATTGTGTTGCGAAATTGTGTGCACTTTGCACACTACACAGGCAAACTTCATTTAGTGCAGTTTGCCCTGTTCTCAGTAAATGTGCCTCAATGGGGCACATTTACTTGCCCGTCTTGTTGACGCCGCCAATTCACTAAGATCACGCATCCAATTTCCTGCATGTGCAACACCCTCGCCGATGCAATGGCGAGGTAGGGTTTGCGAATACGTCCCACCTGCATGTAATCACCTTACACTACATGGTCCTGATAGGACATAGGGGTATTGCAGTGGTGAATCCTGCCTGGCAAGGCAGGAGTTAAGTATTTTGTATAATGCCAGATGCTGTTATCCAATGATATGTGTTACATCCTGTGCTCTGTAAGCTGAGATGTGATTGGAGGAGCAGCCACCACCTGACCAAAGGGAGGTAACAAAACTCCCTGGCCAGGAATGTTCTGGGTCTTTCCAGAGTTCTCTCAGAGAGATTCATGAGAAGAGGAGAATCTTAGAGTGAGTGAGTGAGTAATCTCTGTCTAGCCCATACCAGAGCAGGAAGAGCCTAGCCCCTGCCTCTGAAGAGTGGAGCATTAGACTAGAGTTAGTGTAGTGAGGAAAAGGGGTATCATCTTACCTTTAAAGGTGATACCTGAAGCCCTACAGGACAAGCTGAAGCTTCCTACCAGGACACAGCTGCCTCCCAGCCTGCCCTATACATCCAGGCTGGTGAACTATCTCCTGAGGCTCCCTCCAACTCACATCTCGGCACTCCATCTACCTGTTAAAGGCACGTTGCTGCGGTTCCTGCGGTTCAAATAAAGAACTGTAAGTTGTTTTCTTCAACTTCTGTCTCCGTCTGGTCCCTGCTAATACGGCTGCCTTCATCACCGGCACCCTGTCCATCACCCAGAGACTCACACTCGGGACATTAAGGGGTTGCCCCAGGGAGATCCGCTACAGCAGCCTCTCCCTCATCTTTTCTTGCCAACACCACCCTGCTGGAGACCTGCCAGGCTGTAGGACAGCCCTCCGGTTCCCCCGTACCAAGCACCGTGACAATAGCGTGCTTAGGCCGCAACCGCCAGCCACTCCGGTACCGCGGGCCCCGGCTGTCTCCAGGCCTCACCTCAAGGGCTAGGCCCCGGTGGGGGATGTTGCAAGTGGCGTCACGAATCACAGGATATATACTTCTGTGCCTTATCCTGGCACTAAAGACTGTACTTTATTAAGAAAAAGACTGTGCTGCCTAACCCTGCTGCCATCCGGGTTTAGGCCCAAGTATTTGTGTGTTTCTACATTGAACTTTATACTGCTGCCACGTGCTGTCGAGCGCCGCTCCAGCACTCAAGAGGTTAATTCCTGCAAGAACTGTGTCAGCTCTGCTACATCCGGCGCTGCTGCGCCTGAAGCATTTACCTCAGAGGCGTGTGGCGCAGCAAGTATTTCCAGCCCGCCAAATCCTCACTGGCGGGAACTCCAGAGGCGTCACTAGGCTCCGCCCCCTGCGCGAGTGGCGCGAAGTACCGTAGAGGAGGAGCTGGAGCGTGTGCGGCCGGCAACGAAGAGGGTTAATCGGCCATCTTGGATTTCGGCGCAGGCCGCGCCTGAAGCCTGCCAGCAGTGTGCGCCTCATCCGGAGTTCCGGCGCACGTGTCCTGTGACTGGAGAACACCGCTGAGCATCACCGAGCCCTGCTGCCTGCCGGACATCGGGAACGGAGACCTTCGTGCACCGGAGCTGTCCTGTCACCGCGGCTGATCCTGAGTGAGTACCACTGGGGAAGTTAAAGGGGGGTAGAGATTGTTTCCGACGCTAGGTTATTGGCTCACCTCCCCGGGAATAGTGACTGTGTCTTAAAGTGCCCACGTCCCATTCTAGCCATCGCCCATAGCAACGGACATTGTGTAACCCTACAGACTTCCCTCAGCTAGGCCAGTCATGTCCGCCCAGGACGAAGATACGGGACTGGCGCAAGTCCCGTCCCCTGGTCCCTCCTCAGGGTACCGGAGCATGTTAAGTCCTCCAGAGAGTCCCTTCAGCCCTGCTACAGCTAGTGTCCCTGGGACTCCCACCATGATGCCTCTGACTATGCCCTACTATCTGGGGGCCCCCTGGTTACCCTACTACGAGGGAGAAGCACATACTCTCCCTGAATTCAGGGACAAGTTGTTAGCCACCTTCGCCTTGCTCCCGTTCACGGAGGAACAGAAAGTGGGCATCCTCATCGGGCAGTTGAAAGGACCCGCTCTCCGGGAAGTCAAGTCTTGGCCCCGAGCACAGTGTCAGAATGTGGTCCAAATTCTTGATAGGCTACGCAACACCTTTGACAAGTGTACTGTCTCCGAGTTGAAGCAGAAATTCTTCGGGAAAAGACAGAAGCCCCAAGAGTCCCTCCGTGACTTTGCCCTCTCCCTACAGGAGACATGGAAGGCCATCACCTGCCTTGAGCCCAAAGACGCTGAAACCTCTGACCAAACCTTAAGGGAGCAATTTATCAATGGACTTGTTGATAGAAATCAAAGGTGTCAACTAAAGATCATCTCTTCTCAACATGCCCAGGCCTCTTTCCTTGAGTTTAAGGAAATTGCCATTGACATCTTAGGAGACCGACCACCTACTGGATCGCAGAAAGAGCCTGAATTCGTAGAAATGGAAGAATCTGCTCTCGCTTGCCATCCCACGCAGTCAGCATCACCTACTCCTGCGGCTATGGAAGCTACTGGCATATCAGGACCGGTCCCTAATCTGGCGGACACCCTGCATCAAATCCTCGATCGGTTGACCCAGTTGGAAGTAACTGTCTCCGCTATGAGGAGGAAACCTCCAGAGAACCCGGTACGGTCAGCTACTCCTCGTGAATCTCCGACTAAACAGCGCCCAAAAGAAGCGAAGTCGTTAAGCACCTGGAGTCAGAAGAAACCCCGTCAGCGGTGCAGCTACTGCCATAAATATGGGCATGAAGAGAATGACTGTCGTCAGTTAAACGACAAACCCTTGGAGCTAAGGGACGACCTCCAAGGGAAGAACTTGTAAGTCCCCGAGATGCTAACTGGATGCCCAGGTTCGTGGGGACTCGCCCCATGGTTCATGTAACCATCAATGGAGTTACCCTACCGGCCTTAATTGATACCGGCTCTCAAGTGACCACCCTCCGGAGTGCTGCCTTCGAGAAATGCCGAGGAAGAGCATCCTTAGTCCAGCCTCCAAAGGCTTACTTGAATATCATTGCTACGAACGGAAAACCCGTACCCATCCGCGGCTACTGGGAACCCACGCTAACCATTGGAGACACTGAGTTAACCAGACAGGGCGTAGTGGTGACACGTGTGCCCGAAAACGGTAACTTCTCCCTGGTACTGGGTACCAATGTCCTCCGCAACTGCTACCCTGAAGTGCTGAAGGCTCTCCACGACTCCCTGCCAACAGTGCCCAACGGTTCCCGGAAGGTAATTCAGGAGACTATGCAGGTTCTAGCGGCGCAACAGAAGTTTGCTGGCCCTAATGGTGAAATCTGCAGAGCCCGGATCAAGGATCCCCAACCTGTCCGCCTTCAACCTGGGACTGAGACGCTAGTATGGTGTCGAGCCTGCATGGGCGTCCAAGGTCAAGACTACCAGGCGATAGTAGAACCTCTACCAGCTGATGAAGACCTGCCCATTCTAGCCGCCAGGAGCCTAGTCACTGTATCCCGAGGACAAGTACCCATTCGATTACTAAATGTGGGAGAATCCCCAGTGGATCTGAGAAAGTACCAAGCCGTAGCCACTCTCTTCAGTGTCCATCCGGAAGACTTGGTGGAAACCACTCTGTCTGCCTCCCAACAGTTGGAAGTGAAGCAAGGTGCTGAAGATGAGCCTGCCGAGCAATCCTGGTGGCTTGAGCTCAATATTGGAGACGACGATTTTACTCCTGCAGACCAAGTACAAGGTGTCCTGGATGTCGTTATGAAGCACCACCAGGCCTTCAGCAAACACCCACTGGATTTTGGGCAGACTACTCTGATACAACACACCATCCCTACTGGCTCTCATCCTCCTATCAAGGAACGATATCGGCCCATACCTCCAGCCCGTTACCAAGAGGTGAAGAAGCTGGTACAAGAGATGAAGACAGCCAACGTTATCCGGGAGAGTCGCAGCCCATGGGCTGCCCCGCTGGTCCTTGTGAAGAAGAAGGATGGAACCCTTCGATTCTGTGTTGACTATAGGAAGATCAACAATATCACCCACAAGGACGCCTATCCTCTGCCTCGAATCGAGGAATCCCTCGCAGCTCTAGGGTCAGCTGCCTACTTCTCTACCCTGGACCTGACCAGTGGCTACTGGCAAGTGGCCATGGCGCCGGAAGACAGAGAGAAGACGGCTTTCACCACCCCAATGGGCTTGTTCGAGTTCAACAACATGCCGTTTGGGCTATGCAACGCCCCAGGCACATTTCAACGGCTGATGGAGAGATGTTTGGGTCATCGCAACTTCGAGACCGTCCTGCTATATTTGGACGACATCATCATCTACTCCAAGACTTATGAAGACCACCTCCACCATCTGGCTGAAGTTTTCCAAATCCTGACCCAACATGGGTTGAAGGTCAAGCCATCCAAGTGCCACCTGCTACAACCTAGCGTCAAGTACCTGGGACATGTGGTGAGCGCTCATGGAATTGAGCCAGATCCAGAGAAGATTGCAGCTGTTCACGACTGGCCTACCCCATCAACCGTACGGGACATCAAAAGCTTCCTGGGATTTGCCAGTTATTACAGGCGTTTCATCCCGAAGTTTGCCCAGCTGGCGGCTCCCCTGCAAGAGCTTCTAAGGGGCCTGCCAAAAGAGAGCCAACGTTCCCGAGTAGCCATTGAGTGGACGGCCGAACGAGAAGCTGCCTTCCAGATGCTCAAGCAACGGTTGACTGAGCCCCCGGTGTTGGGATATCCAGACTATAGTCTGCCTTTCACCCTATACACTGATGCCAGCAAGCAAGGTCTAGGGGCGGTATTATCCCAGCTCCAAAACGGGACTGAAAGGGTCATAGCCTACGCCAGCCGTTCCCTCCGAGAACCGGAGCAAAACGACCAGAACTACAGTTCCTTCAAGTTGGAGTTTCTGGCGTTAGTCTGGGCTGTGACCGAAAAGTTCAAGGACTACCTAGCTGCATCATCTTTCACTGTCTTCACAGACAATAATCCTTTGGCGCATCTGAACACCGCACGTCTTGGAGCACTGGAACAACGGTGGGCCTCCAGACTTGCCAATTTCAGCTTTACCATCAAGTACCGGGCTGGTAAGACCAATGACAACGCCGACGCTCTGTCCCGTCTCCCTGACCAGTGGGAGGGACCCTCCACGGATGCTCAGTGGGAAGATGTGGAGATGCCAGCGTTCTATGCCCGGTTTGTGCGTCAAGATGCCCAGAGAGTTTACTCCCTACCGACAGAGGCAGCGCCAGCTACTCCTCAAGAAGAGTCAGAGCCCCCTGCGGAAAAGGACCTCTGGATGAGTCTTCAGGCTGATAGCCGTGCCATAAGAGAAGTAATGGACTATCTCTCTAGTGGGCGAGTGCCTGAAAGAATCCGGCGCAGAAGAGCTGATGGAGAACTGTCTCAATTGTGGCGCCAGAGAAAGACTCTGAGCATGCACCAGGGTCTGCTAAAGAGAAGAACTCTGGACCCTATCACTTATGACCGGCTATACCAGATTGTGATTCCCAGGAGGGACGCCAAGATAGTACTGGAAATGTACCATGACCAGTCCGGACACTTTGGCGCTCAGAAGACTGAAGCCACCCTCCGAAGGCGATTCTTCTGGGTCAACATGAAGTCCGACATTGAAGCCTGGTGTCGAGAATGCCCAGCCTGCGCCATCGCTCGAGGAGAGCGACACAATCAAAGGGCCCCTCTACGTCCCATTGTGAGCCAACGGCCCTTGGAGATCCTGGCATTGGATCACGTGAAGTTGGAGCCCAGCAGATCCGGTCACAGTTATGCTCTTACGATCATCGACCACTATACCAAATTTGTGGTTGCAGTACCTGTCAGAGATCTGTCTGCAAGGACCACCGCAGCGGCCCTGTGGAAGAGCTTCATCCTCCCCTATGGCTGTCCAGACCAGATCCTTACAGACCAAGGAACAGCATTTGAGTCCCAAGTCTTCCAGGAGCTGTGCACTCTATATGGCTGCAAGAAGCTGAGGACCACAGCCTATCATCCCCAAGGCAATGGGCTTTGTGAAAAGATGAACCAGACTCTAATCAATATGCTGAGGACTCTGACCCCTGCAAAAAGGGCTGACTGGCCAAAGCTGTTGCCCGAATTGGTGTACCTGTACAACAATACCAATCATTGCTCCACAGGGTACACCCCGTACTATCTGATGTTCGGGAGACACGGACATCTCCCTGCGGATATGACCTGGGACATGGAGTCCCCTGATTCCCAGTCTTTACTCCCCCAGACTGACTGGGTTCACGAACACCAGAGGCGCCTGGCGGATGCCAGAGAAGTTGTGGATCTGCGGTTGGAAGAGGCCCGAGAGAAACAAAAAAGGGACTTTGATCGTAATGCCTGTGCTGAGCCTTTTGCCCCAGGAGATCGAGTGTGGCTGCGCAACAACCATCCTACCAGTAAGCTAGATGGGCGTTGGGAGCGTGAGCCATACCTAGTTAGGGACAGTCTCTCCCCTGAAGTCTACGAGATTTCAAGAGGAGACCGTCCACCACTCCGGGTACATAGGAACCGGCTGAAGAGATGTCTTCGTCCTTTTGCCCCTATGTCTACACCTCTCACCTCGACCCCCAACTTACAGACCTCCTTGTGTTCACCTACCCCCAGTTTCTTGGAACTTGTGACTGTGCCTCAATTCTGTTTTGTTTCCACTCCAGTAAGAGGTACCTCGGAGAGACCATCATCCCCACCGCAGTCTCCAATACTGCTGCCTGTGGAGGATGATCCGGCTCCAGTGTCTGCAACCCCTGAAGCATCAGAGGTAGCTGAGACTCCGACTCCAGCGCCTGAATCAGAGGACGACGATGAGGAGATTGTGATCTTCTCCAGGCCGGAACTTCGAAGGTCTCAAAGGGAGACAAAAGGTAAAGCTCCTGCGTACCTGCAGGAGTACCAGCTGGTGACCCGCAGGAGCAGGAGGCAGGTACGTTTTTCTGACACCGAAGTACTTACCACCGAAGAAGATGCAGAGTAACCCCTGAAGGGCTGTAGCCCACTTCAGGTACTGTACTATGTACATATTGTATATATTTATCTCCATTTACCCCAAAGAGCCAGAGACTTTCCTGAGACTCTTACCCTTATTTATCTCAGTCAAGAGATTATACATTGCCCTGTGCTATGATAGCACCCTTCCTCTGCCGCAGCAGAGATTTCTTCAAAGGACTCTGTCCCTCTCCAAAAAGAGGAGACCCTTTGCCTCTTCATTGCACTTTTCCCCACATCAAGGGCTGTACCCAGAAGATGGACTTTGTCATTAGAGACCTTCTGAGAGACTTTTGCCAGATACTCCAGGGAAAAGTTGCTATTGCTATTGACTATTATTTTGCACTTAATGCCTTCCTTTTTAGGTATGGACATTCTGTTTGCACTTTTTATGCCTTTTCTTTGCAGGAAAAGAGACATTTACTATCGTGCTACCCTGAGTAGCCTATCTACCTCTGTAACGTTTGTAACGTTCAAGATGTGTACCCATTGGGCTCCTAAGCCAATGTGAATTAACCTGTTGCACACTGTCATATCTGCCAGTAGTCTGCATTAACCCTTTCATAGGCTTTTCAGGTTGTAGTGTGGCTGTGTCGGACCGTCTTTCTATGTAACACACTGACCGCTACCTGATCCCTCAAACTGAGGTTTGCACATGGGGGTAGTCCGTAAACTGCGGGTCCTAAGGGGACCGGGGGTGTTACACAGTTAGCACCTGGATGCCACTCATACATGGGTAAGGATACCAGTCAGGAGGTACTTGTGTCGCATATACTAACGCAATGCAGATATACACACTATATAATTGCCGCCAGGGAAGAAGTGTTGATAAAACAAATATACAGGCCTTGGTGCAAGGAGTGGATTACAGGACATGACACCACACCTTTCCTACTGTACAGTTCGGTTTAATGGCGTCAGCGACCAACTGTCATACAGCTACATGTTTTGTCTTAGTCCGACACCAACCCAGGTGCCTGTCTCCAGGACCATGGGCGGTTTGTCCCTACACCTCACATAGCCTGCACTTCCCAGAAGTGCCCTTAGCCCCCTCTGTGCCCCAAACCATCTGTAGTCGAGCCGAGGGCGGCTCTTTCAATTGCCCCCGGGGTATGCAACACCCTCGCCGATGCAATGGCGAGGTAGGGTTTGCGAATACGTCCCACCTGCATGTAATCACCTTACACTACATGGTCCTGATAGGACATAGGGGTATTGCAGTGGTGAATCCTGCCTGGCAAGGCAGGAGTTAAGTATTTTGTATAATGCCAGATGCTGTTATCCAATGATATGTGTTACATCCTGTGCTCTGTAAGCTGAGATGTGATTGGAGGAGCAGCCACCACCTGACCAAAGGGAGGTAACAAAACTCCCTGGCCAGGAATGTTCTGGGTCTTTCCAGAGTTCTCTCAGAGAGATTCATGAGAAGAGGAGAATCTTAGAGTGAGTGAGTGAGTAATCTCTGTCTAGCCCATACCAGAGCAGGAAGAGCCTAGCCCCTGCCTCTGAAGAGTGGAGCATTAGACTAGAGTTAGTGTAGTGAGGAAAAGGGGTATCATCTTACCTTTAAAGGTGATACCTGAAGCCCTACAGGACAAGCTGAAGCTTCCTACCAGGACACAGCTGCCTCCCAGCCTGCCCTATACATCCAGGCTGGTGAACTATCTCCTGAGGCTCCCTCCAACTCACATCTCGGCACTCCATCTACCTGTTAAAGGCACGTTGCTGCGGTTCCTGCGGTTCAAATAAAGAACTGTAAGTTGTTTTCTTCAACTTCTGTCTCCGTCTGGTCCCTGCTAATACGGCTGCCTTCATCACCGGCACCCTGTCCATCACCCAGAGACTCACACTCGGGACATTAAGGGGTTGCCCCAGGGAGATCCGCTACAGCAGCCTCTCCCTCATCTTTTCTTGCCAACACCACCCTGCTGGAGACCTGCCAGGCTGTAGGACAGCCCTCCGGTTCCCCCGTACCAAGCACCGTGACAATAGCGTGCTTAGGCCGCAACCGCCAGCCACTCCGGTACCGCGGGCCCCGGCTGTCTCCAGGCCTCACCTCAAGGGCTAGGCCCCGGTGGGGGATGTTGCACATGTGTCGCCTCCCCCGCTGTGGTTCTTCAGAGTTCCCCTTCTTCTTCCCGATGCATGTGAGTGCTGACCTTCGACACAATTTGGTTTTTAAATTCCACGGTTTGTCCGAATCAGTCGGGTTGTCCGACGTCCACGCCCCCCGATTTGTGTCGCATACAAGCCAGCGCCGATGCATCACAATCCGATCGCTTGAGCCAAAAACCCGGGGAAATTCAGGGCAACTCGTAAAATATCGCGAAACCGGACGGAAATGCGTCCGACGGACCCTTAGTAAATGTGCCCCATTGTGTATAAATATAGACAATAGTATATACTGTATAATGCACAAGGAAATAAAGCCACACAATAATAATGTCTTTATATATAACATCATTCAAGACTCTAGGCCAGTGATGGCGAACCTTTTAGAGCCTCAGTGCCCAGACTTCAACCAAAAGCCACTTATTTATTGCAAAGTGCCAGCGCAGCAATCTAAGCAGTAATGTATTTTTCCTTGTTCATTGACAACTTTCAATCCTTCAGCCTCCTAAGGACACGGATGCAGTTGAAAAGAGGAGGGCAAATTCTTGTATCATTGTAGGAATATTCTGCAGGCAGATTCTTTGAGTTCTGTCTGGTGAACTTCATTCTGGGGTGATGGCCTGGGTGCCCACAGAAAGGGCTCAGAGTGCCACCTCTGGCACCAGTGCCATAGGTTCGCCACCACTGCTCTAGGCATAAGATTGTGTGACCAATGCCCCAGATGCTTTGCCTTATTAATGCCCCAATAAATTATCAAGTTATCGAGTTATTATGGATACAGAATGTAATCCATACTTTGAAAGCATTTTTGGAGATATATTATTAAAAGTAAAATTTGGTAGCATCTATAAAATAATCATTTAAATTATGTTTAATTATTTCATGCTATTAATGAATGATGTAAATTTTCAATTTACAGAGGTTTTGGTGGAAGCAGAATATTTCAGTGTGGATCCATACATGAGGTATAATAAAATTTATTGATTTCATTGATTAAATTTGCATTTACAATTGCTAGAATAAGTGTGCTAAGCTGTTATTTTTGTGTTATTAAAGGGTTTATATTCTGCATTATTTTAGTTGTTCTGTATTCCAGTATTATCCCCTGCAAACATTATCCTAAACAGAATTGCCAATTTTATACTGCATCTTATCAGTGAAGTGGAAGACAGTTTCTCCAAATATTCCTATGATACTAACTTGCATCTCACTTGAACCATCTCTATACCTCTCCTATACAAACAATACATATGCCATTTATCCCCACTGGTATTTTTGAGTCATTCAGCAAAATGTATAAAAACTGAGATCTGCGGAGTAGTTGTACACTGGTGGGGCACATGTAACTAAATATAACTAAAGTCACTTTTGACAGTAGAAGAAGAGTGAAGAAATCGGGTGATACCTTTTTGAGGCTGGGTAAATTTGATGGTGAGCTTTTGAGAAAACTAGTTCTCTTCGTCAGACATGATGTTATGCATGAAGCAGAAAATTCACAGCATTTTATACACACTAAACAATGATCATCAAATGATATAAAAAAACCCCTTTAAAACAACAGATACATAAATACAGGGGCATCGGCAATAAACACAATAAAAACCTTTGAGGCGAGACACATTAGCCCTGGCTCTTATCTGCTTGTGGCCTCCAGGTCAGAGGTAGGAGGTCATGAAGCTGGCATGAATGTTAAGACCACTTTGTAAGGTGTTGAATCTCCCCATTAATTTATACTCCCATTCTTTCCTTTCCCTCTGTGTCTTAAAATGTCCCACTAAAATAGTAATCTGAAAATCTTCCATAGTTTGGTCCTCTATATGCAGCTACTGGGAGATCTTTCCTTTTATTTTTAATATCAGATCATAAAAATGACAGGAAAGATCTCCCAGGGGTGCACATTTCTACAGAGAGGACCACACTATGGAAAATTTTTGTATTTATCAATCTGTTGTTTTAAAGGGTTTTTTTAATATTCCTTAATGATCACTGCCGGGTGAGTATAAAATGCTTTGAATTTTCTGTTTCATGCATAACATCATGTCTGATGAAGAGAACCAGTTTTCTTGAAAGCTCCCCATCAAATATACTCAGTTAGCCTCAAAAATGTATCACCTGATTTCTTCACTCTTCTTCTGCTCTCCATGGCTAATACGGTACAACATCTACACTACTTTTGACAGTAAGCAGTTAAGGGGTCACAAAGGTCAAAGGCATCCAGGCTTCTCTTACAGTAAAGAATCCCTGTCTACGGTGATGGTAGAACCACCTCTACTCTAGACTCTACTCTAAGCTTAAGTATAAAAATATATCCTTGTATTGACCATTCAGATATTTGTACATTGTAAAGAGGTCTCCCCTCTGTTGTCTATTTTCTAAACTGAATCCAACATTTTTTAATCTGTCCTTGTAGTGTAGTCCCTCCATTTCCCTAATAATCTTGGTTGCTCTCCTTTGCACCCATTCCAGTTCTAATATGTCCTTTTTATACACTAGTGCCCAAACCTGTACACAATATTACATGTATGGTCTAACCAGTGATTTGTATCAGGGCAAGTCCTTATCATGAAAATATGTTCCACATCTGTTGCAAATTGTACTTTTTGTTCCCATGGCCCAAGTGCATAAACTTACATTTATCTACAGCCATTTCTCAGCCCGTTCCTCCAGCTTTCACAAATCCCTATGTAATGCTATACTATTGGCCTCAGCATTAATGACTTTACACAGTTTAGTATCATCTGCAAATATTAAAACTTGACTGTGTAAACGAACTGCAAGGTCATTAATAAAAATATTTAAAAGAAGGAAGTCCATTACTGACCCCTGTGGCACCACACTTATAACAACAGCGCAATCTGAGAAGGGGCCATTCATGACAATCCCCTGTTATCTATCACTAAGCCAATTTCTTACCCAAATACACAGATTTTCCCCTAGTCCCAGCAGTCTCATTTTATGTACCAACCTTTTATGTGGCACTGAATCAAATGAAAAGTCCAGATAAACAACATCTACAGCATCCCCTAGGTCAGTGGTGGCGAACCTATGGCACGGGTGCCAGAGGTGGCACTCAGAGCCTTTTCTGTGGGCACTCAGACCATCACCCCAGGACAGAGTTCACCAGACAGGACCAAATCCATCAAAACTTCCAGTAGTCCCAGGCAACTTATGAGATGCTTTAAATATAAAGATATTTTAAAGTGATACTTTATTGGCTTTTTGGAATTTCAGGAAAAGTGAGAAGGAGTGGACAGGGTTGCATTATATTTGGAGGTCATCCCGCTGGACCCTTCATTCTTCCTCTACAGAGAGACCCTGGACCCTACAATGATGTTCTTTCAACTGTATTGGCTGCCTCTGGGGGCCAATATGATTGAAAGATGTGGAAGAACAGGCAGCAGTAAGTTACTGCTTAAAATGCCATGTTGGCACTTTATGGTAAATAAGTGGATTTTGGTTGTACTTTGGGCACTCTGTCTCCAATAGGTTCACCATCACTGCCCTAGGTCCTTACTAGAACTGACCTCTTCGTAGAAGCCAAAAAGATTAGTCTGACAGGACTGATCCCTCATAAACCCATGCTGATGCTGGGTTATAAGGTTATATACAGTGAGATACTCCATCAGAGCATCTCTAACGAACCCCTCAAATATTTTTCCACAGCAGAAGTTTAACACACAGGTCTGTGTTTCCAGGATTGTTTTTTGATCCCTTTTTCTATATTGGCACCAAATTTGCTATGCGCCAGTCCTGTGGAACATAACTTGTGCTTTAAGAATCTTTAAATATTATGAATATTGGTCTGTCTATTACAGCACATAATTCATACACTACCTGGGGGTATATTCCATCTGAGCCTGGTGCTTTGTCTATGGATACCATTAAACTCTTTTGCTCAGTATTTTATCTGGACCGGCTAACCCTCTCGCTTAGTCTTTTATACAAAAAATTCTTCATTTTACCATATTCTGAGGCCAATAACTTTTTTTGTTATGGGGTTCACCACTGGGATTAAACATATATGTGAGCTGGGGATCTGTTGCAATAGGTGTATAGGATTTTCAATAAGAGTAACACAGAGATAAAAGGAAAAAAATCATTGTAGCAACAAGGAAAATACAATGCATGGTGCGCTGCTAAACCTTAAGGAGCCACCTCAGCAATCTGCAGAACACTGGATCACCAAACCAAATAGATACATCCACCCACAGATCAAATGCAAGTCTCAAAGACAGTAAACTCTCCACACAGCAGACACAGACATGTGAGCAAAGGCCAAGTCCTGCAATAGCCCCAGATGTTCCTAAAGAAATATACGGTATATATATAGATATTTAGTACTCGTAGTGAGGATATTATACACTCAAAAGTGTGTATTGTATCATACTACAAAAAGAAAAAAATCTTGTAGGCAGATATAACAGTATCCAAATGATTAAAACAGTATATATTTTTGGCTCACCTGATCTCATGGATCTTATAATATTACAAATAAAAGTAAAGCCGAAATATGGGCATTTTCTGAACTGTTTGTAACTAAGTTTTTGCTTGTAAATATAACGGAGGTTAACACAGTATACTCCTATGACATGGTTCTTGCCTTTGGCTTACTTAAACGGGTATTCCCACGAAGATAAGTTTCTTATATGTACTTATATGTACATTCTCTAATTCACTGTTATTAACAAAAATGCAGCATTTCACAGATATAAGTCCAATCTGTCTCTATGAGTCCTGCTGTACACAATTGCAGTTGCTCTTAGAAATGACCCTGTAACTTCTGACTTAGGGTTGGGCGCCCATCTTGGATTTCTGTGTGAGATTTCTGTCTCTCTGCTGAATGCCTGTAGCTACGCCACTTGCACAGAGCTCAGAGACTCTCACTGATTCAATTCCTGTCAGGAGATCAAGAGCCGAGAGAGAGGCTGCAAACTCCAAACTACAAGGAGATAAGTGATCTGGGGGAAAGGGGAGGCAGGTACATATCTGAGATGTAGCAAAGCTCACAGTGTAACAGTGTAAAAGTCATCATCATCTGTCTGTAAGCCTCTGCGCATTCTCATGCATCTCATCTCTCTTTCTATGTTTCAATGTGTTAGTACAATGTCAGTAGCCAGATGAAAGTGTATATACACCTGTACCCTGATAATCTAACAACATTGTCACCCAACAGAACTAGATGGATTATAATGTGTCTGCTTAGAGAGTTTCCATCTACACCATGGAATATTATACTGAGTAGACTAGGGAGAGATATGAGCTTAAACAGCAATAACACTTAGTAACATTGTAAAGTAAGGGGATAAAATGATCTTTATTGTGTTAACATCTTTAGGGGATTGAGATGTGAGAATTTTCTTTTGTGGGAAAACCCCTGTCACCCATAAAAAAAGGCACTAAGAGCTGCTTACTAAGTAAGCAGCTGCTAGCGCTACCCCATTTTTAGCAATAATAAACTGCTAGCTTTATCAAAGGGGTCCGGCGTATCCATGAGGGGACGGGACTAGTGTAACACTGCTAAAAATATGGTAGTGCTAGGAGCTGCTTACTTTAGTAAACAGCTCCTAGTGCCTTTTTTATGGGTGACAGGTCTTAGCCTCATTAGCTCATTAGTTAATTTTAGAAGGAAGGAGGCTATGGACAACAGTATCTGGATCTATGAGTAAGTATGCCTTGTTTAACATGCTTGATTTTGAAGGTACATTCCGTTTAAGTCTCACTCCTGAATTTGAATATGTGCTCCCTGATCATCAGACCTTCCTCTAACAAACCTTCTCTCCCAACCAGTTGTTTCTCCTTCCCTCATATGAAAGGGGTATTCCCACCTTGTCAAATTAATGTTATTGTTTGTATGATGAAAATTAATACAATTTTCCAATATACTTTCTGTATTAATTCATACTTTCTAGATCTCTGCTTGCTGTCCTGCTATAGAAAGCTTCAGTATTTACTTCCAGTGGACCGAGATCACTCAGGTGTACAGTTTGTTAGTATCACAGAGAGTAATCAGAGCTGTGTGTTATAATGAGCCGTACAGGGAAATGCTTATGGGAACAAGCACCATGTGTTTTACTATATGCACATGCGATCGGGAGATACTCCTCCCCACTTTGCATGAATTGTGTTCCAACTGACATATACAGTGCCACCCCAATGTCCCAGTAGCCAGTGCTGCCTGCAAGTTGTCACAGAGTTGCCCCCAAGTAGTCACATTGCTGCCTGCAAGTATCATAGTATCATAGTATATAAGGCTGGAAAAAGACGCAAATCCATCAAGTCCAACCTTTAAGAATTGAATAAATGTTTTATCCCCATAACCCGTGATATCCAGAAAGGCATCCAGGCCTCTCTTGAACATGTACATAGAGTCCGCCATAACAACCTCCTGCGGCAGAGAGTTCCATAGTCTCACTGCTCGTACAGTAAAGAACCTTTGTCTATGGTGATGGTAGAATCGCCTCTCCTCTAGGCGCAGAGGATGCCCCCTTGTCCTGGTCACAGGCCTAGGTATAAGAAGATCTTTGGAGAGATCCTTGTACTGTCTGTTCAGGTATTTGTACATTGTAATGAGGTCTCCCCTCAGTCGTTTTTTTTCTAAACTGAATAATCCCAAATTTTGTAATCTATCATTGCATTCTAATCCCCCCATTCCCCTAATAATCCTGGTTGCTCTCCTCTGCACCCGTTCCAGCTCTACTATATCCTTTTTATACACTGGTGCCCAAAACTGTACACAATATTCCATGTGTGGTCTGACCAGGGATTTGTATTAGGGCAAAACTATGTCTTTATCATGAGAATCTATTCCTCTCTTGATACATCCCATAATTTTATTTGCTTTAGCAGCAGCCGCCTGGCTCTGGTCACTAAAATTAAGTTTACCATCCACCAATACCCTCAAGTCCTTTTCAGCTCCAGTTTTACTAAGTAATTGACCGTTTAGAACATAATTATACTTTTTGTTTCCATGGCCCAAGTGCATAACTTTCCATTTATCTACATTAAACCTCATCAACCATTTCTCTGCTTCCACAAATCCCTCTGTAATGCTAAACTATCGACCTCAGTATTTATTACTTTACACAGCTTAGTATCATCTGCAAATATTGAAACTTGACTGTGTAAACCCACTACAAGGCCATTAATAAAAATATTAAAAAGAAGTGGCCCCAATACTGACCCCTGTGGCACTCCACTGGTAACGTCAACCCAATCTGAGAATGTGCCATTAATGACCACCCTCTGTTTTCTATCACTAAGCCAATTACTTAGCCAAATACATAGATTTTCTCCTATTCCCAGCAGTCTCATTTTATATACCAACCTTTTATGTGGCACGGTGTCAAATGCCTTTGAAAAGTCCAGATATACAACATCCACAACGTCCCCCAGATCCAGTCTTGAACTTACCTCCTCGTAGAAACCAATCAGATTAGTCTGAGAGGACCGATCTCTCATAAACCCATGCTGACGCTGGGTTATAAGGTTGTGCACAGTGAGATACTCCAGGATAGCATCTCTAACAAACCCCTCAAATATGTTCCCCACCACAGCAGTTAGACTCACGGGTCTGTAGTTTCCAGGATCGCTATTTAATCCTTTTTTGTATATTGGTACCACATTTGCTTTGGGCCAGTCCTGTGGAACATAACCAGTGCTCAGTGAATCTTCAAATATTAAAAATAACGGTCTGTCTATCACCGTACATAGTTCATGCAGAACCCGGGGGTGTATGCCATCTGGCCCCGGTGATTTATCTATCTTAGTTGTTGGGAGGCGGCGCTGTACCTCTTCCTGGGTTAAACTGTTGACATTCCAAAAAGAATTTACATTATTCCTCATTGTGTCTTCCACCAGGGGATTTTCCTGGGTAAAGACAGTTGAGAAGGCGACATTCAGTAGATTGGCCCTTTCCTCATCTCCTTCCACCATGACCCCCATGTTATTTCTAAGGGGACCCACACTCTCTGTTTTTAGTTTCTTATCATTTATATACTTGAAAAATAATTTGGGATTATTTTTGCTCTCCCTGGCAATATTTCTCTCAGTCTCTATTTTTGTGGCCTTTATCTGCTTTTTACAGGATTTATTTTTCTCTCTATAATCCTGTAATGCCTCATCGCTACCTTCACGTTTTAGCACCTTAAACGCCTTATCTTTCTCTCTTATTGCTTTCCTTACAAGACTAGTTAGCCACATAGGCTTTTTCTTGTTCCTCTTATGCATTTTTTGGGGGGGGGCTTTTGTCTTTGAGAACATTATCCCATTCTATGCCTTTAAGGTCTTCCCTTAGTTGCTGAAAGTTTGCCCTCCTGAAGTTTAGAGTGTTGGTTGCCCCTTCCCTAACGTTCTTAGTAAAGCGTAATACAAAATCAATGATATTATGATCACTATTCCCCAGGTTCCCCCTACCTGTAGTTTTGATACCCTATCAGGTCTGTTGGTTAGGATAAGGTCCAGCAGTGCCCCCCCCTCTTGTTGGCTCCAGGACTAGCTGCGACAGGTAATTGTCTTTTGTTGTTGAGAAGAACCTGCTGCCTTTGAAGGACCTGCAAGTTTCTACCCCCCAGTCAATATCTGGGTAATTGAAGTCCCCCATGATAAGTACTTCACCATGCTTTGAAGCCGCATCCATTTCACTTATCAGCATTTCCTCTGCTGCCTCCATTATATTTGGAGCCTTATAACAAACCCCTAGTAATATTTTATTATTCTTTTTCCCTCCCCTTATCTCCACCCATAGGGACTCCACATTTGCATTTGCTTTACTGATGTCATCTCGCAAGATAGGCTTGAGGCAAGAATTCACATATAAACAAACCCCTCCCCCTTTTTTATTTATACGATTCTTTCTAAAAAGACTATAACCATCTATAGTAACAGCCCAGTCATAGCTACTGTCCAGCCATGACTATATCATATTTCCGCTCCAACATCAAGAGTTCGAGTTCCTCCATTTTGTTTGTGAGGCTTCTGGCATTTGTGTACATGCACTTTATATGGTTTTCCCTGTCGGTATTCCTTTTGTTCTTATTCCCCAATCTCATTCCAGCCCCCCTTCTTCCCCCATGGACTATGACTCTTCCCAGCTCTCTATCTACACTGTCTATTTGCCCTGCACAAGTGTAGTTGCCCTCCCCCCAGGTCTCTAGTTTAAACACTCCTCCAACCTTCTAGCCTTTTTTTCCCCCAAAACAGCTGCACCCTCCCCATTGAGGTGCAGCCCATCCCTACTGTAGAGCCTGTAGCCGACAGAAAAGTCAGACCAGTTCTCCATGAACCCAAAACCCTCCTTCCTACACCAACTTTTGAGCCACTTATTTACCTCCCGCTGCCTTTCTGGTGCGGCACGTGGTACAGGCAGTATTTCGGAGAAAATTACCTTTGAGGTCCTTGCCCTGAGCTTATGGCCTAAATCCCTGAAATCATTTTTAAGGACCTTCCACCTACCTCTTACTTTGTCATTAGTGCCAATGTGGACCATGACCGCTGGTTCCTCACCAGCCCCGCCCAGTAATCTTTCAACCCCATCCGCAACATGCTGAACCCGAGCACCTGGCAAACAACACACTGTTCGGTATGCGCGGTCTTTGTGACAGATTGCCCTGTGTGTTCCCCTAATAATCGAATCTCCCACTACTAGCACCTGTCTGATCTTGCCTGTGCTCCCATTACCCTTCTTACTGGAGCAGACAGTCCCCTGGTTGCTAGAGGCCATGTCTTGCTGCAGCATTGCTACCCCAGAGCTGATATCCCCCTCATCCGCCAGCCTGGCAAACTTATTGGGGTGCACCAGATCAGGACTAGACTCCCTACAACTTTTCCCTCTACCCCGCCTTCTACATGTTACCCAACTAGCTGCCCCCTCACTTGGCACCTCCATACTTCCCTCCCCACACCCATCTTCCCCAGAGAGTTTGTGCTCCAGGAGCAGCAAACTTCGATCCATATTGTCAATTGCCCGCAGCCTTGAAACTTGCTCATTTAGATCCAGAATCTGGGCTTCCAGATGAGCAATTTTCACACATCCCACACAGCAGTATTCCCCCTCGAACGGCTGTTCAAGGAAAGCATACATGGCACAGGATGTACACTGTGTAGCAATGCCACTTATGGAGTCCATTGTTCTAATGGGGATTACAATAGAAATAAGCACGGAAAGAAGAATTTACAGTCAAAGTAACACAAAATACAGCAGTTACCTGCTAAAGCCCCTCAAACTTAAGTCCCTTAAACGTAAGTCACACTTAAGACACTGCACACACTTTGGATCAATGCACACTCGCCACCAAGCTCCCACACTCGCTTTTCTGATGCTTTTCTGGGTAGTCAGAGTTACCCCCATGTCCCACTAGCCAATGCTGCCCCTAGGTAGTCACAGTGCTGCCTCATGTCCCTGTAATTTTTATATAAATATAAGATACACAGTGCTTCTGACAGCATTGTGAATCCTCATGTGGATCAGGTATGAGTTGATTGAAATTACTGGTTGCTGCATCACCCTGATTCCCAGTCAGGATGTAAGCAATAGGTAAATACAGGGTTGTGGAAAGACGTGCTACCAATGAGCAGGCATGTTAGGTACAAATAAGTGGATTTTTATTTTTCACTAAAGTGGACAACCCATTTAAAGAGAGTACTGCTCTTTTCTTCAGGTCCAATCAGTTAAAACGGCAATCCATGGATCTTTGTGGGGAGCTGGATAGGCTGCCCTGATGTTCGGTAAAGAGAAGAATGAGCCTAGCGTGTGGTTGTGTGCAGTGTGAAGCTTTGCCTCGTATGCATTTGTACCAATTTCTCTAAACTTTTGTTTAGAAATTAGAAATTTATTGTAAAAAAAGATACTTTTGTTCTAATGTTGGTGTTTTGTTTTGGATTTTAAAGGCCTTACAGTAAAAGAATGATGAAGGAGGGAGACATCATGATCGGGACTCAGGTTGCAAGGTAAAAATTGTAAAAGATTTTTTCTTTTTTGAGATCAAAGTTTTAGCATCAATTCATATTTGTTATTTTCCAAATAATTATACTTTTTCATTTATGCATAGTGTTTATACAATTGCACACTCAGCTTGGTCAAAGAGAACATGAGTACAAAACTAGGAGAGAGAAGTTTGTTTCCCAAACTGTGGGAGAAGTACAGACCTATAGGGAGGAGTGGGGTTGCGATGCATAGATCAGTAATCAGGCACATTGCACTTGTGCCAGTGAACAGTGAACCGACAGGTGCACAAGCTACTGGCAGGTTCCTGTGTTCATTCGAGTAGACATCTGTCAGGTCCTGTACTTATTTGCACAAGAAGGACCTGCCTTTTGTTATCAATGATATTACATGTAAGTGAGAGTATAGCTCCAGCCAGAGATGGTGACATGGAAAAACTGCCATGAAAGGGGTATTCCCACAAAGACAAGATTCTTAACCCCTAGGCGCACCAGGACGTTATAGTACGTCCCCGGGGCTAGATGCTTAGCGCACGGGGACGTTCTATAACGTCCTGCTTCTGGCACCGGCTCACGAACGGAGCCGGTACCAGAAGCAGCGGCTGTCAGCTGTCTAGTACAGCTGACAGCCTGCGCTAACACCCGCGATCGGAGCCGGCTCCGATCGCGGGTGTTAACCCCTTACACGCCGCGGTCAAACATGACCGCGGCGTGTAAGGGTGTTAGCGCTGTGGATCGGATCCCCCGTGCCGCTTACCGGGGGATCCGATCCTCTTCCGGGCAGCTCCGAGGACTGGCATGTGCCCCGGAGCTGCCCGGTTTCCATGGCAGCCAGACCCCTTCCGGGTCTGACTGTAAACTGTCTGAGCATGCGCAAGCTTGCTCAGACAGTTTACACTGCTCTACAATAAAATAGTATTGTAGAGCAGTGTATTGAACTTAAACCAGTGATCAGAGCATCACTGGTTTAAGTTCAAGTATGTATAAGTAAAATTATGCAAAAACAGTTAACACTACACATTATAATAAATAAAAAATTAATACATAAAAATATAAGCCCCTAAAATGTCACTTTCCCATAAAAAAACTTAATAAAGTATAAAAAACATAAAAACACAAAAAACCCCGCATATTTGGTATTGCCGCGTCCGTAACAATCTGCATAATAAAACAGAATTGTTACTGGACCCGCACGGTAAACGCCGGAGGAAAAAAACGCAAAAAACGTTCCGAAAAAAGATAATTTTTAATTAATACCCTATAAAAAATGCTCTAAAAAGTGATTTAAAAAATGTTATGCACTCCAAAATAAGCCCACTAAAAAGAACAACTGTTCTCGCAAAAAATAAGCCCCTAACAAGATTTATCTGCCAAAAAATTAAAAAGTTATGCATATAAAAAGATGGTGATGCTAAAATGAATAAGATTTTCTCCAAATTAGTTTTTATTCAGTACAATTGAATAAAATACACAAAACCCCCACATATTTGGTATCCCTGCGTCCGTAACAATCTGTATAATAAAACAGAATCGTTATTAGATCCGCAAAGTGAACCCCGTAAAAAACAACCTAAAAAAACTCTCTCTGATAAAGATGATTTTTTATTAATGCCCTTTAAAAATGCTCTAAAAAAGTGATTTTAAAAAGTTACGCAATCTAAAATAAGACCACTAAAAAGAGCTATCATTCTTGCAAAAAATAAGCCCTTAAACAGATTTTTGAGGTGAAAAATAAAAAAGTTATGCATATGAAAGACGGTGATGCTAAAATTAACAACAATTTTGCCAAATTACTTTTTATTCAGTAAAAATGGGAAAAAATAAAAAAATATATATAAATGAAGTATTTTCATAAACGTGGCGACCCAAAGAATAAAAATAATATACTATTTTCATGGTATGGTTAACGGCCAAAAAAAAAAACACATAAAAATTTTCCTAAAAATTGATGATTTTCATTTCCTCCACCAACAAAGAGTTAATAAAATCTCACCAATTAGCTATAGATGCCCCAAAATTATGTATTAGAAAAGTGCATCTCATGTGGCAAAAGAAATAAGCCCCTATAGGTGCACAATAAAAAAAAGAAAAAAATTATAGCCTGTACAATGTGACATAGCAAATCTGATTTGAATGGCGCCTCCTTCCCTTCTATGCCCGGCCGTGCGCCCATACAGCAGGTTACCACCACATATGGGGTATCCGTGTACTCGGGAGAAATTGCGTATCAAACTTTGTGGAGCCTTTTTTCATTTTATCCATTACAAATGTTTAATTTTCCACCCAAAATGGGTGTATTGTGAAAAAATATTACAATTTGCAGACTCCACCTCCATTTTGTTTTAACCCCTATAAAACACGTAAAGGGTTAACAAACTTCTTAAAAGTGGTTTTTCATACGTTGAGGGGTGTAGTTTCCACAATGGGGTAATTTACGAGTCTCGCTATTATTTAGGCCTCTCAGTGTCAATTAGAAACTGTGCAGGTCCATCTAAATACAGGTTTTGGCGATTTTACAAAAAATGTGAAAAATGGCACCCAAATTCTGAGCTTCATAACATTCTAGTAAAATATGTGGAATCTGAAAAAACCATGCCAACATAAAGCAGACATTTGGGAAATGTAAGTTATGAATTTATTTGGGTGCTATGACTTTCTGAATCAAAAGTAGAGAATTTAGAACGTTGAAAATAAAGAATTTTTCAAAATTTTTGCCAAATTTTGTTTTTTTTCATAACTAAACGCAAAAGATTTCATCCAAATTTTTAAACTAATTTGAAGTACAATGTGTCACGAGAAAACAATCTCAAAATCCCCTGGATATCTCATAGCGTTCCAAAGCTATAACCACTTATAGTGACACAGGCCAGATTTGAAAAATGGGGCCGCGTCCTTTAGGCCAAAAGATGCTGTGTCCCCTAGGGGTTAATATACTCAGGATAGTAAAATAACACATTCTCTAATTCACTGCTATCAACAAAAATACAGCATTTCACAAATATAATTCCAACCTTTCTCTATCAGTCCTCCTGTACACAATTTTGATTGCCCCAGGATCCAACCAATAATCTTCTGACTTTAGGTTCGGGAAGACATATTGTTCTCCTATATGACGCTACACAGAGCTGATTTTTGCAGTGGCCCCCACCCTTGCATTCCAAAACAAGCTCACACGGAGACTTCCTGCTGGCAAACAGCAGAGTGAGGAGAGTAAGGCTACAGGCAGATAAGGCAGATAAGGTTTTTATCCAGGCGAGGGAGGCAGAGTAAATCTGACAGTGGGAGGAGAAATAAAAATTAGCTGGGTGGAGACATAAAGAGAAAAAGAAGAGATATAATAAGCAAAGGAGAGAAAAGGGTGTTCTCACATTGATCACCGGCAATGCTGCCGGCTGCTTCAAAAAGATGGCGGCGCATGAGCGGATCGTCGCTCCCCGATGACGTCACGGGGAGTGGCGATCCGTTGCCATGACAGCTTTGGGTCTCACGAAGGCCCAAAGCTGTCTCGTTTTAACCCATTCATTACAATGTGCTAATTGCACATTGTAATGAATGAGGAGGAAAATCCCCATATACTGCCCTACTGAAGTATGGCAGTGTATGGTAGGATAGATCAGACAACCTAGGGTTAAAGTACCCCAGGGAGTCTGAAAAATAGTAAAAGTAAAAATAAAAAAAGTTAAAAAAAAAATAATAAAAAAACCTAAAAATTCAAATCAGCCCCCTTTTCCTAGAACTGATATAAATATTAATAAACAGTAAAAATCATAAACACATTAGGTATCGCCACGTCCGAAAATGCCCGATCTATCAAAATATAATAACGCTTTTTCACCGCGTTTAACCCCGTAACAGAAAATAGTGCCCAAAGTAAAAAAATGGCACTTTTTTGCCATTTTGAAAAATATAAAAAAAATTAATAAAAAGTGATCAAAAGGACGTACAGTCCTAAACATTATAGCAATGAAAATGGCATCTAAAGTCACAAAAAATTACTCCACCCACAGCTCCGTAAACCAAAGTATGAAAAAGTTATTGGCGCCAGAAGATGACAAAATCCCCCCCAAAAAATTTTGTACAGGAGGTTTTAATTTTTGTAAATGTATGAAAACATTATAAAACCTATACAAATTTGTTATCCCCGTAATTGTACCGACCCAAAGAATAATGTAGACATGTAATTTGCGGCACAAAATTAAAGCTGTAAAATCCAAGCCCACAAGAAAACATTGAAAATGTGTCTTTTTACTATTTTCACAGCATTTTGAATTTTTTTCCCGCTTCCCAGTACATGGCATGTAATATTAAATACCGTCACTATGAAGTGCAATTTGTTACGCATAAAATAAGCCATCACAGAGCTCTTTATGTGGAAAAATAAAAAAGATTTTTGAAGGTGGTGAGTGAAAAATGGAAGTGAAAAAACTAAAAAAGGCCAAGTCGTTAAGGGGTTATAGTTCTAAAGATTTAACTCTTTACCAAAAGTGACTGGATAGTTCTAATCCCTTCTAGAGCTGAATCATTAAGTGAACTATTCTCTAGGTATGGAAAGCGTTAGACTTTAAATGCGCGCCCTTATCTATCTGAATTGAGAAGGCTTTCAGAAACACTGCTCATAACAGGAGAAATGAGCAAAACAAAGAATATGGAAATTTTTTCCTAAACAAATCATTGAAAAATTTGTAACTGTCTTGTGGACTCTTTAATTCTTAATTCTAGGAATCTGCATAATTCATATACAAATGGGTACTCAAAATATAAGCATATATGTAATTAGTTGTTATTTAAAATTTTGCTTCCCTTAGCAGAAAAAGCTGATGACATAGACTGTAATGAAGAATTAAAATGCTACTGGCCCTTCAATCAGTCCATTAATTCCCTCCGCGCGGTGCGTTGTGGAGCAGACACAGAACAGAACATGGCCGCTGGTCACATGTTCACATCACATGTCCTGCACCTGCCTGGGCAGGACATGTGATCACCACTAAGTTTGGCTGTAGTCGGTTGGTTGCAGTGCATCCAGTATGGCCAGTGTTGTGGGGATGACAGTTACACATCATTACTATGGTAACAGAGCAAGAAAACCTGTTGCATCATCACTGGGAGCAGAGCATAAGAGGTAGGAGGAGTTACTGAGAACTAAAGGATCATGTAACTTGTAGTTTCCAGTGGCGGCCATCTTAGTGATAACTTAACCTACTTTATATAGAGGCCATAAATTTTGTAAATCATAAAATCAAACTATTTAACTTCCATTTTGTGACTAATGACACTGAGTGTTGTTGTATTCATTTATCTATATATCATCATGGGTTTTTGTGTCAGACGTTCATATTCCCGGAATACCCCTTTAAATAAGAAAAAAAACTTGCTTCAAAATTAAAGGTAGATCTTAAGGAGTGGAGGAGAGTCCATAAAGAGTTTTAGAACAGACTAGAGATGAAAGAGTATAAAGGGGAGTAACAAAAGATATGCAAGATAAATGCCAAATGTAATTAAAAAGAATAGAGGTTACAACTGAATAGCAAATTGGTAGCAATGAGGTCCTTAACTGAAATCTTTTCAGTGGGTTTCTACTATATTGTGTGTGGAACTGCAGTGCTGTGAGTATAACCAGGTTTGATTTGCACCGTCGCCACGCACAAGCGTTGAAGCTCACTGTCCCAGACATTCAGCTGTGAGCTGACTGCCACTCTCTGGGAGGGATGTGCAGTAGCAGTACTGCATATTCACAAAAAAAGGTCAGTTGAAGACCTCACTGAAAACCATTGGTCTGAACTAAAATGTAGTCTTTAATTATGTCCAAATAAAAATGTACAGCACCATTACAACAAACAACACAAAGACACTGGGTTAAAAATCTACAAATGAATATCTATTTATCCAAATAAAGGCCTAAAGCGACCCAGGGGTAGAGGATACCATCATTTTAATAATAGTGTAATGGGAAATGAATGTCCCTGTAAATAGAGGGCCACAAGGGGTCACTGTTGTAACATATGAGAAAATGAGATGGAGGTTAGTAATAAACAATTTGTTACAGTGTATCTTGTTTATAATGTTAATACATTGAAGTGATACTAATGGGTTGTGTAGCACTGTTTCACTTATATGGAATCTAGCAATGTGCATGTGCTCATTCCTTCGGTAACAAGTTACAGCATCGGATACAGTGTTCAATAGTATTAATTGCAAGTTGGAGCCTTCAGAAATCCTGATATCTACAAGACCATTAATAATACTGCTTTATTTAGGTATAGGTACCGTAAGTTCCCAGCAAAAATGACAGTACCATATTCTAAGGGCTTATGGAAAAACTGCTATTAGTGTAGAGGCACAGTAAAATGATTTGTTGCTAGGATAAGCTGTAATTAAGCAGCATTAAGTTCATCATTATAAACAGTTGAATATTGCTAACACTAGTCTCCAAAGTGATATATAGTACTGATTGACTTACAAGTAAAAATCATAACAACTGGAAGATTTTATAAAATTTATGTTATACTTATGACCGAGTCCGTAGTCCAAATATTGGGCAAAAAACACAGTGAGAATGGAAGACGGAAAAATAAATAAGAGGAAAAAAAAGAAGAAAAGGATAGAGACACTAAAACTGGAGGATAGTAGTCTACGAATTACTACTATAAGAAGGCAGCATATGTAAAGCCCTCATTTAAACCATATGGGCCTAAACAGATAATCCACCGGGCTTCTAGTTGTAACAAACACCTATCTATATTTCCCTTTCAGGGTCCAGATTTAACTTCATCAATTGGTCCCAGAATTGGTCCATGTCACCTTTATGGACTTGTTGCACATGTTTAGCTAGTGAGGTGTCTTTGTCTGTTCGGACTGTACTCAGATGTGAAGGCATCCTCCTCCTTAGTTCTTGAAAAGTTTTGGCAACGTAGATTTTGGGGCACGGACACTTAGCAACATGAATGACACAAGTACATAGAAACTTACAGTTGGATATGGTGAGCCTCACCATATCCCTTCATGTCGCTCTAGAAAGCCAGATCTTATTTGACAAGCCAGATCTTCCTCTACTCACGGCCCGTGAAGTGCCCCGCATTGCAATTGTCATCTCATGCTGCCTGGATCACCACAACATTGTGGAGGGATATGGCGATAAAATCTTACTGCCCTGGCACCTGGAATCCAAAGGTGCAGACTAACGCAGCCAGCAGCTCTGGGTCCATTTGCAGAAAGAAGGCTGCAGCACAGCACCCAGCGGCATACAGAGGCGCAGGCCGCAGCACAGGGCCCTCTTCATAGCTCTCTGTTCCCTCCAATTTTCAGAATTGATGGCATTCATTTCTTTCATATGTTGTTTCCTTAAGGGTAATGTATAGGCATACAAATTAATATCTTTAACCCACAGGAATCTATCAAAAGCAGGGGTGTGAGTAAATGATAGACCTTTTATGAGAAGTCTCATATCAAACTCCTTCAAATTATACAAGGATATATTAATGACCAATTTATCCCTATCAATTTAGTATTATATATATATATATATATATATATATATATACACCTTTCAATAGGTATTATATATACCGTATATACCTATCAATACGTATTAGTCGATGTTATATGCAGTTGAAACCCCATTTTTCGTGGTCCCAAAGCTGCATGTCTGGAGCCTTTAAACCTAAAAAGAGGTTTTTTTGGTACTGTACTGGTATTTGATATAGTCGTAATTGGGGGTGGTGGAGCTTTAGCGCATCTCTCACAGTGAAAGACAGTCAGCTCACATTCCGGGATACTGTGGCAGTGCTTTGCCACCATCTGCGCGTATGGCTCCCATCCTAGAGAGTCGAGTCAGGCACAATGCAGTGTGTGCTTGTTCAGTACAAAAGTTTGGATACACCTCATTCAAAGAGTTTTCTCTAGGCATCAAAACTATGAATGGAATTTTATATACTTAACAAAAAAGTGTGAAACAACTGAAAATATGTCTTATATTCTAAATTCTTCAAAGTTGCCACCTTTGTTTTGATTACTGCTTTGCACATTTCTGGCATTCTCTTCATGAGCTTAGAGGTTGTCACCTGAAATGGTCTTCCAACAGTCTAGAAGGAGTTCCAAGAGATACTTATTACTTGTTGGCCCTTTTGCCTTCACTCTGCAGTCCATCTAACCCCAAACCATCTCGATTGGGTTCAGGTCATCCTAGGTTTAGGTCTAGGTCATCTGGCGTAGTACCCAATCACTCTCCTTCATGGTCAAATAGCCCTTACACAGCCAAATAAATGTTAGAATAGCATGCCGGTGCAAGATGCTGTGGTAGCCCTGCTGGTTCAGTATACATTCAATTTTGAATGAATCCCCATCAGTGTCACCTTCTCCTCCATGCTTCACGATGGGAACGAGGCATGTAGAGGCCATTCGTCCACCTTTTTTGCGTCACACAAAGACACGGTATCAAATTTGGACTCATCAGACCAAAGCACAGAATTACACTGGTCTAATCTCCATTCCTTGTGTTCTTTAGCCCAAACAAGTCTTTAGCCCAAACAAGTCTCTTCTGCTTGTTGCCTGTCCTCAGCAGTGGTTTCCTAGCAGCTATTTTACCATGAAGGCTGCTGCATATAGTCTCATCTTAACAGTTGTAGAAGATTTCTGATGTTGGTGACTCAGATGAACTCCTTCTCCGTAGCAGAGGTGACTCTTGGTCTTCCTTTCCTGGGGTGGCCCACATGTGCGCCGGTTTATTTGTAGCCCTTGATGGGCTTTGCAATTGCACTTGGTTATACTTTCAAAGTTTTCCGAATTTTTCGGACTGACTGATATTCATTTCTTAAAGTAACAATGGCCATTCTTTTTCTTAACTTAGCTGCTTTTCTTCCATAATAAAAATTCTAACAGTCTACACAACTGATGATTCCAAATCCATTTATAAAGCAAGAAATCCCTCTTATTTAACCTGACAGGGATGTGATATGAAAACCTTTTCTGGTGACTACCTCTTGAAGCTCATCAAGAGAATGCCAAGAGTAGTTAAAGCAAAAGGTGGCTACTTTGAAGAACCTAGAATATAAGACATATTTTCAGTTTGTTTCACACTTTTTTGTTAAGTATATAACTCCACATGTGTTAATTCATAATTTAGATGTCTTCAGTGGGAATTTACAATTTTTATAGTCATGGAAATACAGAAAACTCTTTGAATAAGGTGTGTCCAAACTTTTGGTCTGTACTGTATGTACATTGTACATATGAACGCACACCTCAAAGACTGGCCAATCCTAGGCGTGGCACGCAGCGGATTCCGACAAGATTTTTCTGCTTGCAGTGCTCTTTTTAGGAGCTCCGCTGCATGCAGTGTCTCTGATTGACACCTCCTGGACCTACACCTGGACATTTAGTGAGTATCCCTGACTACCAATGTTACTGGATAGCTTGTGATTTTTTGATGACTGACTTCTCACTCTTGTTTTTTCATGGCCTGTTATCTAGCTAATTTTGTGGGCTATATTTCTATAGTTTTTTCCGCAGCTGTAAATATGTATTCTTGGGTAGGGTGAGGCGGCTGTATATAGATGTATCACTGAGCGGGGTGAGGCGGCTGTATATGGATGTATTACTGGGCTGGGTGAGGTTGTTGTATACAGATGTATTAGTGGACGGGGAGAGGAGGCTGTATATAGAAGTATTACTGTGTGGGGTGAGGCGGCTGTTTGTATATGTATTACTGAGTGTGGTAAGGAGGCTGCATATAGATGTATTACTGTGCGGAGTGAGATGGCTACATATAGATGTATTACTGGGGGATGAGGCGGCTGTACAAAAATGTATTACTTGTCAGGGGCTAGAGGCGGTTGTATATAGATGTATTCACGGCCCCTGGCCTCCCCCAGATTTAGTGCTCATGGGCCCCCTAACCAACCTTAATCTGGCCCTGAGTATAACTACCATAATACTGCACCCTAGCTGCCAGGATAAGCAAACATGCCTTCCCACCTGACAAGCAGGATTTATTTTTTATTTAGCAGTAGCTGTGAATACTAGCTATATACTATTGTCTAGGTCCCATTTATATAAATGATTAATTATCTATTAATTATAATAAATGCATATGAAAACTTACTCAACAATATTAACTGTTAAGGAATGCATAGAACACCTAAAAAAGTATTTCTAAAGCACTTTTTTATTAATAATAATAATAATTCCTTTATTTATGTAGCACACATAGATCAATAGATCATGCAGCACAGCACAGAGCTTACCAAATTGGTCCCTGTCCCCAATGGGGCTCACAATCTCATCAACCTACCCGTATGTTTTGGAGTGTGGGACGAAACCGGAGGATTTGGATGAAACCCACGCAAACACTATGGGGCTTATTTACTAAGGGTCCCGCTGCCGCATTTCCACCGGGACTTTTTGGGGATTGCGCTGCCGGGACAGAGATTTAGAAGGGCATTGTGTCGCACGCGATTGGATTTTGGCGCAATTGGCTTTCACGCGACACAAATCGGAGGAGGGGCGTTGGACGAACCGACGGATTCGCAAGCCAAGCACTTACATGCACCGGGAAGAAGATGGTGAACTCCGGCGGACCTGAGCAGGGAAGCGACGCATGCAGGATATCGGGCGCACAATCTTTGTGAATCGCAGCAGAGTTCATCCTCGTCGGACATTCCGGATCGGGGATCGTGCAGGGACAGGATAAGTAAATGTGCCCTTTTGTTTCCAGCAATGCTTACCATAAAGTCTCTGTAGTTTATGTAGCCCAGTCCAAAAATAGTGCTATGATTGGTCATGAAGTGTGCTTTGCAGCTTAGCTCTATTCAAGCAAAAGACACCAATATGCAATGACAAAAGGCACACGGGACTCTTTACAACTCCAACTTTTAAATTTGGAGTTGTAAATTGCAGAGATACATTTAATAAGGGTAATATAATTACTTAGTTTATTTCAATGAATTGAGATACAGAAGTGAACTACATTTATGTTTACCATTTTTTCTCCATAGAGTTTTGGAAAGTAATAATAAGGCATTTCCAGTTGGCAGTTATGTTCTTTCAAATGCTGGTTGGACAACTCATTCTATCTCTCAAGGCAAAGATTTGACTCCTTTAATACCAAATTGGCCTGACCATATTCCTAAGTCCCTGGCTCTTGGAACAATTGGAATGCCTGGGTAAGTAAATAATAATTACTATGATTATTAGTATTTATTATCACAACATATTTATCTCATGATTTATATAACCATAGAACAACTATATAAACTTATACACATTTAATTCACTATTTATTCGAGGCGCAAACAAACATTTTCTTACTTGTCTTATGGAACAGATGTAGAAGAATTTTGTCATTAATGTTTATGGTCATTTTATAATATTTTTAATATGTTGTTAGGGCAGGTTATTTACTTATAAATAGCAATTTGGTATTTTTGTGTATTATAATTAAAAGAAACATACCTGAGGGTAAATGACATGACAACCATAATTATGTTTTACAGTTTAACAGCTTATTTTGGCTTAAAAGAGATTTGCATTGCCAAAAAAGGAGAAATAGTTTTGGTCAATGGAGCAGCTGGGGCTGTTGGGTCACTAGTAGGCCAGATCGCAAAAATTATAGTGAGTATGATTACCTTTGAGAACATTTTTGCATCTTATATTTTCCATTGGTTTACAGTTTTGATTTCACACATATTTATTCTATAACAACAGTCTAGTTCATGGTCTAAACAACTTCTAGTTTGTTTACATTAAATTTGTGCTAGTTGACAAATATTTGACAAAAAATATTATATCAAGGTTAACAGCATCAATCCTTGATTATATTTATTAATAGAAATAGAAGAGAAGAAACAATCTTATAGATGAGCTTCAGCAACATTTTTTCCCCTAAATTTACTGTCTAATAAACCCACAATCTAAAAGGTACAGAACAGTGATGTCTCAGACTACACAGAAGTTCTATGTAAATGGTAGCAGGAGCAATGAGTCGCAGCAGCTAAGTCTACAACCACCAGTTCTGAAAGGGCTGACAACCATACATAGAGCTTACAGGGTGGACAACTGCTAGAAATAGAAAATTAAGAAGATTTACCAGAATTCATTTTATCTAAAGTTTAGATATGTTGAATATATTTTATGATTCAACTGCAGTTATTAGTTTGCCACCAGAGAATATGGGTAGTGTTGTTTAAATGTTGTCTATCCCCTTTAAATATTTAGTCATGATATCAGATGATAAGAGGACCCCTGTCTGTGTCTGGTCAATAGAATTTGTGAGTATGAATCATAATTATAACATTATTGCTTTGTTTTAGTAAAATGTGAAATGGCACAATTTAAATGGAAAGTAAATTATTAATTTTACTGGCAGCTAAAATCTAATGTCCATCTTAGGGTTGTAAGGTGGTTGGTTCAGCTGGTTCAGATGACAAAGTACAATATCTGAAAGATATTGGCTTTGATGAAGCCTTCAACTATAAGACTGTGGGCTCATTGGAGGAGGCATTAAAGAAGGCATCTCCTGAAGGTTATGACTGTTTCTTTGAGAATGTAAGTACTATTTTTATTGTTTAAACATAGTTGTGCATCTCACGCTTGGGCAGCCAAACAGACACCCTTTTTTTGTTGTACTTTACCATAATTGTACCATATAAAGCTGTATAATATTCCTTGTAATGTTCTGGGAAGCTGAAAAAAAATTCAAAAGTGGCAAAGTTGAGTAAAAACATAATTACGGCATTTTCTCACAAACTCTGTTTATACGACTTTTTTCTGCAGTTCTAGTGACATGTCAACTTCACTCTAAAAGTCACCATCACAGAAATATTAAAGCCTTATAGTGTCTTATGTTTTACTTAAATAAAAAACTATTTCTATCACTCTCACCAACTTCTAACACTTGTAACCTTTTAATACTGCACTTTATTAAACAGAGTTTAAGCCTTTTGATCACTTTTTATACATTTTTTTATGAGTGGCAAAATGACAGAAGAGCAATGTTTCAGACATTTCTTCTATTCATAGGGTTCACTTTATAGATTATTTATTTTTACATCCTGTTATTATATTTTATATACGCTGTATTGCAGTACATTAACACAACGGTCCATCTATTAAAGATTGCTTTTTGACAGCTTTAAAAACCCTGAGTGCCACAGTCATGTCTGACTGCTATTTAAGTGCTACAGACTTGTTCGACCACTCTGTATGGAGAGGTCTCATCCCATGAGTCCTTCTCCATATCATACTACTATTGTTGAAGGGGTTTCCTCTAGTGATGTTTACCACTTATTTTGCAATTTGAGTAGGTTTTATTGCTGTTGGTGTTGCTATCACTGTCTAGGTAGGTCATTGTAAGATTACAGATTGTAGCAGAACACTATCTGACCTGACACTTCATGATTCCTCTCTGCTATGTGCTGACAAAGTGTTTAGACTATCCGGGTCTAGGGCTTTTCTACACTTGATATGTATGGATAAGACACAATGACACACTGAGCTCTGCAACCTTACTCAACCAATAAAACACACAGTCAGCACTGCTATGCCCACCTCCACTAGGATCAAGACCTTATCTTATCTGTAGAGTTTGTAGAGAAAGTTTACTCTGCACTGGACAGGACGTGCCTCTATCTGTAGTGCTCTTTGCCTCCTTCCTGTCCCCCGGGATTCCAAGAGAAGCTATTTGTGCAAGAGGAATCTGCCCTACCATAGTCAGAAGTTTATAGGGACAACAAAAATATAATCTCCAGGACTGATAGAGACAGGTTGGAGTTATATATGTGTAATGCTGTATTTTTGTTAATAACATTGAATTAGAGAATGTGTTATTTTGTGAGTATATTTAAGAATCTTGTCTTCATGGGAATACCCCGTCAATAAATGATTGACAACACCATGTTTATTGAATGAAGACTTTTCAGTCCGACCTTACTGACATTGTGTATGTGCTTACATGTAATTTAGGTTGGAGGATACTTTGCAGATGTGGCCTTACCTCAGATGAGAAAATATGGAAGAATTGCTGTTTGTGGAGCTATTGCCCTATACAATGATACAACACCTAGAAAAGGTATTGACCATATTTTAAGCAAAATACACAGTAGGTGCTAATTTGGTATAAATTGTATAAAGCTCCATTACCAAAATACAGCATCTACACCCATTCACTATATCTCATTCAATTTATGAAGTGTAATTTGTGAAAATCACCAGTAACATATAATAAAAAAGACATAATGGCTATCACACTATTATCATTTCCTACACTCTAGTTTTATAAATAGGAGATATTGGAGCACATTTACTAACCTGTCCACGAAAATCCCCAAAAGTGCATTGTCTGGCGATAATGCACTGTGCGCCCGATATCCTGCATGTTTCGCTTCCCCGACAGAGTTCATCTTTTTCTTCATGGTGCATGTAAGTGCATTGTCTTGCGTCACGATTTGAAAGTTAAATCCCCCACTCAGTCTGAATCAGTCGGATCATCTGACGGCATGCCCCCCAATTTCCGTCGCATGAAAGCCGGTGCAGCTGCGCCAAAAACTGATTTCGTGTGACACAATGCCAGGACAGACACCTGTTAAATACCTGTCCAAGCTGTGCAATCCCCGAAACAAACAGTTTTTGGCGCTGATTTTGCTGCAGAGATTACTGCAAATCTATTCAATGGGATGTTTTCCTCTATGAATTTATGGGTAAAACCCTCATTAATGTGACTATTTAATTTGTAGAAGAGTAACCATCTACTGCTAATTAGGATTATATCATAATACAATAATAACCTTTAATTCTTCTATATATGTTTTTCAATAGCCTCTTATAGACAATTGGTTAAGACATGAAATGATTTTAAATAATGTGGCATTCATTTGTTGCAGGAGAATATGTCCACTTCCCTTTAATCTTTCATGAATTGCGAATGGAAGGCTTTACAGTTCACCGTTGGCAAGACAGATATGATGAGGGTTTGGAGAAATTAATGCAATGGGTTATTGAGGTAACTTCTTCATTATCATCACTAAACTTTTGAGAAACTCTTAAGCTGTATGCACAGTGGTTCACAAAAGCCCTTAAAGGGCACCTACCACCACGATTCTACCTATAAAGGTAGATCGGGTGGTAGGTGGATGAATGGGACGTGAGGATAGCCCTTTTTTGGGCTAATCCTCACGTCCCTGCTATCCTTTAGTAAACTTTAATCCGCGGGTACGCACATTTTTTTAAGCGGCTACTGGGGCGTGGAGTAGCGGGACATGAGGCTACCGTTGCGGCTAATCCACGCCCCAGTAGCCTTTTTCCTCCGACTACCAGCTCCTCGTAGCTGCGCGCCCTCGTCCGAATACCTTGCGTTCTGCGCATGCGCAGGCCTGCGGGTGCGCGGCCATAGCTCTGAGGCCGGGGCTACTGCACATGCGCAGAACGCTGGGTATTCAGACGAGGCCTTACACATAAGAGTAGCATAATAGTCAGCCCTTTGGTGAAAGCTGTAAAAATGAAAACTTTTGGTGTCTTCACAATGGTTATGAACTGGAAAATAATCATGTTATTATGTTATGGCACAGTCTAGACTGTGCAAATTTTTTGGAAACCAAAAAGCCCCCCCACCAAACTAAAACCGTATTATAGTGAACTTGACTGCAATACTTAGAAATATAAAATCTCTATAAGACCTCTAATATGTAATATGGTGTTTTACAAAACACAACGCTAAAACACCAAATATGTGCAATGTCTCAAATTTGGTCATTTCTTTACAATACAAACCTCTACACTATATATTCAAAGGTTCAGTAGAGGGTATATGCATCTCTGTAATACTCTAAAGAGGACCTGTCAGGGCGAATTTGGACACTAAACAAACCCACAGTTCCTTATGGACTAGTAGATTAGTGTACCAAATCGCCCTTTATCAAGCCCCTTTATGTGCACTATTAAAATAAAAAAAACTTTTATACTTACCTCATTCTAGTGCGTGGGTGGTTTACTGTCCCAAATTGTCCTGGCAGGTCCTCTTTAAAGCCACGTGCATGAACCCTTACTTTGTAAAAGTATTACCAATGGACTGTATATATTATTTGCCCTAGGCTTCTGTGTTCCCTAATAGTTTAGAATACATTGACTATATTTCATTTCTACAATGCATCTTATTTACAAATTATTTTTAAGGGGAAGCTGAAGTACCATGAGCACATTACCAAGGGATTTGACAACATGCCTGCTGGATTTATTGGGATGCTTAAAGGAGACAACACTGGGAAAGCCATCATAACTGCCAAATAATCAATTCTAATGCCTTCATTTCTATTGAAATTGGTTAAATTAAATTGTTGTTGTTCTATTAATATTTCGAATATCTGAAATTCTATGATAATTAGCTAACACAAAGAAGCTGTAGTCCACAGTAAGCATTTTTTTTTCTGTTGCAGCAAGAAAATAAAAGTAGTTATTAAGTTGTGTTCATTCCGTTGTCTGAATTTTAATAAATTGTAATTGTAAATATGTAAATAGTTGTTTACATATTTTATATCTTTTTTTGAGGGTTTGATTTCTCTGAATAAATAATGAATATTTACTACATAAATAAAGCATATAAAGACATGTGATTAGTTTTTAAGGTTCTCATTTGTCCATGTATGAGGCTTATAAATCCTATTCAATAAAAATTGAAGAGAGGTAGCAAAAAGTGAATCACAATAATCAGGCCCTCACACATTTCACATTTAAAGTGTATTCAGAAATAGTCAAAGAAGGGGCTTATGGAGACGCTTTCCCTTAAAAAACAGAAGTCATTTAGAGCACTTGCAAAAAAAGCTCCAACAGGGCCCCAATAACATTGCCAAGAACAGTGCAGATTACATTCACAGCCACATGCCGAAATGTGCAGGGTCCTTCTGGAGGAGCTGCAGACACAGCTCATGGGAAGGTCTATAGGACAACTATTAGTCATGTACTACATAAAACTGGCTTTTATATTAGAGTTGTATTTGAAAGCAAAGTCCAGTTTGCTGTTTACAAAAACCCATGTAGGGGACATGGAAAGAATATGGGAAAAGTTGCTGCGCTAACCTAAGACCAAAATTGTACTCTGTGTCCTAAATGCCAAATGCTATGAACATACCATACCCTTTGCTGATGCTTCTAACCAGGTCAGAATAGATATGGATGGCACTAAATGCAGGTCAATCCTGGAGGGAATTTTGCTGAAAGTGGGTTGTCCGTTTTCTTTTTTGGATCTTTCTTTTTATTGGATTTTATAATAAAAATAACATGAAACAGATAGAAGCGTACATGCATTACAATATTTCTAGAAGCTTTTGTATGGCAGTCTCCATTATATGGACGTAAATCTAGTAATACATTAAGGCCCCTTCCACACTGGCGTTTTTCACGCGCGAGTTCTGCGCGTGCATTTGACGCGCAGAACTTGCATTGCACTCTGTCCCATTGTATTCAATGGGTCTTTCTTCATTAGCGTTGGTTTTCACGCGCGTGCTTGCGTTCATTTTCACGCGTGTCAAAATCGCAGCATGCTCTACTTTTGCGTGTCACGCGCGTTTTTCCCGCCCCATTCAAGTCTATGGAGATGCATCAAGAACGCATTGCACTCGCAATCATTGCAAGTGCAATGCGAGTGCAATGCGTTTTAAACGTAAGGGTTGCTAGGTGACCAGAATAACAGTATTTCCCCTGCTCGAGAACGATCATTTAATTAAAAAAACACAATGAAGAACAGTGAAGAATAGAATAAAAACAGTGAACACAGTGAAAACAGTGACCACAGGATCATTTAAGATAAAAACACAGTGCAGAACACAGTGCAGAATAGATTACAGATGTTCGGCACATCTGCTTACTAGTCAGGAGATACGCGCAGAACGGTGCGCCCAAAATAGCATGTGAAGAACAATATATATGTGTGTGAAGAACACATTGCAGATGTTTAAATACATCTGCAATGTGTTCTTCACACATATATATTGTTCTTCACATGCTATTTTGGGCGCACCGTTCCGCGCGTATCTCCCGACAAGTAAGCAGATGTGCCGAACATCTGTAATCTATTCTGCACTGTGTTCTGCACTGTGTTTTTCTCTTAAATGATCCTGTGTTCACTGTGTTCACTGTGTTCACTGTTTTTATTCTATTCTTCACTGTTCTTCACATCTGCTAACTTGTCGGGAGATAATATACACGGGGAACAGTGAAGAATAGATCGCAGATGTTTGCAACTTATCAGAAGACATTATTTTTCAATTAAATAACACATTTTAATCCCAAACCATGGTCCCTTTGAAAAATGCTCGAGTCTCCCATTGACTCGCCCGTGAAAAACGCGCCGAAAACGCAAAAAAAACGCTAACAACACGCGCGTGAAAAACGCAAAAACGCTAATTACTCCAAGGAAAAATGGAACAAAAACGCAGCCAAAAACGTCAGTTTTTCACGCATTGCACCCTGACGTGAAATGCAACGCTAGTGTGGAAGGGGCCTAACAGAATTACAAAAAACTGTTTTTACGTCTTTCATTGTGCGCTCCAAATAACACCTCTGCTTTGTCCTTTGGTTTGGTACGATCATGGTGATACCAAATTTATACAGGTTTTATTGTGTTTTAATACATTTTCAAAAATTAAACAAAAACAAATGTGTAGCAAAAAGAAAAAAAAATATATGAAAAATAACTTTTTCATATATTTATAGTATATTTATATACTGTATATTTTAAGATACTAAAATATAATGAAAACTATATAAATTTGGTATTTAGTCGATTATACTGACCCAATTAATACTGAAGTGTTGTAATTTGGACTCCAGAAATAAAAGTCCCCATGAAAACGGTGTGTGTTTCATAACATGGAATACGGAATATGGAATAAATACGGAAAAACTGAAGCTGAGGAGGGAAAAATGGAAATGCAAAAATGAAAAACAGCAAGGTCATTCAGGGTTTGTCCAGTTTTCAGCAAATAACTGATATGGTTTGTGTAAGGAAAAGTTATACAATTTTCCAATATACAGTGGAAAGAAATCTGTCCATGGTCACATAGGTGTTAGTCTCGTTAGTATCACAGAGAGTAATCAGAGATGTGTGTTATAATGAGATGTGCACCTCCATCAACTGGAAGTTTAACATAAAAGCTTCCTATAACAGGAAAGCAGGCGGAGATCTAGAAAACCGTGAGGAACTGATATGGAAAGTATATTGGAAAATTGTATTACTTTTCCTTACACAAACCATATCAATTATTTGCTGAAAGTGGATAACCCCTTTAACCCCTTCCCGACATTTGACGTAATAGTACTGCATTGCGGGAGGTGCGTTCCCGCAAAATGCAGTACTATATGGCCGACACCCTTACAGCCGACACCCGCCTATAACACCCGCGATCAGAGATTTCTGTGTTAACCCCATTACCGCGGCGTGTTAGAGCCATTTAAAGTGAATCGCCGCCCCCCTCCCCCCCCCCCCCCCCCGGGGCGCTTACCGATGCCAGTGTCCCGGGGCTGCGCGATCTTGCTCCGGGTGCTATACTAAAATATAATGAAAACTATATAAATTTGGTATTTAGTCGATTATACTGACCCAATTAATACTGAAGTGTTGTAATTTGGACTCCAGAAATAAAAGTCCCCATGAAAACGGTGTGTGTTTCATAACATGGAATACGGCATATGGAATAAATACGGAAAAACTGAAGCTGAGGAGGGAAAAATGGAAATGCAAAAATGAAAAACAGCAAGGTCATTCAGGGTTTGTCCAGTTTTCAGCAAATAACTGATATGGTTTGTGTAAGGAAAAGTTATACAATTTTCCAATATACAGTGGAAAGAAATCTGTCCATGGTCACATAGGTGTTAGTCTCGTTAGTATCACAGAGAGTAATCAGAGATGTGTGTTATAATGAGATGTGCACCTCCATCAACTGGAAGTTTAACATAAAAGCTTCCTATAACAGGAAAGCAGGCGGAGATCTAGAAAACCGTGAGGAACTGATATGGAAAGTATATTGGAAAATTGTATAACTTTTCCTTACACAAACCATATCAATTATTTGCTGAAAGTGGACAACCCCTTTAACCCCTTCCCGACATTTGACGTAATAGTACTGCATTGCGGGAGGTGCGTTCCCGCAAAATGCAGTACTATATGGCCGACACCCTTACAGCCGACACCCGCCTATAACACCCGCGATCAGAGATTTCTGTGTTAACCCCATTACCGCGGCGTGTTAGAGCCATTTAAAGTGAATCACCCCCCGGGGCGCTTACCGATGCCAGTGTCCCGGGGCTGCGCGATCTTGCTCCGGGTGCCATGTCCCTGCCTTCTGGCAGGACCCGGCTGTGAGAAACTGGGTATGCGCAGCAGCTCAGTGTCTTACATTACACAGTGCAATGCATCTGTATTGTACTGTGTAACCTGTAGAAGAGCTTGAACAAGTGATCAGAAGATCACTTGTTCAAGCTTACATGTCAGGAACTGTAAAAAAAAAAACAATAAATAAAGGTTTTTTAAAATAAAAATTAATAATAAAAGAAAGTGAAAGTCCCCCCCCCAAACACCACATTTCCCTGTACACAAGTAATAAAGTATAAAAAACACTAAATCACAAAAAACACCACTTATTTGGTTTGCTGCTTCCGTAACAATCTGTACAATAAATTCTAATCATAATTGGACCCGCTTGGTGAAGGTGGTAAAAAAAACTTGACAAAAATGAACATTTTTTATCAAATTGCTTTACAAAAAATGTTCTAAAAAGTGATACGAAAAAGTTACAAGCACCAGAATGATACCACTGAAAAGAACAACTTGTCACGCAAAAAATAAGCTTACAACTAGAGATGAGCGAACATACTCGTCCGAGCTTGATGCTCGATCGAGCATTAGCGTACTCGTAACTGCTCGTTGCTCGGACGAGTATTTTGCCCGCTCGAGAAAATGGCAGCTCCCGCCGTTTTGCTTTTTGGCGGCCAGAAACAGAGCCAATCACAAGCCAGGAGACTCTGCACTCCACCCAGCATGACGTGGTACCCTTACACGTAGATAGCAGTGGTTGGCTGGCCAGATCAGGTGACCCTGGGATAGACTAGCCGCTGCCCGCGCTGTTCGGATCATTCTCTGTCTGGATGCCGCTAGGGAGAGAGCTGCTGCTGGTCAGGGAAAGCGTTAGGGTGTTCTATTAGCTTACTGTTAGGCAGGAGTGATTCTAAAAGAACCCAACAGCCCTTCTTAGGGCTACAATAATGTTCTAATTTTTTTTTTTTATTATTTGCAGCTAGTACCATATTGCGAGGAATTTGCAGGGGGACTTGCTACCGTTGTGTTTAGCTCTTAGTGACACACATATCCACCTCAAACACCAAAGTGGGAAAATTTATTAGGGGTTTGAGTAGAATTAGGCACAGTCTGCCAGTTTCTTTTTAGTTTACGTTTATTGTTTTAATAACTCAGTGTCATCTCATCTTGCATAGTAGTGTGCTGTAATACTTGGCTAGAAAATAGCCATAGGAGAATACAAACGTCTTACTTACGCCTACAGTAGCGTTATATATATTTGATTTCTGGTTGATCTGCTGGTGGCTGTAGTTGTTGCAGTGCATCTACTAGTAAATTGTGAGCAATTTGGAGTCAGACTTGCGACCACTGTGTTTTAGTGACGCACATATCCATCGCAAAGACCGAAGTGGGAAAATTTATTAGGGCCCGGGGTTGTATTTCAATTAGGCACAGTCTGCCATTTCCTTTTTTATTTTACGTTTATTTTTTTCATAACTCAGCGTCATCTCATCTGGCATAGTAGTGTGCTGTAATACTTGGCTAGAAAATAGCCATAGGAGAATACAAACGTCTTACTTACGCCTACAGTAGCGTTATATATATTTGATTTCTGGTTGATCTGCTGGTGGCTGTAGTTGTTGCAGTGCATCTACTAGTAAATTGTGAGCAATTTGGAGTCAGACTTGCGACCACTGTGTTTTAGTGACGCACATATCCATCGCAAAGACCGAAGTGGGAAAATTTATTAGGGCCCGGGGTTGTATTTCAATTAGGCACAGTCTGCCATTTCCTTTTTTATTTTACGTTTATTTTTTTCATAACTCAGCGTCATCTCATCTGGCATAGTAGTGTGCTGTAATACTTGGCTAGAAAATAGCCATAGGAGAATACAAACGGCTTAATTACGCCTACAGTAGCGTTATATATATTTGATTTCTGGTTGATCTGCTGGTGGCTGTAGTTGTTGCAGTGCATCTACTAGTAAATTGTGAGCAATTTGGAGTCAGACTTGCGACCACTGTGTTTTAGTGACGCACATATCCATCGCAAAGACCGAAGTGGGAAAATTTATTAGGGCCCGGGGTTGTATTTCAATTAGGCACAGTCTGCCATTTCCTTTTTTATTTTACGTTTATTTTTTTCATAACTCAGCGTCATCTCATCTGGCATAGTAGTGTGCTGTAATACTTGGCTAGAAAATAGCCATAGGAGAATACAAACGGCTTAATTACGCCTACAGTAGCGTTATATATATTTGATTTCTGGTTGATCTGCTGGTGGCTGTAGTTGTTGCAGTGCATCTACTAGTAAATTGTGAGCAATTTGGAGTCAGACTTGCGACCACTGTGTTTTAGTGACGCACATATCCATCGCAAAGACCAAAGTGGGAAAATTTATTAGGGCCCGGGGTTGTATTTCAATTAGGCACAGTCTGCCATTTCCTTTTTTATTTTACGTTTATTTTTTTCATAACTCAGCGTCATCTCATCTGGCATAGTAGTGTGCTGTAATACTTGGCTAGAAAATAGCCATAGGAGAATACAAACGGCTTAATTACGCCTACAGTAGCGTTATATATATTTGATTTCTGGTTGATCTGCTGGTGGCTGTAGTTGTTGCAGTGCATCTACTAGTAAATTGTGAGCAATTTGGAGTCAGACTTGCGACCACTGTGTTTTAGTGACGCACATATCCATCGCAAAGACCGAAGTGGGAAAATTTATTAGGGCCCGGGGTTGTATTTCAATTAGGCACAGTCTGCCATTTCCTTTTTTATTTTACGTTTATTTTTTTCATAACTCAGCATCATCTCATCTGGCATAGTAGTGTGCTGTAATACTTGGCTAGAAAATAGCCATAGGAGAATACAAACGGCTTAATTACGCCTACAGTAGCGTTATATATATTTGATTTCTGGTTGATCTGCTGGTGGCTGTAGTTGTTGCAGTGCATCTACTAGTAAATTGTGAGCAATTTGGAGTCAGACTTGCGACCACTGTGTTTTATTGACGCACATATCCATCGCAAAGACCAAAGTGGGAAAATTTATTAGGGCCCGGGGTTGTATTTCAATTAGGCACAGTCTGCCATTTCCTTTTTTATTTTACGTTTATTTTTTTCATAACTCAGCGTCATCTCATCTGGCATAGTAGTGTGCTGTAATACTTGGCTAGAAAATAGCCATAGGAGAATACAAACGGCTTAATTACGCCTACAGTAGCGTAATATATATTTGATTTCTGGTTGATCTGCTGGTGGCTGTAGTTGTTGCAGTGCATCTACTAGTAAATTGTGAGCAATTTGGAGTCAGACTTGCGACCACTGTGTTTTAGTGACGCACATATCCATCGCAAAGACCGAAGTGGGAAAATTTATTAGGGCCCGGGGTTGTATTTCAATTAGGCACAGTCTGCCATTTCCTTTTTTATTTTACGTTTATTTTTTTCATAACTCAGCATCATCTCATCTGGCATAGTAGTGTGCTGTAATACTTGGCTAGAAAATAGCCATAGGAGAATACAAACGGCTTAATTACGCCTACAGTAGCGTTATATATATTTGATTTCTGGTTGATCTGCTGGTGGCTGTAGTTGTTGCAGTGCATCTACTAGTAAATTGTGAGCAATTTGGAGTCAGACTTGCGACCACTGTGTTTTAGTGACGCACATATCCATCGCAAAGACCAAAGTGGGAAAATTTATTAGGGCCCGGGGTTGTATTTCAATTAGGCACAGTCTGCCATTTCCTTTTTTATTTTACGTTTATTTTTTTCATAACTCAGCGTCATCTCATCTGGCATAGTAGTGTGCTGTAATACTTGGCTAGAAAATAGCCATAGGAGAATACAAACGGCTTAATTACGCCTACAGTAGCGTTATATATATTTGATTTCTGGTTGATCTGCTGGTGGCTGTAGTTGTTGCAGTGCATCTACTAGTAAATTGTGAGCAATTTGGAGTCAGACTTGCGACCACTGTGTTTTAGTGACGCACATATCCATCGCAAAGACCGAAGTGGGAAAATTTATTAGGGCCCGGGGTTGTATTTCAATTAGGCACAGTCTGCCATTTCCTTTTTTATTTTACGTTTATTTTTTTCATAACTCAGCATCATCTCATCTGGCATAGTAGTGTGCTGTAATACTTGGCTAGAAAATAGCCATAGGAGAATACAAACGGCTTAATTACGCCTACAGTAGCGTTATATATATTTGATTTCTGGTTGATCTGCTGGTGGCTGTAGTTGTTGCAGTGCATCTACTAGTAAATTGTGAGCAATTTGGAGTCAGACTTGCGACCACTGTGTTTTAGTGACGCACATATCCATCGCAAAGACCGAAGTGGGAAAATTTATTAGGGCCCGGGGTTGTATTTCAATTAGGCACAGTCTGCCATTTCCTTTTTTATTTTACGTTTATTTTTTTCATAACTCAGCGTCATCTCATCTGGCATAGTAGTATGCTGTAATACTTGGCTAGAAAATAGCCATAGGAGAATACAAACGGCTTAATTACGCCTACAGTAGCGTTATATATATTTGATTTCTGGTTGATCTGCTGGTGGCTGTAGTTGTTGCAGTGCATCTACTAGTAAATTGTGAGCAATTTGGAGTCAGACTTGCGACCACTGTGTTTTAGTGACGCACATATCCATCGCAAAGACCGAAGTGGGAAAATTTATTAGGGCCCGGGGTTGTATTTCAATTAGGCACAGTCTGCCATTTCCTTTTTTATTTTACGTTTATTTTTTTCATAACTCAGCATCATCTCATCTGGCATAGTAGTGTGCTGTAATACTTGGCTAGAAAATAGCCATAGGAGAATACAAACGGCTTAATTACGCCTACAGTAGCGTTATATATATTTGATTTCTGGTTGATCTGCTGGTGGCTGTAGTTGTTGCAGTGCATCTACTAGTAAATTGTGAGCAATTTGGAGTCAGACTTGCGACCACTGTGTTTTAGTGACGCACATATCCATCGCAAAGACCGAAGTGGGAAAATTTATTAGGGCCCGGGGTTGTATTTCAATTAGGCACAGTCTGCCATTTCCTTTTTTATTTTACGTTTATTTTTTTCATAACTCAGCATCATCTCATCTGGCATAGTAGTGTGCTGTAATACTTGGCTAGAAAATAGCCATAGGAGAATACAAACGGCTTAATTACGCCTACAGTAGCGTTATATATATTTGATTTCTGGTTGATCTGCTGGTGGCTGTAGTTGTTGCAGTGCATCTACTAGTAAATTGTGAGCAATTTGGAGTCAGACTTGCGACCACTGTGTTTTAGTGACGCACATATCCATCGCAAAGACCGAAGTGGGAAAATTTATTAGGGCCCGGGGTTGTATTTCAATTAGGCACAGTCTGCCATTTCCTTTTTTATTTTACGTTTATTTTTTTCATAACTCAGCGTCATCTCATCTGGCATAGTAGTGTGCTGTAATACTTGGCTAGAAAATAGCCATAGGAGAATACAAACGGCTTAATTACGCCTACAGTAGCGTTATATATATTTGATTTCTGGTTGATCTGCTGGTGGCTGTAGTTGTTGCAGTGCATCTACTAGTAAATTGTGAGCAATTTGGAGTCAGACTTGCGACCACTGTGTTTTAGTGACGCACATATCCATCGCAAAGACCGAAGTGGGAAAATTTATTAGGGCCCGGGGTTGTATTTCAATTAGGCACAGTCTGCCATTTCCTTTTTTATTTTACGTTTATTTTTTTCATAACTCAGCGTCATCTCATCTGGCATAGCAGTGTGCTTTCATACTTGGCTATAAAATAGCCATAGCAATAGGATAGCATCGTTTGGTTTTAAAAACTAAAAAACACAAAAAAAAAAAAAAAAGTTAAAAAAAAAATTCAAGTTATAACTCTCATTTTCAAAATGTTTAACCCGAGGGCTAGGGGTAGAGGACGAGGGCGGGGACGTGGGCGTCCAACTACTGCAGGGGTCAGAGGCCGTGGTCCTGGGCGGGGTGAGACACCACCTGCTTATGAGGGAGCAGGGGAACGCCGCAGAGCTACACTCACTAGGTTCATGTCTGAAGTTACTGGGAATCGTGGTAGAGCACTGTTGAGGCCAGAACAGTGCGAACAGGTGATGTCGTGGATTGCCGACAATGCTTCGAGCAATTTGTCCACCAGTCAGTCTTCCACGCAGTCCACCCATGTCACCGAAATCGGCACTCCTCCAGCTCCTGCACCTCAGCCTCCTCCCCCCCAGTCTGCCCCCTCCCAGCAAAATTTGCCATTTGAACTGGCATACTCTGAGGAACTGTTTTCTGGACCATTCCCACAGTCACAAACCACTTGTCCGGTTGCTGATGAGCAATTTTCCGATGCCCAGGTTTTCCACCAGTCGCAGTCTGTGGGTGATGATGACCTTGTTGACGTAGTGGAAGAAGTGTGTAAAGAGGTGTCCGACGATGAGGAGACACGGTTGTCAGACAGTGGGGAAGTTGTTGTCAGGGCAGGAAGTCCGAGGGGGGAGCAGACTGAGGGATCGGAGGATGATGAGGTGACAGACCCAAGCTGGGTTGAGAGGCCGGGTGAACACAGTGCTTCTGAGACGGAGGAGAGTCCTCGACCAGAACAGATTGGAAGAGGCAGTGGTGGGGCCAGACGGAGAGGCAGGGCCAGAGCTGGTGCATCAGCGCCAAATGTGTCAACTAGTGAAGCTCCCGTGGCAAGGGCTCCTGCGGCGAGGGCTAGATTTTCAGAAGTCTGGAGGTTCTTTAAGGAAACACCGGATGACCGACGGACTGTGGTGTGCCACATTTGCCAAACCAGGATCAGCAGGGGTTCCACCACTACTAGCTTAACTACCACCAGTATGCGCAGGCATATGAATGCTAAACACCCCACTCAGTGGCAACAAGCGCGTTCACCTCCGGCCGTGCACACCACTGCTCCTTCCCCTGTGTCAGCTGATAGTCAGCCCCCTGCCCAGGACCCTGCCACAAAAACCCCATCGTCGCCTCCACGATCCTCCACAGCATCCACCAGCGTTCAGCTCTCCATACCCCAGACGCTGGAGCGGAAACGCAAATATAGTGCAACCCACCCGCACGCCCAAGCCCTTAATGTGCACATCTCCAGATTGCTAAGCCTGGAGATGCTGCCCTATAGGCTAGTAGAGACCGAGGCCTTTCGCAGCCTCATGGCGGCGGCCGCCCCTCGGTATTCGGTCCCCAGCCGCCACTACTTTTCCCGATGTGCCGTCCCAGCCCTGCACCAGCACGTGTCAGACAACATAATCCGTGCCCTGACCAACGCCGTTTCTGACAAGGTCCACCTGACCACGGACACGTGGACGAGTGCTGCCGGGCAGGGCCACTATATATCTCTGACGGCACATTGGGTTAACTTGGTGGAGGCTGGGACCGAGTCTGACCCTGCGGCTGGTCATATACTGCCGACGCCGAGGATTGCGGGGCCTACCTCGGTCCAGGTGTTTCAGGCCTACTATGCCTCCTCCTCCTCCCACCCCTCCTCCACCTCCTCCTCCGAACGACCATCCGTGGGCATGGCGCCATCAGTCGGTAGCTCTAGGCACAGCAGCAGTGCCGTCGCTAAGCGACAGCAGGCGGTGCTCAAACTGCTGAGTCTAGGCGATAAAAGGCACACCGCCCAAGAACTATTACAGGGCATCACGGCGCAGACTGATCTGTGGCTGGCACCGCTGAACCTGAAGCCAGGCATGGTTGTGTGTGACAACGGCCGTAACCTGGTGGCGGCTCTGCAACTCGGCAGACTGACACATGTGCCATGCCTGGCCCATGTGTTAAATCTGATAGTTCAGCGTTTCCTCAAGACATACCCCAATCTGTCTGATTTGCTCACGAAGGTGCGCCGCATCTGTGCGCATTTCAGGAAGTCCAGCACAGATGCTGCCACTCTCAGGGCAGCGCAGCGCCGCCTCCAACTGCCCGCTCACCGACTGTTGTGCGACGTGCCCACGAGGTGGAATTCAACACTGACCATGTTATCCAGAGTTTACCAGCAGCGCCGAGCGATTGTAGACTGCCAGATGTCAACTTCCACCAGAACTGGTAGTCAGGTCAGTCAGCTTCCTCAAGTCTACAATGAGGAGTGGACGTGGATGTCTGATATCTGTCAGGTGCTGAGTAACTTTGAGGAGTCAACACAGATGGTCAGTGGCGATGCCGCCATCATCAGCCTCACCATCCCGCTGCTTGGCCTGTTGAAAAACTCTCTGGTCAGCATGAAGTCGGAAGCTTTGCGCTCCTCACAAGAGACGGGGGAAGAAGATTCCCTTGTTGATAGCCAAAGCACCCTTAGGTCTGTTTCTCAGCGCATATCGGAGGAGGTGGAGGTGGAGGAGGATGAGGAGGAAGAGGAGGAGAATGTTGGCGAGACACAAGAGGGGACCATTGTTGAGTCCTTCACTGTTGAGCGTGTATGGGCAGAAGAAGAGGAATTGGAGGAGTTGGAGGAGGAGGAAATGGACAGTCAGGCCAGTGAGGGGAGCGAATTCTTACGCGTTGGTACTCTGGCGCATATGGCAGATTTCATGCTAGGCTGCCTATCCCGTGACCCTCGCGTTCAAAGAATTTATTCCAGCACCGATTACTGGGTGTTCACTCTCCTGGACCCACGGTACAAGCAAAATCTTTCCACTCTCATCCCTGGAGAGGAAAGGAGTGTGAGAATGCATGAATACCAGCAGGCCCTGGTGCACAAGCTGAAACAGTATTTCCCTTCTGACAGCGCTAGCGGCAGAGTGCGTAGTTCTGCGGGACAAGTAGCGAGGGAGAGTAGGCGAGCAGGCAGCTTGTCCAGCAGTGGCAAGGGTACGCTTTACAAGGCTTTTGCCAGCTTTATGTCACCCCAGCAAGACACTGTCACCTGTCCCCAGTCTCGGCAGAGTAGGGCTGATCTTTACAGAAAGATGGTGAGGGAGTACGTAGCTGACCATACCATCGTCCTAAATGATCACACAGCTCCCTACAACTACTGGGTTTCAAAGCTGGACATGTGGCACGAACTGGCGCTGTACGCCTTGGAGGTTCTTGCCTGCCCTGCCGCTAGCGTCTTGTCCGAGCGGGTTTTCAGTGCAGCTGGTGGCATCATCACCGATAAGCGTACACGCCTGTCGACTGACAGCGCTGACAGGCTGACGCTTATCAAGATGAATAAAGCATGGATTTCTCCTAATTTCCAATCTCCAGCAGGTGAAGGAAGCTCAACCTGAATAATTTATCCACTCCTCCTCCTCCTCATTTTCCTCCTTCTCCTGCTCTTTGTACAGTAAAGCAGAGGAAACTGGCTATTTTTTGACAGGGCCCACTGGCTCTACCTATAGTACTTTATGCATTTAATTTTTCTGGAGGGCCACCGACCGGTCCTCTGTTTTAAACAATTTTTGGGAGTGCCACATACAGGCACTCAATCTATTCAATTTTTCTGGAGCTCCACCTACCTGCTCCTCTGGTTTGAAAAATTTTTTGGACTGCCACATACAGGCACTCAATCTATTCCATTTTTCTGGAGGGCCACCTACCTGCTCCTCTGGTTTGAAAACTTTTTTGGACTGCCACATACAGGCACTCAATCTATTCAATTTTTCTGGAGGGCCACCTACCTGCTCCTCTGGTTTGAAAACTTTTTTGGACTGCCACATACAGGCACTCAATCTATTCCATTTTTCTGGAGGGCCACCTACCTGCTCCTCTGGTTTAAAAACTTTTTTGGACTGCCACATACAGGCACTCAATCTATTCCATTTTTCTGGAGGGCCACCTACCTGCTCCTCTGGTTTGAAAAATTTTTTGGACTGCCACATACAGGCACTATCCAAATTGAATTGTCTCCATAGCAGCCTCCACACGTTGTCTCCATTGCTACCTCCAAAAGTCGTCCATATAGCTGCCTCCATACATCGTCCCTTTATCAAACGAGGTTTGTCAGGCCGAAATTTGGGTTGTTTTCATGGATTCCACATCAAAGTTGTTAACTTTGTCGCCACCCTGCTGTGTTATCCACAAAATACACTGGCAAACTTTTACCATTTACGGATATTATTTCAGCGCTTCTTGCGCATCTGTTTACATTCCCCTCACCCGCCATATCCCAAACTTATAAGAACGCTACTACACTTGATCTTATACAAAAGGTTCTTAGAAGTGCTGTTTGGGGAGTAGCCTAGAGACAGGGGCTTGGATTGGCGAAAGCTCGCCTGGCAGCGGAGCGCCAGCTCCATGCCAAGAACCAACTAACATAGTTTTAACTGCAGCACCTTTAATCTACTACTAGTTCACTGCCTCCATACATGCCCGCCTTATCAAACGTGCTGTGTCAGGCAGAATTTTGGGTTGTTTTCATGGCTTCCACAACAAACTTGTTAACTTTGTCGCCACCCTGCTGTGTAATCCACAAAATATACTGGCAAACTTTTGCCATTTACGGATATTATTTCAGCGCTTCTTGCGCAGATGTTTACATTCCCCTCACCCGCCATATCCTAAACTTATAAGAACGCTACTACACTTGATCTTATACAAAAGGTTCTTAGAAGTGCTGTTTGGGGAGTAGCCTAGAGACAGGGGCTTGGATTGGCGAAAGCTCGCCTGGCAGCGGAGCGCCAGCTCCATGCCAAGAAACAACTAACATATTTTTAACTGCAGCACCTTTAATCTACTACTAGTTCACTGCCTCCATACATCGTCCCCTTATCAAACGAGCTGTGTCAGGCAGAATTTTGGATTGTTTTCATGGCTTCCATGTTAACTTTGTCGCCACCCTGCTGTGTAATCCACAAAATATACTGGCAAACTTTTATCATGTACCGATATTATTTGAGCGCTTCTTGCTCACCTCCTTTGGTTCCTCTCTGCTACCCATTGTTTTGAAGCCTGAGTCCATTTAGGGTATGTCGCCATGCCACTCTCTAGCCTTCCGCTGCTGCCGCTGCCTCTGCATGCCGTCCCCTATAGTGTCAGGGTCAATTATTGGATGTTTTAGATGCTATCTAGCTTCATTCTGTCACTCTGTCATGGCCATGCTGTTGCCCATAATTTTGGCATAATGGTGCATTTAAGCAGCCTCAGAGGCATCCATGCATGCTGCCCCTGCTGTTTCCTGTCCATTTCCGTGGTGTTTCCATCCTTTTCTGAGGTTCCCAGGTGTTTGGCCAAGCTTCCCTGTGCAGAGCCTTGGTCCCCTTGAAAAATGCTCGAGTCTCCCATTGACTTCAATGGGGCTCGTTACTCGAAACGAGCACTCGAGCATCGGGAAAAGTTCGTCTCGAATAACGAGTACCCGAGCATTTTAGTGCTCGCTCATCTCTACTTACAACCAGCTCCGTCAACCAAAAAATACTATAGTTTTCCTTCAATAAAATTGGACAAATATAAACAAAACTATATAAATGAGGTATCACCATAATCGTAGTGATCCGTAGAATAAAGATAATATATTATTGTTATGCTATAGTGAACACCCCCCCCAAAAAATGCTAAAAATCCAAAACAAGAATTGATGATTTTATTTTCCTCCACACGTGAAGAGTTAATAAAGTTGCTTCAATAAGCTAAAAACCCACTAAAATGAAGGTTTTTTTTACAGTGCATCTTGTCTCACAAAAAATAAGCCCTTATTTTCCTAAATTGCTTAAAAAATAAATAAAGATTGTATAGTCTATTCCCAACGCGCGGTGTCATAGAACGATGCGGCGGGTAGTGACTTTCCAACACGGTTCAGACACAGTGATCGGGGCAAGATGGCGGCTGTTCCTGACAGCCATCCATCCTGCCCCATGGACCAGAAGGGTTACGTCCCCTCCCACCCCCCCAGTTCATGATCGCTGCTATTGGCTCATCAATTCAGACCAGCCAATAGCAGCGAATTTACTTATGACGTCAGTAATACCGATCACCATGTCTGTAGACAAAGTGATCAGGGCAGGGTGGCGACTGTTCCTGACAGCCACCAATTTTTCCTTGCCGTCCAGAGGGGTTTTGTTGCCCCCCTCTGTCCATGTGTGCCGCTGTTGGCTGGTCAATTTGGTCCAGCCAAAAGCAGCAATATTCGTCACAATGGGCATCGCTAGGGTGAATAAGAGCAACCCTTGGCAATAATTGCCCTACAAAAAACAAAGCGCTGGCTGTGTACATAGTACAGATTATGCTGTACAACTCTTATGAGCTGTTCCAATGTGCAAGTCCTGTCGTATCATTTCTCAGTTTTCAAGAGGAAGATATTAGGAAACTAATATTGGGACAAGAAGGACGGGGGCCCCACTACCTCTGGTTTAGATGTTCCTGTGTTTTGCCAGGACAGCATTTTTCCGGTGAATTCTGCTGCTTCTCTTTTGTTCCAAAAGAGGAGTTAGGATGGACACTATATACTACTAAGAGACCTGTGACAACTCCACAGTGACAAAAGTTTAGTTGGTCCCTTGGTATATTCCACCTCTTTCCACACATTCACAATTCACGCCCAACCTGTTGTGAATTCATTTTGGTAAAATGAATAATTGTAACAACTGTTAGGTCACTTTGCTCCCTATAGGCCTCCATTATTTCATTGCGGGATGTAGTTTGCAAACTACAGGCACTTGTGGGTTTTATGTTTTTTATTTAGGTCTTCTATTTTCCCTCTAAGTCTCTGGATTTGTTAGCAGATCCTTTATAATTCTCCAAGTTATTTATTTATTTATTATTATTATTATTTATTTATATTCCAAGTGCTTTATCATTCCAAAGCCCTGCTGGATTTTCTGGCTAGAGTTTAGGATCGCATGTTGGGTCTTTCTCACATCAGGAAATATGGCTTCCTAATCCGAGAGCTGACATTTACAGTGGCACAAACTGAGGATCACATAATGGGCGCCACATAACAGGCACAACATAACGGGCGCCCCATAATAAGCACCACATAACTTTCCAGAAATAATTGCAATTTCCATCTTGGACTCCATTGCACATCATATTTGGAAACCCCCTATATGTTCAAAATGCTCATTTCACCACGTGTATTACACTACACCACATATTACACCTTGCTATATTCCCCAAGGGGTGTACATTCAACAATTAGGGTAACTTTTTGGGTTTTCCTCTGTTTTGGTACCACAAGGGCTCTCCAAATCCTGACACATGTGAAGGATTTCTGTCAAATTTGGCCTCTTAAAGAAAAAAATCCCTCTTTTCCTCTACTGTGCGTCCATAAAGCATTTTATATGCACATGTAGGGGACTTCTACACTCGTGAGAAATAGTTTCACACCTTTTTTGGGGTTATTTAATATATTATCCCATGTGGTTTACAAATATTAGGGGTAAAAGTGAAATTTATAGGAAAATTTTCAACTTTTTAATTTTTAGGGCCTAATTGGATCATTCACCTGTAGGGGCAAATACATATATTACACATTGCAAAATTCTCCAAGGGGTGTGCTTTCAAAAATGAGGGTCTCTTTTCGGATTCTTATCTGTTTTATACCACTAGGGTTCTCCAAATGCATGTCAAACATTTCTTTCAAATTTGGCTTCTAAAAGGCAAACATCTCTCTTTCCTTCTAGAGTGCGCCCATACAACATTTTATATACACATTTTGGGTACTTCTACACTTGAGAGAAATAGGTTTACACATTTTGGGGGGTTATTACATTTTTTTTATCCCTTGTGGCTATAAAAAATTAGGGGTAAAATGACCTTTATAGGAAAATGTTAACCTTTTTCCAATTTACGGTAAGTCCTAATTAAATCAAACACCTTTATGGACAAATACACATATTACACCTTGCTAAATTCTCAAAGGGGTGTGCTTTCCAAAATGGTGATACTTGTTGGGGTTCCCCTTTGTTTTGGTATCGCTACGGCTCTCTAAATGCATCCTGACACATCTAAAGGATGTCTGTCAAATTTGGCTTCTAAAAGGCCAACGCCCCTCTTTCCCTTCTGAGCTTCACTGCGTACCCATACAATATTTTATTTGCATGTGTGGGGCAATTTTATACTCGGGAGAAATGCTAGTACACTTTTTTTTGGGGTTGTTTCATCTTTAATGCCTTATGGGATACAAAAATTAGCCGTAAAAGTGACTTTTTTGGGAAAATTTCCATCTTTTTCCTTTTAGGGACCTAATTGAAGCAAACACCTGTAGCAGAAAATACACATATTACACCTTGCTAAATTCTCAAAGGGGTGTGCTTTCCAAAATGGTGATAGTTGTTGGGGTTCCCCTCTGTTTTGGTACCACTACGGCTCTCTAAATGCATCCTGACACATGTAAAGGATGTCTGTCAAATCTGGCTTCTAAAAGGCCAAAGCCCCTCTTTCCCTTCTGAGCCCTAGTGTGTACCCATACAACACTTTATATGCACAAGTGGTGCAATTATGTGTTTAGGAGAAATAGTTTTACACATTTATGGGGGTTGTTTCATCCTTTATCCCTTGTGGCTTACAAAAATTTGGGGTAAAAGTGACTTTTTTGAGAAAAATGTCACCTTTTTTCCCTTTTGGGGCCTAATTGAATCAAACCCCTGTTGGGGCAAATACACAAATTACACCTTGCTAAACTCTGGAAGGGTTGTACTTTCCAAAATGGTGTCTCTTGTTGGGGCTTTCCTCTGTTTTGGTACCATTAGGGCTCTTCAAATGCATCCTGACACATGAAAACTTTTTCAGCCATATTTGCCCTGCAAAAACGAAACAACGCTCTTTCCATTCCAAGTGCCCCCCTGTGCCCGTACAGCAGGGTACAGTGACAAAATGGGCATTGGCATGCTCAGGAGGAATTGCACTAAACATTGTCAAATGCATTTTCCTTTTTAACCCATTGTGAAGGTGCAAATTTTAGTGTTCAATGAATCTATTATAAGATAAAATGACATTTCTGTAATTTCACTTTCATTTATTTTTCATCCTCATGAAACGCTCAAAGGGTTAACAAAATTCCCAAAGGTTGTTTTGAATATTTTGAGGGGTGTAGTTTCTAAAATGTTGTCATTTGTGGGGGTTTTCTGTAATGTGGGCCATATAAAGTCACTTCTAACTAAATTGACCCTCCAAAAGTAGGTTTTGATGATTTTCGTGAAAATCTGAAAAATTGCACCTATAAGCCTCCTAACATCCTAAATAAAGGAAAAGATGTTTGAAAAATGATGCCAAGTTAAAGCAGACATATGGAAAATGTTAGTTATCAAGTTATTTTAGTGATATGACCAACTTTCCAAAAAGTAGAAAATTTTGAATTTGGAAAACATTGTTTTTTTCAAAATTTTTGCCAAATTTCCATTCATTTCATAAATAAATACTAAACATATTGATAAAATTTCTCAACCAACATGAAGTACAATGTGTCATGAAAAACAACCTCAAAATCAACTGGATATGTAAAGCGTTCCAAAGTTATAACCACTTAAATAGACAAGTCAGATTTTAAAAAATGGACCGTGTCAGCAAAGCGAAAAGTGGCTTCAGCGTTAAGGGGTTAATAAAATGCAAATAAAGGAATTTATAAAAATATACTGCTTATGGCAGTAAACTGTTCCTAAACTGTTCTAAACTTTTCCTTTATCTACCCTGATCACTTGAAACCAGAGGAAAAAAAATGAAAATACTTTAAAGTGAAAAAGGTCTACAAACCTTTTGTATACATAAACAATTAAAAAAAAAAAATATGTATTAAAAAATAAATGAAAAATGGTTTTGATCGACTGAGAAATAAAACTACATGACCAAAAAGTAATTCACTACACCCGCGTAAAAACCTGCAGGACTTGTTGAGATCCCACTGCTCGCACAAGCACATGCCCAGACCCGTTTGAAATTTGACAATGACCATCTAGAAGATAATCTAGAGATGGCATCTGAAAACGTGACAAATGAGACCAAATAGAACTTTCTGCTATCAACTCCACTTGCCATGTTTGGAGAAAGAGGAAGGATGAGTACAACCACAAGAACGCCGTCCCAATTGTAAAGTAAAAATCATACATTGGGGGTGCTTTTCTGCAAAGGGGACAGGATAACTACAACATTTTGAAGTGAGGATGTGGCTATGTATCATGTGATTTTGGCCTTTCCTCAGTAATAGCATTGAAGATAGGTTTTCATCAGGTCTTCCAGTATGACAATGAAGCAAAACACACAGCCAGGGTCATCAGTGAGAAGTGAAACATACTTTAAACTTATGCACTGGGCAGTCTGTGGTTTTAACTTTAACACATCTCTGTCCCAGCCAGAATGCCTTACAACATGCTTGACCAACATCACACTGATCTTCGGCACAGGGTATGGGAATGTCCAGGGATACAGAGTTTTTGGCTATCTGTGAGTAGATATATTAACACATTGTGGCACGTGAAGCTTCATTTCCTACCACATGAATGTTTCTTCCATGACCTAGTGTGTGATGAGGAGGATCCAGATGAATCAGGTGGGCTCGGGTTACAGTCCTCCAAAAATGTTAGCTTCCAAATATAAACCTGCTAGTTGCATATTTTCCACAGCTGGTTGCTCCCACTACCAACTGATATCATGCAACTGGCTGAACAGCCGAAATTGTTGTTGAACACAAATAAATTAGACACAATGCATCACAAACAGAAGGGGGGCAAAAACATTTTTTTTAAATGGAAAGTCTTTATAGTTTATCACCCCATTAGGAAGAAAACTATAGCCTTAGTTCAATCCTTTATATATATGCAGTGGTATTGCACCGAAGATATTAGAGAGGGGTTGGGGGGATTCCATTTTTCAGCAAAGGTGGCCTGGGGTAATGGGAGGGAGGGGTGCTGGAGACTGAAACTGTCACGCTAGGGGGGAAGGTTTTCAATTTTATTGTTTCTTGTTATAATTATTATTAACTCACTTATACTTGCTCATATAATTGGTCTTAAAAAACAACCTATTCCAATAACTTGGAGCGGATCGTCTTGGTAGCTCCCAATCCTAGACACAGGGACACAGCATGTTACTGAAAAGGGGCACGTCCCTATTCACCCTATTGTTCTTCTTAATTGGAGCAGGTTGGACACTTTACTTGACTTCTTTTTCCTGAACCGGTTCCACCAGATCACAGCTCGTCAAACTTCAGCATTACTAGATTATGTACCTGAATATATGATCTCCTTTGATGTTTGGATATGTTGTTCCTTTTTTTAACCCCCAGACGCACCAGGACGTTATAGTACGTCCCCGCGGCTAGATGCTAAGTGCACAGGGACGTGCTATAACATCCTGCTTCTGGCACTGTCTCACGAACAGAGCCGGTACCAGAAACAGCGGCTGTCAGATGTCTATCACAGCTGACACTGCGCTGTAACACCCTCGATCAGAGTCAGCTCGGGTGTTTCCGCTATGGATCGGATCCCCTGTGCCGCTTACCGGCTCAGACAGTTTACACTGCTCTACAATAAAATAGTATTGTAGAGCAGTGTATTGAACCTGAACCAGCGATCAGAGCATCAAGTATGGAAAAGTAAAAACATGTAAAAATACTAAAATACTACACATTAGAATGAATAAAAAATAAATACATTCATATTGCCGCGTCCTTAACAATCTGTATAATAAAACAGAATCATTACTGGACCCGCATGGTAAACGCCGGAAAAAACAAAACAAAAAAATATTCCGAAAAAAGATAATTTTTAATTAATACCCTATAAAAATGCTCTAAAAAGTGATTTAAAAAGTGTTATGCACTCTAAAATAAGCACACTAAGAAGAACTAAAAATAAGCCCCTAACCAGATTTGTCAGCCGAAAAAATGCTAAAATGAACAAGATTTTCTCCAAATTAGTTTTTATTCAGTACAAATGAATAAAATACCCCAAATACCCACATATTTGGTATCCCTGTGTCCGTAGCAATCTGCATAATAAAACAGAATTGTTATGAGATCCGCAAAGTGGACCCTATAAAAAAAAAAAAAAAACTCCAAAAAATAATTTTTAATTAATACCCTATAAGAAATGCTCTAAAAAGTGATTTTAATAATGTTATGCACTCTAAATTATTAACACTAAAAAGAACAAACCTTCTCGCAAAAAATAAGCCCTTAACCGGATTTGTAAGCCGAAAAATAAAAAAGTTATGCATATGAAAGACTGTGATGCTAAAATTAACAACATTTTTGCCAAATTACTTTTTATTCAGTAAAAATTGGAAAAAGTAAAAAATCTATATAAATGAGGTCTTTTTGTAATCGTGGCGACCCATAGAATAAAAATAATATACTATTTTTATGGTATGGTTAACGGCCAAAAAAAACCATAGAAATTTTCCTAAAAATTGATGATTTTCATTTCCTCCACCAACAAAGAGTTAATAAAATCTCACCAATTAGCTATAGATGCCCCAAAATTACCTACCAGAAAAGTGCATCTCATGTGGCAAAAGAAATAAGCCCCTATAGGTCCACATTAAAAAAAGAAAAAAAAATATATCCTGTACAAAGTGACATAGCAAATCTGATCTGGATGGCGCTTCCTTCCCTTCTTTGCCCAGCCGTGCGCCCATACAGCAGGTTACCACCACATATAGTATCAGTGTACTTGGGAGAAATTGGGCATCAAACTTTGTGGAGCCTTTTTTCATTTAATCCATTGTAAATGTTTAATTTTCCACCCACAATGAGTGTATTGTGAAAAAATATTACAATTTGTAGACTGCACCTCCATTTTGTTTTAATCCCTATAAAACACCTAAAGGGTTAAAAAACTTCTTAAAAGTGGTTTTTCATACATTGAGGTGTGTAGTTTCCACAATGGGGTAATTTACGAGTCTCACTATTATTTAGGCCTCTCAGTGTCAATTACAAGTTGAGCAGGTCCATCTAAATGCGGGTTTTGCTGATTTTACAAAAAATGTGAAAAATGATAACTAAATTCTCAGCCTCATAACATTCTAGTAAAATATGTGGAATCTTAAAAAACATGCCAACATAAAGCAGACATTTGGGAAATGTTAGTTATTAATGTATTTGGGTGCTATAACTATCTGCATCAAAAGTAATGAATTTACAATGTTGAAAATAAATAATTTTTCAACATTTTTGCTGAATTTTGTTTTTTTTCATAACTGAACACAAAACATTTCATCCAAATTTTTAAACTAATTTGAAGTACTATCTCAAAATCCCCTGGATATCTCATAGCGTTCCAAAGCTATAACCACTTATAGTGACACAGGTCAGATTTGAAAAATGGGGCCGTGTCCTAAAGACCAAAAGAGGCCGAGTCCCGTAGGGGTTAAGGAATCTTGTTTTAATAACTATTGAAAAAGCAAACAAAATATTTTTTGAAAAAACAAAGAAAATATTCTTTCAATACACACTGCTTGGTATTTTTTGATGAAATGCGAAAATTACCTTTATTAGGGCCATTACTTCTGCATGAATCTATCCATCTGCAGGCCATCTACAATGACCTTCTATTTATAGAACGGTAGAACAAGATTGTGACTATATTGCTAAATATTATATAGGATGCACGGCTATAAATGCTTATAATTTATGCTAATTTTCGTTATTCACTAAAAAAGAAATTTCTTTATTTGACATGATAGCGCCTATAAGCCACGTTTATCATTCGCGGTGAACAAATAACTGACAAGGATTTATAGGATGTTTATTCAAAATGATTTATTTTATTGAAACTGTAACTTATTACATCTGGAACCTTAGCTCTTCAACTGTTCTGCACAGGTAGTCAGGATTTCCACCTTGGAATTGATATACCTAGAATGGAGAAAATATGTTAGGAAAGACAAACAATAGTTCAATGTATGACGAATGTTAACTTTATTTTTTCCTTTCCCCACCAGAGTTTCTCAGAATTCTGGGGAAACCCTCTCTGGGAAGCACTCTAATTTGACAGGATCGTTTACAGTACAATAGCCCTGTTAACAGCCCTGTTAAAGGGCCATTTTTTTCCAAGTAAAGAAATTAGACCAATGCAAGTTACAGTATTTCAGATCATTTTTACCAGGGAAATGACCCATAGGCCCACATTTATGAGCCAGAACCATGAATTGTGGTGCAGGTTTAACATGAATCTGGCGCCCCCTGCCCTGCTCTTGCAGAATGCACCACTTTTTTTTTGGTGCACTTTGTTCATGCTGCTGAATAGATACATACATTAAATAGAATTGTGCCGCACAGTCTGACTAAGCGCTAACATTTTTTCTGTCTTGTTGGACACAGAGCAGAGCCACACAAAACTGGCGCAGACAGTTTATAAATACATGTGCAAGCAGTTTTCATGTTCTTTTTTGTGCAAAGTCAGACAGGAAACTGGTGCAAACACTTTAATAAAAGTTGGCAATAATGCGTAGCATTGGGGAAAATAACAAAAATAAAATAATGCGTTTTCATAAATGTGAACATCCTATTAAAATTGAGCATTGGCCAATCACATTTAAATGTTAAAAGTACAAAGGTTTCTCCAAATATTAGTTCAAAGGTGTGGATACTTTTGTAACCAAATTATTTTAGTTCTTTATTTTTGTTCTTCCAACCCAAAAGGTTTGTTTTCCAACTAACTTGTAGCGAACACAGAAAGAGATACGGGATGTCAGCATGTAGACTACTTTTATGCTTTCCATCGATTGCTGTGAAAGTGTGTGTACACAGCCATAAATCAAAAGTCATATAATACCTTTGACCTTATAGTATAAAATATACATTTATCTGAATGGTAGTGGAAAAGAGGCAGCATTATTTACAGTGCATAACACAGCTATTTACAAGACATTTTAGCAGAGAGCAAATTGTGTGCAAATTAATTAAAAATGCTACAATTAAAATCAGCAATTGAAAAGGATCTTTGTAAATACAAGTTACATTTAGAACATACCAGTTTACCATTCCTGTAGAAATGGAATGTAGGTACTCCTTTGATCTGGTATTTTTCTACAACTTCCTATAAATAAAAAGCAGTAAAATCAGCTTTAGTAGAACTGTAAAAACTGGTAAATTGATAAATGTCCACCGGCACTTCAATATCAGTAGAAAGTAATTACTTTTATAGGGGAATGTTATAATATAAAACACCCTAGATTATGTAATAATACTGACAGTAAGTACAAGTGCTACCCCGAACTTAATGGTACCTCAACCGCATAGTGGATTTGTCTCCACCACCTGTGATGTCACAGAAGGGTGGGACTTACATTGTAATTTGAGGGAGAGAAAAACGGCTGGAGGCTCACTGAGGAAAAATAATAGAAGACAGAATATTACCTTCACTCTGTCTTCCTGCGCATCCTCACTATGCTGTTATCTTTATTGCCATCAAGGAGAACAGAACTTTGCTGCATAATCAAGTAAGACATATATGATCTATTCCCCAGGAATTCTAAATACAAGTTGAGGTCCCATTAAGGGTTCAACTTGTACTTACTGTCAGCATTATTACATAATCTAGGGTGTTTTATATTATACCATTCCCCAATAGAAGTAATTTCCCAATGTTCATTTATACAGCAATCATTTATATTGATCATATAGCACAGGTGGACATTTATCAATTTACTTGATTGTAACAATATGGGTGTTTGTATATCACTATAGGTAGTGCCTACCACCACCAGCTGCTCATACGGTTTAGTAAACGGAAAAGGGCAGAAGATCATGATTTGGTTTGGTTAGAATTGGAAAAAACAAAAGAATTGCTGTTTTTGTGTTACTTACATCTGCTTTGTTAACATCTATTTTGAAAAACAAGATGTCAGGCATCTGAATGCTCATTGCCTGTAAAAAAAAATGTAAAGTGCTTTTGTTAGTTCTAAGAATGGATTATCTATGGGTGCATTCTCTTCTCTCGATGTATCACAAATGCAAAGAATGATGATGTATTTGTCTCTTAGAAATGGATAGAAAAAATCTGTGCAAATGTGTAACCACCTTTCCTTTATTTTCATTATGGATACAGTTATTTTGGTTTACATTATAAGTTTCTGGGCCATATAAGGGAGGTCAGTTTAAATGGTCCCAAAAAAGGACCACACGATGGGACTATTATAAGTGGGAGCACAAAGAGCTGTTGTTTTAAGTTGGTGGGCCAAATTAGATAGGTGTATTCTAGTCTCTAGATATAGCACCTGCTTCATAGCGCTTGATTGACTCCATGTATGTAGCACCTACCGTTTTATATCTATATAGTGCCTGCTACACTCTATATATAGTGCCTCCATAGATGTTTGTATATAGCACCTACTCCACTCTACATAGTGCCTACTCAACTCTCTATATGGTGTTTGTTTTTCGTTGTGTAAATAGTTCCTGATCCACTATCTGTATATTATCTGTATTATATTTAATATTGCACATTTTTTGGTACATTTTGTATTTTGTATTAAAAAGCCCATTTCCAAAAGCCTCTGGAGATTATTTAGTAACTGACTTCTTTCTGTATAAACTACCGTATATACTCGAGTGTAAGCCGACCCAAGTATAAGCCGAGGCCCCTAATTTTACCACAAAAAACTGGTAAAACTATATTTTTTTACTCGAGTATAAGCCGAGTTTGGGGTTTCAGCACATTTTTTTTGCTGAAAAACTAGGCTTATACTCGAGTATATATGGTAAATGATCACTACAAAGACATAAAATATTTATGACATTAAATCATGTGAACTTACCTCCAGGCGGGGGTTGGTTAATTTGCATGGTCCACAGTTGCCAGAGGAAAAAGCAAGAACTACAAGCTTACGTCCTGCATTCTTCACTGCTTCACATAATTCTTCCTAGATTGAAAAAGAAATGACTGTATGTCACTAAACTTGTCCATTGGGGACTGTCTGGCAAGCTCTGTGCAGCGCTGCGTAATCTGTGTGTGCTATATAAATAAAGTAATTATTATTATTATATGGTACAGATTTTTTTCTTTTTAGGTGTGGGGGGGGGGTTCTAAATAATATATAACACATTATTAGGATACAAGGTTTCTGTTACAGTACTTTATATACAACAAAAGATGGTGCACCTCTTTTATAGTATGATCAGGGCCACATCTCAGGTGGCAGAGGTGGATCCGTAAAGTTTGAGGCGGATCAAAGGTGTAATGGCCTGTGTCACTGCAGAGAGCATGCGGCAGCTGGGAGAAGAGCATTAGAGACTACAGTGGCCGGGGAACGCTAGAGCATGGAGGTGAGTATTTACTTTTATTTTTATTTTTTTTACAAGAGGGGAGGGGGTCTTGTCTGTATATACTATCTGTGGGGGGGGGGTCTGCCTGTATATACCACCTATGGGGTAAAGGCTGTCTGTATATACTATCTATGGGGGTCTCTGTCTGTATATACTATCTATGGGCGATCCTGTCTGCATATACAATATATGGGGAGTCTTGCCTATGTATACTACCTATAAGGGGAGGGGGCCTGCCTGTATATACTATCTATGATGGGTACTAGGGCTTGCTTGTATATATTACTAATACTACTACCTATGACAGGAGGGGTCTGCCTGTATATACTCTCTATGGCGATTATACTGTAAGTGACTGTAGTATTTTTAGGTGCACAGTGGGGCTGAATTGCTGCATGGAGCTGAAGACATCTGGTGAGTCCCAGGCCCGCATTTCTCAAAAACAGTACAAACTGCACTATGTGCAGTTTGCCTGTAGAGGGTGCATGAAATCCAGACCCCCCAGCACTTCTCCAGCTACATGCACTTTCTTCATGCTTTAAAATTGTGGCGCAGACAGATTTATGTTGCAAGGCCGAATTGTAGCATATGATCCAACTGTGCACTGGAACGCCCCTTTTGGTACACATACTTTTTATTTTGTGGGACACAGTGCAGCAGCGACACAAAAGTGGTGCAAACACTTCTTAAATACATGTGTAAGCAGTTTGAACATACTTTCTAGTGCACAGTCAGACAGAAAGCTGGTGGAAACACTTTAATAATTGTGGGCCCTAGTTTGTGAGACAGCATCGGCATGTGAATATGAGGCCCAACTGAACTATCAAACCTACACAGACTAATATTAGATTAATACCCAAATACCAAAGTAAAACATGTGCCCTAAAAACCCATTTCTTCAGGCAAGCCTATCACACTTACTAACTAAATGCATGTAACTATCACTTTCTTTCCAATAATCTCTGCTGTTTTTTCCCCTCTTAAGTATGTATTCCATCGGCACCAGATACCAATATACATGTTATTCTGCCGGCCACAAACACTTTGGACTCTGCTACATAATTTATTGATTTAATGTCTTACCTTTCAATTATGCACCTTATACACCAATTTTATGCCATGATCTACAGAATATAATGGTGCTATACAAATAAAGATTGATAATAATTACATGTTATGGGTGTTTCCCTGCAGTTTCTGATACTATCAGCACAAATTATGAGACTATCAAACTGTGGTAGAACACACAACAACACACAATAACATAATTTACTCATAGTATCATAGGAATAGCTCACAGAATTCTAGGATCCAGAGTTTCTATTTCAAATAAAATACAAGTCTTTACTATAACAGGTCTTGCAGGCCTTCTTTAAGTCTTAGTATAGCAAAAATGTTGAAATTACTTTATATCATTACAACCTTTATAACAATGCAAATAATCTGTAGTATCAATTTCTCTTGTAAGCAAAGATGATTACAATATGTCCAGCAAGTAAGGGTGCGGTTTAGGTGGAGTATGTAGAATTGTGCCAGCACAAAGCTTGTCAGAACAGGTTAATGGAAATTAACCTGTGACTATGAGCCATGTTACCTGGTGAAATTGCTTAAATCAAGAATTAAGGTATGCCAAGTAACAAATTAAAAATTCTATTCAACAAATTCATACTCATGTTTTGTCTTGTCTTCCGCAAAACCTTGTAACAAATCTGTAATATGTAGGATTTTTCAAGGGCAATTTGAACTTGCTTGATGAAAATAACCAAAAATAATAACCCGACATTATCAGGTGTCGGGCTCCGGTTGATCTTGGACTGATGGGTGCACTGGGGTGCATTCCTTTTTAAATGGTTTTATATTTTGTTTGTCTTGCTGATGTTGTCTGTTGTCCAATTTTTTCAATAAAGTGATGTTGCTACTTTACACATGCTTTTTTGTTCTCTTTGCGAAAATAACCAAAAAGACTTTTTTTTCAATGAAACGGGATGCTAGAAAAATGCATATTAGTTCTGTGGAATGACAAATCCTGTCTTTCTATCTGGTGGTCTGTAGTCTAGGTTTGATATCTTACAGGAGAACATTACCTCCCTGATGGCATTTCTCCAAATAACATTTGGTGGAGTAGGGATAATATTTGGGTAGCAAAGGTTGGGCCCTTATTTCTAAGACAGAAAAATCTTAATAGTTCCACATTAATAAGAAAAAAATAAAACCTGGGCAGAGGCGTAGCCGGCAGTGCATAGAGGGAGACGCTGTGATTTATACTTGTAGTGTCTTGCCTGTGACATAGGTAAACTGAAAAAGAAAAGGGGAACTGCACAGCGGAATTCTTTTCATCCACAAGGTAACAAAATGGAGATGGAAACACAAGGGAAGCAGCCTCTTCCTCACAACACGCAGGATCTCTATCTCTTTCACTAAATTCCCTGGCTGGTTTTACCCGACTTTCATAGTCTTCTGTGACACCAACAAGCAGCAGAGGGACTTATGCCTCTCTGCAGTCAGCAATCTTACAGGTGAGCAATCCGCAACACTCTTCTCCCTCAGCAATGCTGACTAGCTCTCCATCATTTGGGCCTGTCTCTGAAGACCTGTTTACAACCCTGTTGGGTGATTTGACATCTTTGCTCCAGCAAACTTTTCAGCGTGAATGCACTGCATTTGGAGACCATACAGTGTAGATGGAGTCTAAAATGCCACAACTCATTTGAGCTCATAATGACTTAGTAACAATCTGGAAATGGACCATTGTTATTCAGGATCGGTCCTCCCTATCAACATGAACAATATTTGGTTTCTTTGACCAGAATCTGTTAAACCTGAAGCGTTGGGTGAATTTGTTACTGACATGTTTGTGGCCCTTTTACCATATACTCCTGACATGCTAATTGATTGGGACTATAGACTGTATGAATCCAAAATGCTACCACACAATGGGGCACATCTACTTACCCGGTCCAGTCGCGATTCCAGGTCTGCTGACATTCACTAAGGTCGTGCACCCGATATCCAGCAGGTGTCACTGCTGCGCTGAAGTCCGCTGGAGTTCACCTTCTTCGTCCCGGTGCACGTGAGTGCTGATCTTGCAACACAATTATTTTTTTTAATTCCGTGTTTTTTCCAAATCCGTTGGGTTGTCTGATGGCCACGCCCCCGATTTCTGTCGCTTGAAACCTGGCGCCGATGCGACACAATCTAATCGCGCGTGCCAAAAATTTGGCGCAAATCGGAAATATTCAGGAAACTCGACAAAAGTAAATGAGCCCCAATGTGTCTACAGATATGATAACCAGATAGCACTTTGTTAACTTTAAGGATAAGCCAAGAGGGCAGCTTGAGATATAGGAGAGCTCCCTGAAAGATTCTAGGACATTTATCTGTTTACTGATTTATCCAGTACCACAATTGCCAGGAGGAGGGAATTTCAGGAGGCTGCGTTTCCCCAAATTCCCTTACAAATGTGGATTCCCTGTAAAAATGATCATCAAGAATGGTGCTTCAAAAATGGGACAAGCTTCCGGATCCTCTTCAAAAGCAGCATTGCCTTCTAATGTTGAGGAAGAATGGGAAACCACAAAGAAGCCATGAACATTCTGTTTGGTCTCTGGACTCTGAGTCCTAAAGCTTGCAAGTGAGATAATATCTTCGCACAGTGATATGTTAAATAACTGTGTGTGTCTCATAAATACCCTGGTGCTATTATTCATTATTTTTGTTACATACGTCATACGTTATGTACGTGTTAGGCTTTTTACATGGACGTATGCTCACTCGGCTATAGTCTAGGAATGTATACCACTGTGCACTGAAAAGGCCAAGGGATGAGTGCTCCATAGTGAAGCCTGGCGCCCGGTCATAACCATGGGAAAAGATAGAGCAAGCTCTATCTTTTTCCCATGCATGGTATGGAAGCACACATGCATGCATTTTTCCCATGCATGGTATAATGCTTTGTGTGTGCTCACCTTATCGTGGCCGGGCAACATATGTGTATACAGGAATTATATTAGGGGCAGAGACTGGCGGGCTGTATACTGGGGGGCTGGAGCTGGCCGGCTATATGCTTAGGGGGCTGGCAGGCTATATGCTACAGGGGGCTGGCAGGCTATATGCCACAGGGGGCTAGCAGGCTATATACTACAGGAAGCTGGCTGGCTATGTACTACAGGGTGCTAGCAGGCTATATGCTACAGGGGGCTGGCAGGCTATATGCTTAAGGGGGGTGGCAGGCTATATACTACAGGGGGCTGGCAGGCTATATACTGGGGAGGTTGTGACCAATGCATTTCCAACCCTTGGTTTATACTCATCAATAGGTTTTTTCAGTTTTTTGTGTTAAAATTAGGGGTCTCAGCTTATACTCGGGTTGGCTTATACTCGAGTATAAACGGTACTAAAAAAAAAAACTTCCCAAAAGTATTAACCTTTTTTATCACGTTTTATTGAAGGGATTTGATGAAAAATTATATGCGCCAAAATAGTACCACTCATCGCGCAAAACATAAGCCTTCAAACAGTTCTGTCCACTGAAAAACACTAAAGTTTTGCCTCCAAAATGATGGCAATATTAAAACAAATGAGATTTTCTCAATATTAGTCTTCCTTCAGTAAAATTGTAAAAATATATAAAAAAAACTATATAAATGAGGTATCACAGTAATCATAGTGATCTATAGAATAAAGATAACATATTATTTTTATGGAACGGCGAATGGCCTAAAAAATAAACAAAATCTGAAACCATAACGGATGATTTTCTTTTCCTCCATACATAAAACAGTAAATAAAATCACATCAATAATCCTGACTAAAATGGAGTATTTTTAAAGTGCATCTAATCTCGCAGAAAATAAGACCTTCTATGTCCAGATTAAAAATTGTATAGCCTTTAAAATGTGACAGCACAAATCTGCTCTAAATGGAGAACCTCCCCTTTAATGCCCTGGCCTGTGCCCATATAGCAGTTTACCACGCCATATGGCGTATTGGCATACTCAGGAGAAATCAAACTTTGTGGAGCGTTTTGGTATTCTACTGAGAATGTGTCAATTTCTTTTAAAAATACCTTTTAAATTAAAGTGTTTCTAAAATAGGATAATTTATGGGGTTTTACTATTATTTAAGTCTCTCAAAGTGACACGAAAGCTGAGCAGGTCCCTCAAGAGTCTGACTTTGACATTTTTTGAGAAAACCTAAAGTTCTAAGACTCGTAACATTCTATAAAAATGAGAGGATGCATAAAAACATGTCAACATAAAGCAGACATTTGGTAAATGTTAGTTATTTTGCTGTTATGGCTGTGTCAGAAAAGTAGAAAATTTTACATTTTAAAAATTCAGAATTTTTCCAAATTTTTGCCAATATTCTTTTCAGATATAAACACAGAATACATCAACCAAATTTTTCAACTAATATGAAGTGTAACGTGTCACAAGAAAACAGTCTCAAAATCACTTGGATATGTTAAAACATTTCAAAGATATAACCACTTAGGGTGATGGCACACATGGCGTTTTGAACAAGTTTTTGGCCCGTTTTAAGCAGTCCGTTAAAAACGCAATTATAAAAAGATAAAATCAGTACTTACTTCAGAGACTTCCACAGCTCCTCTTCTGTCTCAACTTCTTGTCTAACTGCACAAGTATTGATGAGTCCATGAACTGATGACATCCTACTGTGGGTGTAGGAATAGTGCATTGACCCGTTTCTACCCAGTGTTGCACAGGAAGCTGAGAGAGAAGAGGAGCTGTGAAGTAAGTTCTGAGTTTATTTTTTTTATTTAATGGGGTCTGCTACTGGTCATTTCACTACTGGGGAGGCTACTGCAGGGCAATCTATTACTGAGGGTGGCTGCTGGAAATTTCATTAATGAGGGGAGGCTGCAGGGCATTTCAATGGTTTGCTGAGGCTGCAGGGCATTTCATTAGTGAGCAGAGGCTGCAAGGCATTTAATTAGGGATTGGAGGCTGCAGGACATTTCATTAGTGAGAAGAAGCGGCTGATGGGTACTTTATAAGTGAGAGACGGCTGTGACCAATGCATTTCTTACTCTTCGCTTATACTTGAGTCAATAAGTTTTCCCAGTTTTTTGTAGTAAAATTAGGTGCCTCATTCTATATTTGTGGCGACTTATATTCAAGTATATATGTAACTACTTTTTCACCCCAGGGGTGATTGCTCTTGCAAAAAATTGCAATGTACTGCAAAAGCTGCTTTATTGCAATATATTGTAAATATATACAGCTTGTTTTGCAAATTGCCTCCAGCAGGCTGTGATAGAAAGTGTTCATTGACAGCCATAGTAGTCACCCGTAGGCTCCAAGCCGTCACGGCAACCAATCAGTGACCCGTGGTCATGTCAGGGGTAGCAGAACAGCAGCAGCCATGTGAAATGGTAATCTTTGATGGCAACAGTGATTGCAGGAGTTAGCTACAGGTGTCTTCTGTATAATCCTGCATAGAAACAGTTCAGCCTGTAAAGCTTAGTCATAAAGCCTTAATCTCTTGAGGGTGTACATGCAGGGGCGTAACTAGGAGAGGCTAGACCCCATAACAAATATCTATTTGAACACTCATTTATATACACACACAAAGTTCTATACTCATATACCGTATTTTCCGGACTATAAGGCGCACTTAAAAGCATTGGATTTCCGTGGAAATCCAAAGTGCGCCTTATAGTCCGGTGCGCCCTATGTATGGCGCTGGGCACAGGGCAGCGGACCATACTTACATAGGTCCCCGCTACCGGAGATCTCCAGCGGGAGATCTGCTGTCTCCGGTAGCGGGGACCTATGTAAGTATGGTCCGCTGCCCTCCTCCACCTCCCCCTCACCTTCTCCGCTCACCTTTCCCGCGTTCCCTGTCGCGTCTCGGCGTCGCGTCTCGTCGCCGCGTCCCGTCGCCGCGTCACGTCGGGTCTCCGCCACGCCCCCGGACCTCCGCCACGCCCCCGGCCGCCGGACCCCGCGCCTTATAGTCCGATGCGCCTTATATATGTAATTATTACATATATAAGGCGCATCGGACTAATGCGCCTTATAGTCCGGTGCGCCCTATAGGGCAGAAAATACGGTACACAATTTTTATACACTTTTACACGCATACATACATGTATACACTCATACACACACATTTATATATTCACAAGTACAGGCGGTCCCCTACTTAAGAACATTTGACTTACATACGACTCCTAGTTACAAACGGACCTCTGGATTTTGGTAATTTACTGTACTTTAGTCCTAGGCTACAATAAACAGCTTTAACAGTTATCAATGGTGCCTGCAATTAAGATTTATTGTTTTTCCTGGTTCTTATGACAATCCAACATTTTTAAAATCCAATTGTCATAGAGACCAAAAAAAATTTGACTGGGGTTACAATAATAAAGTATACTGTTCCAACTTACATACAAATTGTATGTAACCTGGCGACTGCCTGTATATAGAAATTCATGCAGTATGTACACATTATGCAAACTTATTTTACACACTTATAATATATACACATCCAATTACACCCATATTATATAGTTCATACACATTCTATTTATACATAGTGTGGGGTTTGGGGATAATTTAGCATCAAAGGTAGAAGCTTCTGGACCTTACAGGTGACTTTTGTGGTGCTGAGCGCCAAAACAATAATGTAGGAGCTTGTAGCAATCCAACAGAAACGGCTTTATTCAGCTTTAAAACTATTACAAGAACAAAAACAACAAACAGCTTAGCCTCTACATAGGGCACTACCCCACTTCTTGAACCCTAGCTATCTTCTAAGTTCAAGGAACACTGCTGGTGTTCCTGCTCAGCGCTCTGGCTCTCAGTGAGCTCAACCAAACAAGTCCACCTGCTAACTGCAGGACACACGGCACTGGCTTGCTGAGAGCTCTCCCTCTGGTGTTGGCCAGGGATGGGAGTGGTCAAGGTCCTTTTCAACCCTGGTTGTGGGTCGCTCTCCAGTGCCCTCTAGGTTCACACTCTTACAGTAGTATCTATATATATACACTCACCGGCCACTTTATTAGGTACACCTGTCCAACTGCTCGTTAACACTTAATTTCTAATCAGCCAATCACATGGTGGCAACTCAGTGCATTTAGGCATGTAGACATGGTCAAGACAATCTCCTGCAGTTCAAAGCGAGCATCAGTATGGGGAAGAAAGGTGATTTGAGTGCCTTTGAACGTGGCATGGTTGTTGGTGCCAGAAGGGCTGGTCTGAGTATTTCAGAAACTGCTGATCTACTGGGATTTTCACGCACAACCATCTCTAGGGTTTACATAAAATGGTCCGAAAAAGAAAAAATATCCAGTGAGCGGCAGTTCTGTGGGCGGAAATGCCTTGTTGGTGCCAGAGGAGAATGGGCAGACTGGTTCGAACTGATAGAAAGGCAACAGTGACTCAAATCGCCATCCGTTACAACCAAGGTAGGCAGAAGAGCATCTCTGAACGCACAGTACATCGAACTTTGAGGCAGATGGGCTACAGCAGCAGAAGACCACACCGGGTGCCACTCCTTTCAGCTAAGAACAGGAAACTGAGGCTACAATTTGCACAAGCTCATCGAAATTGGACAGTAGAAGATTGGAAAAACGCTGCCTGGTCTGATGAGTCTCGATTTCTGCTGCGACATTCGGATGGTAGGGTCAGAATTTGGCGTCAACAACATGAAAGCATGGATCCATCCTGCCTTCTATCAACGGTTCAGGCTGGTGGTGATGGTGTCATGGTGTGGGGAATATTTTCTTGGCACTCTTTGGGCCCCTTGGTACCAATTGAGCATCGTTGCAACGCCACAGCCTACCTGAGTATTGTTGCTGACCATGTCCATTCCTTTATGACCACAATGTACCCAACATCTGATGGCTACTTTCAGCAGGATAATGCGCCATGTCATAAAGCTGGAATAATCTCAGACTGGTTTCTTGAACATGACAATGAGTTCACTGTACTCAAATGGCCTCCACAGTCACCAGATATCAATCCAATAGAGCATCTTTGGGATGTGGTGGAACGAGAGATTCGCATCATGGATGTGCAGCCGACAAATCTGCGGCAACTGTGTGATGCCATCATGTCAATATGGACCAAAATCTCTGAGGAATGCTTCCAGCACCTTGTTGAATCTATGCCACGAAGAATTGAGGCAGTTCGGAGAGGCGTGCCATGGATGGGAGAGGCAGACTGGTGATGCGGGCTGGGTACACGTGGCCGGTGGGCCAGAGAGGTGCGCCTCAGATGGAAGAGGCGAGCCGAGCAGCCGCAGACGGAGCCGTCAAGGCGGTCGTAAATTAAGAGTCAAAGATGAGGCGGGCGGACAGGAACGGCATAGGGGCCCGCATTACTGCACATTACTGTGCCACCCGGGCCCTGTAGCAGCCCTGTACGACTGCTATGGCTGTTGTTACGCCACTGTGTACATGTACTATGGGCAGTCCAAAAGAGATTATAAATAATAAAGAGTATTACGCCCTCATCTGCCCCCCGCTTAACTGCTGTGTCGCCACTGTGTCTTAATTTGGTTTGTTTTGCAATTAACCTCTGTTAAGTTAAAGGTGAATATTGCAGAGTTCCCTTTTAAGTGGATGTGGAATTAGCTGCAGAGAATTGTATTGTCTGCATTCCTGAGCTCCGTCATGTGAAGTTCAAAGCCATATCCAATGCTCCTTAACACCTTAAGCACACAGCCTATAAAATGCTTCACAGCACTTTTCTCTATTTTTCCCATTTAAATTTCAAAAGACATTACTTTTTTAATTTCATTTTCATGGTAAAAAAAGCATTATGATTTAAATGTATTAACTCTTTCCTGCAGTGGAACAGAATAAAACAGCTCTTTTGCCACACAGTTTTTAACCCCTTAAGGATGCAGGGTTTTTCCGCTCATTTCTCGCTCTCCAACTTCAAAAATCCATAACTTTTTCATTTTTACGTGTACAGACCTGTGTGAGGGCTTATTTTGTGCGTAACAAATTTTACTTTCCCATAATGTTATTTATTTTAACATGACGTGTACTGCGAAGCTGAAAAAAAATTCCAAATGTGGAAAAACTGAAAAAAAAAACGCACATGCGTCACGTTCTTGTGGGCTCAGATTTTTTGACTTTGACTGTGCACTCAAAATAACACCTCAGCTTTTCTCTTTGGTTCGGTGCGATCGCGGTGATACCAAATTTATATAGGTTTTATTGTGTTTTAATACATTTTCAAAAATTAAATGAATGTGTACAAAAAAGAAAAAATTTTTTTTGCCATCTTCTGACGCTAATAACTTTTTCATACTTTGGTGCACTGAGATGTGTGTGGTGTCATTTTTGAGGCGACGTTTTCATTGCTACCATTTTGAGGTCTGTGCGACATTTTGATCATTTTTTATTTCATTTTTTATGTGATGTAAAAAGGTGTAAAAGTCGCATTTCGGACATTTGGGCGCCATTTCCCGCCTCGGAGGTCACTGCCGGCTGTAACCGTTTTTATATTTTGATAGATCGGGCATTTTGGGACGTGGCGATACCTAATATGTTTGTGATTTTTACTGTTTATTATGTTTTAAATCCGTTCTAGTGAAAGGGGGGTGATTTGAATTTTTTATATATTTTTTTTTTTTTTTATTTTTAAACTTTTTTTTTCTTTTTTTTTTCACTGTTTTTTTAGACCATCTAGGGTACATTAACCCTAGATGGTCAGATCGCTCCTACCATATACTGCAATACTTCTGTATTGCAATATATGGCATTTTTGCAGCACATTCATTACAATGAGCCACTGGCTCATTGTAACGAATCTGCAGAAGCCATGTAGCCTTGTGTCAAAAGAAGACCCGGGGCTACCATGGCAACCGATCGGCGCCCCCCGATGACGTTCGGGGCGCGTCGATCGCAATAAAGATGGCGGCGCCCGCGCGCCGCCGTTTTTTAAACGCCGCCTGTGTCTTTGCCAGCGGCAATGACGTGGTTAAAAGCTGCGATCGGTGCAAGCACCGACCGCGGTTATTAGCGGTGGGGGTTTTCTGAAAAGCAAAAACCCCCACCTTTGTATGAAGAGGACTCAGCCCGTGAGCCCTCTTAATACACTCCTTATACCTCTGCGCCGTAGAGCTACGGCGCAGAGCGTTAAGGGGTTAATTAAAACTTCTACGCAGTTCACCGTACCGTATAATAAACATGATAAAATTATTCTACAGGTTAGTTTTATTGCAGAGACATCATTTACAGGTTTTCTTATGTTTTACTACTCAAGCAAGTAAAATAACTTTTTAAGGAAACCGCCTTTGCCTATATGTCGCCATACTCTGAGGGCAATAACGTTTTTATTCAAAAGAATAACATTCAAAAGAAGGTAATTAGGCCAAGCCTCCGGTATAGCCCAATAGAAAGATATGGACCCCATGTTGCCAGGTGATGTCATTGGCACCCTACTATTGTAATTGGTGGTCCATGTTTGAATGCAGTGTCTAAGGGGTTAAACAGCATTTCCAATCCTGTTTTTGCATAATAATATCCAACACAGATATTGGGGCACATTTACTTACCCGGTCCTGTCGCAATCCTCGCTATGCGTTCATGGACTCCAGTGCGATTCCCTAAGATTGTGCCCCCGATATCATGCACGTGTTGCTTCCCCGCTTAGGTCCGCCGGAGTTCACCTTCTTCCTCCTGGTGTATATAAATGCATTGTCTTGCGACACAATTTAAATGGTAAATCCCGCGCTCAGTCCGAATCCGTAGGATTGACTGACGGCCCGCCCCCTGATTTGTGTTGCATGAACGCTGGCGCGATTGCACCAAAATCTGATCGCGTGCGCCACAATCCCTTTTTAAATGCGGCGCAAATCGGTAATCGTCGGAATATCTGACGTTTGTGCGGTCCGCGGACCCTTAGAACCCCATTGTGGATAACTTGGTGCTTACTAACTATTTATGTTTTGGAGCATTTTGTTCTACTATCACATTAGTTTGAAGTAATAGTGGGTCATTTATCTTATCTCTGTTTGTTTTGGCTAGTTTTGTCTTTTTTACGTCTGCTTCATTGATAATTTATCAATCTCACTTTTTTGTGTTAAATGTTTTTTTTCAGATCTCTTTTTGAGAAATTTGTTACAAATGGCGCAAAAATTTCGCACAAATGTCTCAAGTCCATTTTCTAAGTTTTTCTTAAGTATGGTTTCATTCATTCAAATGTTGCAAATTTTAGACAATTTCAAATTCAAAATGTCATTTGCGACATTTAGTACATTTAGCAGATAAATGTGTCTTCCTGACGAAAAACAAAATGTCCGGCGGACATTTCAAAATGTCCCCAAAAATGTGCAAAAATTGCAATGTGCCAAAAACTGTGTCAAAAAAGACAGAAAAAACTGGTAGAAAAATCAAGATAAATAACCCCCATAGTCTTTATAGGACTCTTGAAGTAATTTTCTTTAGCTAAGACGTCCTGAGATAACTTCTTAATAACATATGTCTACTGTACATCTATCTAACTAACTCACTACATGTTTTATATTACTTTATGTTTTGAATACACAAGTCTTGTACATTAAAAAGCATATAAATGTGCAAGTCCAAGTAGGAACAAGTAAATACAACTGACTAGATTATAGAAATGTCATGGCACATGAGGTTTAGAAGCTATGTACATTTTTTAGATGTGTTTCCTTTCTTGATAGAGGGGATCAATAATTAAGAAATTTAAGATTAAGTATTCTCTTTTCCTAATGCTTTGATCCAATCTTCAGAGTCATACATATGTCCTATATTTATATATGTATCTCTTGGATCTAGTCCTTATTACTTATGCTTACTTATAGATAGATGGTTAGGTAAATATACAATAGATAGCATGAGCCACTTCCTAATAACAATAGCTTTTATGATGTAGTAAAAAACTTATGTTAAACAATGAAAAAGTACCTATCAAATGAACAATAGTATAAACAAAAGTAAAAACTGTTTACCTCATCTGATAACTGTATTACAGGCATGATTTCACTTTTTCTTTCTATGGCTCCAAATCTATCTCTTCCAGGCTCCTTATATGAAGATGTTGTAGTTCTGGATTCCTTTTGCTGTTTCCTGGTATTTGTGAATTCATCAATGACCCTCAGGGAAGCAGCCCAGCCCATTATTACAAACCACAATGAAATCAGGTGCTTACCAATATTTGGGAGCGGCACAGCTTAGTGTGGGTGTAAAGATTCTTGGATATATGCAATTTTGAACATGAATTGGCTATGTGTGTAGTAGAAACAAGATTGCGAAGAACAGAGTACATATAATTGTCTACAGTGTCTATTAAATGTAGTTGTTCACTAAATTTTAGAACTTTTATAGACTTCATAATAAATAGTTATTGCTTAGTTATTGGAAATGTAATACATGAGGTGTGGAATGAAAAGTGGTTGCTCTTTAGGCCTTTGAAGTAATACTCCCAAGGAGTACTGTAGAACTGTATATGCTTCTGCACCCCCTATTCTGGTTCACTTCTGTCACCTTCTTGGTATTGCTGTCCTATATTACATATTTTAATAAGAACAAGAAGTCTTCTGTAGACTCATTGCACATAAGCTTCAATGTAGTAAAAAAATCACTTGTGTCCTCTCAACAAGCGACCCCTTAACAACTGCTGTTTTGGGTTTCTATAAGGGACCTTCTACTTTTGGCATTTTATGTTGGTGCATCAGAAGAAGAAAGTAGGTAATCACACAAGTGCTAACACCAAGGATAAAAAAAACTCCAATCATGGGCGTTAAACTACTTTGACTCTGCAGTAATCCACAGGCCATGATTATAATTACCAAATGTTCAGAAAATTATATTTAATGTGAAAAAAACAGAAACAATAAAGTTTTTAAAAAAGGATGAAATAATAATAATCCCCCCCCCCCACACACACACACAAAAAGTAAAAGCACACACATTCTATTACTTCCACTACACACAGGTAACTGCACACCTTTGCATAATGGCTGGGGGATACATAGCAGTCTTCTTGTTTCTGATACATACACTGCCATGTTTTTGTGGTATTGGGAGGAGTTGAGGTTTATCCTAGCATTGCATAGGTTGATTTCCATCACAGCATTATCAGGAATGAGTGACATGTCGACATGTCTCAATGATCTTGACACTGTGTGTGAGATTATCATCAATGCAGTTTGGAAAATCCATATATGCTCCACAATTTTGTACTCTATATTCTGCCCTGTTGATGATCCCAAGCTTGTTTCTTGGATTATGTCATTTTGCTGCTTGTGGCTTGTTTGACTGTAGCTCTGCCTGACCGCATGTCCTTTGCACCATTGTTTTCTGACCAACTAAGACCCTCTGTCACCTAAACAGGACAAATTTAAAAAGTAGCAGCCTTGTGAAGTCTGTAACCCTCTTTATGGGTAAAAGGGTGAAAAGCGACCTCTGGATAACAGCCCTGGAATTATCCCAAAGTAAACTGGTTAGATGGCAAAGTAGATCCACAATCTCTTGTGAAAATTAAAAGAAAATCATAAAATAAAAATCAGTAACAATTTGTAACACATTAGGTGTTGACCTAATGAATTGTTTTGACTAAGGTTAATTAATAAATGTGATGTAAAAGCACTACTTTTCCATCCTTTTACCGGGCCTGTACTTGAGTGAAAGGGTCATCAGGTTACTACCCCTTGCACTATTCACTATTCTTAGAACATTGGCAAATTAACCTATTCCTTAATTCTGTATGACTATATACACTCACCGTCCACTTTATTAGGTACACCTGTCCAACTGCGCGTTAACACTTAATTTCTAATCAGCCAATCACATGGCGGCAACTCATTTAGGCATGTAGACATGGTCAAGACAATCTCCTGCAGTTCAAACCGAGCATCAGTATGGGGAAAAAGGTGATTTGAGTGCCTTTGAACGTGGCATGGTTGTTGGTGCCAGAAGGGCTGGTCTGAGTATTTCAGAAACTGCTGATCTACTGGGATTTTCACACACAACCATCTCTAGGGTTTACAGAGAATGGTCCGAAAAAGAAAAAACATCCAGTGAGCGGCAGTTCTGTGGGCGGAAATGCCTTATTGATTCCAGAGGTCAGAGGAGAATGGGCAGACTGGTTCGAGCTGATAGAAAGGCAATAGTGACTCAAATCGCCACCCGTTACAACCAAGGTAGGCAGAAGAGCATCTCTGAACGCACAGTACGTCGAACTTTGAGGCAGATGGGCTACAGCAGCAGAAGACCACACCGGGTGCCACTCCTTTCAGCTAAGAACAGGAAACTGAGGCTACAATTGGAAGATTGGAAAAACGTTGCCTGGTCTGATGAGTCTCGATTTCTGCTGCGACATTCGGATGGTAGGGTCAGAATTTGGCGTCAACAACATGAAAGCATGGATCCATCCTGCCTTGTATCAACGGTTCAGGCTGGTGGTGGTGGAGTCATGGTGTGGGGAATATTTTCTTGGCACTCTTTGGGCCCCTTGGTACCAATTGAGCAACGCCACAGCCTACCTGAGTATTGTTGCTGACCATGTCCATCCCTTTATGACCACAATGTACCCAACATCTGATGGCTACTTTCAGCAGGATACTGCGCCATGTCATAAAGCTGGAATCATCTCAGACTGGTTTCTTGAACATGACAATGAGTTCATTGTACTCAAATGGCCTCCACAGTCACCAGATCTCAATCCAATAGAGCATCTTTGGGATGTGGTGGAACGGGAGATTTGCATCATGGATGTGCAGCCGACAAATCTGCGGCAACTGTGTGATGCCATCATGTCAATATGGACCAAAATCTCTGAGGAATGCTTCCAGCACCTTGTTGAATCTATGCCACAAAGAATTGAGGCAGTTCTGAAGGCAAAAGGGGGTCCAACCCGTTACTAGCATGGTGTACCTAATAAAGTGGCCGGTGAGTGTACGTTGTACAGCAGTAAGGGCTGTGTGAGGGCACTCATAGGCTGAGCCCTCTCCATACACAGCTGACACCTTCCAGTAACTGCCACAGTCATTTAAATGCCCCCCCCCTCCCGTGGATCTATTAAAGAGCGCCAATTGACACTCAGAGAACTCAGAGCCTCTAAAAGGCTCCTATAACTAACATTAGCATATCTATATTACAGTCTGTCTGAGACAGACTTTAATACAGAAGCAGTATATCTACAATATACTGCGCTACAATTGTTTACATCTTTCTGGAGAAATTATGTCCTCTCTTCATTATAATGCGACTTTAGTTCATAAAGGTGAGTGATGAAGGGTTTGTCCTGGGGTTGGAAAACATGGATGCTTCCTTCTTAAAATAGCCAAATATCTGACCATGGTATTTGCCACTATTGCAGCTCAGCTGTATAGAAATGAGTGGATCATAGTTGCAATACCTTGCATAACCCATGGTCATGTGTGGCACTGTTATTAAAAGAAAGCAGATGTTTTTTCAACCCTGGACAACCTCTTTAAGGTGCCATCATAGCATTTGAAATGGGTTGAGGGCTGCAATTTGGTTCATTGTGACATAAGTCATTCCTGGTGAAGGTGGTTCCACAACATATTGTTTCATGGTTCATATTTATTTCTCTCACATTGATTTTCCATTTTGGCTTTTGTTAAATAAATAAAATGTGGAATTTGTTCTTGGTTGTTGATGATCTAAAGTATATATATATAATTGTAAGACCTTCCAATGACCATTTGTTTTCTTTTTATTACATCCTAATAAATAAAGCCATTGGGTGAGATTTATCAGATGCTGGCACTCGTGCATACAGCCACGTTCCACGGGGTACAACAAAACTACACCTGGCATAGTTTTGTGGAAAGTACAGGCAGTCCCCGGGTTACATACAAGATAGGGTCTGGAGGTTTGTTCTTAAGTTGAATTTGTATGTAAGTCGAAACTGTATATTTTATAATGGAAGTTCTAGACAATTTTTTTTCTTTTGCCCCAGTGACAATTGGAGTTTCAAAATTTTTGGTGTAATTGGACCAAGAATTATCAATAAAGCTTCATTACAGACATCTTACAGCTGATCAGTGCAGTCTGGGACTATACTAAAGCATCCAGAGAGCTTCACCAGAGGTCACAGTGGGCAGAGGGGTCCGTCTGTAACTATGGGTTGTCTGTAAGTCGGGTGTCCTTAAGTAGGGGACCGCCTGTATGCAGACATGGGGCAGTAACGTCTGCCCACACATGGCAAGGAGGTGTAGCCACAAATATACTCAAAATTGTGATTATTTCAGCACTTCTATAAATATTCTTTTATACATAGTTAGTTTGGTTTTAGCAAATGGTAGACGCTCTTTAATACATTGTGAATAAAAGAAGATCAATGAAATCTGCAACTAGATTTTTACAGAAGCAAGGTACTAATAAAATGTAAATCACAAATCTGACTAATATTTATGGTTACACCCTCAACTAGAAGAACCAGTTTTCAAATATTATCCACACAGAAAGCTGTGTAAAAACTAGACATAAGTATTTTGTATGTATACATTCACATTACAGAGAGATCCTAGGACGTTAACACTCTACTTAGTATGATTGACAGCAGGGTTCTACAAATTCAAGTATTTGATGCTAAACTAGACTAAACGAGAACTTAGACTTTTGTAGGTTTGGATCCAAGCTATTGTGAGTAGAGCTAGCTATAGGGAGCTCTAATCTGGGACTTAGTTATCAGGGTTTTGCCGACGTGCCTCCAGGGAAATTGATTCAAAGACAGTCAAAAGCAACAAATAATGTTCATTAGTTTTGCAGTATACACATACTTCAGTATTTATTTATATAAATACTGTGCTTCCCCAAAAATAAGCTAGTGTCATATTAATTTTTAATTTAATCTTAATTTTATTTCTTGGTCAGCGCCAAACTGGGAGACACGAGGGAGAAATACAGTATGAATTGCCGGTAGTAATTGGCGAAGTCCAGGAATCTCTGAATGGCACAAAGTCCCACTGGGCAAGACCAATGAAGTACCGGAGACAATTTTGTGGGATCCCTCTGTAGTCCCTTGTCAAAGATGAAGACTCTTAAAGTGGAATAGATACTTCTCGAGCTTGGCATACAGGAGATTGGCAATTAGGCGCCTGAGCACTAGTCGTACGTGAACCTGATGGGATTTGAGGTAAGCAGAGAGCACCAGGATATCGTCCAGGTAGATCAAGACACAAGTATAAAGCAGGCCTCTCAAAAAGTTGTTCACAATCTCCTGGAGTCTCCTAGGTCCCTCTAAGTGTACATACCACCTATAAATTGACCTTCGACCTCCGGATCTTCTAACCTCACCAGAAAACAGAGAAGAATAATAAGGAAAAGAAGAATAGAAAGAAAGACAAGAGAAAGACAAGGACTTTCCAATGCAATAGGAATGATCAACACGGCTCTTTGTCAACAGTCTTGCCCCCTGCCGATTTTGGACTCTTGACTCCTTATGTGACCCTATGTGACTTTACCTTTTTTTGACCTTCATCAATTTTGGGACTCAAACCTACTTTACACAGGAATGTATGTTTCTCTGACCAAAGTGCTTTCTGTTCGCCATGGCTCTCCTGCGTGTCCCCACTTGCACTCTCCCAGCTCCCTAAGATGATTCACAGATTATATATATATATATATATATATATATTCTTTATGGAAAGATACCAGGTTAGCTTATTTTTATAGTTTGGTTATCGCTTGACCAGCCTCCAGGCACCATTCTTGGCCACCTTATATGGCTTCTAGGTAGTTGCATCGTATATAATATATGTTTCATCTATAATTCCTCTTTTTTGCGGAATTTCAATTTGAATAGTACTTCAATATATGGTACTGATACTCACTGGTTTTTGGACACCCTTATACTTACATCGTCTTGAATATCCTATTTATTAAGATTGGGTGTATCACCACATATCACTTATCTGGATATCTTAGTAATGAGGTCCGGGGTTCTTGTTACATCCATGTCGCCGTTTTATTAACTATTGTTGTAACAGAAGTGTCTCCTCACATGTACAGGATTGTTTTCCTGTGTAACAAGCTTCCATTCCAGACGCTTTGGCACAATAATCTTATTTTAATTTTCCTCCTTGTTCCTTTTTCTCACCATTTATTTTGCTTACCTTATATTGAATACTATACTTATGCAGACGCGCGATCTATAATGAATGATCTATTATTTATCCATGTACTTTGAGACAGGGTCGACGCATAATGCTGGATCGCCGTTTATACATACCTATTGCTGGCATGAAGAGTGGCATACTTACCTATTTTCTGTAGCATCGCGTTGCCTAGTTACCATACTTGCTTCCACAGCACTGTGGCCAGCACCTCGTCATTTCCGGATTAAGCTAACTGCGCATGCGCCTGTATTGATTGACAGCCAGAATCATCTCGACCATTGCGTCATTTCCGGCACCTGCAGTACGCATGCTTGCCTAACACGCTGACCGCTACAGCTGATGGTGAGTGCTGTGGGGGGTATATAAGGGGATCCTGGCAACATGGGGGCATCTTTACCCCTGAGGAAGTCTCCAGTGAGAGACTGTGGGGAGCCCTCCACCTCCTGACCTTTGTACCAACCCGCTTTTCTGACGCTGTACCATGCTGCCTGGCTCAGAGCCAGATAACTTGTAATGTATACTAGGGATTTGCCTCGCACCTTCTTCACCATTATTTTGGGGAACAATTGATCCAGGCACCAGTTTACTTGCTCAGTATTTTTATGACAGCTGGTCATTTGCACTTGCACTTTGAATTTATTTACATTGTCATTGGGTTTGTCTTGGTTTACGTTACCCATTCAGGAGGGGTTTGTTATCGTACCTATCAGAGTACTATTAACACGATATTACATTGCAAGTACTTTGGTACTATTTTTAATTGTTTTTATGGTATTGTCTGTGTATTGGTTGTGTGTTCCAATAAAAATCATGATTTTGTAACTATTCCATAGTGGCACACCACTTTGTTTCTGGTTCTATGTTTAATTCATCACCTTCGCGGATGAGATTATGTGCCCCAAATAGGTCTAATTTGGTGAAGACCTTGGCTACACGTATATGGTTGAAGAGTTCCGTGATCAGTGGCAATGGGTAGCGGTTCTCCACAGTGATTTTGTTCTCTCTGCGATATTAAATGCATGGATGGAGTGAACCATCCTTCTTGGCTACGAAGAAGAACCCAGCACCAGCAGAAGAAGAGGACTTGCGTCAGTGTGGTGGTAGAGTCTCCAAGACTCCAAGAAGACCCACCAAGGACTTGGAAGACACCAGAGAAGACATAGTGGACACAGGATAAAGTGCCACCAGACAGCGTGACTGGCATTCAGGTCCCCATTGAAGAACTTTCCCAGTTTGCCAGTTGAGCATAGGAGAGTGACATTGCAACCACGGAAGACCCAGGAGAACAGAAGACGTAGATCAGAGTAGCACATAAAATGACAGTCGTTCTTCGTGGAATGCCCCAAATTGCAGGCACAGAGGCTCAGTGCAGTACAGGACCGAATCACAGAAAATCTGCTCACTGATGGGCGAGATGACCGGCGGCTTCTCAAGATGGACAATAGGAAGATGAGAAGATAATGCTGGGAGACCAAGACAGAAGAACTTTCCTGCAGAACTGGAATCCAGGAAGGCAGAAACTTTAAACTAAATACCTGTCCCAGAGCTGTCCCAGGTATGTTCAGACGTGGAGAAGCTTTGCTCTCACCTAGTGATGCTTATCCCAGGGACCCTAGGTGCCTGAGTTTCCGGGACGCTGTGGACGCCAGGGGCGTTGCTAGGGTTGTAAAAGATCCGGGGTATGTGGGCCCATCACATGTGTATTACTGGAAACGCAAATGAGATCAAACCGAGGCCCATCCTAGTGCCATGTGTGACCACGCTCCAAGAATAATGCCCCCCAGTAAGTATTGTCCTCACACAGCCCCCCAGGAAGTAATGTGTCCACACAGCCCCCCAGTAAGTAATGTGTCCACACAGCCCCCCAGTAAGTAATGTGTCCACACAGCCCCCCAGTAGGTAATGTGCCTCACACAGCCCCGCCCAGTAGGTAATGTGCCTCACACAGCCCCCCAGTAAGTAATGTACCCACACAGCCCCCCAGTAAGTAATGTGCCTCACACAGCCCCCCAATAAGTAATGTGTCCACACAGCCCCCAGTAAGTAATGTGCCCACACAGCCCCCCAGTAAGTAATGTGCCCACACAGCCCCCCAGTAATTAATGTGCTCACACAGCCCCCCTGTAAGTAATGTGCCCACACAGCCCCCCCAGTAGGTAATGTGCCTCACACAGCCCTCCAGTAAGTAATGTGCCTCACACAGCCCTCCAGTAAGTAATGTGCCCACACAGCCCCCCAGTAATGTGCCCACACAGCCCCCCAGTAAGTAATGTGTCCACACAGCCCCCCAGTAAGTAATGTGCCCACACAGCCCCCCTGTAAGTAATGTGCCCACACAGCCCCCCAGTAATGTTCCCACACAGCCCCCCAGTAAGTAATGTGTCCACACAGCCCCCCAGTAAGTAATGTGCCCACACAGCCCCCCTTTAAGTAAGGTGCCCACACAGCCCCCCCCCCAGTAGGTAATGTGCCTCACACAGCCCCCCCAGTAAGTAATGTACCCACACAGCCCCCCAGTAAGTAATGTGCCTCACATAGCCCCCCAATAAGTAATGTGTCCACACAGCCCCCCAGTAAGTAATGTGCCCACACAGCCCCCCAGTAAGTAATGTGCCCACACAGCCCCCCAGTAAGTAATGTGCTCACACAGCCCCCCTGTAAGTAATGTGCCCACACAGCCCCCCTGTAAGTAATGTGCCAACACAGCCCCCCCAGTAGGTAATGTGCCTCACACAGCCCTCCAGTAAGTAATGTGCCTCACACAGCCCTCCAGTAAGTAATGTGCCTCACACAACCCCCCAGTAAGCAATGTGCCCACACAGCCCCCAGTAATGTGCCCACACAGCCCCCAGTAAGTAATGTGCCCCCCCCCCTAGTAAGTAATGTGCCCACACAGCCCCCAGTAAGTAATGTGCCCACACAGTAATGTCCCCACACATCCAATGTTCTCCCCCTTCCCTGGCCCCTGTCATGTCTCCCCCTCACCTCACAGATGCAGCTCTCTGTGTGTGTGCACTGCTTTGCCTCCGGCACTATTATTCACCTGGAGGCTGAGCTGCAGGGGAAAGCAGTGACAGCAAACGGTCCTGCGGACACGGATCGTGTTAAGAGAGGGGAGGATGCTGGGGAGAGTGCCGAGAAAGTGGTCCGGGTTAGCATTAGAGATCAATTAGACAACCTAGGGTCAAAGTTACCTAAGGGAGCCTAAAAATAGTAAAAATAAACAAAAGTAAAAAAAAAAAAATATATATATATATATATATATATATATTAAAAAACCTAAAAATTCAAATCACCCCCTTTTCCCTAGAAGTCATATAATTATGTGCCTCACACAGCCCCCCAGTAAGTAATGTGTCCACACAGCCCCCCAGTAAGTAATGTGCCCACACAGCCCCCCTGTAAGTAATGTGCCCACACAGCCCCCCAGTAATGTGCCCACACAGCCCCCCAGTAAGTAATGTGTCCACACAGCCCCCCAGTAAGTAATGTGTCCACACAGCCCCCCTTTAAGTAATGTGCCCACACAGCCCCCCAGTAATGTGCCCACACAGCCCCCCAGTAAGTAATGTGTCCACACAGCCCCCCAGTAAGTAATGTGCCCACACAGCCCCCCTTTAAGTAAGGTGCCCACACAGCCCCCCCAGTAGGTAATGTACCCACACAGCCCCCCAGTAAGTAATGTGCCTCACACAGCCCCCCAGTAAGTAATGTGCCCACACAGCCCCCTGTAAGTAATGTGCCCACACAGCCCCCCAGTAAGTAATGTGCCCACACAGCCCCCCAGTAAGTAATGTGCCCGCAAAGCCCCCTGTAAGTAATGTGTCCACACAGCCCCCCTGTAAGTAATGTGCCCACACAGCCCCACCAGTAGGTAATGTGCCTCACACAGCCCTCCAGTAAGTAATGTGCCTCACACAGCCCCCCAGTAATGTGCCCACACAGCCCCCCAGTAAGTAATGTCCTCACACAGCCCCCCAGTAAGTAATGTGCCCACACAGCCCCCAGTAATGTGCCCACACAGCCCCCAGTAATTAATGTGCCCACACAGCCCCCCCAGTAAGTAATGTGCCCACACAGCCCCCCAGTAAGTAATGTGCCCACACAGTAATGTCCCCACACATCCAATGTGTGTGAACTGCTTTGCCTCCGGCACTATTATTCAACCGGAGGCTGAGCTGCAGGGGAAAGCAGTGACAGCAAACGTTCCTGCGGACACGGATCGTGTTAAGAGAGGGGAGGATGCTGGGGAGAGTGCCGAGAAAGTGGTCCGGGTTAGCATTAGAGATCAATTAGACAACCTAGGGTCAAAGTACCTTAGGGAGCCTAAAAAACAGTAAAAATAAACAAAAGTAAAAAAAAAAATATATGTATTAAAAAACCTAAAAATTCAAATCACCCCCTTTTCCCTAGAAGTCATATAATTATAAATAAACAGTAAAAATCCTAAACACTTTGGGCATTTTTGGACCCGGCGATACCTAATCTATCAAAATATAATAACAGTTTTATACTTTGTTTAACCCCGTAATGGATAATAGCGCCCAAAGTTGAAAATGGCACTTTTCTGCCATTTTGAAAAATGTAAAAAATTCAATAAAAAGTGATCAAAAGGTCATACAGTCATGAAAATTATAGCATTGAAAACGTCATCAAATGGTGGAAAAAAAAATTACACCACTCACAGCAGTTTTTAGCACCAGAAGATGTCAAAATTAAAAAAAAATGTTTTTACAGGTTTTCATTTCTAAAATGTATGGAAACGTTATAAAACCTATACAAATTTGTTATCCCATGATCACAACGACCCAAAAAATAAAGTAGACATCTCATTTGTGGCCTACAGTGAAAGCTAAAGTTATAGATTTTTGATAGTGGGCAGTGAAAAATGGGAATGAAAAAAAAAGGGCCAGGTCGTTAAAGGAGATATTATACTATGTTTCTGGGTGGGGCAATAGACATGGTTTTGATAGAAAGGGGGAGGGACATTTTGTCCCTCTTTCTCTGGCCCAAAAGTTGGGAGGTTCTGATCTAATCGAGAATACGGTAGTAGGCCTCATTCTAAAATGGTTGTAAGTGTACTTTGCTACCACTTAGTGGTCAAAAGTTGTAAATGTTCTGAACTGATATGTTATTTGTTTAACTAATGATATTGTCTAATGTAACCAAGAAATTAGAAATAATTCCCTATTAGTCAAAACTATAGAAAATTCTAGAGTGTCCCACAGATTCACTATATAAAACCCTATATAAATCTAAGTGAAAACAACCTGCACAGGTATTTAAGAAGTGTCTGCGCACTATTTTGTTGCATGTGACACTTTTGTGGTGCAGCTGCACTAGCCTCCATGTGACACAAATTAACGGGCGTTCCGGTTCTCAGTCGGACTGACAGTCTTTAACATGCAAAGCCTGTCGGACGCCCTATGTTAAAGGTGCACCACAAAAAAGTTGGTGAACTCTGTCGGGCCAGTGCAGTGATTCATGATTTCTAGCGCATGTTCTTAATGAATCGGTCGCACCCAGCATTATACGGGCAGAACAGTTTCTGCGACGTTTACGACTTTCTTAGTAAATGTGCCCCTATAACTATAATTAAGCTCAAATAATCTGATTTGTCAGTCAGATAGCTGATTAGTAGTGTGTGCATAGGTGATTCTACTAGACTACAAGATTGCAACTCAACATTTCTTAAGCCCCAAAAAGGAAAGATTGAGGGTGCGTTCACACGTGGCGTTTTGGATGGATCACAACGCATGCAACGAAATGCATGCGTCAGGATGTGGTTTTTAAAATGTTTTAACAGCTGATTTTACTTACATTAATGAAGTACACTTTTAGGGTGCGTTCACACGTTGCAGTTACAGGTGAAAGACATGAAATGAATGGGTGAATGACATTTATGGAGCCGGTTTCCCCTTCAGTTCATGTCTTTCACCTGTTCATTTGACAAAACTGCACCTAAAACCACCTCAAAGCTGATTGCGATGCAGTTTTAACTGCAACGTGTGAACGTACCATTAGCCTGATTGTTTTATACCTGTCTTTTTATTGTTGGTGTTTTTGCATTACCTGCTGATGTTTTTAGGTATCAGCTGTGACCAGGCTCCATTTAATGCTGGTTTTGTCATTCGGTGTTTGCTAGGTTGTATCCCTGGCTCTTTTCTGTAGGAACATCTATACTTTCTAGTAGCTTGTTTCTTTGACTGTGGTGAGAAACGGTGAAGTCTCACTGTTCTCTTGTATTCAGTCACCACTTTCCTGTCTGTTCCCCTTTGTCTGTGTTTATTTTATAGTGTGCGTATTTGGACATCAGGATGTTACCCACTATTCCTGTCCTTCCTATTGCCCTTTTTGCTGCATTGAGATTTTTTGCAGCAATCGTTTTGTTAGAGGAGCCCAAATTCAGTACACCAGACCTTAGTATCTTTTAGTCCTTTTCCTTAATATCTGGAAAGGTCTTTGTGTTCAGAGAGAAAAGTTGTCAGGTCCGGAGCTAGCCTGGGTAGGCTGACTATCACCCACAGGCAGGGACTACCTTGGCCTTAGAGTAAGGAACAGTTTTCCCTTCCCCGTTTCCCTAGTTCTTGCTGCTCTCCTTATATGGTTTCTGGCTTCCTTGTAATTCGAGACAACATCACTACTAAGATTTGCAAGTTCTTTGTAACCCCTGTGTCCTGGTGTCACGATTCGTAAGGTGCGCACCATCTGAAAGTCTCTTTGGGAAGAGTCTGTGGACCCTCTCGACCACCGCAGGGGATGGTATGAGACCCGCGGTGGTAGCCAAGGTAATAAATGCAGGAAACAGTCACAATCTGAGATGACAGCAGGAACGCAGAGGAGCACTGGTAACGCTGGTACGGAATGAAGACACTGCTGGGATGGAACCCTGGAAGGCACGGCAGAAGCACAGGAAGGCAGGTGGTCACCACTGGGCTGGAACCCACAGGAGATGTACCACCGGACACGGACCACCAGATACAGAGCACCGGACACGGACCGCAGGACACGGACCACAGGATATGGACTACCAGACCCGCACCACAGTAAACGAACCACTAGACACGGACCACTGGATATGGACCACTGGACACAGACAACAAGATACGGACCACCGGACACGGAGGCGTCTGGAAACTAACAGGAACCGGGACCTTGGGAAACACACAGGAACAGGACCTCGGGATTCACACAGGAGGCTTTCACTTCAGTTGGAAGACTTGAAGATCTGGCGGGGAGTGGAGGGAGCCGCCGGGTTATATAGGAAACCCGGAAGTGACTGGCGCCAAAGGGAATGATGCTTCCCCTTTGGGCGTGCGCGCCCTAGCAATGGGAGCGTGCGGCATGGAGGCAGGAGGCGTGCGGCCTGCACGCCTGGACCCGGAGCACAGCCAGGAACCAGGAGAGGTAAGTGCGGGACGGCAGAGGGACGGGGACAGGCAGCCAACAGAGCACGATGTACCCGCGATCCATGTCGTGGACCTGTGACACCTGGTGCCATTTTATCCACTGCACACCATACCACCATGGGCATCCTCATTTAACACCGGCCAGGGACAGCATATAGAGGAAGGCCCGGGAAACAGTAACATCTTTGAGGCAGATTTCCCCCCATACCATTGTTGCCCCATGTCGAGCTTACTGTTGTCATGACATGATAGATTTTGCCTTAATTGCTCTATGGTTCTCGAGGCCTCTGCCCCGACAACTGACTCTGGTGGTCCCCAAGTACTGCACATGTATTAATTAAAACCTCCAATTTTACCAATAAAATCACTGTACCAGTACCAAATATTACCACCATACAGTCACTAATATTACTGCCCTATTACAAATTTAAAAAACAAAGACCACTACTTTACAGGCACTCTGCAGGCCATATACATGTACAGAGTACATATACAGTGTGTATTTGTAAATTTGGTACCTCTTGAAGTGTATTAACGATTCTTCTCATTAAGGCAAAGAATTTCATATTGACTCTTCTGATGTATGGCTGCAGAATTTGCGTTCCAGATATCTTCAGCATATCACCAAACTGCCCAGGTGCTTACAGAATAGTGTCACCTGAATAAAATCTTCTGACTAGTTCATCCATCTCTGAACATCATACCCATCACTCTTCCACACAGATATATTAACGAAGACAGAATGCTGTGGGTTAGCTACTGCATATTTGATAGTTTCTCACCTGTGGCAATTTACAGTAGGAGCGTAATGATTGTCAACAGCCCTGTGTTAGGATTGGGTACACAAAAGACAGGGGATAGTGTGCCCTGAGCTTGCCCCAGCCTCTGTCCCTTCCTATAGCCCCCCCACGCTAAACCGTGGGGCGACTACTTGAAGACTCGGAATACACTGGTTTAAGTGGGGGAAGGGAAATACAAACAGACTGACAAACATAAAACACAAAAGAATCGTAAACTAGCCGGAGTCACAACGGGAGGGTACGTCAATAGCAAAGTCAGTAAGCAAATAGTCAATGTCAAAAACTAGCCGAGGTAACAACAATACAGATACAGAGCAATACAACCTAGTGCAGCAAGCAAGTGGAGAAAGAGATTTCAAACACTGGCACAGGTGACTAGTGAAGCTGCAATTTATGCAGCCAGAACTCCACCTCCAGAACCTGATAGGAGCTGGACAGCATCTGGGAATTAACCCCTCACAGTGCAGAACAACAGGCACCAAGCAGAGGTTCAAAGTCCCAGCCCCTCCTAGACAGCGCGAGATCTTAGCAGCCGCTGCCCAGGACGAGAGGTGGAGTTTGCGCGGACACGCGCCGGGGTTCGGAGAACGCTGCTGGCACCACCAGAAGTCCCAGCATTCTCCCTAGCGAACCTGACACCCTGATATATATATAAGAGAATTGGATTACAGAAGTATTTAGTAGGAAGAGAAAATACCAGACTGGGGGTCTGGTGATTTGAAACAAAATTAGCTAGTTAAAGGGGTTATACCATGAAACAAATTACTTCAAAAAAACTCCCAAAGAGGTAAACATTTTTCAAAAAGCTCTTCACATTGGTTACCGTATTTTTTGCCCTATAGGGCGCACCGGACTATAAGGCGCATTAGTCCGATGCGCCTTATATATGTAATAATTACATATATAAGGCGCATCGGACTATAAGGCGCGGGGTCCGGGGGCCGGGGGCGTGGCGGAGACCCGACGGGACGCGGCGACGGGACGCGACGCCGAGACGCGACGGGGAACGCGGGGAAGGTGAGCGGGGAAGGTGAGGGGGAGGTGGAGGAGGGCAGCGGACCATACTTACATAGGTCCCCGCTACCGGAGACAGCAGATCTCCAGCGGGAACTGCAGACCACGCGGCAGAAGTTGTTCGTGCCCCGTGGTCTGCAGTTCCCGCTGGAGATCTGCTGTCTCCGGTCTCCGGTAGCGGGGACCTATGTAAGTATGGTCCGCTGCCCTGTGCCCAGCGCCATACATAGGGCGCACCGGACTATAAGGCGCACTTTGGATTTCCACGGAAATCCAATGCTTTTAAGTGCGCCTTATAGTCCGGAAAATACGGTACCTGGAATTAAAGACACCTTTTTATTTAAAATTGTGATACACAGAAGCAAATGTGGGAGGGGCCTAGCTGGGCACATGCACAGCACTAAAGGGGAGGCAGGTATACCCCAACTCATTGGCCTCCCCTAAGCTGTACATCACTGATCTTTCTCTTTCCACCTGCTGTGTTCAAATACTACCTACACTTGCTGTTCCCGCGCATAGCAGGATGATAGGTCACTTTCCAAAGCACTGACATTGATTTTCCTTCTAATCCTGGTCATTACATACTCGAAAAAGAATATAAATTATTATTTATTTACATGCACACCTATATATTCCATAATATTTATATCCTGAAATCTTCATATCAGCCCCATTTATAAAAGTTTTTCATAGCAACCAGTCACAGCTCTCACTGCTATAAATTTTTAACCCCTTCTGGCCGCAGCCCTTTGTCGTTTTTGCGTTTTCATTTTTCACTCCTCACCTTCAAAAATCTATAACTTTTTTATTTTTCCATGTACAGAACAGTGTGATGGCTTGTTTGCTGCGTAACAAATTGCATTTCAAAATGGTGGTATTTAATATTCCATGCCGTGCACTGCGATGCGGGAAAAAAATTCCAGAAGCAGTGAAAATGTTGAAAAAATGCATTTGCAAAGTTTTCTTGTGGGCTTGGATTTTACGGATTTCACTGTACGCCCCAAATGACATGTCTACTTTATTCTTAGGGTCGGTGCGATTACGAGGATACCAAATTTGTATAGGTTTTAGAATGTTTTCATACATTTACAAAAATTAAAACCTCCTGTAAGAATTTTTTTTAGATTTTGCCATTTTCTACAACTTTTTCATACGAAGCTGTGGGTGGTGTGACTTTTGATGACGTTTCCAATGCTACCGTTTTTTGGGACTGTACAACCTTTTGATCACTTTTTATAGAATTTTTCATATTCTTTAAAATGTCAAAAAAATGCCATTTTCGACTTTGGACACTATTTTCTCGTACAGCGTTAAACGCAACGAAAAACCCGTTATTATATTTTGACAGATCTGGCATTTTCGGACGTGATACCTAATGTGTTTATGGTTTTTACTGTTTATTTATTTCATTTCTAGGGAAAGGGGGGTGATTTGAATTTTTAGGTTTTTTAGTCATCTATCATAAGGCTCTAATAGGTAGATCGAAATGTGCTGCTGATCAGTTCCTCTCTGGTATGGAATTTCGCTATAACTTACACCTTAATGGGTGTAAAATATTGCTTGTGCCCAGGTGCAAGGAATGGAACACCCTGCAGCAGCCCACCCTGCTGCTGGGCACGCTCCCTTCACATCCCTCCATGCCCACTTGGCATGGAGTTGGAGTAAAGGGGAAAATAATTGTACACTATATGGCACATTTATCACACGCTGGCGCTACATGCCTCATGCTGTATGTGTCAGGAGGCTCCGCCCTCCTGATAAATCTGGGCAGATGGCAGTGCACCACAGCGATGCACTGCACCACCAGGGCATGTCTACGTCAGGCTATAGGCAACTGCAACTCCCCTTCCACACCCAACTGGCACAGAGGCTGCAATTCCAGGCTCTTTGCCAGGTAATGCGACCAAAGGTGTATAAGGTGTGAAAGATGGACTAAGGACCCTTGTTGGTCCGAAACGCATCAGATATATGTTATAGTGACATCCCTACATGTTTTTAAAGATTTTTCTTTTTCAATAAAGTGGATTTTAATCTTTTTTTTTTTCTGTCTGGATGCTGGACACCCTTTCAATTTAGGAATCTGGGAACTCTATTGGAATATTTTCATTACAAGATGAAAGGGGGTCAGGTCTTGCTCAGAGATTTTAAGCATGAGATTCCATGCCCAGTGGAGGAGATATTTAAGATATAGGTTGTGGAGGACACAGATGCCACATCACTGCTATCATTCTATTTTTTTTTGTATGACTGTTTACATTTTATGAAAGTTTTCTAGAGTTAACTTGAACAGGCAAAATCACATAATAACATAAAAGTACAACTGTAAAGTATAAAAACGTTTGCCTAACTCTGCACTAAGCAAAAATAAGAAAATATGTAATTTACTATAATTAGCTATCTTGCGCCCCCAGGCTAATCTCCATTTGCCATGCTTTCTGGTTGCCATGGGAAACCGTATAGTACAGCTAGAGACGACAGGAGGCTTGTTGTGATGGTCTGTAGAGCCTGTAGTGATGTCTCAAGCATGTGACTTATCACATTCTTCAAGCAGACCAATTACAAACAAACTGTCCTGCATCATTTGAAAGTACTTAGTTCAATGCAAAGGACCTTCAATTATGTCACATACATGTGACTCATCACACACTTCAGACCTGCCAATTACAAACGTACTCTCCTCTACTGGCTTCAGTAGGGTGAGCTGATGTCACCCACCCACATCAGTTTTAGCTGAATCTGAACCTAATTTTATATGTACCAGATATATCTCAGGAAAGGAAGAAGCCAGAAGCATGACACAGGTATTGTTGGAATTGTTATCAAAGGTTCTCTCCTGCTGTGCTACCACTATTTTTTGTCAGTAACTTTACAGTTATGCTTTAAGTATCTATCAAGAAAAAGACTATGTACAGGAGGTCACATAAGTGTTTCAACCTAGAACCTACCAAGACCCTAACTGGTCTTTTGGAAAGAACACAAAAGGAGGGAGTATCACTAACATGAGTAGATATATAGTGTCTGTGAAAACGCTGCATTAGCATTCATTTTATTGTCTCCAAAATAAATTTCTTCATTTTACCTTTTGGCGCTAATAACTTTTTCATACTTCAGTGTATAGAGCTGTGTTTGGTGTAATTTTCTGCAACTTTTGTTGATGTTTTCAATGCTACTAGAGATGAGCGAGCACTAAAATGCTCGGGTACTCGTTATTCGAGACGAACTTTTCCCGATGCTCGAGTGCTCGTTTCGAGTAACGAGCCCCATTGAAGTCAATGGGAGACTCGAGCATTTTTCAAGGGGACCAAGGCTCTGCACAGGGAAGCTTGGCCAAACACCTGGGAACCTCAGAAAAGGATGGAAACACCACGGAAATGGACAGGAAACAGCAAGGGCAGCATGCATGGATGCCTCTGAGGCTGCTTAATCGCACCATTATGCCAAAATTATGGGCAACAGCATGGCCATGACAGAGTGACAGAATGAAGCTAGATAGCATCTAAAACATCCAATAATTGACCCTGACACTATAGGGGACGGCATGCAGAGGCAGCGGCAGCAGCGGCAGGCTAGAGAGTGGCATGGCGACATACCCTAAATGGACTCAGGCTTCAAACCAATGGGTGGCAGAGAGGAACCAAAGGAGGTGAGCAAGAAGCGCTCAAATAATATCGGTACATGATAAAAGTTTGCCAGTATATTTTGTGGATTACACAGCAGGGTGGCGACAAAGTTAACATGGAAAACATGAAAACAATCCAAAATTCTGCCTGACACAGCTCGTTTGATAAGGGGACCATGTATGGAGGCAGTGAACTAGTAGTAGATTAAAGGTGCTGCAGTTAAAACTATGTTAGTTGGATCTTGGCATGGAGCTGGCGCTCCGCTGCCAGGCGAGCTTTCGCCAATCCAAGCCCCTGTCTCTAGGCTACTCCCCAAACAGCACTTCTAAGAACCTTTTGTATAAGATCAAGTGTAGTAGCGTTCTTATAAGTTTGGGATATGGCGGGTGAGGGGAATGTAAACATCTGCGCAAGAAGCGCTGAAATAATATCCGTAAATGAAAAAAGTTTTCCAGTATATTTTGTGGCTTACACAGCACGGTGGCGACAAAGTTAACAAGTTTGATGTGGAATGCCCTGTAATAGCTCTTGGGCGGTGTGCCTTTTATCACCTAGGCTCAGCAGTTTGAGCACCGCCTGCTGTCGCTTAGCGACGGCACTGCTGCTGTGCCTAGAGCTACCGACTGATGGCGCCATGCCCACGGATGGTAATTCGGAGGAGGAGGAGGTGGAGGAGGGGTGGGAGCAGGAGGAGGCATAGTAGGCCTGAAACACCTGGACCGAGGTAGGCCCCGCAATCCTCGGCGTCGGCAGTATATGACCAGCCGCAGGGTCAGACTCGGTCCCAGCCTCCACCAAGTTAACCCAATGTGCCGTCAGCGATATATAGTGGCCCTGCCCGGCAGCACTCGTCCACGTGTCCGTGGTCAGGTGGACCTTGTCAGAAACGGCGTTGGTCAGGGCACGGATTATGTTGTCTGACACGTGCTGGTGCAGGGCTGGGACGGCACATCGGGAAAAGTAGTGGCGGCTGGGGACCGAATACCGAGGGGCGGCCGCCGCCATGAGGCTGCGAAAGGCCTCGGTCTCTACTAGCCTATAGGGCAGCATCTCCAGGCTTAGCAATCTGGAGATGTGCACATTAAGGGCTTGGGCGTGCGGGTGGGTTGCACTATATTTGCGTTTCCGCTCCAGCGTCTGGGGTATGGAGAGCTGAACGCTGGTGGATGCTGTGGAGGATCGTGGAGGCGACGATGGGGTTTTTGTGGCAGGGTCCTGGGCAGGGGGCTGACTATCAGCTGACACAGGGGAAGGAGCAGTGGTGTGCACGGCCGGAGGTGAACGCGCTTGTTGCCACTGAGTGGGGTGTTTAGCATTCATATGCCTGCGCATACTGGTGGTAGTTAAGCTATTAGTGGTGGAACCCCTGCTGATCCTGGTTTGGCAAATGTGGCACACCACAGTCCGTCGGTCATCCGGTGTTTCCTTAAAGAACCTCCAGACTTCTGAAAATCTAGCCCTCGCCGCAGGAGCCCTCGCCACGGGAGCTTCACTAGTTGACACATTTGGCGCTGATGCACCAGCTCTGGCCCTGCCTCTCCGTCTGGCCCCACCACTGCCTCTTCCAACCTGTTCTGGTCGAGGACTCTCCTCCGTCTCAGAAGCACTGTGTTCACCCGGCCTCTCAACCCAGCTTGGGTCTGTCACCTCATCATCCTCCGATCCCTCAGTCTGCTCCCCCCTCGGACTTCCTGCCCTGACAACAACTTCCCCACTGTCTGACAACCGTGTCTCCTCATCGTCGGACACCTCTTTACACACTTCTTCCAGTACGTCAACAAGGTCATCATCACCCACAGACTGCGACTGGTGGAAAACCTGGGCATCGGAAAATTGCTCATCAGCAACCGGACAAGTGGTTTGTGACTGTGGGAAGGGTCCAGAAAACAGTTCCTCAGAGTAAGCCGGTTCAAATGGCAAATTTTGCTGGGAGGGGGCAGACTGGGGGGGAGGAGGCTGAGGTGCAGGAGCTGGAGGAGTGCCGATTTCGGTGACATGGGTGGACTGCGTGGAAGACTGACTGGTGGACAAATTGCTCGAAGCATTGTCGGCAATCCACGACATCACCTGTTCGCACTGTTCTGGCCTCAACAGTGCTCTACCACGAGTCCCAGTAACTTCAGACATGAACCTAGGGAGTGTAGCTCTGCGGCGTTCCCCTGCTCCCTCATAAGCAGGTGGTGTCTCACCCCGCCCAGGACCACGGCCTCTGACCCCTGCAGTAGTTGGACGCCCACGTCCCCGCCCTCGTCCTCTACCCCTAGCCCTCGGGTTAAACATTTTGAAAATGAGAGTTATAACTTTAATTTTTTTTTTAACTTTTTTTTGTGTTTTTTTTTTGTGTGTTTTTTAGTTTTTAAAACCAAACGATGCTATCCTATTGCTATGGCTATTTTCTAGCCAAGTATGAAAGCACACTGCTATGCCAGATGAGATGACACTGAGTTATTAAAAAAATAAACGTAAAATAAAAAGAAACTGGCAGACTGTGCCTAATTGAAATCAAACCCCTAATAAATTTTCCCACTTTGGTGTTTGAGGTGGATATGTGTGTCACTAAGAGCTAAACACAACGGTAGCAAGTCCCCCTGCTAATTCCTCACAATATGGTACTAGCTGCACTACTAGTGCCAGCAAGCCCAGCCACAAGCAAATAAAAAAAAAAAGTATAACGTTATTGTAGCCCTAAGAAGGGCTGTTGGGTTGTTGTAGAATCACTCCTGCCTAACAGTAAGCTAATAGAACACCCTAACGCTTTCCCTGACCAGCAGCAGCTCTCTCCCTAGCGGCATCCAGACAGAGAATGATCCGAGCAGCGCGGGCAGCGGCTAGTCTATCCCAGGGTCACCTGATCTGGCCAGCCAACCACTGCTATCGACGTGTAAGGGTACCACGTCATGCTGGGTGGAGTGCAGAGTCTCCTGGCTTGTGATTGGCTCTGTTTCTGGCCGCCAAAAAGCAAAACGGCGGGAGCTGCCATTTTCTCGAGCGGGCGAAATACTCGTCCGAGCAACGAGCAGTTACGAGTACGCTAATGCTCGATCGAGCATCAAGCTCGGACGAGTATGTTCGCTCATCTCTAAATGCTACCATTTTGAGGATTGTACAGCCTTTTGATCGCATTTTATTTCATTTTTGATATTTTTCAAAATGGCAAAAAAAAGATTTTGGGTGTGTGTGTATGTTTTTTTTTTACTATTTTTCAGACCCCCTAGGGTACTTTCAACTTCTACAGTATGTTCAGGGCCGGCACAGTAGATGCAGAGATTTTCCTGTCTACGTCTGGAGCGTTCTTGGGGTGTCAGCTGGGTTTCACCCACATGCAAGGGCTTTTCGGTAGCAGACGGCAGAGGTGATTTCTGGAAAGCCGGTGCCAGACATGATAAACTTCGGACTCTGGGTTGTGATAGTTCAACCCGCTGTTCTTCCTTGCGTTCAGAGAAGCAGATGTCTCTCTGAGTAGCCAAGGAAATTAGACCATTCAGGGTAGACGGCAGGTCGTGTGCAGACAGTGAAATATGGAATCTAGTCACACTGATTGGTAGTTTTTAGAATGAGTATAAGTTTATTTTGCAAACAAAACAGTGGTGTGACATTTCGGTCAATCTCTGACCTTCATAAGACACAGTTTGCAATGTGACAGGGCGCTTGGGGAAATGGCGGAGAACTGCTCTGTGTTGAAGAAGCGATCTGTGTTGAAGAAGCGCGTGCAGACAGGGCGTCTTTGATCAAGGCTGTTTCATTCCTGGAAAGTTCTGAAGCCAGAATACGGAATTGCACCGCATAGTCTCCCATGGAGGAGTACCCTTGACACAAGTTTAGAAGGGCAGTCTTAGCAGAAGATGCCCGGCCTGATTCCCTCGAGGCTGGTCCATAGTTCAGCGAAGAAAGCAGCAATGTCTGCTGTAACTCGGTGTCCCACGTCCCAGAGGGGTGTGGCCCAGGCCAGGGCTCTTCCAGAGAGAAGACTGTTCACAAAAGCCACTCTCGACTGTTCAGTTACGAACTGTTTAGGCATTAGTTTAATATGCAAGGAGCACTGGGTAATAAAGCCTCTGCACAACTTTGCATCCCCACCATATTTTGAAGGCATGTTGAGCCTCAGCCTAGGTTCTGTGGAAGGTAGACAAACCGAGCTAGCAGGTGAAACCACAGGAACTTGACGTGGCTGCTGGGAGGACAATATCCACGGTAGAATGGCGGTGGCTTCTCCCAGCTGCTGACTTTGTACGGCAATCTGCTGGGACTGCTGGGTCACGATGGCGGGGAGATCAGCCAGTACAGGTAGCGGAACCTCGGCGGGATCCATGGCCGGATCTTACTGTCAGGATTCGGGATCAGTGGATCCTCTAGACCAGTGATGGCGAACCTTTTAGCAGCCGAGTGCCCAAAACAAACCCCCCTTATTTATCGCAAGGTGCCAACCAAAAATTAGAGCAGTAACTTATTGCTCCCTGTTTTTCAACAACTTTCAATCATATTGGCCTCCTGAGGACAGCAACACAGTAGAAAGATGGAAAATTTGCATCATTGTAGCTTCTTTCCAGTGTCCCTCTGAACACAGAGAATCGTGGGGCAGCAGAAGGTCCTCCAAAGCCAACTTGTCCCCGTCTACTCAATCTTCCTCTTCCTACAGTCCCTAGAAACTAAGCAAGTATCAAAATTTGAAGGAAAAAGCAGCATCTTTTAAGTTGCTTGGAACTGCAGGAAGATTCATTGAGTCCGGTCTGGTGCGCTGGGATAATGGCCCGGGTGCCCACAGAAAGAGCTTGGAGTGCCGACAATGGCACCCGTGCTATAGGTTCGCCACCACTGCTCTAGACCACAGCGGTAGGTGGTACAAGCCAACATCTGGGACCGTAATCTAAGTGGCACCTGGTCTTCACCAGAGCCCACCGCAAAGCGGGAAGGACTTGCTGCGGCAGGGCACCCCCAGTTCGTTCCACAGGCTCGACTAGCCTGCGGTGGCAGCTGAGGTCAAGGTACCTTAGTAGGAGACAGTCTCGTGGTCAGGTTCAGGCTCAGGGTCAGGGCAGGCGGCAGAGATGCAAGGTCAGGTACAATGCGGGTTCAGCAACTGGAGGTCAAGGCAGATGGGAACACAGAAACGGGACAAAGGAACATAGGAGCACGGGAACTGGAATGCAGGAACACAGGAACGCAGGACACAGGAACTCAGGAGCAGGAACACATAGGAACGCAGGAAGACAGGAGCAGGAACACACAGGAAAGCAGGAACACACAGGAATGCAGGTATATTGCAGGGAAGCTCTCTCAGAGACACGAAGCACGAAGATCCGGCGGAGAATGCAGGAAGTAGCCAGCTTTTATAAAATTCCTGGAAATGGCCAGCACCAATTAGCGGTGTGCTGGCCCTTAAATCTTCAAGCACAGCCACACACGGGCCCTAGGTGGCGGGGACGCACGCGCCACACTGCTGAGTCCTGAGCAGGATTGTGGAGAGGTAAGGCAGTACGGGGAAATGACGGGGCCGTGGAGGTGCCGGGGAAAGGAAAGATGCACACGACCCGAGATGTGGGTCGCGGGGACAACCGTGACAGGTTTTACATTTCTGTACAAATGCCAAGGGGGAGGCTGCAGTGATGTTGTGACTTTTTACAATGTGCTTTTATGTCTAAGTGCTGTTAAAGTTCCTGCACAACTTTTTGACAGTGAAAATGTGTCGCAACTGTTTGCCGCAAAAAAATAAAAAGGAAAACAGATCATAAATATCCACATTTACTTAAATTTACCAATTTATTATGGATAGGAGATAGAAACAGTTGGTGATTGAGCTTTATAACTATTTACCCCAAGGAAGTCTCTAAAATGGAACTCTCTTAAGTTCAATACAACCCTTTACTCTCTGTTTAAGTTCCTTTAAAATAAATATCCAGAAATAAAGGCAAAATAAAACATTTGCTCTTTTATACACAGATTCTACAAAAACCATCCTCGAAAAAGAGATGAAGCACTTCTCAGCATGTAATGCATAAATCTCAAATGGGTTTTCCAAGTTTGTGATATGCATGACTTATCTATGGGATGGGCAGGAAACCCTTTCCACATTATGTAACAACAAAATATGAAGAATCAAGTACACAGGAAGTTCCACTATAAATATAATAAGTTGCAACATGTATGAAAGAATCATTAAAAGACAAACCATTCACTCAAGCTGGCAGAACGGGTTTTCTTAAATACAGCTTTTATACATACCGGTACATGTTACAGTGAATGGCTGGAATACATTCATTAACTTCCTTAGTGCTAGGTTCAAGGTGGGATAAAGGCTTAGTATTAACATTTATTGAATGGCAGTTTATAGTCTTATCTAATATATAAAGCTGAGTTTGTGTATGTGTGTTTGTGTGTATGTCCGCTAAAGGGATCTGCACAATCGCGTTTACAATCACCAAATTTTGCACAGCCGCTCTCTGTGACTTAGGGGACGTCATAGACTAAGGATTGAGCCAAAATTTTCACCATGTGCTTTCCAAAATCCACTTATTAACCACCATATACACAGGGCCGGATCAAGGTTGGTGGGGGCCCCCATGGAATGTAGCCCAGACAGGGAACAGCAATCGCTACATATCACTCCCCAGTAATCGCTATATCCAGCTCCCCCAGCAATCACTGTATACAGCTCCCCCAGCAACCGCTGTATCCAGCTCCCCCAGCAACCGCTGTATCCGGCTCCCCCAGCAACCACTGTATCCAGTTCCCCCAGCAACCACTGTATCCAGTTCCCCCAGCAACCACTGTATACAGCTCCCCCAGCAATCACTGTATACAGCTCCCCAAGCAACCGCTATATACAGCTCCCCATATATACTGTCCCCCTATAACTATTTACAGTCCCCCTATAATAACTATGCACCCCTATAACTATATACAGTCCCCCTATAATAATTATACACCCCTATAATAACTGTATACAGTCCCCTTATAACTATATACACCCCCTATAATAACTATACATCCCTATAACTGTATACAGTACCCCTATAATAACTATACACCCCTATAACTATATACCCCTAAAATAACTGTATACAGTCCTCCTATAATAACTATACACCCCCTCTAATAACTATATACAGTCCCCTTATAACTATACACCCCCCTTTAACTATATATACCCCCTTTAACTATATAGAGTTCCCTATAATAACTATATACCCCCCTTTAACTATATACACCCCCTTTAACTATATACAGACCCACTATAATAACCAACTACATACAATCCCCCTATAACAACTATATACAACACCCTCCCCCCATAATAAATATATACAGACAATCCCCTATAATTAACTATATACAGTCATAGATAAAATAAAATTGTTCTCACCTTCCAGCGTTCCCCTGATGCGCGGCGTCATCATCTTCCTTCTCGGTGTAGAATGTAAACAAAGATGGCGGCACCCTGCTACAAGCGGCGCCGTCGTCGTGGCGCCATGATGTCACACGCTGAGACGTCACGCACTGCGCCGCTAGCGGCAGGGGGGCGCCATCTTTGCTTATATGCAATCGTCTATGGCAGAGCAGGGAACTTATTGTTCCCTCGCTCTGCCATAGATGAAAGTCAGCAACATCGGCGCGAATCGGCCAGGAAGCCCGAAGCCAAGTACGCTGTTGGCGATTCAGGCGGTCGCCCACATTTGGTGGGGGCCTCTTTAAGGGCTAAGTGGTATGATCTGGCTCTGCATATACAGGAGCCATTGTCTGCTGCTGCTGTGGCAGTTGGAAGCTGAGCTGTGATTGTTTGCTCTTCTGCCACAGGTCATTAATATGTGTGAGGTAAGATGGATAGGGATATAGAGATATGGGGACATTTTTTCAGAAATGTCTGAGGTAAAACTGTTTCAGTTGCCCATGGAACCCAATCAGAGATCCGCTGTCATTTTATAAACAGCTATATAAAAATGAAATTTGAGCTCTAATTGGTTGCCATGGCCAAGTATAGCAGTTCTGCTCTCAGATAAATCTCCCCATAGACAAAGTGACAGTCAGAGATAGTCACAGTCAGATATAGAGACAGTCACTGAAAGAGACAGTCAGTGACAGTCACTCAAAGAGACGGTCACAGACAGTCACTGAAGGAGACGGACAGAGACAGTGGAGGTCAGCGACAGAGACAGTTAGAGACAGAGAGACACAGAGAACGTCAGAGAGAGAGAGAGAGTCAAAGAGAGTGATATAGATACATATAAAATATTTTTTACTAACCCATTGTTATAGCTAAGAGCAGTTATTTCCTATCCCGGGCAGGATCTACAGCTAGTAAATATGTATAATTTAGGTGTTTAAGCTTTTAAAATAACAAGCTATGAAAAATTATGATGGAGTATGAACCTACTGTACATTTGAGGCATACACGTTTTCCATTAAAAAAAAAACTTATACCTAACCTCCACTTATGTCCAAGGAATATAGTGTAAGGAATATAGTACTGAAAGCCAGATCTACTATGTATCTGTTAGGAGCTGGTCTGAACACCAAGGAAACTAGTCAGCAATGGGAAGAGGTGAAGAAGAAGAAATTGCAATTAAGAGGTTTTTTTTTTGTATGTTTCGTAGAGAAAAACTTAATTGGGACAGGGACACATAATCAATGCTGAATTTCCAAAATTCATTCAAGATGCATTGAGATATATCTAATATATAAAGCTGAGTGTATGTATGTATGTATTATGTATGTATGTCCGCTAAAGGAATCTGCACCATCACCTTTACAATCACCAAGTTTTGCACAACCACTCTCTGTGACTAGTGGAACGTCAGAGACTAGGTTTTTCACCCCTCTTTAAAATCCACTTATTAACCACCATATACTGGAGCCATTGCCTGCTGCTGCTGTGGCAGTTAAAAGCTGAGCCAGATTGGTTGCTCTTCTGCCACAGGTGATTATTATGAGCTCTGAGAGTTAAGGAGAAACCACAATATAAAGTGTATGTGTAAATGACAATATCAAATTAGATGATATGTGTGTTTATTATTAGGAAAAAGTTCCTAATAAAAACTGTTACTGTACATATGAATATATATAAATAAATCAGAGACAAGAAGACACGTAACCAAGTCACAATGGCCAACTCTGTAGCCAAGTGGCTGACAGTACCAAAGTCACAGTTTTTATAGTAGTGTTTGTGACTTATCCCCTTCCTAATACTAACATTAAAAGTTATACAGTTACAGTAAAAGTAATTCAAGTAAAACATTTTAGTAAGAAATTCTGCTTGTAAAGACACAGACAGTAATGTGGCCCTTAGTTACACTGTTACTTTGCTATGGCAAATCGGTCTATGATTAAAGACAGGGCTCACTCTCCTCTCCTGTTTGTTACACAGCTGTGAATATTAACCCTTCCTGCTCTCTCCCTGGCTGTAGTATGCTATAAGCACTATATTAAAATAACAAGCTGAAAGTGAAGGGATTATTATTATTATTAATCCTCCTATTTAAGAGCTGTTTAACCAAACACAGGGAGATTAGATGTCAGCTCATGCAGCCTTCATAGACACACAATGTATAGGCTGGAATGCACAACTCTTTGGGAGGGAGTAGCTCATTTTTTTCACAAACTCAACAGAATTTGTTAATGAAATATATTAGAAAAATGTTCACAACATCCCACCAAACACAATATAAAAAAAAATTAAAAAAGTAATTATCTTAAATATGTTTAAAAGGTTCAAAAATGTATACTCCCCCAGCTCACTAATATACACAATAATGTTTCCACCAAAGTATTCATGTTTGTAGTTGCTGACTATCATATAGAATTTTTTTTTGTGCCGCACAATTTTATATATAGGAGCTACTGACAGCCTCAGACGGATCCAAAATATCCGACAGTAAAAAGTCATGTATAAAATAGCTGACCGGAGCTCGCATATTCCAACAGCGACTTTACTTTTGGGTATTCAACAAATCTCCAGATAATAATAGAATCTACATCAAATATATAATCAGGAAATCTTCTCCAAGAATAAGCCACCATTCAGATACAGGAACGCTATACTATACCTTTTTCCAGCCTCAAACATCATTCTTTTGGGCTTGCTAAATACAGTAGATTCACATAGACGTAACATAGCCTGTTTCATCAAGAATTCCAATATTTGTATTGTATTAAAAATGCCCTGAAACATATTTCTTCAATAAACAGTTTAAAAAAAATGCCCTGGAAGAAGTCACGGAAGCGAAACCCTGGGTCGGGCAGGGATGATTGGCGTCCTAGTGGTTTTTATATACGCATTTTAATATTTTAATTGTGAGTAGAATTCAATAATAATACAGGATATTATATCATATAATAAAGCACTGTTGAAAATTTATGCAAATCCGTCATAACCCTAAGTACTCATCATTACAAAGCAGTTCTTGTGATACTTATCAGCTCTCCACACATTAATGCTCATAGTTTTAATAGTCACCCTACTCAACTACAACCTATTTGCATAGTATGCCAGTTTCATTATTAGTTTCTATTCTTAATATAGATGTTCCACCACAGAACTTTGTCCTAAATAAACAAAATCTAGGGTTCATTTTTACTTCCAATTTCTGAAGCCAGAAGCAGAAGTGAAGCTAAATGTGAGAGCAACCATAAAGTAGAGCATACCTCCCAACCGTCCTGGTTTTAGCGTGACTGTCCCGTTTTTTGGGCTCTGTCACACTGCCACGGGCAGCTGGGAGAATGTCCCGGGCCCTGCCCACTTTTCACAGTTTGTCCCGCCTTCTCCAGACCCCATAGTTCAGAGTTGCAGAGCAGCCAAGGCATGGGGGCCAGGAGGAGGTGGGACCAGCCCCTGCTACCTCCTCACATGATGCCTCGCATGTCATGTGAGGAGGTAGCTCCGCCCCCGCTGGCCACGCCCCCTGCATGAGTCAGTCGGACTCCAGCAGGGAGAAGATGGAATGACTGCAGGGAACGAGGAGAGGTAAGAAACTGAGAGGACCGGGGGCCACAGGAAGAGGAGCCAGGAGGAGGATAGAGGATGGTGGGGGGGGGGGGCTGGAGGCTACAGGAGGAGGAGAGAGGACAAGGCAGGCTGGGGGGTTGGAGGCTACAGGAGGAGGACAGGGGGGGCTGGAGGCTACAGGAGGAGGACAGGGGGGGCTGGAGGCTACAGGAGGTGGACAGAGGGGGCTGAAGGCTACAGGAGTAGGACAGGGGGGGCTGGAGGCTACAGGAGGAGGACAGGGGGGCTGGAGGCTACAGGAGGAGGACAGGGGGGCTGGAGGCTACAGGAGGAGGCTGGGGCACAGGAGAATAGTGGAGGCGGATGCTGGAGGGCAGGAGGAGGCTGCTAGGCAATGTGAAGAGGCTGCAGGGGGCTGCTGGAAGACAGGAGGAGGCTGCTGGAGGACATGAGGAGGCTGCAGGAGGACAGGAGGAGGCTGCAGGAGGAGGCTACAGGAGGACAAGGCTGCGGGAGGACAGGAGGAGACTATGGGACAGGAGGAGGCTGCAGGAGGACAGGAGGAGGCTGCTGGGGGACAGGAGGAGGCTGCTGGGGGACAGGAGGAGGAGGGTGCGGGACAGGTGTAGGCTGGAAGACAGGTGGAGGCTGGGGACAGTAGGAGGATGCTGGTGGACAGGTGGAGGCTGGGGACAGGAGGAGGATGCTGGGGGAGGAGGCTGGAGGACAGGAGGATGCTTGAGGAGGCTGGGGGACAGAAGGAGGCTGGAGGACAGGAGGAGGATGCTGGAGCGGAAGGTCAGAGGACAGGAGGAGGCTGGGGACAGTAGGAGGAGGCTGGAAGACAGGTGGAGGCTGGGGACAGTAGGAGGATGCTGGTGGACAGGTGGAGGCTGGGGACAGGAGGAGGAGGCTGGGGGACAGGAGGAGGAGACTGAAGGACAGGAGGATGCTTGAGGAGGCTGGGGGACAGAAGAAGGCTAGAGGACAGGAGGAGGATGCTGGAGGGGGAGGTCGGTGGACAGGAGGATTCTGGAGGGGACTGTGGGACTGGAGGACAGGTGGAGGATGCTGAAGGAGGAGGCTACATTATGAGGAGGATAGAGAACAGGGACCACACCATGTGAGGAGGGGTGGGGGTAGGGGTACAGATAATATGTAAATTTGGGGAGATAAATAAAAGTGGAAAACCAAATGTAAAGGGAGGATAAAATTAAAGAGGGGTTTTATATGTTGCAGATTTGCATTAGGGCGTATTAAATGGGTCCATCGGGGTGGGGTGGGGGTGGGGTAAGAGGCATCGTACTATGTGGGGACCGTCAAGGTCGATATTATACTATGCTTGTGGGTGGGACAATGGGCATGGTTTAGAAAAAGGGGAGGGGCTTTTGTCCCTCTTTCTCTCGTCCAAAAGTTGGGAGGTATGATGTTACTCCTTTTTCATTCAATCCACTAGCTTTACATCTGTGACTGGATGCCTTTCTGGTTTCTGTCAGCTATTCTACCCAGATTTTATAAAATCCCATACATATATTATGGAAAATCTCTGTAGCAGAAACAAATTGCTACGGATCAAGAACTATCACAGGCAGGGCTGGATTATAGGGAGAGCTCCAGGGGCACACGGCCTGGGGCCGCCAACAGCAATGTCCAACATTACCCGGGAGTGATGCATAGCGGTGATACCACCATGCTGTATGTGAGCTTTCTTTAAAGCTACTATGCAAACAAGGCAGGCACTGCCACAATATTAAGTTTGTGCATCATCCCAAAGTCATATCAAAATTTAAAAAAATTACGCACACAAAGACCAAAAAGATAATGTAGAAATCTTAGTATAAGTCTTTAATAAATAACACAAAACCACAAAAAAGCACACCAAACATAAAAAACACTTAAAAGAATGCAAAATGATGTGCGTCCGGGAGGGGCAAGGAACAAGTACAAAGCAAAAAACCTCCCCAAACCTTATGTAAATGTAAAGCCTATCTATAGTGACAGAAAAGTGCCAAAAATGGGGCTGAATGGCATGTGACAAATGTAGCTAGAAGTATCATAGAATACCGGAATCGAGCTTAGAAACCAATATGGCAGGTGGACGGCGAGTAGAGGAACATACCTACCAGATTTTGCGCCCAGGGGCCTCCCCCTACCTTAATGCAGCCCTAATCACTAGGATAAATTTGGCCCATCTCCGGCAGTGCAGCAGCTAACTGCGGGTACACGGGTGGCAGACAAACGGGTGCTATTGTGCACATGCAGAGCTCCCCAGCAGCGTGCGGTGCACCAGCAGAGAGCTGCTGTGCTTGCACACAGGTCAGTTAATGCCTGAGTCAGGCTGGATCCGGGAGACGGGTGGGTAGAGGAAGGTCAGTATTGGCTACGGTGGGGGTGTGAAAAAGCCTTCGCCACCCGAAGCTGTCTCAGGCTACTCTGCTCCTCGAGTAGCCTTAGAAATGTATTTGCATATTGAAAAATTAAACTTTATTTCTGCAGCAGCTGCATCCCTGGATTAGTGAAAAACGGGATACAGCTGCTTCCCGGATAGAGAGTTTTTCCAAAAGTAGATTCCCCGTGGTAGAAGACTGTCGGTTCCTACCTTAGACTTACTTTTAGATGGTCTAAACTGTACACCAGAATTTTGGGAGTACGGACGATTTCCCACAAAGCACTTTCTTGAGTGTCCATGCTCATCACATGTAGGCCATGCCCCCTTAATCAGACAAGTTGGGAAAGTGCCAAAAATTGGTCAAAAAGCCTTGAAAACTGTGGTGCAAGGCATTTTAGACAGTGTTTTGCATTAAAGATAGCTGAGTCATCCTCCTACTCCATCTCATTGTAAGTCACATTAATCCAAGGATGTGTCACCCTCTAGTCCACACAAAACATTCAGCTCTGTGGCAATCCAGTCATGTACATTCCAGATTAATCCCCTTTAGGGTACATACCTCTGTGCGCTGTAGAGGAGGAAGTGACCCCTCCCCCCTCCATAGAGAAAAGTGGTGCACAGCCGCTCACACAGAGAAAGATAAAGCATGCTCTATCTTTTCCCCATGTATGGCGCTGATTGCACCACCGCCAGGCTGCCATTGCCGTCTATGGGGACATATATATACACCCCCTCAGACGGCCGTCTAAATGTACCCTTAGATGCCCCTTCTTACACACATTTAGGAAAATGTGAAACAAATCCCCCCTAAAGTTACAAGCCTCATAACTACCTAGAAAAATGACAGGAGGCTTAAAGGGCACCTACCACCACAAATCTACCTATAAAGGTAGATCGGGTGGTAGGTGAATCAATGGGACGTGAGGATAGCCCTTTTAAGGGCTAATCCTCACGTCCCCGCACTGTTTTATAAACTTTTATTACTTATATATGTTAATTTACTTATGCGGCTACCGGGGCGTGGAGTAGCCGCATCTGAGGTTACACGAGGCGGCTACTCCACGCCCCGGTAGCCACATTACCCCTCCTACTCACCATGTTCGGCCTGCGCAGCCCCGGCTTCAGAGCAGTGACCGCGCAGGCGCGGGCCTGCTGTTCTGCGCATGCGCAGACGGCAGGATCGGCGGACGAGGGCGCGCAGCTACGAGCAGCTGCGCGCCGAACATGGTGAGTAGGAGGGGTAATGTGGCTACCGGGGCGTGGAGTAGCCGCCTCGTATAACCTCAGATGCGGCTACTCCACGCCCCGGTAGCCGCATAAGTAAATTAACATATATAAGTAATAAAAGTTTATAAAACAGTGCGGGGATGTGAGGATTAGCCCTTAAAAGGGCTATCCTCACGTCCCATTGATTCACCTACCACCCGATCTACCTTTATAGGTAGATTTGTGGTGGTAGGTTTCCTTTAAAGGAAACCTACCACTTAAAAGTGGTAGTTCTAACCCACAAATACATGGCACCACCTCAGGGTGAGCTGGTGCCGGAGCATATTTTCATTAATGCAAGAAACCCCCGATTTTATACCTTATGGTACAACCCGCTTCGGCGCACCAGATTACGGCACCATGTGCGCGTCCATGCGTGCGGCTGATTTGGAAGTGCCGGAGACGTTGAGCTCTCGGGCACACGCACGCCTGCGCAACTTCTCACGGGGAAACAGGCTGGTGCCATGTATTTGTGGGTTAGAACTACCACTTATAAGTGGTAGGTTTCCTTTAAATACACAGCAACATAAAGCAGCCATTCGGTAAATGTTTAGTCACTTACTTCGGTGGTACAGTGATCTGAAAAGCAGAAGCTGTAAAACTTTAAAAACTGAGATTTTTCCCATATTTGTTACAATTTTTTTTTTTTTTTTCATAAAGTAAAACAGATCACCCAACTAAGGTGAATACAATGTGTCACAAGAAAACATATAGTACAAATGGTGGCTGGTGGGGAAGGTGAAACTATTTCTGTACTGTGGGTAATTTCCTCACAGCTCCTCAGTAGTGAGTAGCAGGATCTGCAGCCATGATGTTTTCTCACTCTCTACCTCCAGCTACACAGGGCGTGTTACTGGCAGCACAAGCCCCGGCCTGCCCCGCTATAACGCGCTAATGCCTGAGCTCCACAGTTATACTTGTACACACAGCTAGTAATGGAGACACATAGGACACTCCCAGGAATGTGAGACGTGTAATAACTGCAGCTGTCACATGAGGACTCCCATCCCCGCCCACACACTGCTCAGTATATGTAACTGCAGGTCACACAGAGAGAGAAGAGCAGCCTGGCATCATGGTGCAGTACGTGGAGACCGAGGTGAGTCCTGGCACATACTGTAAGCTCTGGAAATGGCTGCTCACTGCATGGAATACCTCAGCTAGTGTCTGCTGCTCCTGCTATGAGGCTGGGGTGGAACATCTCCTGATGTAACACAGTTCTATCTCCACCACTGAGGCCCACTACACATACACTGCAGCCTCATGTCATGGAGGAGCAGAACTAACTACTCAACACATTACTTGTACATGAGGCTCCAGAACAGAACAAATGATGTAGATGCTGCATCTGCTACCTAATGGAATGGCGGAAGGTAGAACGCGGATGTGAGCGTCGCCTCAGGCATGTTTACCTGTACAGACACAATATTGTATTGTAGGTAATGTGACTCAGCTGAAACACCTTATTTATTCTCCTGCAACGCTTTTTCCCAAACTTATGTAGAGGTAAAAATGATTTGCGACTCTTAATATGGCAGCGCTCCAGCATGAATAACTCTGCCATTGTGCTATGCCTCCTGTACACTGGACATGCAGTTATCTTCAGGCCGTGGAGTGATAAAATGGTCCAACATTTTCTTTAGCTGTCTGCTCTATTCCTGTTCTAAGGCTTTAGGCCTGGTATGAATAGTTGTTCCAAGGGCCACATTGTCGTAAGGGGCTGCAGCAGTAACCAGTACCCTAGATGCACCAACAACCACAGTACAGCAAAAAAATGCCACTGTACAGCAATAAAGTGATCATTGTAAAATTCCAGAGAATTGTCCGACCTTAGCCAAAAGATTTACGGTCAGATCCATGGGCAGCCAAAATTGTAAACATCAGGGCTGATGGAGAGAGGTTGGAATAATATCTGTGAAATTCAGTATTTTTGTTAATAACCATGAATTTTAGATTGTATTTGTTATCCTTATTATACTTAAGAATCTTGTCTTTGTGGGAATACCCCTTTAAGTTGAGGCGAATGTGTGATGTACTTTTAAGTACATGCTCAGTAGTGAAACTCCTCTTCTACAGATCGGAGGAATAAGGCACTGGGAAAGAATGTACACCTTTATCTCAGCACGGTTAGTGTTCCCTGGAATTCAGGACTATGGAGTCAGTTTGTGACCATTTTGGTGAAGTTGAAGTTTGGCTTACTGACTCCACAACCCTGGTTATCTGGCACACAAACAATGGATCTGCTCATGCACTGATGACAATAGAAAGACTGCGTGGGAAGCAAACACAGGCAGGAATAGGACCTGCTCTATCTACCCGGCTTGGGCAGTTGATCATGCACAAGGTTGTAGAATCCAGGGCCATGTGCATGAGGCCATAGAACTGAAAGGGGACGTGTGCTAGCTGTAGCAAAAGATAGTTTACTTCATAGGGATTGAAAGTCATAGTCTTGGTTGTAGTGTGTCTATATCCAGTATAATAAGACTTTAAGTGTCCACAACAATCTTGGGATGCACAATGTGTTGGTTCTGGTAAGCTGAGCCCCCATTTACTAGGTGATCTACTTTAGCAGTGGGACACCACAAGGATATTGTTCTTTCAGGGGTTGTTCAGTTGATAGCTACCCTTTTCTAAATCTGCTCAAACTCCCTATATCAATATGTGGCTCTGGCACAGTTATAGCACAGGTATCAGAGGTGCCAGTCAGAGTTCTCTCAGTGGGCACCAGGTTCTCCAGACATAATTTAAGGGATTCTCCTACAGTCCCAGGTAGCCCAGGATTTGTCACGTGCAGTGTTTATTTGAAAATGAAGCATCCTGATCTACCTGCAACTCCAGGGAGAGAGAGAGGGGTGTGGACAGGGTCAGATTATCATTGGAGCCATTGTATCTACTGCTATGGCCTTCACAGTTCTTCCTCTTCAGGGAGCTCCCAAAGCAAGTTCCAGTGGGAAACCCTTCCTTCTGTCAATGATATTGGTGTCCTTCGGACCTGTGAACCTGTTGTACAGGGAAGAGCAAGAAGATTGCAGCAAGTTACTGCTTGAATTAGTTTGTTGGCACTTTGCAATAAATAAGTGGTTTTAGGTTGCAGTTTGGGGTGCCGGTCCATAAAAGGTTCGCTTTCCCTGCTCTAAACCATACACTCACCGGCCACTTTATTAGGTACACCATGCTACTAACGGGTTGTACCCCCTTTTGCTTTCAGAACTGCCTCAATTCTTCGTGGCATAGATTCAACAAGGTGCTGAAAGCATTCCTCAGAGATTTTGGTCCATATTGACATGATGGCATCACACAGTTGCCACAGATTTGTCGGCTGCACATCCATGATGCGAATCTCCTGTTCCACCACATCCCAAAGATGCTCTATTGGATTGAGATCTGGTGACTGTGGAGGCCATTTGAGTACAGTGAACTCATTGTCATGTTCAAGAAACCAGTCTGAGATGATTCCAGCTTTATGACATGGCGCATTATCCTGCTGAAAGTAGCCATCAGATGTTGGGTACATTGTGGTCATAAAGGGATGGACATGGTCAGCAACAATACTCAGGTAGGCTGTGGCATTGCAACGATGCTCAATTGGTACCAAGGGGCCCAAAGAGTGCCAAGAAAATATTCCCCACACCATGACACCACCACCAACAGCCTGAACCGTTGATACAAGGCAGGATGGATCTATGCTTTCATGTTGTTGACGCCAAATTCTGACCTTACCATCCGAATGTCGCAGCAGAAATCAAGACTCATCAGACCAGGCAACGTTTTTCCAATCTTCTACTGTCCAATTTCGATGAGCTTGTGCAAATTGTAGCCTCAGTTTCCTGTTCTTAGCTGAAAGGAGTGGCACCCGGTGTGGTCTTCTGCTGCTGTAGCCCATCTGCCTCAAAGTTCGACGTACTGTGCGTTCAGAGATGCTCTTCTGCCTACCTTGGTTGTAACGGGTGGCGATTTGAGTCACCGTTGCCTTTCTATCAGCTCGAACCAGTCTGCCCATTCTCCACTGACCTCTGGCATCAATAAGGCATTTCCGCCCACAGAACTGACGCTCATTGGATGTTTTTTCTTTTTCGGACCATTCTCTGTAAACCCTAGAGATGGTTGTGTGTGAAAATCCCAGTAGATCAGCAGTTTCTGAAATACTCAGACCAGCCCTTCTGGCACCAACAACCATGCCACGTTCAAAGGCACTCAAATCACCTTTCTTCCCCATACTGATGCTCGGTTTGAACTGCAGGAGATTGTCTTGACCATGTCTACATGCCTAAATGCACTGAGTTGCCGCCATGTGATTAGCTGATTAGAAATTAAGTGTTAACGAGCAGTTGGACAGGTGTACCTAATAAAGTGGCCGGTGAGTGTATATTTTAACATCAAACCTGTATTTAAAGGGCTTGTCCAAAACTACAATTTTGTGTACAGGGTTTATATACACTTTCATTTAGCTTCTGAACATTCTACAAGTATCTGGCACCGAGATAAAGAGAGATGAGACAGATCCATGAGATGGCTTTGAAAGTTTAAAAAAAAAAAAAAATTATAAAAAAAGATGTACTCACCTTTCTCCATTCTCCCTTTCACTGCCTTCATTTTGTTCCAACTAAAAAATAAAATAAAAACATGAAATGTATATACTGCCAAACTTAATTTCTAAACATCTGGATGCAGTATTTTTGTTATGGTAAAACTGCAGGTAAATGCCGACAAATTTGTCTTGTGTCAAAAAAGCACAAATGATACGAATTTCTGATGTTCTATTTCTTTTAACAGGATGAATTTAGGGCAATTCTAGAAAGTGGTGGAGATAAACTCATAGTTGTGGATTTTACTGCAACGTGGTGTGGACCATGCCAGCGTATAGCTCCTTTCTATGAGGTACGTTGCAGAGGAATATATTTGAAAACCCATTGCACTATTAGGACTTTATGGGAGAATTCTGGCAAAGCTTTCTTTGGCCTCTTTCAGGGTTTAGTCAGTGAAAAACTGACATTTTTTTTTCATCAGTTTTCAGTCAGTTTGTTCAGTGTCAGTTTTTCACATGCTTTTTTTCTTTTGGTGTAAAGAAAAATTAAAATTGATCAGTAATAAAAAAAATTCATTGCACTTCGCATGCATTTTTGATGTATTCCCATAGTTCCATAATGCGTTTTTCACACGTGACTAGCAAAAGTAGAGCTTGCTGAGATTTTAACGTGCTTCAAAAAAAAAAAAAGTGCTTGTGTGCATGAAAAAAATGCAAGTGTGACAACACCCGTTCAATACAATGGGTCAGAGTGCAATGCAATTTCTGAACGTCGTATACTCGCGCAGAGCATGTGCGTGAAAAAAAGAAAGTGTGAAAGGGGCCTGACAAAAGTATACATTCCCTGTAAGACGTCTACTTGTTTATAGTGCAAAGTCCCTGGTAGTGGGTGCAGGAAAAATATAAAATATTTGGCTTTTTTGACCCATTCAATCTCAGGAAAGAACAGTATCTTCACTGTTAAAGATGACCTGTCGCCCTAAAAAAAAACTCCCTAGAAGCTGCTAACTAAAATAAGCAGCTCCCAGCCATGATTAGCAGTGTTGAATAGCTAGCTTTATCAGAACCTTTGGAAAAGCTAGTGAACTGGCGTATTCATGAGGGGGCGGTCAGAGGCGCTCCTCTGCTTCTTCCCCAGACTGCCCCTCCCACGCCATAGGCCGGTGGTGACTGCCAGGCTTCATGCGGCACTGCCTCCTCATACTACCCCCTCATGAATACGCTGGACCACTGTAAGCTGGTCCGGAGGGCTATGGCAGTGCAGTTTTCACTAGCTTTATTGGAAGGTTTTGATAAAGCTATCAGTTTAACACTGCTAATAATGGGGTAGCACTAGGAACTGCTTACTTTAGTACAGTTTAAAGGTGTTGTCTGGGATTAAAGTGTCTCTGGGACTGATAATCGTCTCTCCCAGTTTCTATTCAGCTACGAATGCACCAGTCACTGTCGCACTCTGTCCGTATACAGAGGCTAACAGAGATGTAGTGACCACAGCCTCCTGCCTGCTACAGAATTAGTTTCAGGCTGTGGTATTTTGCTGGCTGTGGTCAGAACGTCTCTGCCGGTCTCTGTACGCAAACAGGAATGGCAGTGATGGGCAGCGATGTGGCTGAGCGGGAGATTGGAGAGAGCCCCTTTAACAAACAAGGGGAAAAATTCCAAATGCGGTGAAATTGATGGAAAAACACATTTGCAACATATTGTGGGATTGGTTTTTACAGCTTTCCCTATGCACCCCTAACGACATGTCTCCTATAATCTTTGGGTGAGAATGATTACAGGGATACTAAATTTATATAGGTTTTATTGTTCTACATTTAGAAAAATTAAAACATTCCATACAAAAATTCTTCATTTTGCCATCTACTGGCACTAATAACTTTTTCATACATCGGTGTATGGAGCTGTGTGACATGTCAAGTTTTGCAAGATGAGCTGACATTTTCATTGCTACTGTTTTGAGGTCTGTATGTCTTTTAGATCACTTTTTATAAACATTTTTATATGTTGCAAAATAGCGAAAAAGTAGCGTTTTGGGCACTATTTTCCGTTAATGGGGTTTATTATCAGTTCTAGAGGAAAGGGGATGATTTGAATTTTTATTTTTTACTATTTTTCAGACCCCCTAGGGCAGCGATGGCGAACCTATGGCACGCGTGCCACAGGCGGCATGCATAGCCATTCATCTGGGCATGCACACCGTCGCCTGTCCTGCTAAACATATGTCTATGGAAGGACGAAACTAGACGCCGCTCCGTAGACATCATTCGGCTGGGGAGCACTGAATGTTATTGTGGCTCCCATAGAAACCAATGCGGCCGGGAGAAGAGAGCAGTATGATAAAACTGCTCCCACATCATAGGATTGGGCAGGAGCGTAAGGATCTTGCCCTTAGAGAGTGGGCCACAATGTGCTCTGTTCTACTTGCAGACAGCCGCAGGACCCCTGAGTACAGTAATGTAGTCAGGAAGGCACAGTCATTGCTCTGCCGTCCCCCCTGCTATAGCCAGGACTCATAGAGAGGGCTGGTCACCTGACCCGACCAGCCAATAGGAGAAGAGGGGCAGAGCACAGAGGGAAGAAGAATCACCAGAGCCAGGGCTGCAGTATAGAAAGGTAACAAGTGAAATACATAAAGTATAGGATCAGCTCATTCCCCCCTTCTCCACTGCTATCCTGTAAAGATCCCCCTGAAAAAGCTGCCTGTAAACAAGACAGATTGATAAACTACATCATGCAGCTATTTCATATCTATCATATATCTATCCGTCAATCTCTTATCGTTATATCACATCTACATTTGCATTTACAAACGCCCATTTCCAGTCAAATGGATACTTGTTAGCAGTCGCATCCAATGTTTGTTAGGAATCACATGCGTTTTGCTGGAAATGCATATGCGGTCGAACAAGAACCGACTCCTGGCATTTGCACTGCGTTTTTAAGTGCAGTGCATACACCACGTGTGAACGCACACTGAGACTGTCTGCCTATCAAACTATTCTGTATATCAGAGCACACGGCCCTGTGACTGCTGCTAATGGACAATTTATTATGGAGTGGAGGCTGCTGCTGTACTTAACCCCTTCACGCGCAGTGACTTAGCGCTCAGTGGCGGATATATCCGCCACGGCGCTTATGCCGGCTCGGCTCTGGATCAGAGCCGAACCGGCATCGGGAAACACGGGGTGCCGGCTGTAACTAATAGCCGGCACCCCAGTGTAACACCCGCGATCGGAGTTGTCTCCGATCGCGGGTGCTTAACCCGTTAAATGCCGCGGTCAGCGCGACCGCGGCATCTAACATGCATCTGGGGGATCTTTCCCCCACGATCGGCCCCCCCGAACCGTTTTCGGGGGGTGCCGATCGTTGCTATAGCAACTCTGGGGTCCGATCTGGACCCCAGAGTTACTTGCAAGAATTGCCGGTAAGATGGCGTCTGTGACGTCATCTTACTGGCACAGTGCCAGCCTATGCAAGTGTATAGGCTGACACTGATAATACTCTGCAATAAGTCAGTATTGCAGAATATTATCATGAAGAAGCAATCAGATGATTGCTTGTTCATGTCCCATGGTATAAAAGTGAAAAAGTTAAAAAAAAGTTATTCAATAAAAAAATAAAGTCATAAATCACTAAAAATGCCCCAAACCCCCAAAACATATAAAGAGACATATAACTAAAAAAAAAGTCTAAATCATAACACAAACCCCACATATATAGTATCACCGCGTCCGTAACAACCCGTAGAATAAAAGTAAATCATTATTGAACCCCCACGATAAACGCCGTAAAAAAAAACTGTTATAAACCCTCCAAAAATTATGATTTTTACCTTTTCAATCCCACAAAAAATGCTATAAAATGCGATCAAAAAACCATATGTACTCAGACATGATACTGGTGCAAAGTACTACATGTCCCGCAAAAAACAAGCCATCAACCAGCTCCGTAGCCAAAAAAGTAACAATGTTATGCCACTTGGAAGACTGCAATACATAAATGATAGATTTTTCCCCACATTAGGGTTTTGTTTGACAAATTTAGTAAAACGTTAGAAAATATATTCATGTCTGGTATCCCCGTAATCGTATCGACCCATAGAATAAAGATAACATGATTATTAGTCTATACGGTGAACACCAAAAAAAAAAAGAGTAAAAAATCCAGTACAGAATTGATGCTTTTCTACTCCTGCCCTCAAAAAAAGTTCCTAAATTTTCAACAATAGGTGATACCAACCCCAAAATGGTAACAATGGAAAAAGCATCTCGTCCCGCAAAAAAAATGCCGTCAAATGGCCCCAATAACGAAAAAGCGAAAATTTTATAGCCTTCAAAAGGGGCCAATGAGGAAACTAAAATCCTGGCAGCTGCAGCGCCCTCCTTCCCTTCTGCGCCTCACTGTGCGCCCATAAAACAAGTCACAGCCACATGTGGGGGGTCTTTGTACTCAGGAGAAATTGCAGAACAAATTGTATGGTGGGTTTTCTCTTTTTATATTTTGGAAATGTGTAAATTTTAGGGCTAAATGAACGTATAAGGGAACAATATGACCATTCTAAATTTCACCTCCATTTTGATTCAATTACTATGAAGATCTCAAGGGGTTAACAATCTTCGTAAAAGCTGTTTCTGATAGCTTGAGGGGTGCAGATTTGAAAATGGGTTGGTTATATAGGGGTTTTGATGCTAAATATGTAAAATTTCATTCAAAACTGTATTTATCCCCAAAATAGTCAATTCTGAAAATCCGGAAAAGCGATATTCTATTTGTAAGCTGCGTGACATCAAAATAAATTATCCAGACATATCAGAAATTATGAAAATGTAAAGTAGACAAATGGGAAATGTTATTCAGCAACTTCTTTAGGTGGTAAATCTATCTGCCTGAAAACGCAATGATTTAGAATTTCGAAACTGGCAAATTTTTCAAAAAATGTATCATATTTTCTTAGGTTTTGCGTTTATTTACAAAAAAAATCAGCCAAAATTTACCACTAAAATGAAGTACAACATGTGGGGAAAAAAGCAATCTCAGAATCGCTTTGATAAGTAACAGTGTTCAAAAGTTATAACCATATAAAGCGAAGCAAGTCAGAATCCAAAAAATCGGGCTGAGCCTTAAGCTACAAAATTGCTCCGTCCTTAAGGGGTTAATAAGAGTGTTTCTAGACAGTATATTAATAAGAGAGGCTCCTGCTGGACACTAAGTATAAGGTGTATGAGTATGGTGCTGTAGGTATATGTATGTGTAACATATATGTGTATTTATATTGTATAATGTGACAGGGGAGGGGCGATGGCGAGATTTTGGGTACAGTATATGGGGGCCCCGATCTGGAGTTTGCATCGGGGCCCACTGGTGTCTTGTTACGCCACTGGTATTGGGGTAACAGATGGGGGTCAGCAGACCCCTATATGTGACATATGAAATAGCTATAAATAAAATACATCAATAGAATTGCCCCATTTTAATATCTATAATGCTGGTTATCAGCTGCAGGTGTACTTGAGCTTTGCCTCCAATCCTTCCCCTGAACAGTATACAACAGTTTTAGGTGAGCAGAGGACAGCAGCAGTAAAGGAATTATTTATAGCTGAATGAGATTGCTTATGCAGCATGTGAATGGAGTACTGCTCTCTCCATTCAGATGAATGGGGCAGTCACATAAATTTCTGACAAGTGAATGTACTATAGAGAAGTTGGTTAGCACATTCCAACAGATGAGAGAATGACATGTCAGGCTTAACAAGCACTGGCCCTTAATGGGTTTCCAAGGTTCTTGGTACACATGAGTGATGAAAAGAACAAGACTCTTCCAAAGGTCCACTTATATCTGTATAAAACATGACTGTGTGGGTGTCTTAGATGACTTTCTACATGAATATATTATATTTCTCATTCATTCTATCCACTGATTACCCATAAGAACAATGTTTGGGAATCAATTTCTTGTTAATCAGTTGTTGTACTAGTGTAGTTGAATAGGGTGTTCTAAAATATCTTTAACAAATTACAAATATTTAATATTTAGCTGAACATAGGGGGAAAAGCATTTAGATACTACAAAAAAGAAAAGGAAACATTTCTTGAGAGGCACTTTCGACCTAGTCCAAAAAAAACATGCTAAAGTTTTTGATATAAGAAGACACAGGGCTCAAGACTTGTATGGAATCAGGTGGTTCTCTAACTCGGCAGTAGACAGTCCAATTTTCAAACAACGAAATAGAAGAATCGAAGTTGGCACTCACCATTTCCTAAAAGCAGTCTTTATTTCAAGCACAAGCGTTTTTTTGCGGGAGGGAAGGAATACAGCAGGAGCCAACGGTCCGTTTCACTCTATCTAACCACTTATTCCTGCCTAGCTGGTCGGCCTTCTCACATGAAATTAAATTGAGTGCAACATGTAAAACAAAGAGTTTCATTGGCCGCGTACTATGGAGGGCAGGTAACAGAAATTAACTCTCATGATGACATATACACACGAAGCACACACAATGGTGAAATATAATATGTTAAAGAGGAACTGTCAACTCTAAAAACTGCACTAGGAGCTGCTTACTAAGCAGCTCCAAGTGCTACAGCATATGCCGCAGTGTTAGCGCAGCTAGCGTTATCGGAAACCTCAGATAACGCTAACAAACACCGCAGTGCTGTACAAGTGAAACCGTCAGACTGCGCTGTATTCATGAAGGGGCGGTCGGAGGCGATGCCTTTCCCCTGGACCGCCCTCCTACTCCATAGGCCAGCGGTGACTGCCAAGCTTCGCACGAAAGTCACCGCCCCTAATAATCCCACCTCCTCATGAATATGCCTGACCTTACCGCGAGTTCCAGCGTTTTCAATTGTACAGCGCTGCAGTGCTTGTTAGCGTTATCTGAGGTTTCAGATAACGTTAGCAATGTAACACTGTGGCATATGCGGTAGCACTAGGAGCTGCTTAATTTAGTAAGCAGCTCCTAGTGCAGTTTTAGAGGTGACAGTTTTTAGAGGTTAAATATACAAACTTGATATGCACATACATATTATAACTTCTGAAATGCAAAAACTTCAACAAGAAGAGATCAGCATAAGAATGAAAACAAACGACATTCAAAATATTGAGAAGGCATGTTCTCTAGATGGATGTGAGCAGATGGCATATAAGGATTATTTTATGGATAATAAAAATACCAATTTAGTTCTGTAATAAAAGTTTAGTTACAAAAAGACCCCCATCACGTTTTTATCGGGCATGCCGAATGGTCCCATGGCATTAGTTTTCATTATCCAGGATTATTAGCTTATCAGTAAGATTCATTGTATCATCTTTATGTGGACGATGTGTTCATCGTATGGTCGGGTACAAAAGATGAATTCTTGCAAATGGACCGTCTCCTCCAGTGGGCTCCTGCTGTATTCCTTCCCTCCCTCAACAAACGCTTTTAATGTACTTGAAATAAAGACTGCTTTTATGAAATGGTGAGTGCCAACTTTTGTTTTTTGTTTTTATTTTGTTGTTTGAGTATTTAGATTATAAATTTCAACCAACAAAAGGGATCTGTGATGTAGGTGGATGTAGCAGATTTATCTGTTGAACAAGAAAATTCTCAGTTAATTGGTTTGTATCGCATGCAGGGTTCACAGTTGATTTTCATCCAATTATAACTGTATGTTTGGTGTAGAGGGGTCTTCAGCCATATGTGTGTATTCAGAAGTTTCCATAATTCTGATGTCCAGCTGATTTTATTATTTTAACCGTATTTATTTATGACTTGAAGAGGAGATTGAGGAATCATCACTGCTGTTATCTTCTAAATCATTTTTACGCCTTCCTGTTCCTTCCTCTTGTAGACAGCTTAGGCTTGCCCCCCAGATTCGCCCCCAAGTGCGCATCAAGTAGCTTCCCCCTTTAGAGAGCGGGTGCATCACTAGATCATATAACAAGGGTCTAGAGCTACAGCTGACGCATCAGATTAAAGTGATGTGCATTCGCCATTCTGCAACTTGGGACAGAGTTCTAGTAGTGCAGGGAATGGGTGACATCGGTACAGAATGATCTAGTGATTGCATCACGTGAAGCACATCCTTACACATCCGTGTAATAAACTTAACTCTACTGGGTCTTAGGTTCAGCCTTGTAAGAAGAGGAAGAAGTGCATACAATGCTACCACTTTAACCATTTGTGTTTTGTTTTTCAGTCTCTTGCTGCTAAATACCCCGGAATTCTCTTGTACAAAGTTGATGTGGATGAGGCAGCTGTAAGTTACTGCAATACATATTTTTTTACATTCTGCATAAACACAGTATTTTCATGGATTTTTCACTGCACCTACAGTCCTTTGTGTTTCCACGTCCACCTTTAAATTATGCCACCTTCTACATTATCATGATGGTGTTTACACAGTCTGCGATGCAAGTTATAATATGTCCTTTGCCAGTGGATATTGCCCGCTGTTGTGCTGCAGGGAAGAAGGCTTGAAGCGCTGAAACGTACATTGGGGCAGCAAAACAGCTAGCAATATCCATTGCTAAAGGAGATTTGCTAAAGTGTTGCTAACTGTGTAAGCACTTTGTTACTATAAAGCAGACTAGTGTATCCTTTTATTGTGCCTCTCATTTGTCTTCCTTATAAACACACTTTATGGAACGCCATTAGTAGTGCTCATTGTGTTGGGATAAATTTATCCTTCTTCAATTTGTATTTAGATGTTATCATTGCATTATCAATAATTATTAATTTATTTATTTTTTTCGGTATGTGCCCCTTTCTTTTGTGTTATTAGATGGTCATGCTCACTGCATTAAATATTACTATTTCACCCGGCTAGCTATATTTGGTTGTGTTATTGATTTTGGACAGTTTAAGGTACTTTAACCCTTGTTGACTATTATGTGTAATGGATGGATTTACAGAAGACTGGATTCATATTTCATTTGTTAAGCACAATAATTGGGGGAAATTTACCTTCAGTCTTCTTACAATAACACTTAATAGAATTCTTAGTAAATGATCTGCTATTCTGTTTCCTAATATAATCCATCATTGATTTGTTCTCTGTATGTGAGTCATTCTTTCATGTTTTGCAGGAAATATCTGCTCAATGTGGTATAAGGGCCATGCCAACGTTTCAATTTTACAAGTGTGGAAAAAAGGTATGTGAAGATGTACTTAACACTTTAACCCTTCACCACTGTCAGTCTTAAGCCAGTGTATCACAGTTGCCATATTGGGGCAGGATCCCTAGGAGCTCTCGCATGTCTCCTTGTTAGGGCCACTGCGATGCTTAGGTGTGCTTTGAAGCAGGGGCACCTTAGCATGAGAAGCACAAGCACTTCCTTTCCATACTACTTCTATCCATGCACTCTGCCCCTGCCCTCTTGCTTCAAGGATGCAGCAGCGTCCTTTGGGGCAGAAAGCCCAAAACTCTGCTTTATTCTAATGTCAGACTACAGCACAAAACATAACCCAAAGATTCCACCTGTATACAGACTAACTACAGAAAGTACTGGCTGCAGTTACGCAGAAAGTTTACTTTAACCCCAAAATGAAACATAAAGGATGAAAAGTATGTAATCTAGTAAATTACTTTATTAACAAAAAACATAAAGTTTTTAGAATAAAGAAATATTTTGTTATATTTTTATTGTTTAACTATGTGAAAATATATATATATAATTTTTTTTTTAATTATTTTTTATTATTTTTTCTATTCCTCACACATTATTAAGAAACAAAAAGCTTCATACATTGGGTATTGGGTAATAATTTTGTGGAATGATACTTTCCATAAAATTTTTACATCCTCTATGTCTACTTGGGTAAAACTTTAGTCACATAAACTAATATCTGCTTTATAAGGAAAATCTACCATCATGATAAACCTGGGATACCACTCATATATCCAGACACTGTGACTGTGGTAATATTCTTATATTTGTTATCTATGGCCTTCTTCACTCTCAAATCCTTCTCAAAATTATTGTAATGAGCCTGAAAGGCACTGGGGCCTGAAAATTTACAAGTTTTTACATTTTTCTGGAGCACTTCACCCCTCCCATTGTGTGAGATTATATCAGGCATTGGGATGGGGAGGGAAGTACTGGGGGAAATGGTCTAAAAGTTTTTGAAGCAAGAGCACTCAGGTACTCTGGTAACACTCCACCCCAGCCCTTCAGGTTCAGTAGCATTTTTTGAAAAGTTGATATTACAAGGAAGGAGGCCATGGATAACAAATATAAGAAGATCAGTCACAGTGCCTGGATCTATGAGTAAGTGTTCCTGGTTTATTATGCTTAATTTTGATGGTAGATTTCCTTTTAAGACAATCCCCCCCCCCCCCCTCCTTGTCAGAGAAAGGGTTTGAAAATATCTAACGATAGCACAGACACAAATAGAGGAATTCACCATTGATGTGGGTGATGGGCAGTGTCATCCTTATTCCTACGCAGAAGTGCCCGTATAACACATTTATGCACACAATTGCACCATGCTGGAAACTAGTTAGGCAGTGTCCAAACTCGGTGGGTGGCCTAGTAAGCCAATTCTTGGAGACCAAACCTTTTCAGCTGATTGACCTATCTATCACATTTCAATATCAACCACTTACATAGTTTAGCTTCTACACATGAATTCTAGGAATGATGTATTTAAATAGCCTACTATGTACTACACTCTGCCATCTCTCCTATCTTGGAAGGTGGGAGAATATGCAAAGTTTTCCAAAATTGGATAAGGAAAACCATGCCACTTTTAGCTACCTTGATATCAAGTAAACATCTGTCTAACATGGTGCAACCATTCAGTTTGCGTTCAGGAAGGGCCTTGACTCAGAAGACACACTAATTCATCTTCTGCAAATGCCTTGTTACGCATAGTTTTTCAATGTATGTAGTGCGTTCAACACAATCCAGCCAGGCATCTTGTGAGCAAAGTTGGACAAAATGCTGCAAGTCTTGTTAGTTGTGTTTATGACTATTTGTCAGGCAGGCCATAATGAGCCATGATGAACGGACTTAATATAGAAAAAACAAAAGAGCTGGTCATTGACTCCGAAAATGTAACTACAGTTGACATTCTGATTAAAAAAAAAAGCAAAATCTGCTTCTGGAACAATAGTAATTCAATGATGATTTATTATTAATTGTATGCCTTACACTCTACAGGTTGATGAACTATGTGGAGCTGATCAGGATAAGCTTGAATCTATCATCATGAAGTTGACTTCCTCATGAAGAACCAATCTAGAAAACCTCTTTATTGATTCCTGTTTTCCTGCAGCCTTGTATTTAGCCCAAATCTCCATATCCCAGGAACCAATACATTTTTCTTGGTGGAACAACAATCTTCCTCCATGTTAGAGTATTGTGACCACTAGCAGTTTTCAAAATATAGTGCTTGACAATCCCTGTACACTGTGGCATGTTATCTGGCTGATAAACAAAATTGTATGTGTCATGTGATTTATATGCATAACTGCTTTTTCCTTGCCTTACGTTCACACATGTTCAGATAACTAGAGGCAAACTGATATGCAAATGTTCTTCAATATTAGATCTTATCAGTAACTTCAGCTGGTGTCAAAGCAAGGACAGTAATGGGCATAACTTGTCATTTCAGAGGAGTTGAGCACTATTTATTGAAAACCAACAAACCCCTTTTAATTTGTAGCACTTTGCGCCCCAATAACTTCACAATATTCTGTTTCAGAGGGCTTTTACACAAAATGTTTCAGAATGCTTATCTGCATTAAAAATGTTTGGCCACCATATGTCATGATCTTTTGTAGGATAAATTCAATATACTGTAAAGAAATAATTGTGGGGCTAGGAATGGGGAACAGAAAAAAAAAAGAATCTATACATACATTCCTTTGTCTCCCTGTACTCAGGAAAAAACCCTCTATGAAATTGTCAGGTATTGCTACGATCAGTGCAGCAACTTGTGTCATATCCTAGTCAGGATCAATGGAGGGTGTGGATTTAGGAATTATTTCCTGGCAAATACAAGCAATTTTATCTTTAAAGTAGGTGGCCAGAGTGAAGAGTATCATAAAGTCTTTTGGGGTTGTTGCAGAGGGAGAATATTAGATTAGTGAAACTCACCTTTTTAGCAGGGAAAGAGCCTGCAGATGTGCGCAGTCTTCTCCACAGACATTAGTCGAGAAGACAACGCATTTTGTCTGTGTGCCGAGGTTGCCTTTCTGTTTTGAAAATTTTGGATATCTCATCCTGGGGAGCTTATGACAGTACGATTATAAGGGTTAGTATCCAGGTTTGGATGGGTGAAGTTTGCAAGGTTTCTGTGAGTTGGTGAGTATCAATGGCATGTTGGTTCCGGTATGTACAGTGGGTGGGTGGATGGATTTGGTGAAGGTTATGGTCTGAATGTGGAAAGGAAGAGTTGGTAAAATTAGATATTAAAGTCGGCAGAAGACCAATTCAAGGTTGTTTCCCTCTTTTATGAGTTGGAAAATCAGAGTTGTGAAAGACCTAGAGAAGTAGTTAGTGATGAGAACTGAAAGTAGGGGAAATTGGAGTGTTAATAGGGTTGTTGGTCTCCCATTATGATGAGTGGCATCTCACAGGATAGAAAGTGAGGGAGCCAAGAGGCCTGGTGTAAAAACTTACATCCTCGTCCTTTACTCTAGGGGTTGGCAACGTCCTTATTATCCTCAGAGACCATCGGTATAGTTTAAAATAATGTCTTTATAAAGATATGCATATGAGCAGAAGGCGCTCCGGCCACATCCGAGTCAGAGAGCCTTCTGCTCTGGTGACCTTCCCGGAACGCCCTCTTCTCATATGCATATTTTTATAAAGACATTTTTTACACTATTCCAGACATCCCCTAGAGCAGACTAGAGTAAAAGATGTAAAAAAAAATATACATATATTCTTTGTGTCTATATGATACTAAATTTATTTAGTTTTTATAATGTTTTCATACTTTTACAAAAATGAAAGCCTCCTGTACAAGAAAAAAAATGCCATCTTCTGCGCTAATTACTTTTTCATACATATATCAGACGCATAGAGCTAAGGAGTTTATCGTTTCTTTAACCACTTCATTACGGCTTTCTTGCCAAGCTATTTTTTTTCAGTTTTAGAAATTGAATTATGTAACAGCAAATAACTTTTACATTTTTAATTCAACATGCATACATTATATTTTTCACAATATTTTTTTCAGGACACATTAGACTATTTTATGCAATTCATCTTTTATTTTACCAAAAAAAAAGACAAGTTTGTTTTGGAAACCATTCCCTTACACCTGCTCTATGTAAATCAATGGCATTTGTATAATTTATTTGCTAGTTTTGTTCACCACAATACATAGATTCCTAGAGAACGTTATGGATTCCTATTATACATGTTGTAGGACCCCAAAACGTTACAAATGCCCTCAAAGTGAATTTCTGAAGGGTGCATCCTTTGTGCCTGCTTTCAATCTGGCACCTTAAAACGTCTTGAATTAGCTCTTGTGAGCATGTGTATTGAGAGCAGGAAGAGATCTAGGCCTTTCTCAGTACCTGCTGCCTAATCCAAGCCAAATTATATACTAAGTGCCTGTATGTAAGGCATATAGGATAAAGCAGTGGACTTTAGGGACCCGGGATAGTGTGGAGGAAAGATTATGGGGCACATTTACTTACCTGTCCTCGTCATAATCCCCGATCCGGAATGTCAGACGATCATAGATTGTGCCGCGAGCGTGCGCCAGATATCCTGCATGTGTTGCTCCCCGCTGAGGCCCACTGGAGTTCACCTTCTTCCCGGTGCATGTAAGTGCATGGATTGCGACACAATTTAAATGTTAAATCCCATGCTTGGTCCGAAGCAGTCAGATCGTCAGACGGCCCGACCCCCCCCCCCAATTTGTATTGAATGAAAGCCAGTGCTGATGCGCCAAAATTTGATTGTGTGCTCCGAAAACCCCTGCTAAATGCGGAGCAAAACAGAAATCGTCGGAATATCTGACTATAGTGCGATCCACGGACCCTCAGTAAATGAGCCCCTATGAGTTCTGTTTTGTCCATGTTAAGTTGTATAAAACATGAAAAGAAGGAGGATATGGCTGAAGAGAGGATATATCTGGACCAGAAATACAGATCAGTGTCATCTGAACAGCAGTGATATTGGAAGCCATGGGACTTAATTTTGTGTCCCAGGCCATGAAGAACTTAGCGTCTGCAGCAGGAGAGAATGGTCAACAGATTCAAAGGCAGAGGACAGATCAAGGATGAGGAGAACAGAGTAGTAGTTATTTTGTTATAGTTATAATTTATGCATATTCTGTTCATTAAGAATAGTAAGTAAGAAGAGGGGGTTGTATTGAAATAGCCTTATTGTAAGGATGGATATTATGAGCTACTGGAGAATATTGGTGCAAAGGAAGTTGTCAGAACACATTGGCACAATACTCTTGAGGAACACCGTCAACAGATAAACTGCAGCACAGTGGTTGAGATGCCAACAAGAGATGAGAAGTCAGGAACCACGGAGATAGACACACACAATGCTGAATCTGCTCTAGTGAGGAGCATCAACTGAGGTGACCTGCTAACATCTGCAGACTGACTGTAGGATCTACCCATTATTAATACTACTTGCCGTTGTAGTGTGTGCACCGTCAGCGACATGTCACGGTCTGACCACGCACACAATATGATGTCAGTGGCAGCTGATGTCCTAGTTTGTGCCTGGCGCTCGGACCTGCTGCTGCCTAAAGTAAGGAGAGGACCTGCGGGGTCATCGGAAAGGTGAGTATTGACTTTATTGTTTTTTTTACTGTAGTATAAGCCGGGTTTGGGTCTTTTAACGCAATTTTTGTGCTGAAAAACTCGTCTTATATGCGTGTATATACGGTAAATGATGAAAAGCTTTGCAACATTTGATACCCAATTTCACCTGAGTTTGCCAATACCCCATATGTGGTGATTAGTGTCATTCGCAGCAGATTTATATGGTTACATTGTACAGGCTATAAATTTTTTTTGTGGACATATGAGGGCTTATTTTTTGTTTGATGACATACACTCAACAAATACTTCATATTGGGTGTCTATAGCTTATTTATGAGACTTTATCGACTATTTTAAGGTGGACACAAAATAATCAATTTTTGTTTTAGTGCTTTTTATTTGTCCACTCGCAGCATCATAAAAATAATATGTTATATTTATTCTCTGGTTCACTATGATTACGGCAATGCCTCATTTATATAGTTTTTTTTTTTTTAATCTTTGCCCAATTTTACTGTTCATAAACAATACTGGAGAAAATTGCATTTTTTTTATTATCACTAACTGCAGGTTAGTAATATTACATCCATTTGCAGGAAGGGGTTAAAGGAAAGCTACCATCAAAATTAAGCATAAAACAGGGACTCTTAGATGCAGGGACTTTAACTGTGGTAATCTTCTTATATTTGTTATCCATGACCTCCTTACTTCTAAAATCAACATTCACACTTATGTTAAAGAACCTGAAAGGCTCTGGGGCATTACCATAGTACCCCACAGTGCTGTAGATTCATAGGCTGTTACATGTTTCACCCAACCCACTGCTCTCTCCCTCTGTTTGTGTAGTCTAGCAAAAGCAGGAAGCGCTGAGCGAAAGGAAATGATAAAATAATCTGCAACACCACCAACTCTAATGGGTCATCTCAAAGGCACATTTAATTTCAAAAGACAAATAAAATTTAGATAAAAAGTATCAAATTAGCACAGTAGATGCGGGGCCCTCAAAACTAACATGTACTATCAATGTGCATATCTTATACTCATGTAAACAAAGTAGTTTGCTTTACAATATACATCTAAAATGTACAGAAAAGTATTAACTGTGAAATAAATCGTAAATATGTTAGTCTTTCTGCATAGTCCAAATCATAGTTCTTGTACCTCTCCCATTGTATCTTCTCACTTCACGTATGAATTTCACAATACTCGGTTACCATTGCTTGCTTACCATTGTGGGCTAGGTCTTCTATAAATATACAGAATTTAGATATAGTTATAGTATATAGTATACATATATAGTTCAATACAGCTTCTTTTTGTCCAAACAAGTGTCCGGTAATTTCCTCGTCTCTTCCAGTTCAGAGGTGGAATTGAGTCTTGGTTACAGAGCTAGAGAGAGGTTGTCTGGCGCATGCGCAGTGTCCTTAGACTTGCTGTGATCAGTAGTGCCACAATACTGATATCATTTTTAGGCAAATAATACCAGCTGGATGATTAATTTTCTGTGTTGGAATTATCTTTCACAACGCTTTGCCCCAATTTATTATGCTTGTTATTCGCCCTGCAGATTTTTATTAATAAATAAGCAACAAACAATCGAGACAATCGTATGCAAGCAGTCCAGATAGTAAAGGGAGCAGAATATATACAGGGATCAATGTGCAAGGTCCAAACTAAGTTCAAAACCTCTGTTCCTCTGTGTTGACTTCAATTATATATTAGTAAATATACAAGACATACAAGTAAACAAAAAGATTAGTTTCAATACACAACACAAACCCCACTGTAGACTACATTTGTGTCATGTCTTTAAAAAAATTTTTGTATTTTTTATTTTAATCTTTTTATTTAGTTTTTGTATTTCTTTGACATAAACCTTAATAGATATAATGGATGTGAAATGGCAGTATTACATTCTGTGTTTTATATATTAACTCACCATGTTTTCCAAATTGCTATTACATGATTATATACACTCACCGGCCACTTTATTAGGTACACCTGTCCAACTGCTCGTTAACACTTAATTTCTAATCAGCCAATCACATGCCGGCAACTCAGTGCATTTAGGCATGTAGACATGGTCAAGACAATCTCCTGCAGTTCAAACCGAGCATCAGTATGGGGAAGAAAGGTGATTTGATCCCTTTGAACATGGCATGGTTGTTGGTGCCAGAAGGGCTGGTCTGAGTATTTCAGAAACTGCTGATCTACTGGGATTTTCACGCACAACCATCTCTAGGGTTTACAGAGAATGGTCCGAAAAAGAAAAAACATCCAGTGAGCGGCAGTTCTGTGGCGGAAATGCCTTGTTGATGCCAGAGGTGAAAGGAGAATGGGCAGACTGGTTTGAGCTGATAGAAAGGCAACAGTGACTCAAATCGCCACCCGTTACAACCAAGGTAGGCAGAAGAGCATCTCTGAACGCACAGTACGTCGAACTTTGAGGCAGGTGGGCTACAGCAGCAGAAGACCACACCGGGTGCCACTCCTTTCAGCTAAGAACAGGAAACTGAGGCTACAATTTGCATAAGCTCATCGAAATTGGACAGTAGAAGATTGGAAAAACGTTGCCTGGTCTGATGAGTCTCGATTTCTGCTGCGACATTCGGATGGTAGGGTCAGAATTTGGCGTCAACAACATGAAAGCATGGATCCATTCTGCCTTGTATCAACGGATCAGGCTGGTGGTGGTGGTGTCATGGTGTGGGGAATATTTTCTTGGCACTCTTTGGGCCCCTTGGTACCAATTGAGCATCATTGCAACACCACAGCCTACCTGAGTATTGTTGCTGACCATGTCCATCCCTTTATGACCACAATGTACCCAACATCTGATGGCTACTTTCAGCAGGATAATGCGCCATGTCATAAAGCTGGAATCATCTCAGACTGGTTTCTTGAACATGACAATAAGTTCACTGTACTCAAATGGCCTCCACAGTCACCATATCTCAATCCAATAGAGCATCTTTGGGATGTGATGGAACGGGAGATTCGCATCATGGATGTGCAGCCACAAATCTGCGGCAACTGTGTGATGCCATCATGTCAATATGGACCAAAATCTCGGAGGAATGCTTCCAGCACCTTGTTGAATCTATGCCACGAAGAATTGAGGCAGTTCTGAAGGCAAAAGGGGGTCCAACCCGTTACTAGCATGGTGTACCTAATAAAGTGGCCGGTGAGTGTATAATCAGTGTCGGACTAAAGTACCTTGGGCCCACCAGAGAAAATTATTTTGGGGGGGCCCACTCTTCATGTAATTGAGAGACTACCAGACTACTCCTAATTGAAGTAGTTGGCGGATTTATTAGAATCATCTAACATTAGATACAGGGCCATAACTAAGCTCCGTACATAACTGCAGCATTCAGCCAAGTTCACTATACACATCAGAATTACAGTAATACAGCAACAAAATATGCTCCATACAAATAGAAAAAAAGCTTTTTTAGAACAACACAGATGACATACGGGCACTGCGATCCCTGGGTAGGGAACAGGTGGTTGTAAATCTACTAACTTATTAAAATAAGACACAAGAACAAAATCTAAACGGTGCTAAAAAAATGTCCGTAGCAGCAAACGGTGCATATATAGCGGTCATATACTATGTCTACAAAGGGTCTGCAGAGTATTATCACACTAACCACTATATGGGTGGATATAGCACTGTGCAGCAATAGTCACCGGACAATACAGATCTGACATCACTCCCGGCATGTCTGTATGAGTATGTCAGTCAATGTTTTGCTGTGTACAGTGGCTGTAGCTCTTTAACCCCTTCCTGACGTGTGCCCTAACAGTATGGCGCACGTCGGGAGAGGGAGGACAGAGAAGGATGACACCACACACCAAAAAAGTTATTAGCACCAGAAGATGGCAAAATGAAGAATTTCATTTCATTTTTGTAAATGTATGAAAACATTATAAAACCTGTATAAATGTAGTGTCCCTGTGATCACACCGACCCAAAGAATAAAGTAGACCTGTCATTTGGGGCGCACAGTGAAAGCTGTAAAATCCAAGCCTAATAGAAAACGGAGCAAATGCATTTTTTTCACCAATTTCACTGCATTTGGAATTTTTTTCCCGCTTCCCAGTACATGGCATGGAATATTATACATCATCACTATGAAGTGCAATTTGTTACCCAGAACACAAGCCGTCACACAGCTATTTACATTGAAAAATAAAGAATTTATAGATTTTTGAAGTTGGGGAGCAAAAAACAAAAAGAGCCAGGTCCTTAAGGGGTTGAGTAAAAGTCTTATTTTTCCTCATAGAAGTCACAGCACATAATAGATGCTGCAGGATTGTGAGTTATGAGGTAATACCAGCACTCGCTCTAAATTTTACTTTCATCTTCTTCTATGACCTAGCCCTCCATGGCAGTTTCTCTTCATAAACAGTATAAAAGTATCCCAAAGTAGGCAATATTACAATGATGACACCTCTGTAGCCAGTATCCTTATCATGGGCAGTACAGTCACAGCCCCCCCCCCCAGTTCAGTCACAGGGCAACCCCCCCCCCAGTACATTTACAGGGCAACCCCCCCCCCCAGTACATTCACAGGGCAACCCCCCCCCCCAGTACTGTCACAGCCCCCCCAGTACATTCACAGAGAAACCCCCCAGTACAGTCACAGGGCCAAGTCACAACCCCCCCCCCTGTACAGTCGCAGGGTCCCCCCAGTACAGTCGCAGGGCCTCCCCCTCAGTACAGTCACAGGGGCTCCCACCCAGTACAGTCACAGGGGCTCCCACCCAGTACAGTCACAGGGCCTCCCACCCAGTACAGTCATAGGGCCCTCCACTCTGTACAGTCACAGGGCCCTCCCCTCCATACAGTCACAGGGCCCTCCCCTGCGTACAGTCACAGGGCCCTCCCCTCTGTACAGTCACAGGGCCCTCCCCTGCCTACAGTCACAGGGCCCCCCTTGTCCCTACAGCTAGCATTATGACCCCAAGGTCCCCCCCTACAACTGCCATTATAGTTACAGGGCCCCCTTCCTCCCACAGCTGCCATTACTGCGTCCCCTCTCCTCCCAGAGTTGCAATTATAGGTCCCCTTCTCCCCCGAGAGCTACAATCACAGGTACCCGACCCCCCCTCCCTGGGAGCTGCCACTAAAGGGCCCTCCCCCAGTGCTTTCATCAAAGGGCCTCCCCTCCCCCACAGCTGCCATCAAAGGGCCACACTCCCACACAGCTGCCATCAAAGGGCCCCCCTCCCCAAGAGCTGCCATCAGAGGGCCCCCCTGCCCCAAAGCCTTCCATCAAAGGCACCCCCTCCTCCAGAGCCTGCCATCAAAGACACCCCCTCCCCGGAGCAGCCATTAAAGTCCCCCCCTCTCCCGGAGCATCCATCAAAAAACCCACCGGTTCGCCCAGAGCTGCCGTGAGGCGGCCATCCACCTCTGGTCCACAATTGCAGGTCGGAGGATGTTGAAGGGTGGACGCTGTCACGCGCGCCCCTCTGTCAGGCGCCGCGCACTCCCGCCATTACCGCAAGAGCTGCGGCACCCGCAAGACCGCGCTCTGATGCCAGTGGCGGTGCTCGCGTAGAATATTGTTGTACGCAGCGCATCTCTGCCAGCGGCCCTGCTGGGGAGTGTCCGATTCCCGGCTGTTATCAGGTGCTGACGGAAACAGCGTCCGCCAGCGCCTGATGGCCCCGGCAGCTCAGCTCATAATCTTTTCTAAAGTCAGTGTCGGTACTTGGGGCCCACCGGAGGTTTCTCCGGTAATCCGGTGGGCCAGACCAACGCTGTATATAATTGAACTCAGCTCATCAAGCATAAGACATAACCAAGCCTCAATTCCACCTCTGAACCAGAGGATACTTACGTGTAGTACACAGCAACACAAGGAGAGTGTTAGACGCTTATTTGGACAAAAAGGAACAATATCTTTACACCTATTTAAGTTTTGTATCTTTATATAAAACTTACCCCACAATTGTAAGCCACCTAGTATTATAAAATTCATTCATCCAGTGAGAGTTATAAAGTGTTTGTGTTATCATTTGTATTTTATAGAAAAAGGCCAAGAAAACAAAAATTCTGCAGGGGTAGGTTAAATTTGGAGCACAGATGTATGCTATTTATTTCACAGTTTTTTATTTCACAGGTTATTTCACAACCTAGTGGCTTGAGGGCAGCTGGATTATCCTGTTTCTGAGTGACTGGCTTTAGCGCAGCCTAGCGCTAACTTGGTCATGGTGGCTTGGCAAGGAGAAACTGGTGGGAAGGCAAGGAGAAACTGCTCTGTAGATCCGGGAAGTCTATTATCTCCCTTGATTGATAATCCACTATGTCTGCAAATCTAAATAAGCATTTATCGTGCCACGGCTTGACCATATGTCCTTCCAGGCTGGACCGCAGTCCGGGGTTAAAGAGGAAGGAAGTCATTGGAGAGCGGGCTGACTGCAATTGAAATTTTGAGAAGCAGTAGTTCCAAATTGATCTAGTGTGTGTCATGGGGCCTAGCAATCTGCTGGGTGGAGGGGTGGGGGCCGTGGCCCATAGGAAGGCATTAGGGTGAATCGGGGCAATTTCTCCAACTCCATCCATTTAGTGTATGACTATAAGGTGGACCAGGCTGGTATCCTTCTCAGATGCGTGGCCCAGTAATATTTAAGCATGTCGGGGAGTGCTAGCCCGCCCCTGTCTTTTGCAGGGTCAATATTTGCCTAGATAATCTGTGACGTTTGTGCCGCCAAATAAATTGTAGCAGAGAGTCCTGGAATGTCCCTAATATGCGTAGGGGGATTGGAACCGGAAGGGTTTCACAGAGTCTAATATAAACTACACATCTGGGTGGTGAAAAGTTCAGACATTCAACAGGGACCTTGTGACAGGAAAGGATTGACAATTATTCAAACATCAGTTAACATTAGTCAATGTAAACTTTCCATTCTCAGGCAGATACGGTGACAGGGCATTATGCTCTATAGCCAGTAGGTCTTAATACGTACTAAGGGCTTAATACACATTCTTGATGGCAATGGATAGGTTATTAAAGGCAATTTAAGGAAGTGCCCACTAAGAGTGCAGGGTTAGGTTGGTGATAAACATTTTAAATGTATATCGTAATTCTAACTATTTTATTGTTTACGTTAATATAAGATCTACACATTCATTGTGCATGTTATTTGTGCGGTCTCCGCTTCTACTGAGTAAATATCAAATTTGATACTTTTTATCTATATTTTATTATGATTTAATGTGTCTTTTGAAAAAAATTAAATGTGTTTTTGAGATGACCCATTACAATTGGTGGTGTTGCAGATTATTTATTTTATCACTACCATGTTACAATTTTTTGCCCTGATACTGGGTTCAAATATAGCACCCACCCTTTCTCCATATTTGGTAAAAGTGAAGCTCTCCTTATATTTCTGTACTATTTAGGGTGAAAGGGAGACCTGCTCTTCTCATTTAAAAAGCCTGTGAAGCTGCAGCAATGAGGGGCTATAACCTGCGCCAAGATCCTGACAATATAGTGGCCCCAGACTCCCTGTCTCTATGTACATGACTCTATATTCTTTTTTTTGTTGTTGAACCTTGGCTATTATGAATTTTTCATAATATTAACAAATTGCCATTTACTATAATATATTCAGCATTAAATTATAGTTTCGGTTATGTCTTTTCTGGAATGACAGGCCCGAGTATTTTAAAACACTCACTTGTGTGAAACTGGCCTTAGATTAAGTACTTTACCTGAGCGACAATAGCAAGCCAGGAGGGGACCTCCTAATGTGGCTTCATTAGGTCAGAAGTATCCATCTGCTTAATATTATAGCACATGCTATCAGACCTGCAAAACAAGATGGCCACAGGTTATCTTTAGGTAGCAACACCGTGTCACATTCACAAATTCTCAGGGCTAGGCACCACAGTTTTCTCGTAAACATTGCTCCTCCCATTTTTGTAAACTTCTGAGGAACTGGACAATTAGAAGGGATTGTCTCAGCCCTTCAGGTTTCATGTAGTCTGTAAAAATTCTAAACAACCACAAGGTGTCAGTATAACATCCTAAGTAAAACATACTTATCAATACGTTTACCAGCCTAACATTCAAGTTTTTACTCTCTTTTCAAAATGGTACCCTGTTCCAAAGTGACTGAAACCCCCCGGCAGCAGGTTGTTCAGATGAAGGACAAAAGGGTAACCCTGTCAGCCATAGCAAGAGAAGTTAGTCATTCCAAGTTTGTGATTCCTAAAATATTGCATCTTTATAACTTCACTAACTCATTCAAGTCCCCCATGTAGGCTGGTCACCCTCAAAAAAAAAAAAATAGTGAAGAGCATCTTTACTGAGGAGAGTGTTGTGTGGACAGAGGAGAAGTGGTCCACAATTTTAATGTATTTGCTTTGTCAACAAACTGGGGAAATACTAGACCCAAAGTCTGTAAAGAAGTCAGTGAAAGATGGTGGAGGAACTGTTATGGTTTGGGGAATGCAAGTGTGTAACCTTCTTCAACAACACAATGGGGGTCATTTACTAAGGGCCCGATTTCCTTTTATCCCGACGTGTACCTGAATTGCCCCGGGATTTTGGCGCACGCGATCGTATTGTGGCGCATCGGCGCTGGCATGCACGCGACGGAAATCGAGGGGCGTGGCCGAACGAAAACCCGACGTATACGGAAAAACCGCCGCATTTAATAACTGAAAATGTGTCGCTTGGGAAGCGCTTACCTTCACCTGGTCCAGCTCGGTGTATTCCGGTGCGTTCCGATGCTTTTCAGCGCAGCAGCGCCACCTGGTGGACGGTGGAGGAACTACCTTCATAAATCCCGTCCGGACCCGAATCCTGTTCAGAGAACGCGCCGCTGGATTGCGAATGGGCCGGGTAAGTAAATCTGCCCCATTATGTGCTTGCATTCTTAGTTCAATCAGACAGCAATTTTCATGCAGGACAATACCCCATGTAATACAGCAAAATGGGAAAAGCAGTTTCTTGAAACAGAAAACATTTAAACAATGAAAATGGCCAGCCTAGAGTCCTGATCTAAACCCAATAGAAAACCGCTGGAAAATCCTTGGTGACAGAGTTATGGCCAAGTAACCGACAACAGTCATAGAACTGTGGAAGAGACTGGAAGAAGATTAGACCAAAATCATTATTGATGTCATGTGGCCACAGATGTGCTGACGTCATTCAAAGCAAAGGCCTGTGCACTTCCTACTGATTGGTGAATGATGTAACCTTCAGAATTTGTTTGTAATCTTTCCCTGTGCTACAGTCATTCCTATTCTCTAATTATGATCATGATGTTTTTTTTCATAATAAATGTTTTATGTTGAGATACTTTGGTTATTTTGTAAAACACTGTTCTATAGGTTTACACCGCCAAATGTTGATTAATGGAGACTAACCAGAAGCCAGGGTCTAGATGTCAGGAGCCACAAGGGGGGGATGGTGGGTCATCAACTGTTTGCCGTGGTACTTGGGGTCCTTCTCCGTGCAGAACGAACAATGGGCAGGAAGCTGGGTCCTCGTCTTTCTGGGCAGGATGCCATGTTTTCAGCTGTTTCAGCCGGGACACTGGCTCCTCCAATGCTCAGGCAAAATGCTGGGCTTTGGATCAATGGAAGTGCAGATGCCAAGCCTTGGGTTTAGGGAGCCGCCAACACTGGGCAGGAGGAAGTCTTGGACATGTGTTTTAGCCACCAAGCCGCCGATCCTCCACCGTGTCGATCTCGGGTCCACAGGTCACAACTAGGTCACCATTGCGCCGTGACGTGAGTTGGCCCACATTCCCAAAGAGCTGGTGGGGATAGGATGGGATAAAAGGGGGGACAATGCCGGAGCACAGCATACAGACAGCTACCTATCCCGGCACCATTGTGCCAATGGATACAAGCTTTTTAATGTTTTTAACTTAATAATTCTATATAAATAAATTATCAAAATAATAATGATAAAATGATTTGCACTAGGATCGTAGAGCTGCTAGGAGGAAGGTCACTTTAGCCCAGCTTTAGGAAGGTGAAGTTTTAGAAATCTAAATAATTTAGCCTCCAGGCTCCTACTACTCCCAGTAATGTGAGAGCTGTAATGTGAGAACTAGGAGGTATACACTGGTTATGGCTTTCACACAGGAGGGCAGTGGGATGTCTTACACCTTCATATTCCTGCCCACACACTGCCCTATATATGTAGACTGCAGGTAAGAAGACTAATTACTTGTATATTGTAATACAGCGAGAGAGACCTCAAGGGAGAAGTGTGACATCATGGTGCAGTTTGTGAAGACCCTGGTAAGTACTGTGAAGTTCTCTATAATGCTTGGTATAATAACATCCTTAGCTTTACTGAGATGGGACCCTTTCTATGGTAGAATGGAATCAATTTAGATATTTTGATCTATATATTTGTTTTTTTAAACAATGTGGCATAAATAACCTTTATTTATTTATTCAGACATGTTATGTGTTGCTACAGTCTAAGGGCAACTGTACGGTTTAGATAATATTTTATTTTTATGTAGTGGTTAATGATTTCTGATACAATGGTTTGGTATACAACAGGAAAGTCATCTGGCAATATTAACTGCCAGTTAGTAGCCTAAAGTAGCCTATCAGCATTTGTAAGGGTCCTAAGTTGCTATTGCAAATATCGGCACCCAATACTTGCAGTCCAGGGGTGATAGTTGTGGCGGTCATTCTTCTTACCGTTTAGATGTTGTTGTCAACATTGTCATCAGCATGTAAAGAATTAAACACCTGTGTTAAGTGGTTTTTGGGCTCCTGCTGTGATCTTGCAGCTTGTATGCCACATGATCACCAGGAAATACCCATGTGTTGCAACAACTACTTTCTTATTTGGATGTACAGCTATGCACTATTGTAGGAAGAGGTTGAAGCATGGAGGAATATTCAAGTTTATTTTTTATTTCATTTTAGAAAAGCTTTGTAAGACTTTTAATACTTGTATTAATACTCGTAAAAGCCCTTTCATGTCACTTTCTAACTATAAATTGTTTCTAACAGCCTGAATATAAGGCAATTATTCAAAATACTGAAAATAAACTTATAATTGTGGATTTTACCGCATCATGGTGTGGGCCATGCAGGCAAATCGCTCCTGTTTTTGAGGTAAGTTAATAAGATATTTTACAACAAGTCCCACATTTCCATCCCATTCCCAATAGCAAGAGTAGTTACAAAAGTGTCCCCAGCACCAGAGGACCAGAGACATCAGTGCATGACTTGGATAGACCTATGATTTTAATGATAGCTTTTATTACTCCACTGGTGGCGCTGCAGAATATCCTTCTGAGGATATTATCCTAGTCTTAACTGTTTCTTATAGACATCTTACACTTTGAAAGTAGCAGCAACAGGAATGCCAGACCACCTTTGTATTCAAACTTCTACATGGTTGAGTGGAGAGGACATACAAATGTCTAAAGATCCGTATTCTAGTAATTGCTGGGTGTTTCAGAAGTTATGGGTAGGCGTGGTTCTATTCAAAAGCCGCTGAACATTTCCTGAATATCCTTTGACTGGAAAATTTGTACCAATTATCTGAAATGTTGTTTCAATAATGTTGTTTCATACCTGTCAGTTAACCCTAATCCCTCTTCCCTTGCTATCTGCATGGGATAAAGCATAACGCTCAAGCTGTCGTCTTACTAATTTTAATAAACCTCAAATCTAATAACTAGCCCTTGTTCTTTAGTCCACACATTCACCCATGCTCTGACTAGTGAGTCGTCACTGGCTTACAATGGAATTTGCGGACTTATTATATGTCAGTAACAAAACCTGTTCTTCAGTCCCCTCAGCATACGTTAAGATGGAAACCGTAATTGTTTTTTTTTTTTTGACAAGTTGTTCCGGAGGATTCCACAGCAGAAAAACAACCCACATTCTTAAAAGGGAATTTCCACTCAAAATTTGTAGAAAAATAGGGCACATTTATATAAAAATTATTGTTAGCCAACATAAACATTTCCTCAAAAAGTATCTGCGTGAACAAAATCTTTAGCAAATTCTTTTGTAAAAAATGTAATCTACCCTATTTAAAAGCTAGCTAATATAACTTTGCTTTATATACTGTATGCCACTATCAAAATTATTATGAAAATTATATCTTTCTGAGATTTTCCTAAATGGTCAATGCAAATGTCAGTATAATAAAAGTCATCACCCATTAGTATAAATCAAATTTTATTGAAAAATCCTCCCAATGATAACAGTAAACTCAAAATGCACAGTACCATTTTATTAAGAGTTTCCACACATTTTATAAGTTGTAAAGAACTGAAAATGGTCATTTGTTGAGTTTGCAGCATTAGCAGAACACATTCACTGATATTGAATCCAAAACATCCTAAGAGGCCTCGTTACATTTAACATACAACCCTTCTTTGATATCACCTTCTAGCATCCATTGAACTGTTGAGATTTTGGAGTTTCTGCTTGAATTTCTTGATGTGAACTGCCTTCCACTGTCTCCCAACTTTTGATGTACTGGGTATTTGTTTTTTCTTTTATCCTTTTTTCATCATTGCTTTAACTTTTGTGTCTGCTTTACAGTCCCTCGCTAGTAAATACCCAGGAGTTGTCTTGTACAAGGTTGATGTGGATGAGGCATCGGTAAGATAATGCAGTAAATATTTTTGCACATACAAAAATACAGTATTTGTTAGAAATTGTTCAATCCACCTTATCTCAATGTGATAACTTTGATCAGTGTTCTTTTTCATTTATCTTGTTTACATTTTTATTTTGTGCTTTAGAATATATACAATTTATATAATAATCTCAAAAGACTAATATTTAACTCGAGTAAGGATACATAGGGCTCCACAGTGACCTTTATATTTAGGAAATTGTGTGTTGTTCTCTAATTTTGATCTCTAGTGTATATACTCAAGTTGTAGTGAATTGTGAAAATATTCGGACCCCTTTTGCCACATTTCAGGCTTCAAACATAAAGATATAAAATTTAAATTTTTTGGTGAAGAATCAGGAACACGTGGGACACAATTGTGAAGTGAAACTAAATTTATTGGATATTTAAAACTTTAGTAAAAAATAAACTGAAAAGTGGGGCGTGCAATATTATTTGGCCTCCTTAAGTTAAGACTTTGTAGAGCCACATTTTGGTTCAATTACAGCTGCAAGTCGCTTGGGGTATGTCTCAGTTTTGCACATAGAGAGACTGAAATTCTTGCCCTTTCTTTCTTGGAAAATAGCTAGAGCTCAGTGAGGTTGGACGGAGAGCGTTTGTGAACAGAAGTTTTCAGCTCTTTACAAAGATTCTCGATTCGATTCAGGTCTGGACTTTGACTTGGCCCTTCTAACACCTGGATATGTTTATTTTTGAACCTTCCATTGTAGATTTTGCTTTATGTTTGGGATCATTGTTTTGTTGGAAGATAAATCTCCCTCCCATCTCAGGTCTTTTGTAGACTCCAACAGGTTTCCCTGTATTTGGCTCCATCCATCTTCCCCTTTATTTTAGCCATCTTCCCTGTCCCTGCTGTAGAAAAGCAGGCCCAAATGCTGCCACCATGAGATGCCACCATGTGCAGGCCCATGATGCTGCCACCGCCATGTTTGACAGTGGAGAAGGTGTTTTAAGCATGATTAACTGTGTTGCTTTTATGCCAAACATATTGTCTGGCATTGTGGCCAATAAATCTTGATGGCAAACTTTAAACAAGACTTTTTATGGATATCTTTGAGAAATGGCTTTCTTCCTGCTACTCTTCTATAAAGGCCAGATTTGTGCAGTGTATGACTGATTGTTGTCATATGGACAGACTCTCCAACCTCAGCTGTAAATCTCTGCAGTTCATCCAGAGTGATCATGGGCCTCTTGGCTGCATCTCTGATTAGTCTTCTCATTGTTTGAGATGAAAGTTTAGATGGATGGCCAGGTCTTTGTAGATATGCAGTGGTCTGATACTCCTTCCATTTGTATATGATCACTTGTATATGATCTACACAGGTAGATTATATTTATCATCAGCAGTCATTAAGGACAACATTGGGTCATTCAGAGATCCTCACTGAACTTCTGGAGTGAGTTTGCTGCACTGAAAACAAAGGGGCCAAATAACATTTACACCCCATTTTTCAGTTCATTTTTTTTACAAAAGTTTAATATATCCAATAAATTTTGTTCCACTTCACATTTGTGTCCCACTTGATCTGGTCACATGCTGTAGGTGAATGTCGTTGCGACAGAGGAATAACGGAGCTGAACAGGCAGAAAGGGGCTAAACAGAACTCAGTAAAATTCCGAGCCTTTATTTATACATCCCCTAGCAGGTGTGCTGGTTGTAACTGATTAAATTGCCATTATAATTGGTTAACATACATTGAAACAATAGCTTAAGATTGACTGTTCAAATAACATCTCTTATTGGTTAATTTTCAATCCAACTTCTGATTGCTTACTACAAGAGTCTTATACATTCAATAGGTTAATACTAAAGTCTTATTCTGACAGGTCAAATCTCAATACATATGTTACATTAGCTGTTAAGTTATTTCTGGCAGGCACACAACTTATCTAATCTTAACTAGTGAAGTTTCAAAGAGTCAGCTAGTTTAGCAGGCAGACAGGCACCATCTTTTTGTTTTGTCACAGCAAAATTAGAAACACATAAAGAGAAATAGTCTTTATCTTGGGGGGAAGCTCACATCGCCTTCATCAGGTGTATAAGGGGTGCCCACAATATGGGAGGGGGTACAAGAGGGGGCCCACCATATGCAAGGGGGGTACAAGAGGGGGCCCACATTGTGATGGGGATATGAGTAAGGGGTCACATTATGGTAGGAATATAAGAGGGGGCTCACATTATGGGGGAATATGAGAGGGGACCCACATGATGGGGTGTATGAGAGGGGGGCCACATTATGGGGTTATGAGTTTTGCATAAAAACCAGTGAGCAAAAGTTTTGCTCCTGAGCCTCGCTGCCTACCAGATACATTAGCAGCCTTAAGCCTCTTAATGTATCCGGCCATTGGCTGGGGGGGGGACGCTGCCGCTATAATACACTGCCGTTGTATCACACTCCCTATGACTAAGAAACGCAGAGCAACTATAACACAAAGGCAAAGTAGTAACATGTGCTGTCTGTGTGATGGACATGTGAATAGGGCCATAGTGTAAAATCAACGGAAAGTCCAGTAGAAAAAGGAAATAAAATTCCTTAGAAAACAGAGAGTTAATAGCTTTCAGATGCGATATGCCTATGCCTGGAGTTGGAGCTGAACCTGTGCAATGCATATTCTGAAGTTAGAAGCAGCAGCAATAATCAACATGCAAGGAATTCTAAATCTGTAGCATATTTCATTTTATGGAGCCGTTTTTTTTATTCATTTTGCTGCATATTGTGTAAATCCCATCCACTATGCTGCTTATATAAATTACAGATTTTACTGTAGCTAAACTGCTATGTGTGCTGAGAACTTTTAACTAAATAAGAGTCTAATATTTTTTTGAAACTCACATTGCCATTCTGTTATAAATGTTCATTTCTGTGTTTTTCCCACCTATATGTTTTGCAGGACATAGCTGCAGAATATGGTATAAGGGCCATGCCTACATTTCACTTTTACAAAGATGGAAATAAGGTACGACCTGACTTTTTAACATTTTTGAGTGATTTCTCCAAGCTGGACAGAGTTGGGTTGAAGTAGCAAATTAGAAAATATTAGAATTATATATATATTTTATCCAAATGAGGTGAATAAAACTCTACAAGCTACAGTATATTTATTAACAAATTTAAGACATTTTTTTGAGTTTCCACCAATTTTGAAATAGTCTAAATTCCTGAGCATGGCCAGGGCTTGCAAATGATTTCCTGCCTACACAAGCCTTACGCCAAGTGGGGCAGAGAATTCACAGTACTATACATGGTGCAGGTTTTAATGCAACTCTATGCCAGACAAGACCTGGATTAAAATATGGGTGCACAATAAAACCTCTTAGTATGTTCTTTCTGGCATGTGCTGGTGGGAGAAAGATCAATACATAATGGGGGACATTTATTATGGCATTTCCGCCAGTTTTGTGGCGCTCTCACCGCAAGTTATGCTTTCCGACCTATTTATTATTATTTATTAGAGTAAAAGACTTATTTCGCCTGCTCAGACTATGCTCAGAAAAGGGGCATGGCTTTGGCGGAGTGGAAACTCTGACACAATTAATATGTATCGTAGCCATTTTTGGGTGCTGTAAACTGGTGGAAAGTAGACCAAAAACTACATTGTCTAGCAGGAACACCCAACTGTGCTACTGCACTCAGCTTACACTAGCGTCCCCGGACTGCAGGGATGTTGTTGGGATGTAGGAGGCATGGGATGTCTGCTGCATGTCCTTCTCGTGTCCAATTCCGACTGCATGAGCTGTCGGAAGAGGTCAGCCACTGATGAATTGCTGCAGCAGGTATTGCTCCTTTCCAGGGCAGGATGATCATCCTGTTCTCTGACTGCTAGACACATTTCTGGCACTGGGGACATTTTTTGGTCCCAGGGACAGAAAATGGTCTCGGTGCCAGAAATATATCTGCACAGCACCACAATATTAAAGGAAACTTAGCATCTTGTCATTGAAGCCCTTTTTTAGTTTCAAAAGGTTTAATGCCCTAATATGCAAATTAATGAAAGAGGCTACTGGGGCGGGGAGTAACCAGAGCTGAAGCTATACGACACGGCTACTCCACGCCCTAGTAGCCTCTTTCGATCCTCCTACTATATCTTCAGAATGCAGCTCTGGTTACTCCATGCCCCAGTAGCCTCTTTCACTAATTTGCATATTAGGGCAATAAAACATTTTTGAAACTTATCGGCCAGTGAAAGAGTAGCCCTAAAAAGGGCTGCAATGGCATTTACTAGAGGGACCTGCCACCAGATCTACCTATTAAGAGATGTTAGGTTTCTCCTTTTCTGAGAGCAAGTGGGTAACCAAGCCCATGCAGATACCGACACCTTATATAAATGTCCCCCAGTGTGCTCATAACTAAAGATGAGAGAGTATACTCATCCAAGCTTGATGCTCGTTCGAGTATTAGCGTACTCGAAACGGCTCGTTGCTGGGGCGAGTATTTCGCCTGCTTTCACTTAAGGAAACACAGTGAAGAACACAGTGAAAACAGTGAACACAGGATCATTTAAGTGAAGAACACAGTGAAGAACACATTGAATGTGAAGAACAATATGTGTAAAGAACATATTAAAGATGTATGGAAACATCTGCAATGTGTTCTTCACACATATTGTTCTTCACATACTATTGTGAAGAACACCGTTCTGCACTCGTGTCTTCGGATAAGTTAGCAGATGTATGGAAACATCTGCAATGTGTTCTTCAGTGTTCTTTCAATGTGTTCTTTCAGTGAAAACATCTGCAAACATCTGCAATGTGTTCTTCAGTGTTCTTTCAATGTGTTCTTTCAGTGAAAAATGCTCGAGTCTCCCATTGACTTCAATGGGGTTCGTTATTCGATACGAGCACTCGAGCATCAGGAAAAGTTCGACTCGAGTAACGAGCACTCGAGCATTTTAGTGCTCGCTCATCTCTACTCAAATATCCCCTTTGATTTTCTTTATGTCGGGAGAGACGTGCCCTCTATAATAAATTTGATGCACTGGACCCCAAATGTCTTTTTAGACTAAAATATTAAGCAATGTTGCAAATAAATTTGCTCTGATGTAACAAGTTTGATGATATTTAAGTAATTATGTGCCTCAAACTCTACAGGTTGATGAACTATGTGGTGCTATTCCAAGTAAACTGGAATCTCTAGTCCAGCAGTGGACATCCTGAAGAAATAATCTAAAGATCACCTCCTTTTTGTGACCATTGGCAGAGTAATGGAGTTGGTTGGTTCTTATTAAATGGTGCTTGACTACAATCACTATAGTGTGAACTCTTATTAGCATCGGCCTATACACTAAAGTTCAATTTGCATCATATCTTTCTTAACGTTCTCGTACATTGATTAACAGTAACAGTAGAAACACAATTCACGCACAGTGAGAGTTAGCTGGTCCCAATCACTTACAAAAAATGCCTTATGCACAAAAGATATCATGTTCTCTTATATTTAGAAGCAAGGCACAGATTGTTTTCTTAGGGTGAAATGCATGTGTGCGTTCTTTGGTGTTTAGTAAGATTGGATATAGACAAAAAATGACCTGTGAGAAACTGCAATGGCAGTGATTCACATGTGGTAGTAGGTATTCTTCTCTGTATTATGGAATTTCTATTATACGTTGTTCTGGGCTTTTATATGCAGCTCATTATACTATATTTTGGAAGTTATTTAGTATTGTTTTCTTGGTCTTTTTTGACGTAAACAAAATGTCTCAAAAAAGTTGCATTGAGTTTTAGGGACTTTTTACTGCTAAAAAGTCTCACAGGGCTATTTCCACCACTTCATTAATCTGGTATAAACATAGAACTACTGATGATAATTAATAAATAACCCCCTCTAAATCTTTGTGTAATACAAATACAGCATAAAATACAGGCCAAATTCAGGACAGACAAACAAAACACAAGAATTCAGAATAAGGCATTTTGCAAAATGCAAAATCCAAGATCTGAGGACAAAGCTAAAACAAGTAGGATGCACATGTGTGACATCACATGACCATAGACTTTTTGGGGCATAATTATCAGGGCCTCTGCGCCCAATGCGCCCACTTTAGCACAAGCACCGGCGAATGATAAATATCCCCCTTTATCTACAAGAAATAAACATGAAGTTTTCTATATAATTAGAGCAAGTAGAGATCTAGAAATCTGGGAGGTATTGATACAGAAAGTATATTGTAGAATTTTTAGAACTTTTTTATTTCAAATGCAATGAAAATGGTGAAAAAACGCATTTGCGCCATTTTCTTGTGGGCTTGGATATTACGTCTTTCACGGAGCGCCCAAAATGACATGTCTACTTTATTCATTGGGTCGGTACGATTAAGGGGATACCAAATTAGTAAAGGTTTTATAATGTTTTCATACATTTACAAAAATGAAAACCTCCTGTACAAAAATTATTTTTTTGATTTTGCCAACTTCTGGCGCTAATAACTTTTTTATACTTTGGTGTACGGAGCAGTGGGTGGTGTCATTTTTTGCGAAATTTGATAATATTTTCAATGATATCATTTATAGGACTATACGACCTTTTGATCACTTTTTATAGATTTTTTTATATTTTTCAAAATGGCAAAAAAGTGCCATTTTCGAATTCGGGCGCTATTTTCCGTTACGGGGTTAAACGCATTGAAAAACCGTTATCATATTTTGATAGATCGGGCATTTCCTGTTTATTTATATTTATGTCAGTTCTAGGGAAAGGGGGGTGATTTTAAATTAAAAATTTTTTTTAACTTTTTTTTATTTTTATTTTTACTATTTTTCAGACTCCCTAGGGTACTTTAACCCTAGGTTGTCTGATCGATCCTACATTCGAGCTATCAGCACATTGTAATGAAGGGGTTAAAACGAAATAGCCTCGGGTCTTCGGAAGACCCGAGGCTACCATGGAGACGGATCGCCGGCAGCCCACGCTGTGAAAACACCCGCGATCGGTGCTGTTACCGATAAGCCTTTGCTGCAATATGCAGCAAAGATTTACCAGCTATGGAGAGGGCTCAGCCCGTGAGCCCTCTCCATGCAGCGCGACCCGACTGCCTCCGTGAATACACGGCGGGCGGTCGGGATTACCGGCGTATAAGACGACCCCAGAGAAGACAGAAGATTTTTCTGTCTTCAAAAGATGTCTTATACGCTGGAATATACGGTAATTGTCCAGCAGCCTCCTCTCAGTAATTAAATACCTAGCAGCATCGATTCAGAAATGAAATGACCTGCAGCCTCCCTTCAGTAATGAAATCTCCAGCAACTCACCCTCTCTCGTTAAATGTCCAGCTAATCCCCTCAGTAATTAAATGCTCACCAGCCTCCCTTCAGTTATGTAATGTCCATCAGCCTTCCCTCAGTAATGAAATGACCAAGAGTTTCCCCTCAGCAATGCAATACCCACAAGTTTCCCTCTATGATGAAATACCCTGAAGCCTCCAATCAGTAATTAAATGCCCAGCAGCTTCCTCTCATTAATGGATTGCCCAGCAACCTCCACTCAGTAATAGATTGCCCAGCAGCCTCTCCTCAGTGATTAATTGTCTAGCAGCCTCTTCTCAGTAACTGGTGTACAGGGCATGATAAATCTTCTCCCATGAGCTTGTTGTTTTTGTTGTGTTTCATAATGAAATACAGTTGTGGAAATAAGTTCTCAACAAAAACAGAAATGCATCTCCAGAATCAGGCTTAGTACAGAAATCAGAACCAGACCACAGGATCAGCAATGCTTTTACACACGTACAGTTCCACAGATAACATTTTCATATATACAGTGCCACCTATTCCTTTTTACAAATGTATCTCCTGCTATAAGAGTGAGTGCTGTTGCTTTTTTCAGTTTTGGACAATGTTTTTATATGTGCTCATAGTATGCAGTACCAGCATAGAAAACAGATACAATCTAAACATATGTAAAATAAAAGGGACTTTTACATCAGTGCTGAGCTGCTGCCATGGCAACCTCTTAATAAAGCATTGCAGACACATTTACTCAAACCTGAAAAACTTGAATTTCAGAAAGAAGGTCAAAGGATAGTTGTGACTGCTGCAAGACACAACTGACAGACATTACCAAAAAATGCTGTGTAATCATTACATCAATTGTTGTATAGCTTATGGTAACAGAGGTGTTTTGGTTGTGCTAAAGCGATAATATGCAGGTTGCACAAGCAGTTTGTTTTACTGAATGTCATGGGACTCCTCTGCATGAATAATGGGTGGAGAGAAAATCAACTCTAAATGTCATGTCATTTTTTTACACAGGGAAACAAATGCTAAAAGTGTCATGTGTCTTGAAATAAAATCTCAAGATGTACAGAACTCACACATTGCGCCTCTGCTTGAACCGTATCCGTCAACTGAGATCATCTTTAATATTGTGTGTGGGGGATGTGGTGAACATTTTTCTAATATACTTCTTTACCAAATTGTACTTTGTTTAAAAAAAAAAAACAAGCTTCTCCCTCCCATAGAGATGCATATTCCAGCCTGTACAGTGTGTGTCTATGGAGGGTGCATGAGCTCACATCTGTGTTTGGTTAAACAGCTCTGAGATGGGAAGGGTAACCCCTTCACTTTCAGCTTGATCTTTAAAAGTAGTGCTCAAAGCATACTACAGCCAGGAAGAAAGCAGAAAGGGTTAACACTCACAATTGTGTAAAAAAACATGAGAGAGACAGAGAGATCTTCCATTAGACAAATTTGCCATAGCAATGTAGAAGTAAGATTTAACTAGAGATGAGCGAGTATACTCATCCGAGCTTGATGCTCGTTCGAGTATTAGCGTACTCGAAACGGCTCGTTGCTCGGATGAGTATCTCGCCTGCTCGAGATCGAGCATTTACTTAACGAAACATAGTGAAGAACAGTGAAGAATACAACGAAAACAGTGAACACAGGATCATTAAGTATGTTCTTCACAGTGAAGAACACAGTGAAGAACACATTGCAGATGTTTCCGTACATCTACTAATTTATCCAAAGACATGTGTGCCGAACGGTGTTCTTCACAATAGTATGTGAAGAACACATTGCAGATGTATGGAAACATGGTTACTCTTTAAGTGTACATGCATACAGAAAAAAAGAGATAATAACAGTGCAGACTGCATGAGTGTATTTGTAATCTGCCGCTGAAAAATGAAAGCTGGGTGCTATTAACATCTAAGGGCAACAACCAGTTTCTCCTGCCTCTATATGTTTCCACAGACATTATTAGCATTGCAGTTGTCTGAAAGCACTAGGTCGTATAGGTTTCATTTTCTCAAAGCTGTTTATAAAATTACAGCTGATCCATGGGCAACTAGACCAGTTTAACTCAGATATTTCTGATAAATCTCCCCTTTTCTTTCTACCCCTATCCATATTAGCTAACACATAAGGAGTCTTGTGCCTGAAGTAACCAATCAAAGCTCAGAGCTCATATTAATAACCTGTAGCAGAATACCAACCAATCACACTCAGCTTCTAATTGCCACAGCAGCAGCAGATAATGGCTCCTGTATATGGTGGTTACTAAATGTATTTAAATGTAATGTGAAAATTTGGACTCAAAACCAAGTGTATGATGTTTCCTGAGTCACAGAGAGTATTGTGCAAAAGTTGGTAATTGTAAACGTGACGGCGAAGATTCATGACAGCACAAAATTTTGAAACTGCTATTCTCACTGGGACAAAACATTTTTTCGTCAATAGTAACAAACATTTCCACCTGTGATCTATGTGATAGTTTTAGGTGTGGTTGGTTATTTGAAACAGTAGAATGTTACATTGGGGCCATATACTTAGAAAGTTGGAAAATGCACTTAAAGTGCTATTTCCGTGTATAATGCTGCATGAAGCGATTCACTAAGCAGCTGCGCCACAAAGAGTTGCCCTAGTATGTCTATTCCTGGTGGTTTCCAGGGTAAGATATTGGTGGGCTAGAGAAATGTCATCCATATCAGATAAATGGATATCCACCTCTGCTACAGTGGCTGGAAAAGCCATAAAAATATAAAGACAGATGTCTGCACCACTTATTTGGGCTTATTTTCAACTTTCTGGCCTTTTGGCTGCCTCTAAAGTGCCTTTGAGCTAGGGAAACTGGGAGTTAAAATTCACATTGTCTTCCACCAGAATCAAATAATCAAGGCTGACTTGCAGAAGATGGAACTCTAAAGTCTATTACCATTTGGGTGCATAAACTCATAAAGAGGTCCATTTCATTAAAGGAGGGCTCTGCTGTGGACACTTTATTAAGGGGTCTTGCACTAAAAGGGACATTTCTGTAAAGGGTGGCATCTGCTGTGGACATTTCATTAAAGGGGTTTTCCCACAAAAGAAATGTCTCATATTTCAATCCCCTAATGATGTTAGCACAATAAAGATCATTTTAATCCCTTACAATTTTACTCAGTTGTTATTGCTGTTTTAGCTTCTATCACCCCCTCGGCTAATCAGTGCAAAATCCCAGGGTGTGGATGGGCCTGTGGTTACAATATCAGGGTACAGGTAAATATACACTTTCATCTGGATGCTGACATTATACTAACACACTGACACATAGGCTGACAGACTTTTATAGTGTTACACTGTGAGCTGTGCTACATCTCACAGACATGTACCTTCCTTCCCCTTCCCCTGTATCAGTTATCTCCTTGTAGCTTGATGTTTGCATTCTCTCTCTACTCACGATCTCCTGGCAGGAAGTAATAAGTGAGTGTCTCTGAGCTCCGTGCATGGGTCATGGCTACAGGCTCAGAGCAGAGAGAGACATAATTCTCTCATAATCTGCACAATCTCACATAGAAATCCCGACTCCAAGCCACCAGCTCTATCTCTCACATCATGTATGCACTGCTAAGAAAGGAAATAAATGTTTAATTTTTCATTGTGCCTAATGTTGTACCCAGTTGTTGGAAAGCAAAATTTGTAAAATAGGGTACAGTTCCTTGTTGAGCTCCACCAGCATTATAGTTACACTGCCACCAGTGTTAGACTGATCTGGGGTTCTACTCTACAGTTAGATCATATTTTTACATAATTTTTCAGAATGTCCTGGAGGCTCTTGAGGCTGCATTTACGCGTGACTTTTGTATTGTAATTTGAAATGGAATTCAACAGCTGAGGTGAGGAGATTTGCCTAATTGCATTGCTTTAACAAAAGACCTGTTGTGAACACATGTGGTAATTTCATGTTAACATTGTGTTTTGTAATTGCAAATGTCAACAGAAATGTAATTGGGAAAATCTCCTCTCCTCTGCTGTTATATTGCACTTCAAATGCAATGTAAACGCCAGATAAACGCAACCTCAATAGAAGAAACCTGGAGGAGTGGGCAATTATTCTGGGCCCTTCTGAAGGTATTTTTTAATCTTCTAAGTTGTCATGAGCACTTCCAATTCTGTACCTAATGTTTGAACAAATAAAACACAACACTATTTAAATAGACTTAAAATTTGTTCACATTTTTATTGGTATTTTTCTTTATGTCCAATTAAAATAGAGTAAAGTCAGATCACTTAGTTAATTAAACAATAGCAACTAATGAAAGATGATCAATTCTAGTTGCCAAGCTCCAAAAGGGTTTTCATGACTTGTTCGTTATCTGCCCCACTTATACGTCGGTACTGTAATAAAAAAAAAGGATTAGTGTGATATACAGCAGAAACAGAGAGTTGTTATAAAATATAGTTTCAGTTTACAGTGATGCAGTTACATTTAGCATAGAGAAACAACACTTGCTTATAAATAGCTTATACACTTTTTGGGTACTGATGAGACCACAATCACGGGCAATGTAAATGATATTTGGGGCCAGAAATTACATCTCTGGAACTTCATCACTAAAATTAATGTGGGATCTAGTATTCACTTAGGTGTAAGCTCCTATAACGTACTAAAGTCTATTCAAAAGCTCTCCCACACAAGATCCTAATTATGGGTTAATTGCCCGGAATTTCTGTGATAATTATAGCATAATACACAGTATGGTTTTTTTTATTATACTGGTGATAAATATTCTGATTGACATCCCTGCTGTCAATTACATAATAAAATAAGTCTATAAGGCTATGCAGTATACGTGCGGCACTGTAATGTTCCATAGCCTGTAGAAAGATAGGACATGTCTTATCTTACTACGGAATACGGCACTGTAATGTTCCATAGCCTGTAGAAAGATAGGACATGTCTTATCTTACTGCGCTCATCCCCTGCTCCTCTTCCCGGCGCCGATATACTATGGTATGGCAGGCATACATAGTCTGTATATTTGGGAATTTTAATAATTCAGTTAAAAAAAAAATCACATACCAAACCACCATTTGCGTAGATAAATGTCTCTGGTACACCAGTAACCTCAAATTCATTCCTCAAATCCTAAAGTTGATAAAATAAAGACTTAGAGAAATGGCTTTAGTTTATGCCCAATTATATATTTTATATATACATATGTGTGTATAATATATATATATATATATATATATATATATATATATATATATATATATATAGTTAGTTAGAAACAATGATTACTTCTGAACTGTTGACATCCACTTTCTTGAAAATGACTCCAGGCATCTTCAGGCATAGGGACTGTAAAAAAATAAAGATATAATTAGTTGTTAATTTATCTCTATGCTACAGAAAATACAGGTTTTTCCAGCTTGCTGGTAACTGATTTTGTACATTTCCTTTTTTAGTTCCTTATAGTAACTCAACACCAACACCAGTGTTGTGATGGAGAGAACATTGTTGCTTTTATCCTGTGACTGATCAATCATGTTTAGCTCCCCTTACTCCAGCTTCATATTTACACAGTATGGTCCGTGAACTGTGGACCATGCAGGGTCCTGCTTCAAAGTCCTAATCCACTGCCGGGGAACCACATTGATATGAGTTTCTTCTTCATCACTAAATAGCAGAGTCAGTTTACAGTGTTGGCTCTCCTGAATATCGGGAATGCAGGAACTCCATGCACCATATATCAATGGTGCATAATCCATTCCCAGGAATGTGCTTGGTTCATGAAGCAGGACCCTGCACGGTCCATTGTTCATGGACCAAACTGGGCAAGTTTACAGCCATCCTAAAAGCTGCAATTTACAGCATGTACATGGTACACCACTGGAATTGTAACAACTTGCTGAATAAGTAAATGCATTCTTTATGCCACTTAAACTTGCCCTCATGCTGACCCAGGAAATAAAATTAAAGAAAATCTACCATTAAAATAAAGCATGATAAATCAGGGACACTTATTCATAGATCAAGGCACTGTGACTGTGGTACACTTCCTATATTTATTATCTATGGCCTCCCTACTTCTTAAATCAACTTTTAAAATTATGATAACAAACCTGAGCAGCTATGAGCATGTTATGAGAGCCCCTCTGTGCTGCAGATTCACAAGCTGTTATATTCTAAAGGAGCACTTCCCCTCCAACTGTGTCTGCTGCTGCCAATATGACAGGAAGTGCAGGGGAGAGGGAGACACAGAGGTGTTGCTGCAGTGTAACAACCGATTGAGCAGCCAAATCACAGAGGGCTTCTGTAACACACCCATAGCTCCTCAGGCATAATTATAAAAATTGATTTTAGAAGGAAGGAGGTCATGGATAACAAATACAAGAAGATTACCAAAGTCACAGTGTCTGGATCTATGAGTAAGTGTCCCTGGTTTATCATGATGGATTTTGATAGATTCTGGTAGATTTCCTTTAACTTTTATCTTCACTTTACAATAAAGGTAGGAAAAAAACACTAAAACAATGGAAGAAAAAAAAATTCTATAAGGTCCTTATTGCTCTAAACAGGTTGAATGAACAACCATTAAAAGTAGACCTCAATTCTGTAGTTTTTGCCTACGGACATTTTAGTGATTAAATAAACAATCCAAAATGTCTCCTAGTTACATTTAGTTACCATTAATTATAATCTCTGGGTTAGAAATCTTAGTGTAAGGAAGAGCATGCTCTTATTTGGCCTTGCCCCTAATGGATGTTCCACTTTTGTTTGGATAGTATGTCTACACATAGGAATGTTCAATTATCACATAGATAATGAAACCCCCACCTGTTTCTGCTTATTTAACCAATAATTAACATGGAATTTTTATACATGTCAGAACTGTTGTCAAAATTCCTGTAACATCTGAAAGGGGTTTTTCATAAATATCTGCAAAAAAACAGCCACAGATGAACTTTACACTTTATATTAAGTTTTATAATTGCTTAGCTTAGTCATAGACCACTTACGTCAAGAAAGGGCATAAATCTTTTACAATATCCACATCTATAAGAAATAAATGCAATTACTACAGTCTTTCCTCCAGCATCTCTCCAAGCTCTCTCCATTGATTGCTACAAAAAATGAAAAAACAAACAAATCTTCAAATAATAAGTTTTTGACAGCACATTCTCAAAGTTTGATGTCCATGAATGAAATTACAATATGTGTTATTGTATCAAAATAATTAAATACAAAAACTGCAATCATATGTACTCCAGAATGATACTGTTACAAAGTAGAACATCTCCTGCAAAAAAAACAAGCCATCAACCAGCTCTGTAGCCAAAAAAGTCAAAATGTTATGGCACTTGGAAGACGGCGATGCAAAAGTGATAGATTTTTCCCACATTAGGGTTTTATTTGGCAAATTTAGTAAAACCTAAGAAAAAATATTCATGTCTGGTATCCCCGTAATCGTATCATCCCATAGAATAAAGATAACATGATTATTAGGCTTTACTGTGAACACGAAAAAAAAGGAAAAAATCCAGTACAGAACTGATTATTTTCTACTCCTGCCCTCCAAAAAAAGTTCTAAATTTTCAACAATAGGGGATACCATTCCTAAAATCACTGGAAAAAGCATCTGATCCCGCAAAAAAAATGCTATCACATGGCCCCAATAACGAAAAAGCAAACATTTTATAGCCTACAAAAGGGGCCAATAAGGAAACTAAAATCCTGGCAGCTGCAGAGCGCTCCTTCCCTTCTGCGCCTCGCCGTGCACCCATAAAACAAGTCACGGCCATATGTTGGGTGTCTCTGCACTCGGGAGAAATTGCAGAACAAAATTTATGGTGGATTTTATCGTTTTATCTTTTGCAAATGTGTAAATTTTAGGGCTAAATGAACGTGTAACTGGCACAATTTGACCATTCTAAATTTCACCTCCATTTTGATTTCATTTCTATGAAGATCTCAAGGGGTTAACACTCTTGGCAAATATTTTTGTAAATAAATGCAAAACTTCAGCCAAAATTTACCACTAAAATGAAGTACAACATGTGGGGAAAAAAACAATTATGTTTTCAGTACAAGATGGTTGTCCTGCAGAGATTCAGAGACTCCATGCATCGTATGTCATAAAAATAGTGCTGAAAACAGCTCCATGGAAGAGCCGACACTTTGCCATAGGAACATAACTGAATAAGTCTGAAACATTGAATGCTTACTAATTTTTGCATAGTGGATTACTTCATCAATACTCTATTATTTATTTCATAATATCTCTTTATAGAGATATTTCTGTCGATTACTCTCCAGGGAGCAACGAGGGTCCGATTGAGGTAACTGGGACCCCATCAGACCCATAGTTTTCGTGATCTGTGGGAGTTTCATCACTGAGACCCCCACCAATCAGCAAGTTAGGCCCTGATTCATGGCAAAACCCCTTTAAAACCACTTTTGTATTTATAAATTGCACATGACATAGAATATATCATTTTGGGGTAGCTCTTGGGGCAGAACTTCACTTACCGACATCCATTGAGTACCAGAAAGTGGTCCCAAGCGCATGTAGGACCTGGCTATGCAGCCACCCACCGGATACATCAAGAGGCCTCATTCTGTTTGTATTTCTTTTTGAAATACTTTACAAACGCATCATTATTAATGATGGTAAAAACACAACTCTGTTTTGAGTTGTGTTTTTCCAATTGTGTTTGCAATGCTTTTAAAAATGCAATACAGACACATAGGGGCTTATTTTTTAAGGGTCCCGCAGTCGCATTTTCGTCGGGTTTCCTGACTTTTCGGGGATTGTGGATTGTGTCCCACGAGATTGGATTTTGGCGCATCGGTGCCGGCTTTCATGCAGCAGAAATCGGGGGGTGGGCCACTGTGCATGACTTAACACCACAGAACGGTGAAGAACAATAAAGACAGACCTGGAAATACACCAAGCACCCCAAGTCACAAAAAGGGTAACCAGATATACAAAAAATGTGGAAAAAAAAGAATGCTCTTCACCAGGCAGATTCCCAAAGAGTCTGATGGGAGTGACATATGCAGAATTTAGAACAGATGAATGGGACATGGAGAGTGTCCACAAAGGGAAACATTATGACAACAAAGTAAACACCATCTCTAAGTCATTTCTCAAAAAAGTCCTTCCGCAAGCCTTGCATCCAGTGCTGGCTGAATTTGCTGACATAAAAGCAGAAAACATACACTGGTTTATCTGCCTTCTCAGCGTACCACTCAGGGCAACATCATGCCTCTATAAACAGTCACATTGAGGAACAAGAGAACAGGATCAAGCCAAAGAATACCAGAATAAAAGGACTGTCAGAAACTATGCCTCCTGAGTCGTTAGCTAAGGTGGCCATGGACTTGTTATGAACCTTATTGGGGGTAGATACAGCTGCCTGGATTGTGACGGAAGGCATACATCTGGCCTTCCGTCCACTGCCTAGATAAAACGAACCCCTGAGGGATGTCATTTGTGGACTCCTGTCCTTTGTGGACACTACTCAGATCTTATCTGTAGCCAAGGAAAAACTAAATTTAAGGTATGGCAACAAGAAACTTTTCTTCTACCAGGACATTGCGCCATGCACATTAGCCAAATACAGACTCCTGAAACCATTATTGGAGGCCCTGAGAGATAAGAACATACAATACTTCTGGTTATTTCCACTCAGCCTGGCTATCCCTAAAGATTGAAGAAGAATTATCATTAGAACACCTGACGACCTGCACAACACATGGTGACTTCTGGGGATTGACCCCTTCCCAATTGAATCCTGGCTGCCATTTAACCTACAGAACCAGCTGCCTGAACTCCAACCATCAAAAGTGCCAGGCAAGGACCACAAGAAACCTCAATGAGGACCTTCTCTGGAATTTCATTATTATGTGAAGATTGAACTGCCCATTTACAGAATACAGAGAGTTTGCCTATGTTTGCCTAACCTTCTCTTCCCCTGACACTTAATCAGTGTAGTTATTACGTCAACCATACAACTTTAACCCCTTAAGGACGCAGCCTGTTTGCAGGTTAAGGCTCGCAACTTTTTTTGGAAATTTGACCAGTGTCTCTTCCTGTGGTAATAACTTTTCAACGCTTTAAGATATCTCTGTGATTTTGAGATTGTTTTCTCGTGAGACATTGTAGTTTATGTTAGTAGTGTCATTTCGGTGATCCGTTCCTTTTTTGGGGGGTAAAAATTCAAAAATTTAGGAAAAATTTGAAAAAAATGACTATTTTCAAAGTTTCAAATGTTATAATTTTTAGACAAAAAGTGATACCACAAATTTTTTTTGATAGAAACCTTTTGCCATTGGTCTTCTTTTTATATCCATAATTTGTTTTACGTTTCCATTATTTTTATGGATGTGAGAAGGTTTGAAGTTTTAGTAGCAACTTCTCAGATTTTCTTGAAATTTGAAAAATGCGAACTTTTTGGTGATCAATTCAGTTTGGAAGTGCCGTATAAAGGCTTATGTGCTATATACCCCCACAAGTAACACCATTTTATGAACCTAACATCTCAACCTATTCAAATCAGCATTTAAGAAGTCTGTTAACCCTTTAATTATTTTTCCGGAAGCATATGAAAATGGAGTGGAAATTTTGAAATTTCAATTTTTGATTTCAATCTTTCCAATTTAGCCCTAAAACGGATACATTCAGAAGGAATTTGAGGTAAATATATATTCCTAATTTCTTGCCCTGCTTCTTCCGAGTACGGCAATACCAGACATGTGGATGTCAGCTGCTGTTTCCCCGCACATCGATGTCCAGAACAGAGTTAGCGATACCGGGAATTTGGAAGGCCAATTTATTTTGTGGTGCCACAGTGTAATTGAAGAGCCCCTGAAGTAAAAGTACAATAGAAAACCCCCCAAAATGTCACCATTTCGGAAACTAGACCCCTCAAAGAATTTATCGGTGGTTGTGGTGAGCATTTTAACCCCCGACACGCTGGTCAAAATTGAATGCAAAGTAAATAGTGCAGAGTAAAAATTGTGTTTTTATCTCAAAAATGTCATTTTAGTGCCTCATATACTGTGCCCAACTCATGCCACTTTAGACAAACACCCCAAAAATCATTCTGCGGGTTGTCCCGAGTACAGCAATACCACACATGTGCCAATAATTTACAGACTGGGCGCACAGAAGGGATGAGAACGGAAGGAGTGAAATTTTGATTTTCCAGCTCCGTTTTCACATGTTTGGATTTGGAGTGCCATGTCATGTTGGCAGGGCCCGTGAGGTGCCAGTGCAATAGAAACCCCCAATAAATGATACCATTACGGAAACTAGACCCCTCAAAGAATTTATCGGTGGTTGTGGTGAGCATTTTAACCCCCGACACGCTGGTCAAAATTAAATGCAAAGCAAATGGTGCAGAGTAAAAATTGCGTTTTTATCTCAAAAATGTCATTTTAGTGCCTCATATACTGTGCCCAACCCGTGCCACTTTAGACAAACACCCCAAAAATCATTCTGCAGGTTGTCCCGAGTACAGCAATACCACACATGTGCCAATAATTTACAGACTGGGCACACAGAAGGGATGAGAACGGAAGGAATGAAATTTTGATTTTCCAGCTCCGTTTTCACATGTTTGGATTTGGAGTGCCATGTCATGTTGGCAGGGCCCGTGAGGTGCCAGTGCAATAGAAACCCCCAATAAATGATACCATTACGGAAACTAGACCCCTCAAAGAATTTATCGGTGGTTGTGGTGAGCATTTTAACCCCCGACACGCTGGTCAAAATTAAATGCAAAGCAAATGGTGCAGAGTAAAAATTGCGTTTTTATCTCAAAAATGTCATTTTAGTGCCTCATATACTGTGCCCAACCCGTGCCACTTTAGACAAACACCCCAAAAATCATTCTGCAGGTTGTCCCGAGTACAGCAATACCACACATGTGCCAATAATTTACAGACTGGGCACACAGAAGGGATGAGAACGGAAGGAATGAAATTTTGATTTTCCAGCTCCGTTTTCACATGTTTGGATTTGGAGTGCCATGTCATGTTGGCAGGGCCCGTGAGGTGCCAGTGCAATAGAAACCCCCAATAAATGATACCATTACGGAAACTAGACCCCTCAAAGAATTTATCGGTGGTTGTGGTGAGCATTTTAACCCCCGACACGCTGGTCAAAATTAAATGCAAAGCAAATGGTGCAGAGTAAAAATTGCGTTTTTATCTCAAAAATGTCATTTTAGTGCCTCATATACTGTGCCCAACCCGTGCCACTTTAGACAAACACCCCAAAAATCATTCTGCAGGTTGTCCCGAGTACAGCAATACCACACATGTGCCAATAATTTACAGACTGGGCACACAGAAGGGATGAGAACGGAAGGAATGAAATTTTGATTTTCCAGCTCCGTTTTCACATGTTTGGATTTGGAGTGCCATGTCATGTTGGCAGGGCCCGTGAGGTGCCAGTGCAATAGAAACCCCCAATAAATGATACCATTACGGAAACTAGACCCCTCAAATAATTTATCGGTGGTTGTGGTGAGCATTTTAACCCCCGACACGCTGGTCAAAATTAAATGCAAAGAAAATGGTGCAGAGTAAAAATTGCGTTTTTATCTCAAAAATGTCATTTTAGTGCCTCATATACTGTGCCCAACCCATGCCACTTTAGACAAACACCCCAAAAATCATTCTGCGGGTTGTCCTGAGTACAGCAATACCACACATGTGCCAATAATTTACAGACTGGGCACACAGAAGGGATGAAAACGGAAGGAGTGAAATTTTGATTTTCCAGCTCCGTTTTCACATGTTTGGATTTGGAGTGCCATGTCATGTTGGCAGGGCCCGTGAGGTGCCAGTGCAATAGAAACCCCCAATAAATGATACCATTACGGAAACTAGACCCCTCAAAGAATTTATCGGTGGTTGTGGTGAGCATTTTAACCCCCGACACGCTGGTCAAAATTGAATGCAAAGTAAATGGTGCAGAGTAAAAATTGCGTTTTTATCTCAAAAATGTCATTTTAGTGCCTCATATACTGTGCCCAACCCATGCCACTTCAGACAAACACCCCAAAAATCATTCTGCGGGTTGTCCCGAGTACGGCAATACCACACATGTGCCAATAATTTACAGGCTGGGCACACAGAAGGGATGAGAACGGAAGGAGTGAAATTTTGATTTTCCAGCTCCGTTTTCACACGTTTGGATTTGGAGTGCCATGTCATGTTGGCAGGGCCCGTGAGGTGCCAGTGCAATAGAAACCCCCAATAAATGATACCATTACGGAAACTAGACCCCTCAAAGAATTTATCGGTGGTTGTGGTGAGCATTTTAACCCCCGACACGCTGGTCAAAATTGAATGCAAAGTAAATGGTGCAGAGTAAAAATTGTGTTTTTATCTCAAAAAAGTCATTTTTGTGTCTCATATACTGTGCCCAACCCATGCCACTTTAGACAAACACCCCAAAAATCATTCTGGGGGTTGTCCTGAGTACGGCAATACCACACATGTGCCAATAATTTACAGGCTGGGCACACGGCAGGGGTCAGGAAGAAAGAAGCACAATTTAGGTTTTCAAGCTTCGTTTTCACTAGATTGGTAATGGGGGGTACCCCCGAGGTACCAGTACAATAGAAACTCCCAAGTAGTGAACCCATTTTGGAAAGGGCACCCCTCAAAGAATGTATGTAGGCTTGTATGATCATTTTAACCCCCAACACGCTGGTCAAAATTGAATGCAAAGTAAATGGTGCAGAGTAAAAATTGTGTTTTTATCTCAAAAAAGTCATTTTTGTGCCTCATATACTGTGCCCAACCCATGCCACTTTAGACAAACACCCCAAAAATCATTCTGGGGGTTGTCCTGAGTACGGCAATACCACACATGTGCCAATAATTTACAGGCTGGGCACACGGCAGGGGTCAGGAAGAAAGAAGCACAATTTAGGTTTTCAAGCTTCGTTTTCACTAGATTGGTAATGGGGGGTACCCCCGAGGTACCAGTACAATAGAAACTCCCAAGTAGTGAACCCATTTTGGAAAGGGCACCCCTCAAAGAATGTATGTAGGCTTGTATGATCATTTTAACCCCCAACACGCTGGTCAAAATTGAATGCAAAGTAAATGGTGCAGAGTAAAAATTGTGTTTTTATCTCAAAAAAGTCATTTTTGTGCCTCATATACTGTGCCCAACCCATGCCACTTTAGACAAACACCCCAAAAATCATTCTGGGGGTTGTCCTGAGTACGGCAATACCACACATGTGCCAATAATTTACAGGCTGGGCACACGGCAGGGGTCAGGAAGAAAGAAGCACAATTTAGGTTTTCAAGCTTCGTTTTCACTAGATTGGTAATGGGGGGTACCCCCGAGGTACCAGTACAATAGAAAGCCCAAGTAGTGAACCCATTTTGGAAAGGGCACCCCTCAAAGAATGTATGTAGGCTTGTATGAGTATTTTAACCTCTAAGGTGCTGGCTCAAATGTAATACAAAGTGAGTAGTGCAGAGAAACAGTTGTATTGCAATTTATCAAATATGCCATTGAAGTGACAAAAGTATTTTGCCCAACTCATGCCACTGGGGAAAAACACATCAAAAATCATTCTGCGGGTTACCCCGGTTAGGGCAATACCCCATAGGAGGCAATAATCTGTAGGATGGTGACACGGCAGGGCTCAAAAGGGAATAACTTGTTGGAGCACAGACATTGTACTTTTTTTTTTCTTTTTGGCATCATGAAAGATTTGTAGATGCCAATAGGGGCCAGTACAGTAGAAACCCCTAAGAACTGACCCTATTTTGGAAACTACACCCCTCCATGAATTAATCTAGGGGTATAGTTAGCATTTTAACCCCACAGGTGGACCCCTGAAAAAGTGCAAAATGGATAGTGCATAGTAAAAAATATCTATTATGTCATTTTGTGCCCAGCTGCTGCCATGGGAGACAAACACCCTAAAAATCATGATGCATGTTTTCCCGGGTAAAGCATACGGGACAGTAATCTAGAGGCTGGGCACATGGCAGGGCTTAGAAGGGAAGGTGCGGCATGATGTATAAGCTGTGCGTCAGGGTAACAACAGGGTACTCTAAAAATCCAGGGATGTATGATAAATTCGGAAGCAATCTTTCATACATAACCCTGGTTTTTCTGGGCATGTCTCACAGTGATGAATGGTGTCCTTCCGAATGCCATTTTTGGAGCACACCCTGCACCTCTTTTGTGACCTTCCCTTGCTGGCTGTTTGGGGAACTACTCCTGGAAAGTGCTGCCCTGGTACAATACGTGATGTGGCCTCACTTCCAGATGTGCTAGCACTCCCCCCTTCCTGGTCTCCAAAAAGAAAGTACTTTATTACCATCTCTTGAAATTCCAGGAAAGTTCCCCTCTGGCCGGCATATCGATGCAGCACATAAGCATTATACAATGCCATCTGCATGATGTGCACGGCCAGCTTCTTGTACCACACCCTCGACTTCCGCATGGCATTGTACGGCTGAAGCACCTGGTCAGACAAGTCCACCCCTCCCATGTATTTGTTATAATCTAAAATACAGTCTGGCTTGGGGGCTTCTGCACTGGCACCTCGTACTGGGACAGGGGTGGTGGTGTGCTCATGTATTGTGGTTAATACAAGGACCTCTCTCTTGTCCTTGTACTTAACACACAATACAGAGTCGCTGCATAGTGCCCTGCTTTCGTGCCTTTTAAGTTTTTGCCCAAGCAGCGACTTAGGGAGACCTCTCTGATTTCTGCGTACAGTGCCGCATGCCGCAGTATTTCTGGAAGTGAGGCACTTGAACAGGGTGGTGCTGGTGTAGAAATTGTCCAGGTAGAGGTGGTAGCCCTGGTCCAGCAGTGGGTGCACTAAATCCCACACTATCTTCCCTGTAACACCCAGGAAGGGGGGGCATTCTGGGGGCACTATAGTGGAGTCCTTCCCTTCATATACCCTGAACTTGTATGTGTACCCTGATGAACTTTCGCACAGCTTATACATTTTCACACCATATCTTGCCCTCTTATTGGGCAGGTACTGGCGGAATTGAAGTCTCCCTTTGAATTGTACCAGGGACTCGTCTATGCTCACATGTTTTGCGGGAGTATATGCCTGGGCAAACTTGGCACTAAAATGATCTAATATGGGCCTGACCTTAAATAACCGATCATAACTGGGGTCACCTCTGGGTGGGCACTGTGTGTTGTCAGTGTAGTGCAAAAACTTATGGATGGCTTCAAAGCGCATCCTGCTCATTGCCATGCGGAACATGGGGGTGTGGTACAGTATATCTGTGCTCCAGTAGTCCCTGATTGAAGGCTTCTTTACTATCCCCATAAGGAGTATTATGCCCCAATACTTGTACATCTCTGCTGCAGTGACAGGGGTCCACCTGTAGGGTTGTGCATAAAAGGACGTGGGGTTTTGGGCAATATGTTGTGCAGCGTAGAGATTTGTCTGAAATATAATAATATTTAGCAGCTCCTCATCAAAAAAAAACTTAAAAAAGTCTACAGCTCTGAGCCCTGTCGTGTCAAAGTTAATGCCAGGATGGCCCAAAAAGTCAGGGACCTGAGGGGTATAATTATCTGGGGCTACCCATGTGGGGTCAGTGGAAGCCCCAGACGCTTCTCCTGCAGAAGTCCCAGAAACTTCTCCTGCAGAAGTCCCAGGCACTTCTCCTGCAGAAGTCCCAGGCACTTCTCCTGCAGAAGTCCCAGGCACTTCTCCTGCAGAAGTCCCAGGCACTTCAATTGCAGAAGTCCCTGGAACCCTACGGCGCCTTCTTGGGGGTCCTTCCAGGTCACTGGAAGATGAGCAGGAGGATGATGATAGGTAAAAGGGACCATCATCCCCACTAGCTGACTCGGTGTCAGAGGCAAGCATGTTATATGCCTCCAACACGGTGTACGTCTTCTGAGACATTGCACACAAAAAAAAATAGAGAACAAGAAAAATTAGATAATGTGCACCAAACTACACGGATAAACCGTCTAGCAGGCACACAAAAAAAAAAATATAATGCACACCAAACTACACGGACAAGCCGCACAGATGGCACACACAAAAAATAATGTGCACTAAACTACACGGACAAGCCGCACAGATAGCACACAAAAAAAAAAAGATAATGCGCACCAAACTACACGGACAAGCCGCACAGATGGCACACACAAAAAGATAATGTGCACTAAACTACACGGACAAGCCGCACAGATAGCACACAAAAAAAAAAAAGATAATGCGCACCAAACTACACGGACAAGCCGCACAGATGGCACACACAAAAAATAATGTGCACTAAACTACACGGACAAGCCGCACAGATAGCACACAAAAAAAAAAGATAATGCACACCAAGCCACACGGACCAGCCGCACAGATGGCACACAAAAAATAATGCGCACTAAACTACACGGACAAGCCGCACAGATAGCACACAAAAAAAATAATGCGCACTAAACTACACGGACAAGCCGCACAGATAGCACACAAAAAAAAAGGTAATGCACACCAAACTACACGGACAAGCCGCACAGATGGCACACACAAAAAATAATGCGCACTAAACTACACGGACAAGCCGCACAGATAGCACACAAAAAAAATAATGCGCACTAAACTACACGGACAAGCCGCACAGATAGCACACAAAAAAAAAGGTAATGCACACCAAACTACACGGACAAGCCGCACAGATGGCACACACAAAAAATAATGCGCACTAAACTACACGGACAAGCCGCACAGATAGCACACAAAAAAAATAATGCGCACTAAACTACACGGACAAGCCGCACAGATAGCACACAAAAAAAAAAAGATAATGCACACCAAGCCACACGGACCAGCCGCACAGATGGCACACACAAAAAATAGCTAAGTACGGGTACACCTACGGCGTTCTGGAAAAAAATATTACCAGGCACCGAAAAAAAACCTATGTGCACCGCGCAAAAAGGCGCTACAAATGCACCTAGCTTGCCCTAAGACAAACTAACTACCGCTAAGATTGCTAAAGATTCTGTGCAGCGCTATTCACACGGCGCACTGAAAAGTGCGTCCAGTGCAGAACAACGCTAACACAGCGCACTGAAAAGTGCGTTTGGGTTCAGAAGGGACAGACAGGGAAAAACGGAAGACACGTGGGATCACACAAGGCGATCACACAGGGAACACACAGGACACAGGAAAAAACAGATAGGATGGGAATTTGTAGGGAACAATAGGGATCAGATAAGGATCAGAACACTATTTATAGTGTAAAAGTGTATTTTGGTGCACACAGTAACGCTCTTTCCTCTCTCCAGCGATACCAAACCAAAATGGTGCCGCTGGAGGAAGAGGAAAGTGCTAAAAGCACGTTTTTTAGCCTAAAATCGCTGTAATTGGCCAGTCAGGTTTGACTGGCCAATCACGGCGATCGGCGGGCGGGACCAATTTGATTGGTCGGGTGACGGAGACAGGAACTCCTCCTGCCTCTGTCACCCAAATTTCAGCCCGATGTCACCACGTCTCGCGACGTGGTGACAATTCTAAAATAGTATGCGCTCGCGCAGTAGCTGTACTGCGCTGAGCGCCAATAGTGGGAAGCTGCGCAGTACAGCTACGGCGCGGAGCGCTAAGGGGTTAAACTCTATACCCTAAAGATATAGACAATGGTTAAATAACTCAATATTACAAATACTGTACAATGGCCTAATACATCTTCACATCTTTTACTGTGAAATGGCAGAACGCGACCCATAAAAGACACCATGTACTACTACTCCTCAAAAAATATAGATTTATCGTTATATTTCTACAAGAAACACATTTTAAGAAAAGAGAACCTGTGTACCTCTCTAAATATCCTTTTTCCCAGTGGTTTCACAACCAGAGTCCTTCCTCCAAGTCTAAGGGAGTCTCAATTTTGATTCACAAAGATTTCCCATTCCTATTGAAAATCTAATACTATGACACAGAGTGAAGACTATTATTTATTAAAGGGAAGATATCCAACACACCCTCAGGCCAAGTGAAATGGCTGCTTAAAGCCCAAGACCTGTTTGCACTGTTCTCAGAAGACTTGATTATTCTTGCGGGCAACCTCAATACTGCCCTAAATTCTCTGCTGTACACCTTTTCAGAGGAATACCACATTCCCCAAACGGTACTATTTAGACTCCACAACAAGCTAGATGATATGGGTCCTGTAGACACCTGGAGAGTCCACAATTTTTCAACCAAAGATTTCTCCTTTTTCTTTATACCACATTCCTCGTCAGTGCCGTATTTAGACTTGATGCCATCTTAGGAACCACAACACGTATGCACCATCCTGGCTTATATCCATAAAATATGATTAGCCAGCCCTCTGCCTCCAGTATATAAGTAGCGGGCACATGCCCCAGCATATTGCCTGCAAGCCCATAGCATACAGCCAGCCACTGCCCCCATTACATAGCTTGCCAGTCCATAGTATACAGCCAGCCCCTGCCCCCAGTATACAGCCAGATTTTGCCCCCGGCATATAGCCAGCCCTTGCCTCTAGTATATAGCTAGCATGCACATGCCACAGTTTATATCTTGCCAATCCATAGTATACAGACAGACCCTGCCCCTGGTATATAGCCTTCCAGTCCATTGTATACAGCCAGCCCCTGCCCCCAGTATACAGCCAGCCCCTGCCATTGTATATAGCCTGCCAGTCCATAATATACAGCCAGTCCATGGCCCCAGTATACAGGTTGCCCACGCCTCCAGTATACACCCTGCCCACAGTATACAGCCAGCTCAAGCCCTCAGTATACGGCCTGCTCCTGTCCCCAGTATACAGCTTACTCCCAGTATACAGCCTGCCAATACCCGAAGTATTCAGCCTGCCCCCCAGTATACAGCCTCCCCCAGTATACAGCCTGCCCATGGAAACAAAGGAAGCAGGTTCATGTCCTCGCTCATTAAGAAACAAAAGAGGAAATGTATATAGCAGCAATCTGCACATGGACACTCCTGGTTTTTCAGATGCTTTCCACTCCTTTTTTTTTTATCAAAGCTTTATTATGTGCAAAATGAGACAAGTGACAGAACTGCTTTATTGGAAGCACCTGAGGGGTTTTTATAATAGGTTACATTTACCGGCCTTAGGGTGCGTTCACACGTTGCAGCTAAAATTGCATCGCAATCAGCTTTGAGGTGGTTTTAGGTGCAGTTTTGTCAATTGAACAGGTGAAAGACATGAACTGAACAAGTGAATGACATTTGTGGAGCAGGTTTCCCCTTCAAAATCAAATTCACCCGTTCAGTTCATGTCTTTCACCTGTTCAATTGACAAAACTGCACCTAAAACCACCTCAAAGCTCATTGCGATGCAGTTTTAACTGCAACGTGTGAACGCACCCTTAACCCAACAAGAAAGAGACTTACCTGACGACCACCTGTAATGCATTGTTACAGGATGAGTCTTCAGTGAAGCAAGCTCAAGAGGCCCTTATTGTACCCATACCTGAAGAAGGGAAAGATACACAAGAATGCAGTAGCTACAGACCCATATCTTTGTTAAATCTCAACCTAAAGATATGGGTGAAACTACTTGCTACTAGATTAAATTCCTTAACTGATACATACAGATCAAGCTAGGTTTGCTTTAGCAAATCGGAACTGTTAAATGTCACAGTACCACAAGTCACATCACAGTTTCTCTTTAAAGTTCAAACCAGATCAGTGAAATATTTGGGAGTACAGTATCCAAACACAGCACAGATCTGTACAGACTAAACTACTCTCCCCATTTTTGGTGAAATTGAGAAGCTACTCAAGATGATCTCCCACTTATTTCATGGATGGGATGGAATAACCTTTGAAAACCATATATTTTTCCAAAAATTCAATTCATGCAAATGATTCATATTGATCTACAAGCTACCTTTTTCACCAAAAGGAAATCTCTCTTTTCAAGATTTCTGTAGAGGCAAAAAAAACTTGACTAACTCATTCTTTAGTAACTAAGCTGAAATTTGAAGGGGTACGGGGCTACGAGACCTACGGCACTACCAAGCAATACAATTAAATCCATGGTAAACCCACATGAAAATAGGGAGACGGTGGCCCTAATGGCATCTCCATATGGCCCCTCATTCTTAATAGACTTGTGGCTTCCCAGGATGTCTTCTATTTCATTGACCCAAAAAGACTTGCTGCTTAAAGGAGCCCAAGACACTTGGAGATCCATAGCATCTACATTGGCACCTTGCCCCTGCTTGCCTACAAGGCTTCTCCTGCACATCACAATAGGCAAGGAGTCCTCGTATCAAGACACGTGGGATGCTATTGGGGACATACCGGTAGCTACAGCGGTGTGCAAATTAATTGGGACAAAGCAAAAAAGCATGTTTTTGCATATTTAACGATAAAATGTTATAATGCACCCGTACATACTAATTATGTTCTCCTTTAGCAGATATGAGATTTTTAATGTGTTTTGGCATTGCATCTACCAAGTTTTTGCATAAATTCTTCCATTCTTCATCAGGGAACCACACTTGTATGGCACAGTTTATCATGCGTTCTTTATTTGTACAGTCCATGTTAACAAATTGTCTCTTCACAATGCTCCACAAATTTCTATAGGATTTAAGTCTGGTGAATTCCCAGGCCAGTCCAGAACTTTTACTTTATTTTCTTCCAGGAATTTCTTCAAACACTTGGAATTGTTTGCATGGAGCCAAATCTTGTTGGAATCTCCCTTCACATTTATGCATGAATGCCACAATAAAATGTGGAATTCATCACACCATCAACAGGTGAACTATCAGATGAAAAATACCCCCAAACAATTGTTTTTGAGGGTGTTTTACAGATTGTTGAATATGATCAGCTCACAATTGTTCATATTTGCTTCCTCTAACAACACTTGCTCTGTTCCCTTGGACAAAAAGAGGGGTTTCATCACTGAAAATTACCTTTTGGATGGATGCCCTGAGGTGGAACTACCCCTGTTTCCCCGAAAATATGATAGTGTCTTATATTAATTTTTGCTCCTAAAGAGGCACTAGGTCTTATTTTCAGAGGCTGTCTTATTTTTCCATGAACAAGAATTTACATTTATCAGTGAACAAAAAATCAACTTCTCTAACATCCTTATAACTCTCCAAACTCTGAATTTCATGCTGTATTTCTTGTGACTTCATTTCTTTTAGAATCAATAGCCCCAATCTTCGATAAATGACCCCTTCTTACGCTGGTAACTGCTAGTATCACAGGGAGCTGCTGCAGTGACTGCCGCTAGGTCTTATTTTCAAAAGAGGACTTACACTGTGTATTTCTAAGCCTGAACAAAATTGTACTAGGTCTGGCACTCACCAATAAAAGTCAATTCTTTATTCCAACATTATAAAACACATCGTTGTGGGAGGGAAGAAGACTGCAGGAGCCCAGAGAAGGCGACGGTCCGTTTCGCGCTTCACACGCGCTTAATCCTGCTTTGGCTAGCCAATGGAAAGGGGGAGACGTTCCCATATATCTAACTCCTGTTTCACTCCCCAGCTGGTCATGCCCAAGTTCAGAAAAAATAGCATACAGGCCGTTAAACAAGTAAAAAATCGTGTCTCTTCCCCATTCAGGTCGGAGTTCACGTTCTTCTTCCTGGTGCATGTAAGGGCATTGTCTTGCAACACAATTTGAAAGATAAATCCCGCACTGAGTTAGAATCAGTCGGATTGTCCGACGGCATGCCCCCGATTTCTGTTGCGTGAAAGCCAGCGCAACTGCACCAAAATCCGATCGCATGCAACACAATCCCCTGTTAAATATCTGTCAGAGCCGCACAAAACCCAAAAATCCCAGGAAGTCCGCGGACCCATAGTAGATAAGCCCTATACTGTACTTAGGGTGCCATTTTTGAAAAGCATAGAAGAGCTTTGTACATAGACCATATAAAGGCCAAACAACTATACTAGCTGTTATATGTATATGACTTTGTGTTTGTGAAATATCTTTCTTCCAACTGTGCCAATAGATAATGCTTTTGTAAAATTCATGGAGCAAAAGCGTGTGGGAAATACTAAAGCAATAACAAAAATTAAGTCAAGAAACACTGGGGTGTGGATAAAATAGGACTACTACTACTACTGATAATAATCTCTATTTATATAGCTCCATCAAAATACAAATCGTGGTTGATAATCCGATATCTGGGTTATATTATTTATCTGCTTGAAGTCCTTAACCCCTTCCCGACTTGCGCCATATTAGTACGACGTGATGTCGGGTCCCAGTGCATGGAGAGGGCTCGCTCGCATATTGCAGCAAAGGCTTACCGGTAACAGCCAATCGCCATTGCAATGCTGCCACCGGCTTAAAAACGCATGTATATTCCAGGATTGTAGATGGATTCAGGGCACTATGGTCCACTTGTGTATGAGATCTGAACACAGGACATAGCACAGAGTCTCCCCCCAAAATAAAACTTTTTAATAAACTGTCACACTCTGAGGCTCAGTACACAGTAAAACAGCCTCCCCTTATCCTCAGTATCTATACACAGGCTCCCTACACCCCCAATGTCTATATACAATTTCCGCTTTCCCCCGGTATCTGTATACAGCCTCCCCCCCCCCCCAAGTGTCCATATAGAAACTCCCATCGGCCCCCTAGCGACCCCCAGTATCTACAACCGTCACACTCAGGAATTGCATCAGAGGCACAGTGAAAAAAACCTCCCCTTACCCTCAGTAGCTATACACAGGCCCCCTTCATCCCCAGTGTCTATATTCAACCTCTCCTTACTCTCAGTGTCTATATACAGGGCCTGGGTAATTGCCCACTTTGCCTCAGCATTTCACCAGCCTTGCTCATAGCAAAAAAGCTGTGAGCTGTGTTCAGTGAAGAGATCTTATACACCAGAGTGTTTCAACAACATGGACCAATGGAGTGGTTCACAGACTCCCATAACTGCTACCTACTATTATGTGCAGCTTTGTATGAGCAAAACTGCTTGTAGAAATAGGAATGTAGAAAGAGAAACTCCCAAGTGAGCAAAAAACAGTAGTCCAGTTTATATACATGAAGAATACCACGGTTTCTGGTCATTAGGTAATTCCATTTGACTTTGGCTAAAATCATGAAAGAATTACATACAGAAATACAGAATAGACGTGGCTGTGTTAACACTCCATATTAAAACAGTAGCTAACAGAGGCTGTGTACTAAAATCCCCTACATGTTGCCATATAGACTCTTATTTTCTATTACTAAATAGATTTATCAGAAGTTTCAGAGAGCAGAACTGTCAGAGCTGCCCATGGCAAGCAATCACAACTCAGCTTTCATTTTATAAACAACCGTGGGCAAATTAAAGCTGAGCTCTGATTGGTTACCTTGAGCAACTAGAACAGATCTGCTCTCAGACACTTCTGATAAATCTTCCCTTAAATAGAGAACAATTCTATTTACCAAACATGAAGACCAATGTCCTTAGCATGAGAAAATTACTTTAGAGTCAGAAAATATAATAATATCTGGACTTGAATCAAGATGTTAAATCATTACATATCAAAGGTAAAATGAAAAAATATACCTTGTCCTGTATCACTTCCATTGCCTTGTTGTAAGTAGTCTTGAAACTCCCTGCTCACTTCCTTCTCTCAAAAGCTGCCTATAACTAATGTAATCCCTACTGCTATACTGTATTTATACTGGAGTGGTTATGGGCAGTCCGCCAAATGTTATATTAATATGTTAATTGAAATCTGGGGAGTGGTGCATATTAAGGAATACCAAATAATTTCATAATTTGTGTTCATGTTTTGGACATTTTTCACTTCCACTAGATACAGATCTGTTCTCATCATCTGAGTTACATACAGGAGCAAGAATTATTACAAGAACAACCGTACATGTATCAGTGCACTGCGTGATCATGACATGTTTAATGGAAATAACCAACAGGGGTCCTTATTAAATGACATCAAGAATGCAGTATATTTCTTAAAACTAAAAATATCCCTTTAATAGGGTTTGTGCATACAGGAAAATAATTCATAGGAACTACAGAATGTCAGAAACGTTCCCACCTTTGCCCTGTGATAGACTGCTGAACATATGAGGCTCCATGATTCCTGGTATCCATAGTACAGAACATTATCATTTGCCTTCCTGAAAATAATTGGAACATTGGGGGAGTCTTATCTGTACTTTTACGCCAGTTTCTGGCATAGAAGCACTGAAATAATCGCAAATTCTTATGCAATGCTAATTTGTACTCCATTAAAGGGAATAAACCAGGGACACTGTGCAGGATCACTTTTGAGGGTGCAGGAGGGAGTGTGTGACGAGCTGTGTAACAGTCTGTGAACCCAGAATATAGAGGAGCTCTAGTTATGCCCCCAGAACCTTCTGACTCATTAGCATAATTATAAAAGTCGATTTCAGAAGGAAGGAGGCCATTAATAACAAATAAAAAAATACCACAATTACAGTGCCTGGATATATGAGCATGTGCCCCTGGTTTAGCATACTTCATTCTGAAGGTTGATTTCCTTTAAGATTAATATTGTAATAGGCTACTTGTACTGATGATCCAAGCTGTTCTAACTTGATGGATCACATACCTGCATCACTCATTTAAATAGTGTGTTTTCTCGTCATCTATAATTACAGCAATCAAAATATATTTCCTCTTATGAAGATATAACCAGGTTTGTCAACATCCTCTGATTACATGTTACAATATGATGAAAAATATCCTAGATCACGTGTTCCAGAACACGTAAACAATGTTTGATACATGACTGTGTTATTATGGTACTTCTGTGGCTATGGAGAGATTTGCTGACCTATTTGCCATTTAAAAACCATCTAAAGCATAGCAAATAATTCCAGAAAATAATCAAAGGAATTTTTACTATGTAATAACGTTAGCATTTTGAATGTTCATAGTAAGGGAAATCATCCAGTTGTAAAAACACCAAAGAACGTAGAAATACTCACCTCCACTCCTCTTCATCTTGATCCTGGCACTGTTTGTTGCTAATCTTGACTCGCCGGGATCACATAGACAGCAGCACGGAGTGTGGGGATAAGATGTCCGATACTCTGGACTGCAAATTATACATGCCCCGCATCTCCCTCTCCCATGCTGGGAGCATGGTAGAGGGAGGTGAGGCAAGACGCAAGAGGCCTTGAATTCACGCCTCCCGCCTGACATCACCTCCCTCTTCCAGCCTAATTAGCAGCTGGAGTGCCGGACATCTTGTCCCCACACTCCAAACTGTGCCCCCGGCCTGTGTAGCATTTTTACAAATGGTTTTCTTTAATCTCCTCTTACTTAAAGAGGTTGTCCAGGAATACATAATTTTGTTATATATAGCTGGGGTGGGCTTTGGAAATAATAAGGAGTTTATACTCCCTTTGTGCTGCGCCGCCTGTCTGTGCTAATTACAGCCTCTGTTCACAAACAGAGACCAGCAACGGCTTTCCTCGGATTTTCGAAATTTCCTGGATTTGCGCCGCTGTGACAGGTATTTAACTGGGGCTTGTGTCGCACGCGATCGGATTGTGGCGCAATTGCGCTGAGTTTCATGCGACAGAAATCGGACGATCTGACTGATTCGGACTGAGCGCAAGATTTAATATTCAAATTGTGTCGCAAGACAATGAAATCACATGCACCAGGAAGAAGAACGTGAACTCCAGCGGACCTAAGCGGGGAACCGACAGATGCAGGAAATTGGGCGCACAATCTTTGTGAATCACAGCAAAGTTCACTCTCGTCAGACAACGCACATTGGGTATCGCGCAGGATGCAAAAGCTTCAAGTTCATGTGGAAGTACAGTTTGATACATGTCTTCCATGTATTTTGCAGTAGCTTGTGTGATCATTAGTTTAAGTTATATCTATTCTATGCCCCTAATTATAATAATAATTCTTTATTTATATACCTAAACAACCTACCAGCATGTTTCGGAGTGTGGGAGGAAACCGGAGAACCTGGAGCTGTGCCTTGTTGTTCAGTAAATTCAGAGCTAGGGTACAGAAGCAGACATACGACAGACTGCGACACATTATAGGGCCCACAGTCACAGAAATCCAGATTTCACATTTTTAATAGGTTTCATCTCCACTTTTAGTCTCTAACTGCTACCACTGTCCCTTGGACTATAGGGGAAGTGCCCTGCTTCTGTACCTCCCTAATCATTGTTACTCATAGGAGGTAGTTGGGAGGAAATCATTGAAGCAGCATTGCTAACAGGGCTTCAGTCTCAGTTCTAGACCTATGGCATGTTAACCTTTGCTTCCTCACTGTAATAAACAGTGGGTTATGGAGCCACTGTGTTATCCAACATTTTTTACTTTGGGCTATCACCAAATGCGTTATCCCTGGACCACTCTGTTTTTCACATTTCTATCCCTATATAAATTTTCATACTACTCAACTTCAAGGGGCCACACTAGTAACCAGAATCCTAGATGCACAGACGAATCCCCGAGACAGCAAAAATGCCACCCCTGAAACCTATTACATTCTTTAACATCTGCTAGACTAGCAAGTGATGCACATGGGTCTTGATAAACTTAGTATATTAGAAATCGAAATCCATAGTAGCTAGTAGAGGGAGATTTCATGTATTACAGTACCTAATGATAGTTTTTGGCCATGAGTAAAAGTAAATGGATTAGTCTGCGCCACTTTGTAAAGACATTGAGGGTAAGTAGAGGTTGACTAGCCCACATAGTAATGTCCCTTGCCCAGCGCCCATAATAAAGTCACCTGCCAAGCCCCAAAAGTAATTCCCCTTTCCCAGTCCCCACAATCATGTCCCCAGTGCAACCCCCATAGTAATGTCCCCTGCCTGGCCCCCAAAGCAATGTCCCCATGGCAGCCCCCTCAAAAATAAAAAAAACAGTATACCTCTGACGCTCCTCTTCTCCCCGAGGCTTCCTAGCAGAAGGCCAGAGGCACAACTTTGCATGCCGTCAGTGCACACTGTAATGTAATCGGGTGCATCATAGACGTGGCTCTGGGTGTGTGCCAGGAAGCAGCGGGACCAAGAGGAGAGCTGCGGGTGAGTATACAGTTCTTTATTTTAAGTTCTTTTGGCTGCAACCCGGGGTCGGGTGCTTCACGGCCCGGTGGTTGGGGAACACTGTAGTGCTATTGAAAATCTTTTTAATGTAAGACACATCATTGAATTTCACCTCAAACATGTCGCCCATACAGGGAGCATGATGTGTACAATTTATGCTGCATTGAAGGGCACTACAAAATATTTATAGAAAATCTCTGCAGCTCCAGTTGCACAATACGCTCATCGTGCTCCTAGTCTGTGGGAATATGGGCTAATTTCTGATTGTCATGGCTGCACTCCTTCCAGCCTTCAGTCTGCTCTATGCTCACAGGATTATGGGGTCTTCCTGTTTCTGTGCTCTTTTTGGGGCTCCTTTGCTGAGGTTCAGTTGTAGATACAGAGTTCAGACAGAAGGCATCCACAGCCCATTGCCTTGGGATTGCATGCAGGCTCAATAGTGATGGTTCGTCACTTTTCAGTGAATGGTGACAGCAAGCTCTGACCTGAGAGCAGATCCAGTGAGTCATTTCTTAAAAATTGCATTAAAGAAGGTTGGGCCAAACAGGAGAACAGGACATGTGATGTTTATTGAGGTCTCTCCTGCTCCGCCCCCTGACCCGTACCTTTCTATATTTCTAATAAATTCGCTATGTACTAGCAGACCCTGGCCAGGATTAAACCCCGCCACTTCACCCCAGAAGGAGTCTCCCTATATTATTACCAACCAAAGCAATTTCTCACAAAACTATACTGTTACCAGATCAATTAGTTAAGTAGCAGCAGGTAGGTAATCAGTTAAAAAATTCTAACTTTATTGAAAATATACTAAAATATATCTCAAAATAATTGCTCTCACATACGACAGGACACAACCCTATACATCCTAGTGCAGGGTTATACAATAGGATCTAGTCTCACTTAAAGACAATATTTATTAAAAGGCATGTATATGCTAGCAAATGGAAGAAGGTATAAATACATATATAAAAGGATGTACCTACCCCAGGTGATAAATATATATCGTATATACTTGTGTATAAGCCAAATTTTTCAGCACAAAGTTTTAAACACAAGTCTATAAAAAAGAAAAAATTATATATACTCACCCTCCGGCGTCCCGATGCTCCAAGCGGCTCCCCGATGTCCCCGATTTGTCGGCTCGGCTCGTCTTCTTTCTTCTGTCTTCTTTAACTACCGGCATGGGCGCGGCCATGTTACCTTCTGGCTGGCTGACGCATACTATAACGTCAGCAACGGCCGCACCATAGTATGAGCATGCTGGAAGAAAACATTGCCACGCTTACATTGGGAAGCCGCGCCGAGCATCGGAGGGTGGATATATAAGTTTATTTTTTTAAGTGCTGGGGGGGCAGGCTGTATACTACTAGGGGGCAAGCTGGCTGTATACTACTAGGGGCTGGCAGGCTGTATACTGCTGGGGGATGGCTGTATACTACATGGGGGCAGGCTGGCTGTATACTACTAGGGGGCTGGCTGGCTTTATACTACTGGGGGCAGGCTGGCTGTATACTACTAGGGGCTGGCAGGCTGTATACTACTAGAGGCTGTCTGGCTGTATACTACTAGAGGCTGGCTGTATACTACTAGGGGGCTGGCTGTATACTACTAGGGGGTGGTTGTATACTACTGGGGGCTGGCTGTATACTACATGGGACTGGCTGGCTGGATACTACATGGGGGCATGCTGGCTATATACTACTGGGAGCTGGCTGGCTATATACTACTGGGGGCTGCTGGCTATATACAATGCATTTCCCACCCTCAGCTTACACTCAAGTCAATAGTTTTTCCCAGTTTTGGTGGTAAAATTAGGGGTCTCGGCTTATACTTGGCTCAGCTTATACTCAAGTATATACGGTATGTCAGATCCAAAAAGGATCTCTCTTACCCATGTGTTCGTCCAATTCCAGTCTATGCAGTAGGGCTGGAAGGGAGCTTTCTATTCATGTCTGCAAGTTGCAGGCCAGGGAGGGTGTAAGGCCCTAATGAAACTTATCCTGATTCCCAAAATAAACTCCCACCCTTACAAGGTCAGTCCCAAAACTCTAGTAAAAAGAGGATTTCTGCTGCACGCTAAATTAATTAGAATGCGCAGGTGCTCTGGAGAAGGTCCTAATCCTTTATAGTATAGGAAATTTGTAGACTCCAGTCACACTGTTTCTTGTTGCAAGTTGTGAATTTTATCAAACAAACTTCTAAACGTGATGTTTCGGTCAGACAATTGACCTTCATCAGACTCTGTGAATACAGTTAACATCAGAATTAGGTGGTTTCTATATACACATACATCAAAAAATCAATTTACATATGTACACAAAATCTAGCATAGCGAAGCTGATAGGAAAATTGCCTTGAGTGAGGAAGGGTCGATAGAATAGATATGGTTACAAGCAGGGGCGTCGCTAGGTCAAAAGATCCGGGGCTCGTGCCCTGGATCTTTTGGCCAGTGCCCCGAATCTCCTCGGGTCAGCAGATCATCTGCCCCGCTGCCCGGGAGATTCCTTCCCTCTCTCATCAAGATCTGTGTCTGAGGACACAGATCGTGAAGAGAACGAGTGCAGGCACTGCTTTCCCCTGCAAGGACCTAGCCTCCGGGAGTTCCAGAGGCTGAAGGACCTGTGATGATGTCATGATCACATGACCTGCCGGGGAAAGCAGTGCACAGAAAGAGAGAGAGCTACATCTGTGAGGTGAGAAACATGATAGGGACTAGGGAAAGGGGAGAACATTGTAGGCTGTGTGGGGCACATTATTTACTGGAGGGACTGTGTGGGGCACATTATTTACTGGGGGGGCTGTGTGGGCGCATTATTTACTGGGGGGCTGTGTGGGTGCATTATTTACTGGGGGGCTGTGTGGGTGCATTAGTTACTGGGGGGCTGTGTGGGCACATTACTTACTGGGGGGGCTGTATGGGCACATTACTTACTGGGGGGGCTGTATGGGCACATTACTTACTGGGGGACTGTGTGGGGCACATTACTTACTGGGGGGGCTGTGTGGGCACACTACTTACTGGGGGGACTGTGTGGGGCACATTATTTACTGGGGGGACTGTGTGGGGCACATTATTTACTGGGGGGCTGTGTGGGTGCATTATTTACTGGGGGGCTGTGTGGGCACATTACTTACTGGGGGGACTGTGTGGGGCACATTACTTACTGGGGGGCTGTGTGGGCACATTACTTACTGGGGGGACTGTGTGGGCACATTACTTACTGGGGGGGCTGTGTGGGCATATTACTTACTGGGGGGACTGTGTGGGCACATTACTTACTGGAGGGACTGTGTGGGGCACATTATTTACTGGGGGGGACTGTGTGGGCACATTATTTACTGGGGGGACTGTGTGGGTACATTATTTACTGGGGGGACTGTGTGGGCACATTATTTACTGGGGGACTGTGTGGGCACATTACTTACTGGGGGGGCTGTGTGGGCACATTACTTACTGGGGGCAGTGTAAGGACACTACTTACTGGGGGGGCTGTGTGGGCACATTACTTACTGGGGGCAGAGTGAGGACATTACTTACTGGGGGGGCTGTGTGGGGCACATTATTTACTGGGGGGGCTGCGTGGGGCACATTATTTACTGGGGGGGCTGTGTGGTCACATTACTTACTGGGGGGCTGTGTGTGAGGACATTACTTACTGGGGGGCTGTGTGAGGACACTACTTACTGGTGGCAGTGTGAGGACATTACTTACTGGGGGGGCTGTGTGGGCACATTACTTACTGGGGGGCTGTGTGAGGACACTACTTACTGGGGGGGCAGTGTGAGGACATTACTTAGTGGGGGGGCTGTGTGGGGCACATTATTTACTGGGGGGGCTGTGTGGGCACATTACTTACTGGGGGCTGTGTGGGCGCATTACTTACTGGGGGGGCTGTGTGGTCACATTACTTACTGTGGGACTGTGTGGGGGACATTTCTTGGAGCATGTTCACACGTGGCACTAGGACAGGCCTCGGTTTGATCTCATTTGCGTTTCCAGTAATACACATGCGATGGGTAACACGCACCTGGTTTTGTTTAAATGCAAGACAAACGTGTGAGCGCTGTCTTACAGTATTTGGGGAGATTGTTAGGGGCGGTAGCAGGATAACACTGCCCGGGAACCCAGATATAGGGACAATGAGAAACATAAGATGTGGTGATGGGGATTTCTCCTTTGTTCTCTGTAGCTGTATATACCAGAAGTAACCTTGTTTTTGGCACAACCACATGTGAGGGGGTTATGTACAGGAGGGGGCATTACTGAAAGTGTAATACACATGCATTGGGGCCCGTGCCCCGAATCTTTTACCACCCTAGCAACGCCCCTGGTTACAAGGGTATATTGTAATAATGGTACATCAGCCATAACGTTCCACTTTTTCGGAATATGGAATGCAGAGCATCGGTTATGTCCATATGAGCAGCGTAGGGATAAAAACGGCCCCTTCAGGGAGAAGACCATATCCTGTAGAGTCTGGTTACATAGTTTACCTGAAAGGGAAAATAGGTCAGGAGGCAGCTTACCAGTTTGTATGAGGTAGGTCAGGAAGCATTTTTGCATATAGCAAATAGTGGCACAAATGGCATAGGAATAGCGGTTGCCACTGCTCTGGGTAGATAGCCCTGCAGTCCCTGTGTGCCAGGTGGTTTACAAAGCCCATTCCCGAGGTAGAGGGAGTCGACTTCCGGTATTGGGCAGTGACTTCCGGTTGGAGACCGGAAGTTGTCGTATTTGCGTTCCATCGGTGGAACGCATGCCAGAGCATGCGCTGAAGGGGAAAAACGGGCCATGCTCACGTTTCATTCAGAAACTGGTGCTTATGTGCTGGGGGATGTACTATAGTATTACTTAGGTTGTCCCATTGTGGTTGGGATTTCTCCATATTCCCACAAATGAATTTAAGATGAGGGATCTGGAACATACATCGAAACAAGTACTGAACTCACAGTTACACTGTGCCACCTTATCTGAATATCTCAAGGTCCAAAGAATACCAAGGGGGCTTCGAGCCCCTCTCAGACCAACATTCTTCAAAGATAATAAGGACTTTTGTTCTAAATATGAACAAATTTTGAACAAATGTTCATTGGATTTAATGACCTTAACCGTGGAATTCCTACATAAAGAGATTACGACCCTCCAAGAAAAAGTTACAAGCATAGAATCCCAACTACGTACAACACTCTCCACAGAGGAATTTACCTTGGTACAATCAAAACTACAATCTTCTCTCGTTACGTTCAAAAAAGAACAAGAAACAAAGAAACGCCAAAAATTCTTCAGAGACTCCGAAGATTACTTAAACAATAGAGTCTATAAATGGCAGGACACGTTCCACTGTACAATTCTTGTCGACGAAGATTCAGATCACCCGCCACTTCTTCAGCCTCGAGCATGGAAGGGGATTATCAAGAACAATCCACCTCTCATTTTTTTAGGTACAAACCAGGGATGCCCACCAAGAGGAAGACTGTATTTCTAAGTCCCGCAGAACATCTCCTCCTTCAGAGCGGTCTCTCTTTTTGCCCATCCAATAAATATGACACATTTTCCCTTGACATGGATTTACAGAGATTTTACAGGAATCTAAGACTCAAAGCTCACTTCTCAGACCTGAACCAGGCAGACAACCATAGGAACCTACCCACTCAAACATACCCCATCAACCTACAGGAATTAGGCCTCAAAATAGAAGTACATACATGCCTCCAAGGAATTCACATGTAGTCAAAACCTTTATCTCTCTTGTTCAAAGAGAAGTCACCCAGTTAAGACACAACATTGATACCAACCAAATGCATGCACCATACAATGGGGCACATTTACTTACCCGGTCCAGTCGCGATCCTGCACAGGATTCGGGTCCGGCTGGGATTTAAGAAGGTAGTTCCTCCGCCGTCCACCAGGTGGCGCTGCTGCGCCGAAAATATTCTTAACGCCCCGGAATGCACCATCCCATAGCAGGTGAAGGTGAGCGCTTCCCAAGCGACACATTTCGGTTTTTAAATGCGGCGGTTTTTCCGAATACGTCGGGTTTTCGTTCGGCCACGCCCCCCGATTTCTGTCGCGCGTATGCCGGCCCCGATGCGCCACAATCCGATCGCGTGCGCCAAAAACCCGGGGCAATTCATGTACAAGTGGCGCAAATCGGAAATATTCGGGTAACACGTCGGGAAAACGCGAATCGGGCCCTTAGTAAATGACCCCCAATCTCTCTAGCACTGACAAAACGGCCCTATTCGACCTCATGAACAGAAAGGAAATAATCATCAAACCCGCGCCCAACTCGGTGACACAACTGTCTATAATAAACTAGAGAGAAACCCCACCATAGAATTGCCACCACTATCCGGAAATAATAGACAAATACACAACTCTGGGCATTATTGATGAAAATGTACGCAGGTTTCTTACTAAAACCGACCCAATAACTCCTGTAATTTACAAATTGCCCAAAATCCATAAAAACGTAACCAATCCCCCTAGACGCCCTATTGTGGCCTCTACGGATTCGATTCTCTCACCACTTTCAATCCTGCTGGAGAAGATTCTCACTCCACTAGTCAGGACCACAAAATCATTCCTCTAAGACACATCTGAATTCCTTAAATTGATACAAGACACCCACAAAATACATCCAGATACCATCCTTGTCACTTTTGACGTTAACAGTCTACATACCTCCATCAAACACGACTTGGGCATGGCAGCAGTTCACAAATTACTCACAATACACAAATATCCCCAACTGCAGATAGACTTTGTCATGGACTTACTACAACTTTTATCTACCTTGATCCTTTATTCATTCAACATTGCCAGGTTTGGAAAAGACAAAAACTCAGATGGCACTCTGTGGTCAGACCTGTACACAAAACCCACAGACCGTAATAACCTATTACACTTCTCCAGTTATCACCCCACATCTACCAAACTCTCACTACCTGCCTCCCAATTCAACAGAGTTGAGCGCATTGTTAGCAGACCGGAACTCATCAACACCAGGCTACAAGAAATGGAGACCAAGTTCATCAATAGGGGCTATCCATCTAACACCCTAGATCAATATAAAACAAGGCAATCATGCCAGCGATTAAACAAACAACCGCGCATCCCATTCGTACACTCTTATCATCCATTTGCATACAGAATCCACCATTCCATCAGGAAACACTGGCCCATCCTACAAAAAGGACACCCATCCTTAATTGAATTCCAACAACCATTCCTCCCTTGCTTTAAAAGTCTCCTGAATTTAAAAGACAAACTTGTAAGAGCAGATTTGGGCACCACCTTGCAATCATTAAGACAATCCTTTCTATGTACATTTAAAAAGGGCACCTTCCCATGCTTACCACACAACAAATTCGATACCGGATATCAAAACATAAATCTAAAATCCGACTCAACAATACATTACTTCACATACCAGCTCATTTCTCAGAGGCCAGACACTCCATAAAACAATTAAATTCCAGATCATAGACCAAATAGAGACACCACGCAGAGGAGGGGATCGAGTTGCGTTGCTCAAAAAACGTGAATCATATTGGATTCACACCCTACAGACATTACAACCTAATGGACTTAATCGAGACTACAATATTAAAAGTTTTTGCTAATTTCATACCCCTTGTTTCACCTTATTTTTTCAGTGGTTTTCAGTGGTTAACAGGAGACAATAATCAAGGCATGAAAGGCGGGATACCACAGCTAAGGATGGGTAAAATAAACCCTGTTCCTCATGTGTCTTTTCCCCATCTTCCCCATGTTCTGTTTAAAACCCTTCCTGCATGCATATTAATTTTTTTATTTTTTCCATTAATTTTTTTCCCATTATTTTCTTTTTTTCCATTATTTTCTCTGTTTTCCTTCTTTTTTCCATTTTTATTTTTCCATTTTATTTTTCCATTATTTCTCCATTTTTCCCCTACTCGTCAATCTTCATTACGATTTAAGTTTCATTGTTTTGTTCCCTTTTTACCTAATAACTGACATGTCCATATTATCCTCTTGTTTCCCTCCTCCTATTTCATAACCCTGATGTATTATTGTGCCTCAACGACTACATAATCCCAACCACAATGGGACAAGTAATACTATAGTACATCCCCCAGCACATAAGCACCAGTTTCTGAATGAAACGCGAGCCGCCTATACAATCAGCACGGCCCGTTTTCCCCCTTCTGCGCATGCTCCGGCATGCGTTGCACCAGTGGAACACAAATATGACAACTTCCGGGCTCCAACCGGAAGTCACTGCCCAATACCGGAAGTCGACTCCCTCTACCTCGGGAATGGGCTTTATAAACCACCTGGCATACAGGGACTTCAGCGCTATCTACCCAGAGCGGTGACAACCGCTATTCCTATGCCATTTGCGCCACTATTTGCTATGTGTAAAAACACTTCCTGACCTACCTCATACAAACTGGTAAGCTGCCGCCTGACCTTTTTTCCTTTCAGGTAAACTATGTAACCAGACTCTACAGGATATAGTCTTCTCCCTGAAGAAGCTGTTTTTATCCCTACGCTGCTAATATGGACATAACCGATGCTCTGCATTCCATATACTGAAAAAGTGGAATGTTATGGCTGATACCATTATCACAATGTACCCTTGTAACCATATCTATTATATAGATTTTGTGTACATATGTAAATAGATTTTTTGATTTTTTGATGTATGTGTATATAAAAACCACCTAATTCTGATGTTAACTGTATTCACAGAGTCTGATGAAGGTCAATTGTCTGACCGAAACGTCACGTTTAGAAGTAACCCCCTTCGACTAACAGTTGATGCAGTCCCTAATTACATAGGTTTTGTTGGTATTTTTTCCAACAAATGTTTTGCCTGTTTTAATGTATGGGCATGCTATACATCCACTGCATTTAAAGCAGCCCAGCCGCTTGTTTTTCGATCCAGCCATGTACTGGGAGGTTTGGCTATGCACGAGTGAGCGGATCCTAATGATCCAGCTCATTGAAAATAGCCAAACTTCATATTACTAAGGCACAAAACTGCAATACTCAGGGAAATGCATAGGAGCCTCATTTACATAGGTTAACTCGCAGATACAAACCTGCAAAAGGAGAGCAGGATCCATAGGCTTAGGCTAGGCCAAAAGTCTGCCTTACTACTTCACAACCTGGGTGCTACTACTAATAGGGAGTGCCCCAGGGAAACTTCACCCCAGTGTGACTCACACTTTAAAGAAGCCAGGCCAGCCCTCAAGTTAGTGGAAGAGATTTCACCAGTAAAGAGAAGCCACCGTGTCAACCAATTTTTAGGCTATGCAGTCATAGCAACTACAGTATCTTAATGATTTATAATCAGGGTCGGACTGACCCACTGGGGTGCCGGGGAAAACACAGGTGGGCCCCTGCTGGCTCTGCCTCTGCATTGCACCAACTCCGCCCCTCGCACCCTTTTTCCGTTTGGGACTTTAATTGTGCCCAATGGAATCTAAAGCAATGTTGATGCAGAGAGCTAGGAGCTCTCCACATCATCATTGTGCCTGTCTACTGCTATTTACAGTGGGCACGATATGATGACGTCATCTTCTGCCGGACTGCAGGAGCAGAGAAGATGAGGAGCTGCTGGGGAACCTGGGAAGGTGAGGTATATGGTGAATGTTTTTTAACTATGTCACAAAGAGGAGAGGGGGCCACACTAAGAGGGGGGGGACACAAAAAGATGGGGAGATAAAAAGGGGCCACATTAAAAAGAGGGAGATGAGAGGCGTCACAAAAAAAGGGGGGAAATGAGAGTGGGCTCAGAAATTGGGGCGCAAACAAAAACAAAATGGGGGAACAAACAATGAGAAGTGGAGTCAGAAAAAGAGAGGAAGATGAGAGAGGGATATACCAGGGGCCAAACAATAAGAGGAGGAGGTGCAAGGGCACAATATTAAGAGGAGGGAGGTGAGAGGGACCTTAAATGAGGGGGGTGAGAAAGGGGTACAGAAGTTCAGGGGACCCCACAATGAAAGGTGGAGATACCATTGGGTCCGCACTAAAGGGGGAGATACAAGTGAATAACATTAAGATGAGGGAGGTGAGATGGGCCATAAATGAGGGAAACCGATTGACTTGAGTTTGAGTCTAGTATATAGCCTGCCAGATCATGCCCCCAGTATATAGACAGCCAGCTCATGCCCACAGTATATAGATAGCCAGCTCACGTCCCCAGTATATGTCCAGCAGCCTCTTTACCCAGTATATAGCCTGCAGCCCCTGCCTCCAGTATATAGCCAGCAGCCCCTGCCCCCAGTATACAGCCTGCAGCCCCTGCCCCCCAGTATATAGCCTGCAGCCCCTGCCCCCAGTATATAACTTGCAGCTTCTGCCCCCCCAGTATATAGCCTGCAGCCCCTGTCCCAATATATAGCCTGAAGCCCTGGCCTCCTAGTATATAGCCTGAAGCCCCTGCTGCCCAGTATATAGCCTGCAACCCCTGCCCCCCAGTATATAGCCTGTAGCCACTGTCTGTAGTATATAGCCTACAGCCCATGCCCCTTAGTATATAGCCTGCAGCCCCTGTCCCCCAGTATTTAGCCTACAGCCCCTGCATCCCCAGCATATAGCCTGTAGCCCCTGTCCCCATTATATAGCCTTTAGCCCCTCCCCGAGAAATGCCCAGCCTATAAGAAAATAACCCAAAATGTGTGCTTACCTTCCGATGTCCCCCGGCAGGTCCTCTTCTTTCCACCGATGTTTCAGTTCCGGGTCCGTGAACTGCTTGCTGACATCATAGTGTGTACCGATGGCAGTGCACACACTAGAATGTCAGCGTGTGGCTGATGTCACGACCTGAGCAGGGGGCATCGGAAGGTGAGTACACATTTTGTCTTTTTTATAAGCTAGGGTATAAGCCGAGTTTTTTCAGCATAATTTTTGTGCTGAAAAACTTGGCTTATGCTCGAGTATTTATGGCGCATTTGATATTCCCATGTAGCAGTAGGTGGGCCCCAAAAATCAATTTCACTGTTCGACCCTGTTTGTAATTTATTTCTGCGCCATCATGGAGTGAATCTGTCTGCAATGGCAGATAGCCGGGGCCTATTGAATGTCTGTCCTCATTAAACCCTGTCAGATTGCTTTAGGCACAAAGATCTTTATGAAAATATAGAAAACTAAAAATCATCATCTGAAAAATTATCATTTTAGTTATACTGTGAACACACAATTTCAACAGAAAATAAATGGCCAAATGCATTTTATTTTGCTCATTCTATCTCTTCTAGCTTGGTAACATAAATACAACACGGTAACAACTTGCATCACTAATACAGTATATGGTAAATGTTTTGCAACTCAAAAAGAGCTACTTATTGATTTAGCATCAAAATACAGAAGGAATATATGTACTTGCTGGTTGTTACCTCTAGAGGGCATTGTTGTCATTAAAGATGGAATAGTATATATTTTGCCCATATATTACAGTATTTTATAATTTCATCAGACTTTCTCTACTCCTGGATGGAAAATTCTGACCAGAGACTGGTAAATGGTTTATAAAACAACTTTAGGGCCAATTCACCTTTTTTGAGACTCCAGTTATTTACAGCATTATTAATCTATTTATTTATTCTATCACTTAAAGAATATCTGGGCTGTTCCACAAGTCACTTTACTGTGTTGCCCCTAATCTTCAGAAATTGTAAGGTCTTGTGAGCAGGGCACTCATTCCTGTGATTTCTTCAGATTATGTTATTACTTTGTAATGTCTTGTTTGATTTGTATTTTTTACAATGATCTGTACAGCGCAGCAGAATATTATGGTGGTATTTAAATAAATCTTTTTTATTATTATTTTTTGCTTCAATTATTTTGAGTCCAAACCAGGAGTGGTCTAACACACAAAACAGGTGCATGTTTTTCCACTGCATGTCTAGACAGAGGTACGACATAAGAGAAAGACTTGCATCTGTTCTGTGTGTTTTACCACTTCTTGCTTTGGCTCAAAATGACTCAAGCATATAACTAAAGACCTAACAGAGTTGTAAACTGACCCTTAAATGAGACTTTTTTATTTAGTATATAGTGATAGTATATAGTAAAAAATATAAATATAAAATATATTAAAAAGAATCACCTCACGGATAAGACACCAATCTATTCATCGGCTTCTTGGGTTCCCTGGCAGATTACAAAACCTAATCTACCTGTCTTCAGCTATAACTGGATTGTAATTTATGACAGAACTACTATGTCCTGGCCTCTATCTGTTTCCTGATTACATCCATGATGGTCCTTTGGTACCATGCACTGGAGCATTTTGACCCCTCTAGTTGTACTGTTCCTAAACTCAGACTGCTCATGAGGTAGTGACCAGGAGACATTGAAGGTTAATGGAAACCTACCATGAAGAATCCAAAATATAGTACAGACCAAACGTTTGTACACACCTTTTCATTCAAAGAGTTTTCTGTATTTTCATGACTATAAAAGTTGTAGATTCCCATTGAAGGGATCAAATCTATGAATTAACACATGTTAACAACTGAAAATATATGTCTTATATTCTAGGTTCTTTAAAGTAGCCACCTTTTGCTTTGATTACTGCTTTACACTCTTTTGGCATTCTCTTAATGAGCTTCAAGAGGTAGTCTCCAGAAATGGTCTTCCAACAGTCTTGTAGGAATTCCCATAGATGCTTAGCACTTGTTGGCCCTTTTGCCTTCACTCCGTGGACAACTCACCCATCTTGATTGGGTTCAGGTCTGGTGACTGTGGAGGCCAGGTCATCTGGCGTAGCATCCCACCACTCTCCTTCTTGGTCAAATAGCCCTTACACAGCCAGGAGGTCTGGGGTCATTATCCTGTTGAAAAATAAATGATGGTCCAACTAAACGCACATCAGATAACTAAACTGCTACAAGATGCTGGGGTAACCATGCTGGTTCAGTATACTTTTAATTTTGAATAAATTCCCAACAGTGTCACAAGCAAAGCACCTGCACACCATCACACCTCCTCTTCCAAGGTTCACGGTGGGAACCAGGCACGTTGAGTCCATTTCTTCACCTTTTCTGTGTTGCACAATGACACAGTGGGGCTCATTTACTAAGGGTCCGCGGTCCACACTATCATCAGATTACCCAACGATTTCCGATGTGCACCGCATTTAGAAAGGTTTTTTGCCGCACGTGATTTTGGTGCATCGGCGCCGGCTTTCACGCGACAAAAATGGGGGGGTGGCGGGCGGCCGTTGGATGATCCGACAGATTCGGACTACTCGCGGGATTTAACAAAGCAATTTGTGTCGCGAGACATGCACTTACATGCACCAGGAAAAAGAAGGTGAACTCCAGCGGACCTCAGCGGGGAAGCGACACATGCAGGAACTCGGGTGCACAATCTTAGTGAATCGCGGCAGATGTGGATTCCAGCAGACAACGCACCTCAGGGATTGCGCAGGGACAAGGTAAGTAAATTTGCCCCAGTGGCTGGAACCAAAGATCTCCAATTTGGACTCATCAGACCAAACCACAGATGTCCATTCCTTGTCTTCTTTAGCCCAAACAAGTCTCTTCTGCTTGTTGCTTGTCCTTAGCAGTGGATTCCTTGCAGCTATTTTACCATGAATATCTGCTGCACAAAGTGTCCTCTTAAGAGTTGTTGTAGAGATGTGTCTGCTGCTAGGACTCTGTGTGGCATTGACCTGGTCTCTAATCTGAGCTTCTGGTAATCTGCGATTTCTGCGGCTGGTGACTCGGATGAACTTATCCTTCGCAGCAGAGGTCACTCTTGGTCTGCCTTTCCTGGGGTGGTCCTCATGTGAGCCAGTTTCTTTGTAGTGCCTAATGGTTTTTGTATCTACACTTGGGGACACTTTCAAAGTTTTCCCAATTTTTCGCACTGACTGACCTCCATTTCTTAAAGTATAAAGGCCTCTCATTTTTCTTTACTTAGCTGCTTTTTTCTAGCCATAATACAAATTCTAACAAATTATTCAGTAGGACTATTAACTGTGTATCCACCTGACTTCTGTACAACACAACTGATGGTCCAGCCCCATTTATCAGGCAAGAAATTAAACCTGACAGGGCACAGCTGTGATGTGAAAACCTTTTCTGGTGACTACCTCTTGAAGCTCAGCAAGAGAATGTCAAGAGTGTGCAAAGCAGTAATGAAAGCAAAAGGTGGCTACTTTGAAGAACCTAGAACAGTGATTGCAAACCATTTAGAGACTGAGTGCCCAAACTACAACCAAAAGCCACATATTTTTCACAAAGTACCAAATGCCAATTTATTGCTCCCTGCTCTGTCACAGGTTCAAACATATTGGCATCCTAAGGACACCAATACAGTAGAAGGAAGGAGAAACTATTGTGATTCCCTTTATGGTCCCCTTATTAGAATGAATCACAGGCCCGATGAAGGGGCTTCAATGATAATCCAGCTCAGTCCTCAACTCCGCTTTACAATAGTGGTGAACGTGGCATGTCCTGGGCTGCCTGTGACTGCAGGAGGAGTAGTCCTGAATGGTGTCCCCACAGAGAAGGCTCCGAGTGCCACTTCTGGCACCCAGAAAGGTGGGAAACTTTTATAGTCATGAAAATACAGAAAACTCTTTTAATGAGAAGGTATGTCCAAACTTTTGGTCTGTACTGTAGATCTGATAGTATATTCCTACTGCCTGTATTTGCCCTAATCTGTAATTTAATGATCCTGGAACCTAACTTTACTTGTTAAAAATGTTATTTTAGTAAATATGTTAATTTATATATTACTAAAATAAAGTTTATTACAAATTAGGTACACAATATGTTATACACACACACAGGTTTCAGACTTCTAGTCATATTTTATGTGATACATCTCTTCTGTCACGCTGATATAATCTTTCTATAGGTGTGACTGCAACTAGTGGTAGTTTCCTAGTAGTATCCTACAGTATACATAACACAGGCAATAGTGACACCTGGTGTCCACAGACTACACCACAACGTCACAACCTTGTACTAACAGCGGAATGTCATCATAATCAGTATTCAGTGTCGCCCTACTGCTTCATAGGAATATACCTATATAGCAGGAGTCCAGGCATATTAAGGCACTGGAAATGGAGACAGTGAAATAACAAATTCTCCTATCTCTTCCAGGTGGTGCAACCAGTGGTTGAAGGGGTGATGTCATCTCTGGCAATTAATGTTGGGAATGTTATAAGAATTACTCCTAGTTTCCTGGGATTTGTGTTAGTGAGCTTGGCTTAGATTAGTGATATATGTGTTAGGGCTTGGCACATTACCAAATAAAAAATGCTGACATCTATAATAACTGATGACAATAACTACCCCCACCCAGTGGAGACACACTTGGCTCAAGGGCTCCTGAGGGTTTTACCAGAACCCCTCCATGTTGCAGCTTCAAACTGTTAAACTGTCTCACCTTCCCCTCTGCTTTCTCAGCCATTCCCCCCTTCCTCTTCCCGCTGTTATCTCACTGCACCGCAGAGGAAGTTTCAGCTCAAAATGTGAGGGGAAATGCAGTTTAACAGCATGAGAATCTGCTGCATGGAGGAGCTCTTGTAATTACCCCAGGAGCCCTTCAGACTCATTAGCATAATTCTAAAGGTTTATTTTAGAAGGAAGTAGGCTATGGATAACAAAATAGATTACCACAGTCATGGTGTTTGGATCTATGGGGGGACATTTTCACTGTTTCTACACCACATCTCTCTAGTGTTGTCCACGGCCGCGGCCTAAGCCTCTTGATGCTTAGGATTTAGATGGAAGATTTCATTTAAATAATAATTCATAAACAGCTCCCATGCTATGCAAGAACCTACACCTATACAATGCCCCTATACATTTATATACAGTGCCCCCATGTGAATTTATATACAGTACCCCCACCTGCTATACAGTGCCCCTCTTCTATATAGTCCCCTCCATTGAGCAACTGCTCTTCCTTCTATACAGCATCCGCTCTCCCTTGCAGAACCTGTATTGGGGCAGATTTACTTACCTGGTCCATTCGCGATCCATCGGCGCGTTCTCTGCGGTGGATTCGGGTCTTCCGGCGATTCACTAAGGCAGTCTGCCGAGGTCCGCTGGAGTTCACGATCCTATTCCTGGTGAAGGTAAGCGCGTGTCGAACGACACTTTTTTTTAAAAAAAATGCAGCGGTTTCTCCTAATCCGTCAGGTTTTCGTTCGGCCACGCCCCCCAATTTCCATCGCGTGCACGCCGATGCCGATGCGCCACAATCCGAACGCGTGTGCCAAATACCCGGGGCAATTCAGGAAAAATCGCCACACATCGGAAATATTCGGGTAACACGTCTGTAAAACGCGAATCGGCCCTTAGTAAATGACCCCCATTAACTTTTTTTTCAGGGCAGGAGTAAAAAAGCATAAATTTTGTATTGGACTTTTATGTTTTTTTTTTTTTTTGGTGTTTTTTTTTTGGTGTTTTTTGGTGTTTGGTATATAAAAAATGTCAAGCGGTAATTTGAGCACGTAATATGTTTGTCACTAACCCAACACTTATCCCCACAGATTTTCCCAACACAGGTGGACAATACACATGGAGCATCATCATTTTTTTGCACTGGCACTTTTGCACGTTTGATCTGCACCAATTGAGCACTTCAGCACCTCCCCCCACCTCCCTTTTGTTCCTTCCTTCTCCTTCACTCCCAGTGATATGTATGGTCATTTATTTAGGTCACCATTTTGGAACATTAACCCTTAAGGAGAAACAACAACAGATCTGATAAGTTATCAGTTTTAAATTTGGAAGAATGAGATGCATTATCTTCTTCTAGATCCATCATTTCCTTAGAAATGTATAAATATGTCATCTCTTCTAGATAAAGGGAGAAGAAATTTTACAATGTTTAATGTATGTGAAAACATTGATAATCGTAATACTGCTATTTTATTAATCTTTCTGTTTGCCTGCATTCTGTATCTATACCTCTGATCAGTCCTTGTTTTGTGATGTTGTGCTCTTATGATATGTGTTCCACCTATTATAATCAGCCGATTTCAATGGGCTCATACGGATGCTTTAAAACAAAAAACCTTGAAACTCACCTGTCATTCAAACTCCGGACTATGTGCGTGTGGATGTGGTGGGGTCCCGCCTCCTGGTTCCATTATCCAAGTCCCGGTCACGTGTCCCGCGATGACGTCAGCGCCACGTGACGGGTCAGGTGCGTGGGGCCGGATGCAGAGCGGAGGAGGGTCACTTCCGGATTTCGCATGCCAATAACATGCCTGGACTGATTGATAGTGGGAGAGAAAACGACTACACCATTGGTGGGACGATACATAAAAACCTAGTGCAGCCAAAGTAATACCACCCCCAGACGAAGGCTAGCACCAAAACGCGCGTCGGGGAATTTTCTGTTCATTGTGGACGGGTGTAACATCATTACCATGGGTATGTTGTCACGTCACTAAACTTGCATAGTTGTACTACTTTGTGCATTGAAGGCTGCACGATTATCAGTAGATTGGTACTGTAGCACTCTGTACTTTAATGCAGCTTCTTGCACATAAAAACTCTCTTGCATTCTGATTATGTGACCTTCCTTTGAAATCACTTATATCTCATACCCCCGCCCCATGAATTTTATGTTTTTAATGTGATATCTTCATCTACCCATTTGTGAAAATGACTCTATTGTATATTGGCTTAGTGCTCTGTTTCTAGGTGTTCCCAGGATATAGCCTAATAATCATGTTATCTTTATTCTATGGGTCAATATGATTACAGGGATACCATACTTAGATATTTTTTCTTACATTTTACTAGATTTGCCAAATAAAACCTAATGTGGGGAAAAAAATCTATCATTTTTACATCGCCGTCTTCCAAGTGGCATAACATTTTTACTTTTTGGTTACGGAGCTGGGTAATGGCTTGTTTTTTGCAGGACATGTTGTACTTTATACCGGTATCATTCTGGGATTCTTTTGTGGGATGAAATAGGTAAAAATCATAATTTTTGGTGGGTTTTTAACAGGTTTTTTTTTCAACAAGCGGGTTCAATGATGATCTTTTTTAATTCTACAGGTTGTTGTGGATGTGGTGATAATATATATGTGGGTTTGTATTATGATTTAGAATCTTTTTTGCATTGTATATCTCTATATGTCTTTATATGTTTATGGGGTTCATAGCTTATTAATTTATTAATGTTTTTTTATTTAAGAACAATTTCTTTTTTTTTTTACTTTTTATTAGGACATGAACAATTACAAGATTTTCTCCAAATTGGTTTACACTTCAGTATAAGAAAAGCCATATAAATGAGGTATTTCCGTAATCATGGCGACATATAGAATAAAAATTACACATCATTTTTATAGTATAGTGAAAATGGCCAAGCCCCCCCCACCTCCCCCAAAAATTGATTATTATATATCACAAATTTGCTATAGATGCCCCAAAATTATGTAGGAGAAAAGTGCATCTCATGTGGCAAAAAATAACCCCCTATATATCCACATTAAAAAAAGAAAAAATCTAAAGCCTGTACAAAATGACAATACAATTCAGCTCTGAATGGTGCTCCTTCCCTTCTATTCCCATTCATCTCTCCATACAGCATCTTACCACTAAGTATCGATACACTCGGAAGAAATAGGGTATTAAACTTTATGGAGCCTTTTGTCATTTAATCCTTTGTGAATGTTTAATTTTCCTCCCAAAATGAATGTATTGTCCAAAAATATAAAACACCTAAAAAGCTTTTCAAGCTTCTTAGAAGTGCTTTTTCATACTTTGAGGTGTGTAGTTTTCATAATGGAGTCTTGCTTTTTACTTAGGCCACTCACAATCAATTGAAAGTTGCTCAGGTCCCTCCAAATACAGATCTTGGCGATTCTCCAAAAAATGTGAAAAATGGCACCCAAAGTGTTATAACATTGTAGTAAAATGTGGAATCTTAAAAAACCATACCAACTTAAAGCAGACATTTCGGAAATGTAAGTTATGAATTAATTTGGGTGCTATAACTAATTTAGAACTTTGAAAATGAAGAATTTCTTAGATTTTTTTGCCAAATTTCCCGTTTTTTATAGCTAAACACAGAAGATTTCATCAAATCAAACACTCTCAAAATCCCTTTGATATGTTAAAGTGTTCCAGATTTGAAAAATGGGGCAATGTCCTAGAGGCCAAAATAGGTTAAGCCAAATGCTTTGTACAAATATTTCAAGAAACATCAAATAAATATCAAGTTTTAAGGGGAAGGTAAAAATTGATTGGAGACATCCAGGCACTGTGCTTTGTAATCTCTTAGAGATTCAATAGAGTGGTGCCATCTATTCCGCTCTGCTCATACTACCATTATGCAGTGACTAGAAGTAAGACATGAGTTTCACGGATGCCCTCGCGATCCATGTTATGGATCGCAGGCACACCCGTGCCCTTCTTCGTTGTGCTACCCTGGGCTCCTCTCCGAACTTACCTCTCCACGCTCCCGTCCGGCATAGGCTTATAAAGCGTGGGTGCGCACGTGCCGGCTTTTATAGGGTCAGCGCAGAGGTGATTGGCGCTGGCCACTTACGGTTCTACTATTTAATCCGGTGGCTCCCATCATTCCCTATCGGATCTTCAAGTCAAGCCGTTCCTGTGTTCTGGTCCATTCCTGTGTTCCTGTCCTCCTCCTGTGTTCCTGCTGTGAGTTCCAGTGTTCCTTTCAGTGCTGTTCTCCCGCTGTCAACCCGGGCTCGGACTGTGTTCACCATTTCTACCTTGGCTGCCACCGCGAGATAGTTGCATCTGTGGAACGACCTGGTGGAACCCCGCCCCAGCAAGACCATCCCGCTTTGCGGTGGCCTCTGGTGAAGACCAGGTGCCACTTAGACTCCGTTTCCAGGTGTCAGCTAGTACCATCTACCACGGTGGTCCAGAGGGTCCACAGACCCAGAACCCTGACAATGGGTTCTATTTTGTAGTGATTGGAGAGGGAACTTTACCATTTTTTCATTTCAACATTTCTCATTTCTCATTTGATATATATATATATATATATAATACTCATAAATTACAAAGAATATAATTTAGTATAGATGCATATAAAGCAATGAAGCCTCCAGGATACTGTAATATTGTATGCCGGAAAAGACTGCATTAAGATGAAAGGCCTTGGCCCATTGCCTGGATTCCAAATGTGGTGGCAATTGGCATAAATCTGTCACCTGTTATGTCCCTAGTAAACAGACACATGTAGCAATGACATCACTATTAATCACAATGCAGAACATAAGAAAAAAGCCTTGTGGTTCATTATAAAGATGATATGCAGTGATAAGATTTCACTTTTGAATAATGACACTGTTACTCAGACATCTGCTGATAACATAGGAGCATGTCACATGTGTGTATGTAGCCAGATCAGATCTCATGGTTATGTAATAAATATGCACATATCTTCCTCCAGTAGTGTGCTCCTTGATTCAGCAATAACGCCTGCAAAAGATCTTGCTAAGGATAATCAAAGCAATTGCTCACAGGCTAATTCTGTGTATGTAAGGAATGTCATTCATAGCCTGCCAAAATAATAACAGTCCTGTGTTGTGGAGGCATTGAGGTTACATTTGCTCACTATTACACTTTGAACTTTGACAAGAGGATCACTTAAATAATTGTAAAAGATTATTCATAGAGTTATATTCTGAATCTTAAAAAATCCGGCATATAAGCCTCACTGAAACTCATTTGTCAATTAAAACTTCACTTTTATTAAACACTTTTAAGAGCAATGTGTAATTTCCAAAAGAAAGATTTTTTGGTATGGACCATTTCTATGTTATGTTAAAATTATGCAGGCCGTTGTGGAGACTTCTTTGTGTGGTTCAGAGTGCACACTCTGCAATTGGGCAACAGTGTCCTGAGGTCTTAGTACCCAGATAAAGTCTCCTAACAATGGATGTCAATCTTATATTATTGATTCCAGTGCTATGAGATTGTAACAATAGTACTTGTTTTGTAAGCAGTTAGTATCAAAATTCTGATTTCCAGCAGCAGGTGTCAATCTTGTACTGCTTGTTTAAGCACTGGAAGATTGTAACAATATTGTAACTGTTGCTAAATAGATATAGTATCAATGTCCACTAATTAGTACTCCATCTCATTTGTTCCACTGGTACTATAGCAACTCATATAGTGGCTCTATTTGACAGTTAACGTCACTGTCAACGAGCCCGGCATTTAGATTGGATGTATACACAGTGTTGGTACCGGGACCTCTATTAAGCCTCAGTTCGGTACTGTTGTACCATATAGATTATCCTATTCTTTCCCTTGCCAACATGCACTCATAATTGATTCCACACACAACTTTGCCTGCTAACTAAAAACTAGTTCAACACTAACACCCCCCCGACATGTTTCGCCACATACGTGGCGTCCTCAGGGGTGACGGGGCTCTAGCCACGTATACACCTTGGTATACATAAAACAGTAAAAGGCCAGAAAAAAACAAGGCTCTGTCCTGGGACCCTTACTATTCTCCATCTACGTCTCTGGCCTATGACAGCCCTTAATACCATTCCTATGCTGATGACACGGAGATCTATATTTCTGGCTCAGATATCACCTCTCTTCTAGGCAGAATTCTAGAGTGTCCAGAAGTCCAGAGTTTATCTTCCTTCTTATCTTTTCCATTTTCTAGAACTCATATGGACAAAACAGAACTAGTAATCTTTTCTCCACCTAACGCATCCCTCCCACCAGACCTAACCATCACAATTCATGGTTATACACTCTCACCAGTCTAAAATGTCCCCTGCCTTGGAGCAATCTTTGTCTTAACCTTTAAGTCTTGCATCCAGTCCCCTACTACAACCTGCCGCCTCCATCTCAAGAACACCTCTCACATCCGATCCTTCCTCAACCCGGAGTCTGCAAAATTTCTGGTTCATGCCCTCATTATCTCTCGCTTGGACTACTTCAACATTCTTCTCTGTGGTCTCCCAGCTAACTCTCCAATCTATTCTTAACTTTGCTGTTAATCAATCTGTCTCCTCGATTTTCCTTGCTTCTCCTCTCTGCCAGTGTCTCCACTAGTTACCTAATGTATAATTAATTCAGTTAAAAATAAAAACCTTGACCTACAAAGTCATCTGAAACATGTACCACCCTTATATCTCTGATGTAATCAGCCAATACCATTTCATGAGTAATCTTCATTCCTCAAAGGACCTTTTGCTTCAACCTATTCTTAAAACCATATGCAGAACCTCTGCCGTGCATCTTCCATACTCTGGAACTCTACCAAAATGTGTCAGATTGTCACCCACCTTCCAAACTTTCAAATGTAACCTGAACCCCCCCCCCCCCTTCCCCTTCCAGGATCCCCTACAACACACAACAACTGCACTGTGTGTTTAACTTACCTTTTACCCTGACACAATCCTACTTAGTTCTAGGGGATGGCTATGGTTTGCATGCATTTCAATACTACAATACTCCTCACTCCTCAGCTCTCAGCCCCCACCTTTGTTCTCATGTACAGCTCCTTCCTCCCTCCCTCCCTCCACTGATGTCAGCTCACCAGGCTATGAGGTTTGTTTCTGTGAAGGAGCACAAAGTTTTTTGTTTTTTGAAATGCATGCAAACCAAAGTCAACGCCTGTGACTTAACAGAGGATTTTGTCAGGAAACCAGCTAAGCAAATGCTTAGTGAAGGTAGAAATGCATATTTGCAATGCAGGTGTGATGGGCTTATGCAAACTGTCTTTAGAGAAAATAAGGTCTCTGTCAACCACTGAGCCTCCACATTACATAACTAATTCTGAATACAAAAGATGTCAAAAATGGGTGGATGCGCAAACCCCTCAAAAGTCTATATTCATGGTGCAGTCAAACTTTGTCAAACACTGCAAAAACTATCCTTTGAACGTTTGATGTTCATTTAACTGTCTACAAATATGCATTTCTGGGTTAAGCCAAATACCATAAAATAGCACATATATTCAGCATAGGTCCCACCATTTCAGACAAGAATATTTACTAGTATGACAAGAGGATAGTAAAAAAGAATTTTGTGAAAAGAACTGCTGAGAGTTCTCTTATATCAGCTCAGCATGAGTAATAAACAATACTCCTCCATGACTTCACTGCTGCTTGCATAGTGAATTTACATCTGGTCCCAATTTGGTGATGTCACAAGAAGGCCTGCTCTTTGTTGTTTCAGATGAGTTCCAGGTGCCTCTAATTTATAGCAGCCTTAGACTTTTGTGTTCATAAACAACAACAAAGCCCATAATCGGACTATAAGTGCAAATATATGGGCCTGAAAATGTATAAACACTTAAACCTATCAATATAATGTATGTACATACAAATTGTCCATGGACTAATTAAAAACATTTCTAAACAAATGTGTTTATTACAATACAAAAAAGTTTTGGAATCCACAAAAAGAACTGATGAGGCTTTTTTTCACTGACAAACCAGGTGTGATAGTTTCAAAGCAATGTCAAACCTTCAGTTATTTTTGCGGGAAACTGAGACAAAACACAATGGATGCGCAACTCAAGCTGAGAACGAAACTCCAATGTGAAAGATCCCTAACAGCCAGAAGCACATGCTCAGTCCCCTGGGCCTCCCTCAATTGATTTGCACCAACATCCTTAAAGGCCATCTGCCACCAGGACAAAGGATTTTAAACCAAGTACACATACATACTGGTGTCTGCGGATCCTGCCAGAGGGGGCACACACCAGTTCTTCTCACACTGCTGTTTGCCTGCAGGAAGTGTGGGTGTTTGAGCTCATTTTGGACTGCAGGGGGGAGGGGCATTGCAGAGACACTGCAGTTGTGAAATAAGAGAAGCTATTCATGAGAAAAATCTGTCCTGCCCGCCCAGAAGAATATTGGTCAGACCCCGGGGGAACTGGAATTGTGTACACCAGGACTGATAGAAATAGTTCTGAATTTTCTCTGTGCAATGCTATATTTTTGTTAATAACAGTAAATTAGAGAATGTATTATTTTATTATCCTGAGTTTGAGGGAATACTCCTTTAATGGCACATTCTTATATTAGATTGACATTACCAGTGGAGTGCTACAGGGATCAGTATTGGGCCCCCTTCTTTTTAATATTTTTTATTAATGACCTTCTAAAGGGTGTTATATGCTTAAATATTTGCAGATGATACTAAGCTGTGTGAAGAAATTAATACCAAGGCCGATATTATAGCATTACAGAGGGATTTGTAGAAGCTGGAGGAATGAGCGGAGAGAGGGCTGATGAGGTTTAATGTAGATAAATGTAAGGTTATGCACTTGAGCCATTGAAACAATTATGTTCTAAACAGTTTAGAAAAAAGACAGCTCCGGGGAGACCTCATTGCAATGTACAAATACATGAACAGGCAGTACAAGGATCTCTCCCAAGATCTTTTTATACCTAGGCTTGTGACCAGGACAAGGGGGCATCATCTACGCCTAGAGGAGAGGCGGTTCTACCATTGCCATAAACAGGGATTCTTTACTGTAGAAGCAGTGAGACTATGGAATTCCCTGTCGAAGGAGGTTGTTATGGCGGACTCTATGTACATGTTCAAGAAAGGCCTGTATGCCTTTCTGGAGAACAGAAATATCATGGGTTATGGGGAGAAAACATTTGTTTAATTCTTAAAGGTTGGACTATATTTTCTGTATTTATTATGTCTACCCAAAGGCAAGGACAAGCTTAGTGAGAGGTATCTTCTTCTCCTCTCTAGCTTATGCCTGTGAGCTGCTCTGAGTGTCACCTAACTCCTCCTCCTCTTTCTCCAAAACTGTTCCCTAGCTGGAAAGAGCAGTAGAATGCAACACCCCTGCCGATGTAAGGACAGAGGAGTGTTTGTGAATAAGGCCCTTTATCTCTTTCTCCCCAGCAGGTGAGACTGCACAACTTGCCTAAGAGGTAAAACAGCAATTCAGAGGTAATTAGCAGCAGTAGATCATGCCTGTACAGGCAATGGTTAATAGAGTGCAATTGTAATTGTATTCCGCCATGTACACTGGAGTGTGATTGGAGAGTGAGATACCACCTGACCAGATGAACAAAACCACTGGACAAGGAGGGGTTTGGGTCTCTTGAGTTCCAGAAACCTCTTAGAGCACAAGCTCTTGGAACCCAGCTTTCACTAGAGAGCACATCCTGTCACAGAGAGAAACAGTCCACCATCAGGGCTAACACTCAGCCAATCCCAGAACAAGAGCTGCAGGATCCACAACTGGACACAGCTCCATTCCAGCCTGCATCTACTACCAGGCTGGTGAACCAATTCCTGAGGACCACTCTCCATGACCACTCCAGTGATCCGGAATCTCCAGTAATCCGGAATCTGTTCCGAAATCATTCTGGCCTGTTGCCTGCAGTTGTTCTAATAAAGAATCGTGAGTTATTTTGCACAGAGTTGTCTCTGTCTGGTCCCTGGATACAGCTGTCACCACCACGGGCCCCATCCATCACCCAGGGACATCTCTTACAGACACTCAGGAGTTGCCCCAGGGAGAACCAGTACATCAGCCTCTCCCTCCATATTTCTTGCACACACCACCTACTGGAGACTTGCCAGGCTGTAGGACAGCCCTCCAGTCCCCATACCAAGCACCGTGACATTAGTGCGCCCTAGGCCGAAACCACCAGCCACTCCAGTATTCTGGGCCTCAGCTGCCTCCAGGCCCCAAGAAAAGGCTAGGCCCTGGTGGGGGATGTTGCAAGTAGATTACTGATCCAGCAACCTTCCCTGTGAACCTTTTGTGTACTAGCCTGGCATCTGTTCCTCCTCTTTTTCCTCGTCTGTCAACATTACATCCTTCATCATGGCCTGAAGAGCTTTTTCAAGCAAGGAAAAGATGGGGAAGGTATAGCTGATGATGCCATCAATGGTACCAATCATATTGGTGGCGTATTGGTTGCAGTGAAGCAAGAACCCTTGCACTACCAAGTTAAGTACCTGCTCAATACATGGTATATGCGTCAACCTGGCTTAGCCAAAAGCTGCTAAAAGGTTACGGCCATTGTCGCACACCACCACTACCAGCAGTACTATAGTCACGTCTCTGCTATACAGAGAAAAGACCTTCAAGATCTTGCTGGATGTTGCAGCTAATTTTCTTGTCTGGTCTTTCCAATCATCATCTTTATAATCATCTATTAGCAGTAAGAATCTGTGGGTGCTGAACCCACCAAATGCAATACTGACTCGAACTTTGCAGTTTAGGTCCACTCATCACTAATTACTGTATAACAAACATATTTTTCACACTTATTGCTCGGTCATCACTTCTGAATGTGCTTATTATATCACTGCACTGTAATGATATTTTCTTAATTAAACTTCTTTCATTTTTCATGAAATCTGCAGTAGATAGCAGCTTGTGCATAATGATGGCCACTTGGTGGTGCTTTATACCAATAGATTCCAAACACCGACAAAAGGAAGCATTATTAAGCAGTCTTTGAAATATGTTCAACTATTTTGCAAGAAAAACTTTTTCACCTCAATGTTTTCAAGTGATGTAAAGACAGCGCTTAAAGTGGAGACCACTTTACAATCCATAAGTCCATTGCTTTTTGTGTAAATGTAGTTGGTAGTGAACAGGCTGTGCCATGACCTTCAGCTGCCCTTCCTGTGTGGCAGTGAGGCAGCACAAGAGAGTCATTGTCCTTCTTCTCTGCATGGTCTTTTCCTTTCTGAAAACTGAACTGGTCCTCATTAAACAGCAGTGCTCAGACAGTTTCCCAGCCACAGGGTCTTTCACTCTCCTACTCTTATAGTACATACAAGTGAATTCCCTGCTTTTAACAAAGTAGGACGGTCAATATTTTTACAACACCGTTAATCGTCTAGAGACATGACTGTCAGCAAGCAAATTGTGCGCTAATGGTGAAGGAACAGCACTTAGCTTCTCGGTTTCTATAAGTGCTAAAATATATTTTACAAAAAGCTAAATATAACATTTTAAGAGCATATTAAAAGTATCACATCTCTAGACACCTAGACATAACACTCTCTACCCAGTTTACAGGCATTATGTCACAGAACTGGGATGTGTCACTATGTCTTCATTACTTGTGACATTACAGTTGAGCTTAAAGCTAAAAACCAGCAAACACACATGCACCTTTTCTCGTATCTGTAGTTTGTTACAAATAACCTTATAAACAGCAGTATAAACCTAAAGTAATGCCAATTTTTAAAGAGGACTTTACATTGATTTCCATAAACTCCTGTTGATTATGGCAAATTAACAAGATGTTTAGTATTATAAAATTATGTACTTGATTTTTGTATCTTTATATTTACGATGCAATGGAATTTGATCAATGTAAAAACAGGTGAAATAGGGATTTTTAATCCATGTCTTGGAATCACCCTTACATATAAGGCTACATATAGTAAGGATGACTGTAAAATTTCGGAGTAATGGAGTAATTTTTTGCACAATTCTCATAGCAGTTAGATCCTCCCTAGTGTAACTGTATTATTAAATGACTTGTTGATTGCTGTTTTGTCACTTCATTGTGCTTTAAGTGATGCGGTATGCTAATGATAATGAGAGCATTTATGTAGGGTTTAGTGGTTTATTATGCCGTTTGGTGTTGTATTTTTACTATGTTTCAATACATTTGGTAATATATACGCAATTGTGATCAACTTTGCCTTTAAAGGATACTTATCATGGCAATATGGGACACTAAACCACCCAAAGGTTCTTATGGACAACCAGCTTCAAGAGCATGTGCCATTTTCTTTAAGCTCTAGTATGTAATTCAGCTAGAAAACACACCTAAATTTGCCTAATACAGGCATCCCCACATTGCAAAGTAAGCTTACAGCAAACAGCCTAAGCATCATAGAACATCCTGGCCTACACAAGGTGCAGGTCTAACCCCTGGCACATGGTTCCTAAAATCAGCTGCGTTAAAACCCTATCATAAATTATGAGGCCAGTCCAAGAAGTACCACTCTTGTTCCAAAAAAGTTAGGAGTCAGGACGCTGCATAAAATATAAATAAAGTAAATAAAAACTGATTGTAATTCATTGCAAATCTCATAGACCAATATTCAGTGGCACCTGCCATTTGGATTTAGTGGCTACCTCCCTGCTCAAAATTATATTGCAATCAATGGTATCAGCGCCACCTTCTGTGAGTCCCTAAGCCACCCTCAATGTGAAAAAGAGAGTACATCATTGTGCTGTAACAGCATAGTGATCATATGTTATCACTAAAGGGGCACTGTTGGCTATGCTGGATGTGTTCACTTTCTGAGTACTTTAGGGGGGCTTGTAGGGCTGGTCAAGTTAAACATGGCTTGGTAGCCTGGTGATGGACTGCGTAGTTCCAAGACATCAGGAGGAAAGGAGCAAGAGACATGACCTGCTGGGTAGCCTCCCGAAGAAATGGCTCACATTGCATGGACAGTGCATGGAGAAGAGGACGAGGTGGATCACAAAGATGTTAGGTTGAGATGAGAGACCAGCCAAAATCCTGGATATTGAGGGAGAAAGCACATGGGCATCTGACATACACCGTTGTTATGCTGTCATTAAAGGGGCAATGTTGGCCATGCTGGATATGTTCACTGAATTCACAGAATTCACTGCGGATACCTAGAAGCTTGAGAACCAACTAGGTAGCAAAGCAGTTAATGAATTGAGTATATAAACCAATGGTTAGAAGCCGCCAGGCACAGATGGGGATGTGGAGGGTAGGGCAGGTGAAATGCAGTGTTCATGCTTCTTCCTCTTTGAAGAAGGGAGAGCTACTTTTAGTGGAAAGAGGATGGAATAAGGAAAGGGTGCAACCAGTGGCGTAACAAGGAGAGACATGGCCCCCTTGCAGGCTACACCTTCCAGTGTGACATAATTCACATTCTGGTTGCTGTAATACACATAAACACAGATTTTCTCTACAATTCAATAGTGACCTTGTCACAACACTCATGTGTATATACACATATATACAGTGCCATATGCAACATAATCACATACAGTGTATACAGACACCATATATACACTCACCGGCCACTTTATTAGGTACACCATGCCAGTAACGGGTTGGACCCCCTTTTTTCTTTAAGAACTGCCACAATTCATCATGGCATAGATTCAACAAGGTGCTGGAAGCATTCCTCAGAGATTTTGGTCCATATTGACATGATGGCATCACACAGTTGCCGCAGATTTGTCGGCTGCACATCCATGATGCGAATCTCTCATTCCACCACATCCCAAAGATGCTCTATTGGATTGAGATCTGGTGACTGTGGAGGCCATTTGAATACAGTGAACTCATTGTCATGTTCAAGAAACCAGTCTGAGATGATTCCAGCTTTATGACATGGCGCATTATCCTGCTGAAAGTAGCCATCAGATGTTGGGTACATTGTGGTCATAAAGGGATGGACATGGTCAGCAACAAAACTCAGGTAGGCTGTGGCGTTGCAACAATGCTCAATTGGTACCAAGGGGCCCAAAGAGTGCCAAGAAAATATTCCCCACACCATGACACCACCACCACCAGCCTGAACCGTTGATACAAGGCAGGATGGATCCATGCTTTCATGTTGTTGACGCCAAATTCTGACCCTACCATCCAAATGTTGCAGCAGAAATCGAGACTCATCAGACCAGGCAACGTTTTCCCAATCTTCTACTGTCCAATTTCGATGAGCTTGTGCAAATTGTAGCCTCAGTTTCCTGTTCTTAGCTGAAAGGAGTGGCACCCGGTGTGGTCTTCTGCTGCTGTAGCCCATCTGCCTCAAAGTTCGACGTACTGTGCATTCAGAGATGCTCTTCTACCTACCTTGGTTGTAACGGAAGGCGATTTTTAGTCACTGTTGCCTTTTTATCAGCTCGAACCAGTCTGCCCATTCTCCTCTGACCTCTGGCATCAACAAGGCATTTCCGCCCACAGAACTGCCGCTCACTGGATGTTTTTTCTTTTTCGGACCAATCTCTGTAAACCCTAGAGATGGTTGTGCGTGAAAATCCCAGTAGATCAGCAGTTTCTGAAATACTCAGACCAGCCCTTCTGGCACCAACAACCATGCCACGTTCAAAGGCACTCAAATCACCTTTCTTCCACATACTGATGCTCGGTTTGAACTGCAGGAGATTGTCTTTACCATGTCTACATGCCTAAATGCACTGAGTTGCCGCCATGTGATTGGCTGATAAGAAATTAAGTGTTAACGAGCAGCTGGACAGGTGTACCTAATAAAGTGGCCGGTGAGTGTACATCACAGTATACTTTATATAGATATTATGCTGGACATGTGCAGTACAATATTGATATAATGGTGCACATCCTCCATTCTTTATTGTGTCAAGTTGGATGACAGGGCCCCCTGACACTGTGGGCCCCATAGCGGCTGCTATGGCTGCTACTGCTGTATATACGCCCCTGGGCGCAACATTGTAAGACACATTCTGACTCTGACACTCCAATTCTGATGGTTTGCTATGGTTGGAATGGGAAGAATAAAGGACTGTAAATGTACTTCCTGATCCAGTCAGTGGCTATTTCTTTCTTCCATATAGATCCTGAAGTGACTGATTAAATGAAAATGCTTTCAAAATGTTACAGGTGTTATATTCTAACATTGACATTTTTTTCAGTAAGAAATGCTTTTGACAGTATTGCTCCCTCAAATCATTACTTTTAGTAGAGAATACATTTCCTGGTAAAGGCAACTTAGGATGGCGTGTAAAGCGCCATACGGTATACAGACCATTAGGGAAATGTACCTTTATTCAGTCCATGAATACAGTATTTTACATAAATGTTTTTGTACACCATCATTTAGCTTTACATAGAAGCACTTGCCATTAAATCTTTTTTGATTATGATTAAAACAGATTTTATATTTTCAAGTATGTTTGTATGCTTTATTTTATAAAATGGCAAAACCTGTAAAAGATGTAACAGATTGAAATTCCAAATGGCTTTGTTGTCCCAGGGGTGACCTACAATTTTTTTCTGTAGTAAATCTGTCTCACTCGTGGCTGTAACAGGTCATGTTTTACCAGGTGCTTAATGGAATAACAACTTCCTTCCCCCAGGTGTTTTCATGCGCAGCAACATAACCCTTTACTGCCATAAATGTCCCCAACAAAGATGTTAGCAGAAACAAAGTGTCATAATATGGTAAATTTATATTACTTACAGTCATGTATTTTTCTAAACTTTTCACACTTTGACCGGAAGCTTTACTATTCTATTAAGTAATAGAAAATACACTAACAAATAGGGGAAATTCAGACTTATCTGTTTTTTATTTACAACCCATTATTCATTTAGGAATGTATATTTTTATATTTGACATCACACCCATTACTGGCTTAATTTCTGTAAATATTTCTTATTAATTTACTGTGAATTTGTAGTGTGGTAGTTACCCTAAACCAGTGGTTTAGGTGGTTAAGGGGATCTGAGACCCCCTATCACTGGCTGTTTTGCTGGCGCTGGTTCTTATGGGTGCTATAATACATGTTATGATGTATCAATGCAAATGGAGGTTTCTTAGCATATCACGAACCTGTAAATTGAGTCAAAAGCATTTTACTGGTAAGGCAGTCACATGGCAATTGGACAATAGTTTGAGTTTGCTCTTAGGTTCTTTAGGTTTTAAAGATGTTTATAGAGTACCTTTCACATATTCCTCATAGTATTTCTCCCTTTATAATCTGAATCTGTTTTGGAGCCTATTCTGCATCACAACGCTGATCAGACCCAGATGTAATACAAGATGACGTAAAGGCATCCTAAGGGATCATCTTTCTGGTCATGGCAGAAAATGCCCCCAGTTTGCCATGTCACACTTCATATTTTAGTTTGTAATATTGAAATATGGTTTGTGGCATCAAGCGAATTGTATACTGAAGAACAATTGTAGATAAAGTTGTTGTTTGACTATACATATGTTTGCAAGGCAGCCAGAGGCACTCCTTTGACTGCACAGCTTCTCTTCGCGGCTCCTGACCACAGCTCATCTGGAACTTTAAGCTATCACAATACTAGCTGTTTCCTTCCTACAACTTCACAACAAATATTTTGGTACACCTTCTTTTTGTCCCTACATATCAGTAATGCACACTTTGTGCCCCTTAAAATTTGTACCCTTTTTCCATCCAGATAATTTTATTATTACTGTATTATTAATAATATTTCTCCATTAAGCATCTTTTGTGCCTATCTTAAAGTAATAGTTTTCCTGAAGTAATTTATCAGATTTTGTGCTCCCAAAGTAACAATTTCAATGTGTAATAGTACCTCTGTGTACCGCCAGAGTAATACTCCTTCCATTCTGCTAAATCAAACTGTGGAATTGAGATGTAATTTAATAATGCCTGCAGAAGTAGTCCAAAGTTGCCTCGAACTTGACCTGTGTTTGCGTGTTTTTGCATGGTGGGTCACCACAGGCTGTTATTTTTCCTCCACCAATTTCTAAGCGAAAGATGCAGGAAATGAAGGAAGACAGTAGGATCAGGGCACTGACATTTATAGACGCAGCATAGAATAGGACTCCAAGCTGTAGGTGTACAGGACATAACAGGGTAGAAGCCACCAAGGGTTTACTGTAGACAGGGAGGCTCTAAACCAGTGGTGGCGAACCTATGTCCAGAGGCGGCACCAGAGGCGGCACTCAGAGCCCTTTTTGTGGGCGCCCGGGCCGTCGCCCCAGTACACCAGATAAGACACAAATAATCTTCTTGCAGTTCCCAGCAACTTAAAAGATGCTGCTTTCAGTCATATTTTGATACTGACTTCACTGCTTGGGACTGTAGGAAGAGGGAGAATTAGACAAGGTCAAATTATTTTTGGAGGACCTCCTGCTGGCCCAACGTTTCTCTGTGTAGAGAGGGAAACTAGAAAGAAGCTGAAATGATGAAAATTTTCCATTTTTCTACTGTGTTGCTGTCGTTAGGAGGCCAATATGATTGAAAGTTGTTTAACAGGGAGCAATAAGTTACTGCTTTAATTTTTGGTTGGCACCTTGCGATAAATAAGCAGGGTTTTGGGTTGCTGTTTGGGCACTCGGCCTCTAAAAGGTTCGCCATCATTGCTCTAAACCACTGTTTGTGTGGAGACAAAACAAATTTAATAAGAGGGTCTTTAAATTTCTAATACCATTACTATCCCTATTTGTTCTTCAAATGGTATGCATCCTACATTACTATAGTATTTCTTTATCAAAATGGATAATATCGAATATGCAATATGAATAAATAAATACATTAAATAACAATAAAAGTTGCCTCATTTGTTATGAGAATGATATGAAAAACTAAAACTTTTATTTATATAGGCCAAAAATATTTTACAGTACCATACGAATGATGGGGTATATGCAAAGACAAAATCAGAGCGAGTAATAAATGCATTAAGATTAGAGATGAGCGAGCACTAAAATGCTCGAGTGCTCGTTATTCGAGACGAACTTTTCCAGATGCTCGAGTGCTCGTCTCGAATAACGAGCCCCATTGAAGTCAATGGGAGACTCGAGCATTTTTCAAAGGGACCATGGTTCGGGAATAAAATGTGTTAATTAATTGAAAAAGAATGTCTTCTGATAAGTTAGCAGATGTATGCAAACATCTGCAATCTATTCTTCACTGTTCCGCGCGTATATTATCTCCCGACAAGTTAACAGATGTGAAGAACAGTGAGGAATAGAATAAAAACAGTGAACACAAGATCATTTAAGTGAAAAACACAGTGAAGAATAGATTACAGATGTTCTGCACATCTGCTTACTTGTCGGGAGATACGCTGTCCCGTGCCCCGCTGCTCTCCGTGCCCCGCTGCTCTCCGTGCCCCGCTGCTCTCCGTGCCCCGCTGCTCTCCGTGCCCCGCTGCTCTCCGTGCCCCGCTGCTCTCCGTGCCCATGTCTCCGTGCCCCATGTCTCCGTGCCCCATGTCTCCGTGCCCCGCTGCTCTCCGTGCCCCGCTGCTCTCCGTGCCCCGCTGCTCTCCGTGCCCCGCTGCTCTCCGTGCCCATGTCTACGTGCCCCATGTCTCCGTGCCCCGCTGCTCTCCGTGCCCATGTCTCCGTGCCCCATGTCTCCGTGCCCCATGTCTCCGTGCCCCGCTGCTCTCCGTGCCCCGCTGCTCTCCGTGCCCATGTCTCCGTGCCCCATGTCTCCGTGCCCCGCTGCTCTCCGTGCCCATGTCTCCGTGCCCCATGTCTCCGTGCCCCGCTGCTCTCCGTGCCCATGTCTCCGTGCCCCATGTCTCCGTGCCCCGCTGCTCTCCGTGCCCCGCTGTCTCCGTGCCCCATGTCTCCGTGCCCCGCTGCTCTCCGTGCCCATGTCTCCGTGCCCCATGTCTCCGTGCCCCATGTCTCCGTGCCCCATGTCTCCGTGCTGCCGCTGCCCCATGTCTCTGTGCTGCCGCTGCCCGATGTCTCCGTGCTGCTCCCCGGTGTCTCTGTGCTGCTCCCCGGTGTCTCTGTGCTGCTCCCCGTTGTCTCTGTCCTGCTCACCGTGTTCTTCAATGTGTTCTTCACACATATATATTGTTCTTCACATACTATTTTGTTCGCACCGTTCCGCGCGTATCTTCCGACAAGTAAGCAGATGTGCCAAACATCTGTAATCTATTCTTCACTGTGTTCTTCACTGTGTTTTTCACTTAAATGATCCTGTGTTCACTGTGTTCACTGTTTTTATTCTATTCTTCATTGTTCTTCACTGTGTTTTTTTAATTAAATGCTCGATCTCGAGCAGGGGAAATACTCGTCCGAGCAACGAGCCGTCTCGAGTACCTTAATACTCGAACGAGCATCAAGCTCGGACGAGCATGTTCGCTCATCTCTAATTAAGATCATTTTAATTCATCAGTATATTTACCATTCTTGCAATGAGGAACGTACGCAGATTGATACCTACTATAAATGTTCTACTAATTTTATTAGTAGAGGAGGAGAAGTGATAGTTGCTCGCCCCTTCCCTCTCCATAAAATATACTGGTGCACAGCCGTACTTATGGCCAAAAGATCTATCATTTAAGGTACCGCTGTGTGCACATCCTGAAACCAGATTCACTAAGAGCATGCGCCACTATTGGATTTATCTGTCTCAAAGTGCACATTAGGGAGGCAAACTGCACTAAGGCAGATTGTTCCAGTTTCCATATATCTAGGCCTCTGTATTAGGGGTATGTGCTGTAGTAACTAGTGGGTGTCCAACTAAACTATAAAGTATTAAAATTGTTTCACACTATAAAGATATTTTATCCATTTGATAAGATCCCTTAAGAATTGTTATAATTTAGAATACATGTACTATAAATGGACAGAGTTTTAGCTTTGTACTTAACTTAAAATGGACGCCATGGTGTACTGTGTAAATGGTTCCATTGTATTGTAACAGTTTTCTGGTGGGTATTTGGAATAAATGAAATTGACACTGTAATGTCAGGAGCCCTAGAAACTGTCAGCCTGTGTTTCCTTTACATCATGCAATTTATAAGAATCAGTGAACTGCATGTTCTGGGCTTTATATATTTAAAGAACAATTGCTGACGTAAACATTACCATATGCAATTTACAGATAACATAATCATAGAATCCTTGACTATACACAATCATTTCCTATTTCTTAATAGTGTAAAAGTGTAAATTTAGAATAATTTTGATCTAGAGACTCTTTAGGGAATACAGGGATAGGAATCATAAAGTTGTACCATTAAGTAAATGAACAGTACTAGAACTGACTCAATGAGTATTCTTCATGGTATCTAAAGATTCTGTCATGTTAAATACTTACATACAGTACATATGTATATACAGCATAACACACATACAGTTTATACACACACATACAGCAGACACACACACACATACATTATATACACACATTCATGCAGTATTTACATACCATGCACACACATACAGCATACTCACACATACAGCATACACAAACATACAGCAGATACACACACATACAGTATAAACACACATACATACAGTATAAACACACAATGCACACAGCATATACATTTTACATACATACATTTTTGTGGCTTATCTCACAGCCCCTACATTTCACGAAGCCTTAGTATGTTATCAATGTTAAGTACTTCTAGGGATAATAGGTGTCTTTTCTATCCTCACTCTATCCGAAGAGATCCCAATGTATCTCAGAGCTGTGAACGTTTTTTTTTGATGAAAACTATTACATAGTTGTATCGATAGATTGTTGTTTGTATGGAATTGTTCTTGATGTGTATGGTTGTGTCCCAGAAATGTATTTTTTAGCAACATATTCTAAACCCTATAACATCTTTTACTGATACCAGTATAGGATTTAGGTAATTTTTTATTGCAGTAGGATTATTGACAAACTGTACTTTTGACAAAAATGCATATATGATAGTTTTTCCATTACAACGGTTACCATACAGAATATAAACATTAATATTTGATCAAAATTAAGCATTTTCAGACATGGCATCTATGTCTATGCATTGGCTGTAGGAAAGAGGAAGATACCAGTGCCATTCCCTTAGCAATCTAAATTCTGTCTCCTGAGGTGAAATACTCACCTTGCCTCATTGCATATGTGGTATGGTATTATATGTTAGATTTACCAGTGTTCTGTGAAAGGATGGTTACGGCGGTCTTTAGTCTGTTTAATGTGATGACAAGCCTGGAAGTCCTCAATATGTTCCTGTAATAATGACAGCACAGCGCTGCCCTGTAATTTCAAGGTGAGATGGAGTGGGGAAAAGGGAGTCCATTAGACAAATATCCAAGTGTAGGGCTTGTTTGAACCCCCCTAAGTCTTTGGTTACAATTGATTTTGACTGTTACGGGAAGGTGTTATTTTTATATCCCAGTTGTGCACCACCTGGGGTGAAGTTACTATGGGTGGTAATGAAATGGTTAAACCTTTGCGAATGTTAAATTATGTGAAATATGCAGTAGCTCACCAGTCTATTTACCACAATGATAAATAATATACTTCCGATCGACTTCTATTTTGTCATAATTTCTGATGAAGATTAATTAAGTAAAACTATACTCATGGCTACAATGAAATATAGAAAGCAGATGAAGTAACAGAATACCCAGCCCATTAATATGATGTTTGATTGCCACATCTTTCTTATGCATCCTGTTTGCAACCTGAACTTTTTTTCTACCAGCCCTTAACTATTTCAATTTTCAGTTGTAATGTTATTTCTTTTTTAAGCAGTATATTTTCCAGTTCTTTGAGTGTTATTTTATTTATTATTATGATTATTATAATTAACTTCAGTTTTTAATTAGATTTTGATAATCCTCAAACAGCATACTTACCCCAGGCTGTTCAATTGATGTGGTTATTTGACAGTCTTACAAAACAAACACGCCAGTTACTGAAGTATGGAGAGGGTTCATGGGCTGAGCCCTCTCCATACAAGTTGGGTGTTTGCTACATATTTTAGCAAACACCCTCTGTAACAAATCTATCTATCTATCTATCTATCAAAATATAAAGATAGTAACGGTTATTCAAACTGCTTAACATTGCAGTCCTACATTTGGAGTCTATAGAATATGCATTTCAGAATCAATGATATTAGGTGTCTTAGAAGAGATTTGTTTACCGTGACTATGTTACAAAATTTATTTAGATTTGAATCATTTGCCTGTTTTCAATACTTTTCATATCTGTTTTGACTTACGTTTTCAATGACTTTTTCCAACTTGTCTTGAGCTTTCCTTCTTCAGAAGTACACAGGCCTTATTCTTTTTCTTGCTAGCCTTTCCTGCTCCCCATGTGACCTGCTCTCTGCGTTGCCCTGGACAGCAAGAACATGGAATATATCTAACAACAAAAGGTCGCTAAATGCAAATGTGACATTTTGTGGCTAACATTTTTGTTGCAGCTTCATGGGTAACAATTAATAAGCAGTAGAAAATAATAAAAGACTTTTGTGTGCCTTAATAATTTGGAGATTTCTTTGAGAGGCAGCATGGCAGCATTTCCTAGAAATGACTACTTCTTCAGCGGGTAGCTTGAGCATGTTCTTGTGGATATTATATTCCAGTGAAAATATACTTGTATGGTTCATAAAATGGCCTGTTCTTGAGAAATAAGACAATATCTGAAATCCTGATTTTCAGCTACAACACTTAGAAAAGATGCCAACTTTTGAAAGATTTCCAGTAACATATTGTTGTATTATGTAACTTTAAAAGGCAGACTTACTATGAATACATACAGAAGGACAGAACAGCTCAACAAAATGACCTAGACATTGTAAACTGCTCTTCAGATATTTAAAGGAAATCTACCATTTGCTTTTATGCATTATGAAGCAAACATACCTTCAGAATGCTGTAGCTACACTGATGCAGAAACATATCTTCCTGAATTCCTGAATTGAGTGGTTTTGGTGAAAAAACAATTATAAAATTAGGATTAGAATGAGGCTGTGTCAATCCTGTGGCTAATTATACACTGCTTCAAAGAACATTGTATTCATTGGGGCACATGTATTATAAGTCCGTATTTTTCCAGCTGTTTTTTAAGACGTTTCTTGGCTTTTTTGCTGGTCAGATGTATATTAGCATTTTTTTCTTTATTGGTATAAGGGGATTGTGGTCTTGTGAATTTGTGACATTTTAATACAAAAGTTGCAAAAAGTATCCATAAGTCGCAAAGCTCCTGCCGCTATTTTCTATGCCTGGTCAGGGGCAACTGTAGATTTTCACAAATATTTGCAACCTTTTTGACACCTTTTGTATAAAAAAGTCGCAACTTTCACATCTGGATTTAGGTGATAACTCAGGGAAGACTGCAGAAAACTAGAAAATGAACTCTGAAGGGAGACAGATGAACACAAGCACCATAAAAAGCCTCAAAAAATAAAGAAAAAGATAAGAAATAAAGTATTATACATGTGTCCCACTGTGTCCCTGACAGAAGCTATAATGGAAATTTTTGCCCCGCATTATAATTTGAACAAACAGTGATCAAAAGATAGTGAAGGTTTCAAGACTTTATCACTGAAAACATCAGATCCCACAAAAAAATTTACAGAAAAGAACTAACAAGTGTGAGTATTATTTTTGTAAAGTATTAATTTTTTTGGCTTGAATATGTTGTGGAATAACATCACAATGCAGCAGCATTAGAAAATCCCCCCCCCCATCAGTAATAAGATAAGGCATCTAGGATGTGAGCCTGTCTATAAGAGTAGAATGATATGAGTATACGTATAATATCAATGTACACTGTAGAATAAAGTATACCACCTTTATATATAGCAGTTAAAGAAAATCTACCATCAAAATCTTTCATGATAAACCAATAACAATCATAGATCCAGGCACTGTGACTTTGATAATCTTCTTATATTTGATATCCAAGGCCTCCTTCCTTCTAATATCAACTTTTAAAAATATGTTTATGAACCTGAAGGGCTCCTGGGGGTGTTACCAGAGCTGTTACTCTGTCTCCACCTCCCCCTTTGCTCCCTCAGCACTCCCCCTCCTTCTGCCTGATCTCAGTCCAGCAGAGAAAGTTTCAGCACACTTTGGGAGGGGGAGGAAAAGTTGTGCACCATGCACACTCTAGCAGCCTATGAAGCTGCAGCACAGAGGGCTTCTGTTAAGAGGCTGATTAGCATAGTTTAGCAAAGGTTGATTTTAGAAGGAAGGAGGCCACAGATAACAAATATAAGAAGATTGTATACAAGAATAATATTGGAGATTTGTACAAATGTAGTACACAATATCACAGAGCCAACACACTATATACAACATGTGACCATAACAAAGAGCAAACAAACGCCAGGTAAGCATAAATAACTTATAGCAGCAGTACAGTCCAGTCCTGGGAAACACATACACAGTATATCGGACAAAGGCACTCAGAAAGAGAGCCCAAGTAAAAGTCAGTGAACTCCCAGACAGCAAGGTGAACAAATAATAAAATGTGGATACAAGAACCAGGACCAAATCCATACAAACGGAGCTAGTCAGTGTTGGGTACACAGTGGGAGGAATAGCCCAATCCTAGACAAATATAAGAAGATTACCACAGTCACAGTGCCTAGATCTATTTAATGGTGAGTATCCTTGGTTTATCATGCTCAATTATGAAGGCAAATTTCCTTTTAGGAGAAATATTGTTTCATGATACGTGTAGGCATTGTGAGAGCATGTGTAACCAGTGATCATATTTCTGTGGTAGAAATTAGTTATATATGACCACAGCTTCTTTTTCCTCAGCTTATATTTATAAGTTAGTGGTAAATGGGATAAGGCCCTGCAAATAAAACTTACAATGTGATTGTAACAAAGAAATCTGGATATCCCCGAACATGAGGTCAGCAACAATCTCTTTTCAATGAAGTGGGTTTTTCTTGATTTTTCAAGGCTTCATTTAGTTAACAAATATGTTTTCATGCCTGAACAGATGGATACCAGACCACCATAAAGTCTCATATTATGCTATTCATTTTACATTAGCCCAAACCCTGGTCGCTTAATCTGTTTGATCATGTGCACCAAACCTAATAAACCATTGCTAAAGGCAACACTCTTTATGAGACTGTGGGATTAGAATTCAGCTGATTGTTGTACTATGAAGTTTGTGTTCCTTCCTGGAACGGGAGATGGGAAATTATTTTTACAGTATCTATACATATCAAAACCATATGTCAAAATGTAGTTTAAAGAACTGATAAATATTAAAGGTTCATGTAAATATGGATGGAACTGCCATAGTTAACAATTTATTGACACTAATCTTGCTATTTGAGTTTTAATACCATAGAAATCTAACTGTACACAGACATTTTTTTAAAAACTACTTTTAAACTAGAAGGAGCTAAAGTGAAGGCTTGTGGAGCCATGTGAATAAACTGCACAAAGAGTCAATATAAAATATATTTGTAACAATAACAGCCCTGTGTGCCAACACATGGGTTTTTTATGCGGCACTACATTTTTCCCTTAAACAATGCCTCTTGGATAAATTAATTCCATTATATGCAATGTTTTGTAAAAAATCCAATTGACCTTTTTTTGCTGTGGTTATAAGAATATGACATCCTGGCTATAATACGAGGCTCTGTGACTATTCTGGCTATAAGAAGAGCCCTGTGATGATCGTAGTTACAGTGATGGGGGACCGGTGACCTTTCTGGGTGCAGTGGGGGGCCCCTGTGATTATTCTGGCTACATGGGTGCCATGACTATCTTGGCTTCAGTGGCAGAGGCCCTGTGACTATCCTTACTACAGTGGGGGACCTGTGGCTATCCTGGATATGGTGGGGGTTATAACTTTCCTGGCTTCATTAGGGGACCCTGTGACTTTTCTGGCTACTATAGAGTATGATGATGATCATGGCTACTGTGAAGGAAGCCTATAAACATCTTGGTAACATTGGGGCCCATTGATTTTATGATGGCCCTTTGACTATTCTGAGGAGCAAGAAAACAGTAAATCTGACAGAGGCTAATGGTCTCTCTTTTTGCCAAAAATTGCCATGTCTTTCTTTTTTTAATGTAGTGATAGCGAGAGTATATTATAAATAATGAAGCAAGATTGTTAAAACATAACTTTTAATATTCAAAATGTAAAATCATGAAACATGTCGACAGCATAGTGCCCAGCTGAGTGACGCTATCCAGCAAATACTGGCTACAACAGTGTGCATGCCGCCCTAGTAAATAGTAAATTACATTTGTGTGGTCAATGTATACAAATTGATTTTACACACTCAGACCATTTGCTCTAATATTATTAGCAATGGCGAGTGTAAGCATTATTTAGTGGAATCACAAAAAGAGCATGGAACATGCTGCCCTCTATAAGCCGACCCAAGTATAAGCCGACGCCCCTAATTTTACCACAAAACCTGGGAAAATGTAAATAGCCTGCCAGCCCATATCCCCCAGTATAAAGACAGCCCCCTGCCCTAGTATAAAGCCAGCAGCAGCAGGGGAAACCGGAAAGGTGAGTTATGATATATTTTTTTACTTGAGTATAAGCCGAGTTTGGGTTTTTTGTGCTGAAAAACTAGGCTTATATATATATATATATATATATATATATATATCATGCTGCTGGCATTTTCCTAGCCTGAGAACTAGGCTGATATATCTTTTATGTTCAGCTGAATCATTCTCTCAGTGTTACTGCTGTTCAACATAGATAAGACGCTAACCTGATACATTCAATGTCAATTTTACATCCTCACATCTTTACTAACCTGCAGAGTTAGAGTTACCTATAAACATAGATTATTACATACACTTACATATACATCTACGCACTGTTACACAGATAGACCTGCAATCTATTACAACCTTATCACTACTGTACACACTTTTTGCTATGATGGATGTGTCAGCCATTCTGTTCAGCAGATGTTGTCACTCTCCCCTCATCCCGGGACAGTGGGGTGGGGTTTACAGTGAATGGAGGAAACTGAGCACACACATAAGTGAATATCCTTCATCCTGGCATTGTAAAGAGATGGAGGTGGTTTGCAGAGCAGGCTCATGTATCATATTCGGTGCACACTAGATTATATAACTATACAGCTGCAGGAGGAAGGTGCACTGTGTGTGGAAACATAAGAGCAGAGTGTAGACAGAGCAGACATGACGGAGCTGCTTCCTGTAATCACTAAGCAGAGTTGGAGAAGCACAGTGCATAGTCTTATAGGTCCGTACAGTGAAACTGTTCTTAGCAACCAAAATGCTTGGCAGAAGGGAGAGAGGCTGAGAGAGGCAGAAACAAGAAAATTAGTTGTGAAACTGTTACATTAAGGTAATTAGTTAGTTATTAGATATTGCAGCTATAGAAAAAAAAATATATAATATAGAGTAACCCTTTAAAATAAAAATTACCAAATGAATTAACAGATATGTGCCTTTTAATAAATTTTGCACATTATCCTTAATTTTAGATGCAAAAAACAAAAGCAGGTCTCAATAGTCTCATCTGTCTCAATCTGTTTCATTGTGCCTCAATGGAAATCCAAAGGGTGGAATTTGGGGAAGACAAAGGCTAGGGTAAGCTTCAAATATCTAATAGGCTAGTGCTAGTGCCAAAAGGGCAGTGTTGGCACAGTGTGACTGGCACTGTATGCAATTGAATCTACTGCAGCATTATATTTAGAAAGATATGATTTTCATCATTTTGATACTATACTATCTTTTAGTTAGAATTATTTATTCAGTTACACTTTTGTAATAGACTGAAACAAATGTTGAATGAATAAAGGTCCTTTAAGCAGAAGGAATAGGCATTTAATGGGAGGAAACAACTAACCCATTCTTCATCTGCCGCTTGGCTCTTCTGACTTTTCTGAAAACACTAGAATGAGTTTAGCAGGATTCTTTCTAGCTGCAATAATACAGGTTTGGAATTGGAAAGTAGAGAGCAATCTAAGTTCAACTGGGTTTTTGCCTAACCAAAAAAAGCACATGCAAATATTGTGATAAGATAAATAATACAGTATAATTCATCTAGTCTTCCACCGACAGTAGACATCTTTGTCCACTATTATTTCCACAGACAATCTGCTTCCGCTTTCACCATTCAGCATTACCTACATCTTACCTGGGGCACAAAACCTGAGCAGGTGGGGTTCTTAGATTATATAGCCTGCACTTCATTAATGTCAGGTGATGCATCGCTGCAGCCGCCATGCTGCATGTGTTTGTTTCTTATGATTTGGTTATTTGTGTAGAAAGCTTTTCTTTATTTTTAAGGGAGACAGACTCTATTGTGACACATAATAAATTATTTACGGGTAAAATGTATTTTAAGTGTGATATTTGTTTTGAAAAGTACAACCTAAAGGTGTTTCTTTTAAGACTCTGGGAGTCTGGGAATAGTTGAGTATTTAATGTGTGTACATGGAGTTGCTTTAGTTCAGAGTGTGTGAGCTGTTTTCTTAAAGGTAGTTGCAAAAAGTTCAACATTTAGGTTTTTATTTATAAGACATTACAAAAGAATTGCATGCTTTTGTGCGGAATTTGAAAGCAAATTGATGTGGCTAAACTCTTTGGACCTAAAAAAAAAATCTAACTAGGACTGCAGAATGGTGGGAATTTAACAAGTCCCCACATTTCACCCCGGCACCTTCGGGGATATAGGACTTTCACTTCAAGATAAATCTTCATTAAATCAATATTTAATTCCTATAGAAACAGACATATAATTGATCATAGCAAATATTGCTTCTTTGTTAATGATTATGAATGATAAGTATGTAGTCATTTCTCAAGATATGGAGGAAGCACCATGGAAAAGTCGATTATATTCTATGTATGTAAAGTAAAGTTAATTCCAGTACTTAATCATTAGGTACTGGGTGGTTTAACAAGACTTTTGCTTTCTGGGGAGGGAACACAATGAAACCTTTGCTAGGAACTGGGCAGACACCTTTAAAATAGTAATTAAGTATCCAGAGAGCAAATTCAGAGTTCAAATCATGTGTAATTCCATCCGCTCACAGGCCTTGGAACTGAACAGGAAGCAATTGACAGGTCACTTGGGGCCTACATCTGGAAACAACATGCTTGAAGACTGTGTGACTGCTCATATAAAGCAAGTTTAAAACATAGTTCTCACTAGAGACTTATACATATTCAAATATGTGTGCCATGGTGTGAGTGGGTACAAGAAGTGTAAAAGAAAGAACTAAAAAAACGTTTACTTATACTACCGTCTATTGAAATGCTGAATATTGTAAATGAATTAATATGCTGGACTCAGCTGCAAACTTTCAGTCGTAAAAAGCCCCTAGCTCAGGTTTCCATTTTTCCTTCTATGCAATTTCCTGAATAAGTGAACTGGAAAAGTTGTGAAACACTACAAATTGTAAACCAGTTGTTATTTCATTTTCTGCCTATGGAATAGTTAGATGGGTAGATCAATAGATACATAGAAAAGAAAAAGGGGAAAGCAGCTCAGACATATTGTTTAAGGGGCGGGTGCTATCCCAAATACCCTTTAATTCATCCCATGTGAGTGACTTTTCGGCTGAAGGGTCAGCCTTTCTTGAGAAAGGAGGACAGGAGTGCTGATCCTACAGTAAACTCTTTAGACAACGCTTTGGTTAAACGAGTTACTTGCAGAGGTAAGTACTGGTCCTGGTTGTTATAGCAACTGCCAAATGCCGTATAAAAGATGGTGGTGCCCATGCAGCGTTTGATGGCGGCACTTAGGGATTAAGGGGTTAACACTAGCAATCAGTACTGGCACCGATGAGTGTCAGCCATGGCTGTTAGCTACATAATGCACCCGCTGTGTATGGAGAGGGCTCAGCCAATGATCCAGGATTGGGGTCTGCTTTTCGAAGTGTGTTCATGTAATGGGCCATGAACCCAGGTGCAATATTGAGTACCTGTGTCAGTTACTGGAAAGTCATCATCAGCTTGAATTCCCAGATTTTCCTCTCTCTTCCATTTTTAAAGTGACCTTTTAGTATTAGGACCTTTAAATCTTTCAGACTTCCACACATTTTTTCAATATAGTTTACAAGTTACAGAGAGTTAGTGCTCTGTGACACGTTTCCTCTTTAATTTACAGACGTTGGGCTCAATTTCTTTCCAGTATTCCAGATTCTCTTAATGTGCTTTACGTTTAGTAACTGGTGGTAATGGCTCAACTGTATTACTCTGCTAGATGCGCAGCATGGCTGACTTTGCCTAATGGTAAGTAACCAAACCAACGGGGCATTGTCCTTACATAAACTAATGTTCTCCATGCACACAGTCCTTCTTAAACGCACATCATTAAATACATTTCCAAAAGGGCAACTATATAAATATGGCACTAGATATGGCACTAGATATATGGCACTAGCTTTACTCGTAATGCTCATTCACACAAATGTAATAGGGACCAATATGCAGCCGCACCATTTGAGGCTGCATATTGGTCCTCATTGACATCTATGGTACCAGTCATCGTGCGGTTAGCACAGGTTGTCTCACCCCACCGTGACCGTGCTCGGCGATACATAGAACATGTCCTATATTTCGCTGTGTTATGGTGGCTTCCCTGCGCTGCTCTAAGGAGAGGGGTGTGCAGCGTTCATCCCTCTTCCTCTCCAGCACAGGGACGTATATGCCCGCCTGGCCTGCGGTTCGGCCGGCACACATTTGTGTGAATGTACCCTTAACAAGACATGATAAATCTGTCAATTCAGGGGAATTTCCTCAAGTTAAAGGGGTATTCCCACAAGGACAAGATTCTTAAATATACTCAGGATAACAAAATAACACATTCTCTAATTCACTGTTATTGCGCTCGGCAATCTCCGTCAGCTCCATAGAGATTAATGGAGCAGAACACTCTTACACGGCCTTCTGCTTCATTAGTCTGCGGAGCGGCGCAGGGTTGGTCTGACCCCTCATTTTCACTATCTGTGGAGGTCAGCACTGAGACTCCCACTGATCGGCAAGTTAGGCCCTATCCCCTGGATAGTGCCTTACTTGTCTATGTGGGAAAACTCCTTTAAGGACCTTTAGTAAAACCACAGTACAGTGATAACAGTGTGCCAATAGATTTCTTGCCATGAATTTACTACATTGTCAGACAATTTCAAAGTCAAATACATGCTCTATGATGTTTTTTGCCTGCGAAAACTAAACAGAGACAGAAGCTGTTTTCTTAAGTTGTATTAACTTGTTGCTATTTGACCCTCTGTGGTTACAGGAAAAATGTTTATCTGTCTGGAAGCTTCATAAATTAAAGAAAATGGCAATTAAGCCAAAATAAATTATGTAAGATAACTCAATGTATGCACATGCTTTATATGTAGATATAAAGCCTTTTGGATACATTTTTTGCGAAGTACAATATTCCAGGATTCATTTTAATGATTGAACTATGTGCTAAGCCATTACCAACAAAAATGTGTCTTAAAGTTTTACAAAAGCCATGCTGTGATTGTGCAGATTCTTTTACTTATACAAATTTATGACCCCATTTGTTTTCAGATTTTCTTCAGCTTTACTACTAAATAAGTGTTTTGATATCTAGTGTTCTACTGATGGGTATCCCATCTATCATTTAGCCTTTAAGTTCCCCTTTATGGATACAGTTCTCAAATGGATATAGTGGTGGTGCACATGCCTGACCAACACATGATAGCTATCTCCCACAGTACTACACAAGTGAACAAAAATCAGGTTTTATACAATTTTGCAAAAATGTTCATATTGCTTATGCCAGTAAATTATAGTGGTGGATCATATTGTACCAGATCTTACCTTTACTTATATCAATTATTTAGGTTACAATCATGTTTTAAATACACTATTTGGATATAATTGCACACACTTTTGGAGGAACCAATTTTGCAAATTAGTTCTCATGGGTGTGATGTTCTACAGAAGGCTGTTTGAGTGTATGTCCCTTACCCCTATGGGAATGTTGGAAGGCTGTAGCATTTGGTTTCTGGGGCACTGTACTGTCACTCCATTTATACATGCCAGTCTCATATGTGCTGTTATTGTCTATCCTTGCTCTTGATGAGGTAATATTTCTGTAATATTCTGCTGTGATTCAGACTTTTGCCTGTAGTTTGAACACTCTTCTGATTCACGATTTTGTATCTTGCCACCATCTTGGTTTTGACATAATTTCTTAGACTTTTCCATGTTGACTGCCTTGTGTGTGTTTGTTTGTCTTATCTGTACTGTGCACTTATATAGGGTAGGGGTCATCTCCCAGTTTTCACTTGCAGTCTAGTGCAAATCTGCCAAGTAGGCAGGGGCAGAGGTGCCGGGAAGCTAAGGCCTCACACTTCTTCCCTGGCTTGACAGCTATATTGTGAATATCTGCATGATATCTGCCTGGGTTTTGTTGGCATGTTGAGATATTGGTTTAAAATTGGTTTAATAGGAACTGGAATCTTTAATGGGGTTTTCTGTAATCTTACATTTCTGAAAAAGTAATATCCTAGACACATTTATACATTGATGTTGTTTGGTCTCATCAGCACTGTAGAGTCACTACTTCCAGTTTTGAGTTTTAATCTCTTCTGCATTATTTAGGATCTGGTTAATATCATCTTATCTAGTAATGACTATCAATGTAATCCCTTTAAAAGAATAAAAACTGAATACTGCAGTAGATATATGGATGAAAGGAAATGCATGTTGTGCAACTCTTGGCTATAACTTGCTTTCTTTGTACCTCAGTTGCAGAAGAATGGTTCATTTGGACAGTTCCTTGTGTAGGAAGACTTTAACTGTCAGTTTATTTATAACTTATGAAATTGACTTGACCACATTAACGTGTAGTTTAAGTGTCATTTATTATCTAAGCAACATTCTTGGGACAATGAACATATGGTTTTCTTAAGATACGAGTAGTGGTGCTATTTACAGAAAATTCTCAGAATAGAAGGAGTTTACATGTCCACTAAACAATTTAAGAATGAATTTTTTTGTTTAATACATTCAGCTCTTCCCCATATAGATTCCACATTAGCCCTTAGTTTCTCCCAGATGGCGTTGGCCTGGTTCTTAGAGTATTTTATTCTCTATCTACCTTTAAAATAATAAGGCACATTTTTTGAGTTAAAAAATGTTTTGTTTTTTTTTAAATAACATGAATATATAGATAAGTTATTAGGGCTATTTTTAATGGGAAACTTATTAATGGTCTCCTATGATGACTAGAGGAACTTGAAACACAGCAACAGACTAGTATAATTTTTTTTTCATGTCAATAGAGAAATAACTCCATGGGAAGAATGCTATGTGCCCAAGCTGCACCAGAACATATCTCACTCAGGGCAGGGGCCTGGTAACTATTGTGCCATAAGTATCATGTGAGCCAGCATTGCTGGTCAGGCTCTCGCAATACTCAGGGCAGGAGTAATCAGGTCCCTGCCCTGAGTGAGCATGTTCCGTGTGGCGCTGGTGCTTCCGCGTGGACCGGAGTGCAAAAAGTAAAGGGGGCTTCTGCAAATAAAGTAAATGTTATTATTTTTTTCCTTGGGAGTAACTTTATTTATTGGCTACAAAATAGTGTCTCTATTGCTTCTGGGGTCCCTGTTGCTTTCCCTACACTGATTATTTTGACTATAGTATATGGCAGCTTTGGGGCTCTATATAGCTAGTTTAGGGCCCTTGTTACTATATTGGCTCCTGTGAGGGTACTGTTACTATATTGCCTACTGTGGGAACCCTTGTTACTATATTGGTTATTGTGCGGACACTGTTCCTGTATTGGCTACTGTGAAATCACCATTACAATATTGGCTCCTTTGAGGGCAACATTACTATATTTTCTATATTGGCTACAGGGGTGCACCATTGCTTTGTTGGCTACTAGGAGGTCATTGTTAGTATTTTGGCTACTGTGGTTGTATAACTGTTACCTCAAGGAGAGGCAGAGAGCAGTATTTAGTTTGTGATAAGAAGTTAAAAGGGTCATCTTTTAAGTGAAGTAAGAAACCTAAAATTTTTGTGTTGCTAAATCTGAAGAGATCTGTCTTAGCTGGAAGAAGCTGACATAGTTGTTTAGGTCATAGAAGAAGATGAAAAAGAACTCATCCAATCATCTCATCCAATTCACAAGATTTACAGTAAGCACTTGAGCTCACAATTCTGTGGCATCTCTTGATATAATTCATTTTACCTGTAGAGCTACAGTAACAGTACACAACCATGGAGTTCCTTGGAGTCTTGTTGACCACCAGTGTCCCTCAATAAGTAAAATGAATCATCACAACTTACTGTCAAACAGATGCTACCAATCTCAAAGTATGTAGTATGTGTCATAAAGTTATGACTGGACAATGCAACACTGGACAGTGTAAAATGACCAGGAGAGGGGAGAATCTTTGAATTATGTTTCTTGAATTATGTTTCTAGGTGCCCTGGATCCAGAGATATTCAGATTTAAAATGAGAATATCAGGTGCCATTTTCATATATAAAAATCACCCACAACGGCAGTTTAACAGTTAATATTTTTCACACTGAGAAACACAAATTTAGATTCATATAAAAGAGGAGTCTCTTTTTGCATAGTGTCTGTTGTCTGTGTTACTCCTCAGAGCTTGGCCCCCACCTTTGTGCTCCTGTCTAGCTCCACTTCCTGGTCACAGCCTGGTCAGCCTGACATTAGTGGGGGAGGGACAAGCTGTACAGGAGCACAAAGGTGGAGACAGCCTGCAGCTCAAACAGGTCACAGGTTGTTTTTTGAAATGCATCCAAACCAAAGCCCATCCCCTGTGACTACTCCAGGATTTTGTCAGGAGTAAGTTATAACACACAATTATACTGTAATGCAATTGCTTAGAAAAGGCAGAGAGACATTTTTGCACTGCAGGTGTCCTGGACTTTTACAATCTGATTTTAGTGAAAATTAGGTCCCTGGTGACAGGTTCCCTTTAACCCTTCTCTATACAGAACTATCTTTCTAACTCTCTTTTATTGCCTTTTATTTCGTGATATTTTTTTTTTGTTGTGAAAATTGACTGATACGATGAACATTCATTCTCCTTCGCCTAATGTCACTAGATATTAACATTGCGACCTAGAACATGTCCATAAAGTTATATGTAACACCAAAAACACAGACATGTTCTGGAATAAAGTTTTTATTTCACACCATCCTCCATTACTTACACCTATATTATGACGTTCTCACTCAAATTCTTATGAAGCATGAAGGGTTCTGTTATCATGCTGCTAATACATTGGCGCACATCTAAACATGACTTTTGTTATCTCATTAGCTTGGTTTATGGATATATAGTTATTTATTTGGGTTACCATTCTGTAAGGAGCGCACAATGATAGATCTGTGTGACGCACAGTGCAATTTTCTGCCAAAATTGTTTGGTGTCCCCTGTGGATTTAACGTTCCCTTTATTGCATATTTTGATGAATATACAGGCTCGGACTAGGCCACCGGGAAGCCGGGAATACCCCTGGTGGGCCCGACAGCTTATGGCCCAGCCCCCTCATTATATGCCGAACACTGATGCAGTGCTTTAGGCATGTATCGGTGTCAGCCAGCCTGCTCTCTGTGGTCTGGACGGCTCCTGGGACTGAGAGAGCCTGAGAGCAGGCAGAGACAGTGACTTATATGCAGCCTCTGCCTCCGGAGTGCAGGGGATCAGAGAGCAGGCAGCACATTCAGCTGCAGAGTCTCATCTTCCCACAACGCTGGAGCAGTGAGAGAAGCTGTGAGAATGTTACATCTCACTGCCCCGTTGCAGTGGAAGATGAGAGACTCCAGGCTCTGCTCCAGCCAGCAAGTAAAGATGGCGCTACTGTGTTTAATTTTTTTTATGATGATATTAAATGACACCTGTGTAGCATTCATCGTTTTTATATTGCCACTTCTATGGGAAAGTGTCAATGTAAAGGATTCCCACATGGCTACGCCCGGGCAGTCACACGTCAGCACGCTAGAGAGAAGAAGGAATGAGCACTGCTCGCCTCTCCCTTCTCCATAGAGAATTGAGCCACAAGGCTATTCTTACAGCCAAAGTTAGAGCATGTTCTATCTTTTTTGGCGCCATGGCTCAAAGCTCAGGCACCATAGATGACTACAGGGTACGTATATGTTTGTGTGAATGTAGCCTTAATAATAAATCCAGGCACTGAGACGAGGTGGTAATCTTTTTTTATTTGTTATTTGTGGCCTTGTTCCTTCTAATTCAATGTTTAAAATGATGCTAATGATCCAGAAGTGCTCCTGGGGTGTTACCCAAGCCCTTCTGGGCTGCAGCTTCACAGGCAGTTACACTGTCCCATCCTCCCTCTCTGCGCAAGCACTTTCTTCTCCCTCTGGCTGATGTAATCTTACTGCATCTCAATTTCAGCACACAGTAGGAGGGAAAGTGCTCCTTCACAATGCAACAGCCTTTGAATCTGCATCACAGAGGGGCTCTGGTGACAACCAGAAGGACTCCTGGGGGTCATTAGGGTCATTTTAAAAGTGGATTGCCACAGTCACAGTGCCTGGATCTACGAGAAAAGTTCCAGATGGATGTATCATGAGATATATAATAGCGCCATCCTATTCCGTAGCTGTTTAGAAATCATACGGGACATATGTCCCAGGGTCAACATCTGTAAAGAGTTTGTATGTTCTCTCTGTGTTTGTGTGGGTTTTCTCCGAGTCCTCCGGTTTCCTCCCACACACCAAAACATACTGGTAGGTTGTTTAGATTGTGAGCCCCATTGGGACAGGGACCGATTTGGTAAACTCTGTGCAGTGCTGTGTAATCTGTGTGCACTATATAAATAAAGAATTATTATGAGGGGATGACACAAGAGCTTACAGTCTATGAGGATGAGGGGGTGACACAAGAGCTTACAGTCTATGAGGATGAGGGGGTGACACAAGAGCTTACAGTCTATGAGGATGAGGGGGTGACACAAGAGCTTACAGTCTATGAGGATGAGGTGGTGACACAAGAGCTTACAGTCTATGAGGATGAGGGGGTGACACAAGAGCTTACAGTCTATGAGGATGAGGGGGTGACACAAGAGCTTACAGTCTATGAGGATGAGGGGTGACACAAGAGCTTACAGTCTATGAGGATGAGGGGGTGACACAAGAGCTTACAGTCTATGAGGATGAGGGGGTGACACAAGAGCTTACAGTCTATGAGGATGAGGGGGTGACATAAGAGCTTACAGTCTATGAGGATAAGGGGGTGACACAAGAGCTTACAGTCTATGAGGATGAGGGGGTGACACAAAAGCTTACAGTCTATGAGGATGAGGGGGTGACACAAGAGCTTACAGTCTATGAGGATGAGAGGGTGACACAAGAGTTTACAGTCTATGAGGATGAGAGGGTGACACAAGAGCTTACAGTCTATGAGGATGAGGGGGTGACACAAGAGCTTACAGTCTATGAGGATGAGAGGGTGACACAAGAGCTTACAGTCTATGAGCATGAGGGGATGACACAAGAGCTTACAGTCTATGAGGATGAGGGGGTGACACAAGAGCTTACAGTCTATGAGGATGAGAGGGTGACACAAGAGCTTACAGTCTATGAGCATGAGGGTGTGACACAAAAGCTTACAGTCTATGAGGATGTGGGATAGCACAAGAGCTTACAGTCTATGAGGATGAGGGGGTGACACAAGAGCTTACAGTCTATGAGGATGAGGAGAGTGACACAAGAGCTTACAGTCTATGAGGATGAGGAGAGTGACACAAGAGCTTACAGTCTATGAGGATGAGGAGGTGACACAAGAGCTTACAGTCTATGAGGATGAGGGGGGTGACACAAGAGCTTACAGTCTATGAGGATGAGAGGGTGACACAAGATCTTACAGTCTATGAGGATGAGGGGGGAGGGACACAAGAGCTTACAGTCAAAAATAGCACCATATTTGATCATGGTTTTTACAAGTATTGCAGCTCAGACATAGAAATGAATGGAGCTTGGTTGCAAAAGTACAACCTATGGTCAGGTTTGTCACCGTTTTCAGCAGAAAGGAGACATGTTTTTCAGCCCAAGGACAACACCTTTATCCACCAAATGCCATGTTTGGTGCTAAATAATAGGAAAGCTCACTTTGTAATACTGTGGAGGCCAAGACAGTTGTATTTGTAAGATACCCTATAATTCACACGTCCATGTAGCAGAAAGTGGGCCCCCAGAATCATTTTCACTGGTGGGTCCTTGGCCTCCCAGTCCGACCCTGTGAATAAACACATGTGGGGTATGTATGATCTCCTCACATCTTACTGTTTTGGGAAAGTATATTTTCTTCCTTTCTTCTGGATTTGTACCTATTTTAGAGGAAATTTTGAATGTTAATTGCCAAATGCATTGCCTGGTTGTCTGCTTTCAAAAATTATATAGGTTTTATGGCTAAAATTTCTAGCTGAAAAGCAGATATCTAGTTAATACAGTTTTAGTGGTATATCTAGTTTATATAATAAAATGCAATGAAGAGGATGAAAAAAAGGGAAAAAAAGAAAACAAAAAACAAAGAAAAAACACGGCACTCATGGTACACATTATTAATCAGCAAAATGTGGAAAATGATGGTGAGAATGTTCCCAATTCAACTTCATAGTATTCATATGATGGGGTATAGTGGCATTTAGCTCTTGTATTCCCTTTTGAGCCTGTAATAGGCCATAATTCAAAACATATATTGCCCACGTGGGTTTCAGCTTCCCCTTGTTACATACAGGGATCCACTGGTTACCCTGCTCCTTCTACTAGTATCCTGATTCATACATCCCATATGTGAGAGCCGGCTTTGGCTACGAGTTTTATGCCCTCCGCTGTGCCATTGGCCACTTTTGCACACTAGATTGTGCTAACAAGCCCCTTTTTTGAACTCTTTAAATAACCATAAATCTCGTTGCGTGCCACATAGACGGCCCTTACCTCTGTACGATCGGTCCGCTGTTTCTGTGTTTGTATACACATGATGAAACTGGTCTCCTTAGCAACATGCGACTGTTGACATGCGCAGTACGCATTCTCATGGCTTGCGTTCCAACTATGTGGGCCACGCTCGCTCTATACTGGCGTGCACTTGAATGCTCCAAGAGAGCCGAAACGTTGCTGTACTATGTTGTACTCTTAACATGGAATAAAGAATGACACTTTTTTACTGGAAGCTTTGGAGTGCTGCCTACTTTTCGTATTTTTATCGTTGGAGGACTTGATGCCTGGTCCTGGTGAGCCTGCACCCACCAATTTCGTCCTTTTCCTGTGTGCTGCTTGAATTTCTTGAAGTATTTATCTGTCTACTTATCTATCTCCTATAATCTGACCATTTATATATATCTCACTTTTTCTCTATCATTTATTTATTATTCAATCTTCTTTTTCTCTTCTACTGTATTTATCTCTCATATCTATTTACTGAATATATAATCTACTTTATAGTTCTGCATCTAGAAATCTCTTTGATCTTTCATATTTATCTTCTCTCAAAATAATAATTAATAATTTCTTTACTTATATAGCGCACACAAATTACACAGCGCTGCACAGAGCAACCAGATCAGTCCCTGTCTCCAATGAGCCTCACAGTCTAATCAACCTACCAGTAATTTTTTGGAGTGTGGGAGGAAACCCGAGGACCCGGAGGAAACCCATGCAAACACAGAGAGAACATACAAATTCTTTGCAGATGTTGACCAGTGCTAACCACTGAGCCACCATGCTTTTTATCAATCTCCCTATCATCTATCTCCTACAATTCTCCCATATAACAGTTTGTTTAATCATACTAAAGGGAGCCTCTTGCTGACTGCGACTGGTCATAAAATAGTTTTATTTTGGGGCTCCACTTTTAGTTTTGCCCAAGGCCCTGCACACGGTTGTCAACTTATTCATACATATAGAGAAGCACAGTCAGTGAAAAGGGTTATTTATAATTGTCTCTTGATAGAGAATAGAAGTATTTATAGAAACATGCACTTATCAAGAGTGATGTAGAATCTGTATTCTTTGTCACTATGTCTGATCAGGACTGTGTCCTCCCAACTAGTCTGCAGCGTGATAATACTCTGTGTCCCTGTGTAGTCCTAGTATCTGACCACTCTATACTCACTGTAAGCCACAATGGGCATTTTTAATAGCCCCCTTGTATATTTAGTTTTAAGCTCCATCTCTCATTTTAACAGGTTAGTGGATATTCCAACCCCATCTCTGTCAATGTATTGTTCCTACTAAGCTTGTATTTTATTGCCTATTATGTGTTTGTAGCTTGGTTCTGATGCTCTATTTCTGTAGTGAGCTTGATTCTATTAGGAGGTGCAAAATACGACTAGTGATACTTATTCAAACAGTCCCCAGTTTAAGTATAAGATTTGTTCTTTAGGTTTGTACTTAAGTTGAATTTGTATGTAAGAACTGGTATATTTTATAATAGTAACTCCAGACAACATTTTATTTGTCCTTCTGACAATTGGATTTTCAAAATTTGGAGAGCTTCACCGAGGACACAATAGGACATAAATAGCTGGCTGGCTATATACTACTGGGGGCTTTCTGGCTACATACTGGGGGTGGGGGGTCTGTGACCAATGCATTTCCCACCCTCGACTTATATTCGAGTCAATAGGTTTTTCTAGCTTTTGGCAGTAAAATTAGGGGCCTCAGCTTATACTCGGGTCGGCTTATACGATACGGTACATACGATACTTCCAAACTAAATTGTTCACCAAAAATACAACTTTTTTTTCAAATCTACTGAAAGCCTGAGAACTTGCTACTAAAACCTTAAACATTCTAACATCCGTAAAAAAGGAAAAAAGGAAAAGACAAAAAGCAAAAGTTTTGACTTTTTATCTAAAAAGTAGAACATTTGAAAATGTTTTCACATTTTTGCTAAATTCTTTAAATTTACTTTAAAAAATATACCTATTTTGCAAAATAATACTAACATAAACTACAATGTGTCACGTGAAAATAATCTCAGAATCACTTACATATGTTAAAGTGTTGAAAAGTTCTTACCACCAAAAGAGACACAATTAGTAGTCATATTTTATTCTTTATAGTAACATGAAGGATGGGTCCCAACATTTACTTTCTCTGTTGGGTCCAAGGTACTCTAATCTGACATTGGGCTGATTCAATCTACAAATGTAAGGTTAAAGTATGAAAAATGGATGGTGGTGGTATAGGGAATTCTCTGCATATATTACACCACCGGGGAACAAGCACAAAAAAGAGGCACAACCCTAGTGCAATATCATTAAAATAAATTAAAAGAGATATATATGATGATAAAGAAGACTCTCACCTGGTCCTTTGAGATTGAGATGGTGTTGATGGCAGCCTGTCCAACCTGTTGCCTTGTCTCGAGTGGACCCAGGTAACCACTTCGTGGAGGTGAAGAATGTGCGTGATCCCGTTAGGATAAAGAAAGGTCGAGGACTGGCGCCAGGGGTTTATGGAGAATGGAGGAAGCCTTGTTTGCTGAGAGAAGGCTTTATTACAGCGACGTGTTTCAGCTCCGTACCGGATCTTTCATCAGGCTTACATCACATAAAAACAAAGATGACATATATATATATATATATATATATATATATATATATATATATACATATAGCGGAACTGGATGCAGTATGATGACATGTTCTGGTGACCGAGAGGTCAGAGTTCATACCTCCGGTAAACTAAGGTGGAATGAGATGGGACCCGCGGATGGAGTGAGTGGTGACAGACTGAGTCAGATTGAAAGACGTCCATGATGAAAAAGGATAACTGTATTCGCATGGAATACTATCGGGAGGATGGTATGAACTCTGACCTCTCGGTCACCGGAACATGACGTCATACTGCATCCGGTTCCGCTATATGTATATATATATATATGTCATCTTTGTTTTTATGTGATGCAAGCTCCGGTACGGAGCTGAAACGCGTCGCTGTAATAAAGCCTTCTCTCAGCAAACAAGGCTTCCTCCATTCTCCATAAACCCCTGGCGCCAGTCCTCGACCTTTCTTCATCCTAACGGGATCACGCACAAATGTAAGGTTGGAACTGAAATAATTGAAGTTGAAAGTCCCACAGCAGATGTCACTAAATATGATTTCATTAAAAAGACATAATTTATCAATACATACACTAAATTAATAATGAGTCATTATGATTTAATTAAACTTAAATTGTTCCAAGAACCAACAGAAATTAATATGTTTTGTGATGTGGCCTGTCACATCTTTCTAAAGGTCTTTTCAGCTTTTGATTTTGTGTGGGAAATATGAATATGTCCAAGCTTTTACAATGCTAGAAAACATGTGATCAGTTTTGATTCCATAAAAAAAAATACATACAGTTTTTCATACATTTGGAACATCCTGTATCAATTACAGCATCATGACTTTGGTATCTTTAAATTCTGTCATATTAGAAGTATACTGTTGACCTACAAATATTGCAGATATTAGCGACGGGTGTTTGCTCCATTCTACAGCAAACACCCGGTAAGTATGAAGATGGCTCAGCCCGTGAGCACGCTTCATACTCTCCCCTCAATTACAAGACTTTAGGAACGTCTTTTTGAATTAAGGGTTAAGCGGTTGGATAGCAGAAACTAAATTCACTATAATCTGGATGGTATGGGGTCACCTGTATGGTTCTGTGACAAGCTCCTGCAATTATAAACTGAGTGCATATCTCTGTCTGGTGTTCATTTATATTTATGGAGTCTATAATTGATACTTAACCTTTTTTTTTATTATTTCCTTGGAAATAGCAACAGTATAACTGGAAAGTTTTGTAAACTGTTATATTTCTGTTCTCTTTTTAAAAGAAATAAAATGGAGATGTGAGCTGGCCTTCTCATTGTGGATCAGCTGATCCAAACCTCCTTAGAGTGAAATAAATATCCTCCCACTGTATGGGTTGACTCCCAAGTAGTCCATGGTTTCGGAAAACCCCTTTCAGAACACATAGAACCTTTAAGGGAAATCTCCTCTGGCAGGAGCTGCTCTTCTTTTAGCTCCTTATACCCTTTTTCTTGTAAAAAAAACAAACAAATTATGTAAATGAGCCTGAGTGCCTCTAGGTAGCTATGGAGCCTAGAGCCACCTTTTTTTGTAAAAACAAGAGGAAAGGAAGCGAAAATAAGAGGGGGTCTGGCCAGAGGGGGCATGCACCAGCATGTAAGTGTGGTTCGCTTACAATTGTTGTAGTAGATTTCCTTTAAGTCTACATCATGCTTTTAATCATGGGCAGAGTCCATCCTGTTTCTAGAACTTTTTGTAGAACTTAGCCCATGTCACAAAGGTTTAAAAGTACATTGTAGGAAATTTACCTTCATGGATCTTCCTGCTAAAGTAGGTCCAATGGTAGGTATAATTTTCACCCCCATAGTGTTTTTGTTCAACCATCTCATTCAGTATTTGCACATAAAATCCCACAAAATAGCCAAAAAAAACCCACATACTTGGTATAGCCGCGTCTGTAACAATCCGTACAATAACTCAGAAACATTATTGGACCTGCTCGGTGAACGCCGTAAAAACAAAACCCAAAAAACTCGCCAAAAATGTACAATTTTCATAAAATCTCTTCACAAAAATGTTCTAAAAAGTGATCAAAAAAGTTATGTGCGCCAAAATGGTATTAAAGTTACGTCTCCAAAAAGATGGCGATGCAAAAACAAATGAGATTTCCCCTTATATTATTTTTTTTCCCAGTAAAATTGTAAAAATAAATGAAAAACTATATAAATGAGGTATCACCGTAATCATAGTGATCTATTGAATAAAGATAATATAGTATTTTGAGTGTACGGTGTTCGACCCCCAAAAAATACTAAAGGAAAGAAAAACCAAAATTGACAATTTTCTTTTCACCCATACATTTAAGAGTTATTTAAATCTCATCAATAAGCTAATGACCCACTAAAATGAAATATTTGTAAACTGCATCTCATGTCGCAAAAATAAGCCCTTATATTTCCAAATTGCCAAAAAAATAAAGATTGTATAGCCAATAAAAGTGACAATGTATAATCTGCTCTGAATGGCGCAGCTTCCCTTCGATGCCCTGGCGTGTGCCCATACAGCAGGTTACCACCACATATGGGATATTGTTATACGCGGGAGAGATTGGGGGTCAAATTTAGTGGAGCGATTTGGTATTTTATCCACTGAGAATTTGTACATTTTTTTGAAAAACACATTAATTTAGCCAAAAAAATTTTACTTTCAAAATTTTATCTGATTTTGTTTTAACCCCTGTAAAACAATTAAAGGGGTAACAAACTTCATAAAAGTTGTTTTACGTACGTTGAGGGGTGTAGTTTATATAATGGGGTAATTTATGGGGTTTTACTTTTATTTAGGCCTCTCAAAGGGAAACCTGAGCAGGTCCCTCAATAGCAGGATTTTGCTTTTTTTATGAAAATGTGAAAAATCGCACCTAACGTTCAAAGCCCCATAACATCCTACAAAAATTAGAGTATGTCTAAAAAATCATATACACATAAAGAAGACATTCGGTGAATGTTAGTTATTACGTTTTTTTTCGGTTATGACTATGTTTGGAAAAAGTAGAACATTTTGAAGTATGAAAATCGAGAATTTGTCCAAATTTTCACCAAATATCTGATTCTCATAAATAAATGCAAAACATACCACCAAAATTTTTCAACTAACATGAAGTACAAAGTGTCACAAGAAAACAATTTCAAAATCATTTGGATATGTTAAAGCATTTCAAAGTTGACCCCCAGGGTTTTATTCTTCTCCAAAAGAAACTGTTTTACTTTCACTGGCACAGTAGTAGAGATGAGTCCTCTTCTTTTTCGATTCAAGTAATTTCCTGTGAACCACCGTTAAAGAAACCTACCATGAGGAATCTACTATCAGAAGTAGATCTAATGCTAGATTATCCCTACCTGACTCTGCCCTAATCTGTGACATAATAATCTTGGAAACTAAACATACTTGTTAAAAACTTTATTTAAGTAATATGTAAATTAACTGCAGAGGCTACTGGGGCATGTACTAGCCTGGCAGGGCACTGGGAGCTAAGGCTGTTCCACAACACAGTAGCCCCTGCACTTAATTTACATATTACTTTAATAACGTTTCTTTTAACAATTTAGGTTATGTTCAAGGATTATTAAATTACAGATAGTACAATCATCATGGTAGGTTTCCTTTAAGGGATTTCTCTTATATGTAAAATGGATTTTACATAATAACTTTTGAACTGGCAAAAATCTGTTTTACAGCAAACAGATACAGAACATTAAATCCTTCTTAACAAACCAAAAGATAACACAAATTACTACAGAATGTCAGTGATATAGACTCTTTGGTTCCTGCACGTGTGGTAATTCAGGTCTGTCAGTAAAAGCATACCTCTGGTCAGCAACATGCCTGTTTGGTTTGGCAAGGCTTCACAGGTCTGCTTGCCCTCCTTGGGAGTTCTAAAAAAGGAGCTTTGTTAATAATCTTGAGGCAGAACATCCACTACAATATGGAACTGGTACTTCCTTTTAACTGAACTACTCAAAAGCTATAGTACAGTATGTTGTCAGTAATATTACTGTTCTTTTGTTATAGGTAGATATTTATTTGACAAGGCATAAGCTAAAGAGAAAAAAAGATACCATACTTCTTCTGTATGAAGACTACAAACAAAATCTCCTAAACAAAAACAGACTTAAAAACAAATAAAAATTCTTCCAGGAACCCTAACAAATACCTGACAAATCTTGACTAAAAAATAAGAACAGACATCCTCAATAGGTAATTATCCTGTATATACAGAACTTATATACCAGCTTAGAACACCAGCTCACCTTCCCACATCTTGCCACCTTCTTGCCAAGGTATGTAGAAACTGAAGAATAAAGTCACAGTCCAGCCAGGTTTCCGAAATTAGTTAACTTTATTTAGGTTAAATCATAACCAATCCATACAAGCAAATCAAAGCGTCAACGCGTTTTGAGTGTGAAACGTGTTGACGCTTTGATTTGCTTGTATGGATTGATTATGATTTCACCTAAATAAAGTTAACTGATGTTGGGAACCTGGCTGGACTGTGACTATATTCTTCAGCATATACAGAACTTACAGTATCAGAGACGATATCAGTTTGTATGTGGACCCAAACACTTAAAACGCCCCCTATCCATTGCACAAGAATTGAATGTCTACCTTTCATTATTGACTTTCAGTATCAGCCCATCCAAGTTAATAACTAGTAGAAAAAAACTACAGAAATTTAATTTTTTTCTCAATACTCACAATAGCTATAACAATAGCTATAGCAAATGTTATTTTTGTTGATGTCCTGCACAATTTTTCATCCCTCCTGTGAAGTATTTTACAGCTTTTGTGAACATTTATTACATTGCACATATTGAAATAAATATTATAAAACAGGGGATCCAATTTTACAAAAACACTTAAAAAATACACATACAGTATACTTCAAACATTTGCTTTCTATTTAATACATATCTTACATAACAGAATTGCACATCATTTCTATTGAGAAAACAAACAATCTTAGAAAATCTATGATTCTAAATACATTTTGAGCCCAGTGAGATTAATAAAGGGTGTGTAGGTAATGATATAAGCATATAACAGCTGCAAAGGAAAGTGCACTCCCTGAAGAAGAGATGCAGATGTTAAGCTTTCTTTAAATGATAGCAATCCTAATTTAAACTTATCAATGCCTCATCAACAAGACTTTTCAGGCCAAATGAAACACATATTTTGTAATGTTTTTGTTCACCAACTACTATGTTTTTAGACATATACATTACTATTCAATGCTTTAAATCCAACAGGCAGTCAAATATCAATGTTAAAGAGGACCTTTAACCTCCTCACTTATTTGGAGATTCACAAAGGGGCTTCTACACAAAATCAGGGGCACTTAGAATTTTCTTTCTAGCTCTCGCTTCTGCTGAGATATCAGTCCCAGTATTTGACCATCTGATAATCTGTGTTCTGTCAGAGAGGAGGAGCTGGGAGATGCATTCACCCCTGGCATTAACACATTTGTTTTGAAACGCATTACAACAGCTGAGAAGAGGAGATTTGCATAATTACATTGCTGTTACGCTTACGTTTATGTGGCGTTTGCATTTACATTGTGTTTGTGTTTAATGAGGATTTTGCAGTGTGCTTACGTTTACATGCCGTTTGCATAAAATTTTTATGTGGTGTTTGTGTCACATTTACACTTACACAACATTTGTGTCCAATTCATGTTTATGTGCCTATTATGTTTGTGGGCATGTGCATTGCATTTACATTTATGTGACATTTGTGTCTCATTTCCATTTCCATGGAGCTTATGTCACCTCAACATTGTAGTTGTGTTTACATTGAGTTTACATTAAATGGGGTTTTCATTGCCTGTGTTTAGAATGCGTTTTTATGTAAGCACAGTGTAAATGCAATATTAATTGAATATTAGCAGAATCCAGCCCCAGTACACTCTCTGAAAGTACACAGATTATCATGGTCAGATACCGGGGGCGATATCTCCACAACTGTGGGGGCAAGAAAAAAAAAATCAAAGTGCCCCTGAATGTGTGTAGTAGCCCGTAGAAAATGGTATGGGAATCCCCACACGTGTGATGTGGTAATAGGTCCTCTTGACGGAAACTACAGAAAGATAACCAAACATGCACTGTTGGATTGTCATTATTCTAGGTATTCATTCTATAATTACATGGAAATATTACCCATAACTTTTTTATACTTCAGTGTATGGAGCTTTGTAAATGTGTGCAGGATAGTATGACTTTTTCATTTTGATACCATTTTAAAAACTGAATGACCTTTAGATCACTTTTTATTCAAAGTGGTGTAAAAGTGCCGATTCGGGTATTTAGGTGTTATTTTCCGTTACAGGGTTCACCACCTGGAATAATTGTTTTAATCTTTTTAATCGATTGTACATTTTGGGATGCTGCAATACCTAACATCTTAATGATTTTACTTGTTTGTTTATTTTTATATGTGTTTGAGGGAAAGGGGGATGATTTTTAAAAAATTTAAAAAATCTTTTACAATAATTTCAGCCCCCCCCTAGGGTACTTGATGATTTGGGAGGTAATATCTTTGATTGCAGATTTTCAAGCAGACCCGCCTTTTCCTTTCGCTTTCCTTGCTTATTATTGTGCTGGGCTGAAGGGAGCCTCTTACTGACTGTTAGGGGGTAAAGAATGGCAAGGAAGAATAGGGAGAGAGCGCTAATAGGGTGACACCTTTTTAGGAATAGTCTTCGTGTATAGAAAGAGATGTGCTCACCGTGTGTGGTTGTACTGAGGGTAGGCACAACACTACGTTCAGGTTTCAAGGAATATTTTATATATATATATATATATATATATATATATATATATATATATATATATACACAGGTTCTGCCTTCAGATACAGATCTCCTGTCTGTCGTTTGCCAGACGATACAGGGGATATGTGGAGTATTTAGAGAGGGTGGTCTAATCGATTGCCGCACTCTGAGATATTGGTAAAAAGATTTTTATTGACGGTCTTCAAGTCACAACGCGTTTCGGGGCGCTAGGACCCCTTTATCAAGTGAAAAAGACTAAATACATAGGTGGTGAATGAAAAGAGGGTAGATACAGCATAAGTGATAGTTCAAGAATTGTAGACATAAATTGAAGAAGGGTAATTGTAAAAATAGATAAAAATGATAAAAGTATTTTTTAAAAACGATATATCTAAAAATTGCATATGGGAATGGGTGATTAACACAATACCTTAATTTCATAGGTAACATAATGATACAAAGAATAAAGAATAAATGATAAATGACTGTATGACTATTTCATGCTTAAAACACAAATGGTGAAGTGTAGAAGACAACTTAAAGCACATTACATAAAGTACATATGGTGAAGATATTTATGGGGTACATGATCATTGGTGTTAATCAGCGACATAATACAATGATTCATTAAAAGCAAGAGTAAGTTAATCAATAATTACATAAATAAATAAATAAATCCCTGGAGGGCTAAACTAGAATATATGGATCCCTCAATCATTATTTACATGGCTAGTAAATGTGTCCCAAAAAGAAATAGGGCATATCACTAATAAAGGGAGTTATTACCTAATGCCACAGGAAATGGAGGATCTCTGAAGGCATTAAAGTGTGTGTACCTGCGCCCGAATTTATCTTCATGTGATGGGGAGCGGCTCGCGCCTGAAAACTCGTGCTGCGCATGGGCAGTAGAATCCCTTACACCTAAAAAATGTCGGATCCACAGTGGGTGACAGAAATGTGTCGGAAGCTGCGCATGCGCAGTGGGTGGAAGAAGAAACGCCATGTGCGCGTGTGCACTAGGAGGACGGAGTACCGTATGATAGACAATGTTAGGAGTTTTTGGACTCACGTCGGATCGCCGTAGTGGGTGAGTACTAGCGGAGTCAGGGGATAACGACTCGATGTTGGTGTGAATGAATGCGGAAAACGGCTGATCAGGATAACTGTGGTGAATATGTGGATAGATAGAAGTACACCATCTAAAATGTGTATGGTGAGTGGATATTGGAGGGATGTGTAATAGAGAATTTTTCTGTAATAAATGCACAGGAGTTGATGGTGGGGAATATGTGACAACTGAAAACTTCACTTGAAATAGATATCAAATATCACGTACTTTGGGTGAACTAAAGGGAACCAGGGAGAGGGTTTTTTTTAGAAGTTATTTTCTAAAGTTTCATTTAAGCCGTTGGGGACCAGACAGTTCAGTCTGTATATCCAGTACATTTCCCTTTGGCAAAGTTTGGTGTATCTACCATTGCTTGCCGGGATTTGTTCGATGGGAATGATGGAGAATCCGGAGAAATCATTTTGATGATAAATATGGCTGTGTCTAGACACATTATGTTTCATTAAACCATTTGTGACATTGCTACAGTGTTTGTTTAGTCTGGTGTTTAGCTGTTGGATAGGCCGGCCAATGTATTGAAGCCCACAGGGGCATTACAATAGGTAAATCACATACGAAGATGTGCAGTTTATAAAGGATTTGATATTGAAGAGTTCTTTAGTTGTGTTACTCATAAATTGTTTAGTTCTATGACGTATGTTCAGGCAGCATTTGCAGGTAGGTTGCCCACATCTAAAGCTGCCGATGGTTTTCGGAAGAAAATTGTTAACCTGGGTTGTGTTTTTCTGAGAACGAAGTGTGCTCGGAGCCAACATATTTTTTAAAGTTTGGGATCGTCTGTAAGTAATAATGGGCTTTTTAGGTAGTTTTGGTTTCAAATATGGGTCATCTAGAAGAATTGACCAGTGTTTCTCGAGGATCCTTCGCAGGCGCGGATGATTATCATTGTACGTAGTTATAAAATTCATCCTAGCTTTCCTTTGTTCGGGGTCTGAGGGGTTTTTTTCGCGGGGAATCAGACATTCTTTCTGAGATAGTTTTTCAGCTCGTGAGAGAGCAGCTATGACGATTCCTTTAGGGAAACCTTTGTCTAAAAACCTATTTGTGAGGGTCTTGCTTTGTTTTCTAAAGGAATCAGTTTCTGAGCAATTTTTCCTGATGCGTCTAAACTGACTGAAGGGGATGTTCTTTCTCCATTTGTAATGGTGAGAACTCTTAAAGTGTAAAAAGCTGTTGCTGTCGACCTTCTTGAAGAAGGTTTCTGTGACGATTTTTTCATTTATGATTTGTAGGTTCAGGTCTAGAAACTCAATTTCCTTTTTTGAGATTGACTGAGTGAATGATAAGCCCTAGTTGTTTTGATTGATGAAGGTGACGAAAGCTTGAATTTCTTCCTCTGTGCCGTTCCATATTAACAGGAGATCATCAATGTATCTTTTGTAATAGATGATGTTACTGGACCATTTGGGGTTGTTGAGTATAAATTCAGTTTCAAATTCCCCCATATACAAATTAGCAAAACTCGGGGCGAATCTCGTGCTCATCGCTGTGCCTCTTACCTGTTTATAGGTTTTGTTCTGAAAATTGAAAACGTTATGTGTCAGGATGAACTCTATGGCTTTCAGAATGAATTTTCTTTGTTTTTCCGGCATGTCTTTATTCCTAGTTAAATGTTGATCAATTCTAAAGATGCCCTCATTATGTGGAATATTCGAATAAAGAGCGGACACATCAAGGGTAACCCACCAAAAGGATGGTTCCCAGGGTATATTATGTAAGCTGAGAAGGACGCTGGTAGAGTCGCGGAGATATGAGGGTAAATTGAGAACATAGTTTTGAAGGTGTGTGTCAATGTAATGGGATAGATTACAGGTCAAAGAGCCAATTCCCGAAATTATGGGACGCCCCATCTAACGTGAGTCCAAAAACTCCTAACATTGTCTATCATACGGTACTCCGTCCTCCTAGTGCGCACGCGCACATGGCGTTTCTTCTTCCACCCACTGCGCATGCGCAGCTTCCGACACATTTCTGTCGCCCACTGTGGATCCGACATTTTTAAGGTGTAAGGGATTCTACTGCCCATGCGCAGCATGAGTTTTGAGGCGCGAGCCGCTCCCCATCACATGAAGATAAATTCGGGCACAGGTACACACACTTTAATGCCTTCAGAGATCCTCCATTTCCTGTGGCATTAGGTAATAACTCCCTTTATTAGTGATATGCCCTATTTCTTTTTGGGACACATCTACTAGCCATGTAAATAATGATTGAGGGATCCATGTATTCTAGTTTAGCCCTCCAGGTATTTATTTATTTATGTAATTATTGATTAATTTACTCTTGCTTTTAATGAATCCTTTGTATTATGTCGCTGATTAACACCATTGATCATGTACCCCATAAATATCTTCACCATATGTACTTTATGTAATGTGCTTTAAGTTGTCTTCTACACTTCACCATCTGTGTTTTAAGCATGAAATAGTCATACAGTCATTTATCATTTATTCTTTATTCTTTGTATCATTATGTTACCTATGAAATTAAGGTATTGTGTTAATTACCCATTCCCATATGCAATTTTTAGATATATCGTTTTTAAAAAATACTTTTATAATTTTTATCTATTTTTACAATTACCCTTCTTCAATTTATGTCTACAATTCTTGAACTATCACTTATGCTTTATCTACCCTCTTTTCATTCACCACCTATGTATTTAGTCTTTTTCACTTGATAAAGGGGTCCTAGCGCCCCGAAACGCGTTGTGACTTGAAGACCGTCAATTAAAATCTTTTTACCAATGTCTCAGAGTGCGCCAATCGATTAGACCACCCTCTCTAAATATCTTACTGACTGTGGCTGGGCTGTTCATAAAATAGTTTTATTTTGAGACCCCACTTTTAGTTGTGACAGGACCACACTCCATCTAAAACCGTCCCTGGATGGGGGATGTTAGGTGCAAATGAGGTATATAAAGAAAGTAAAGTATATTTCTTAAATTTAATATTCCAGCATAAAGTTGAAGAATTCTTTGCTAGTCTAACATAATGCGGTCTAGACAGTTGTTGCATGAGGTATGCAATTCACAAAGGCCTCATGGGGCACTCCTAAGGTATTACTCATGACTTTTCATTAGAGTCTTTTTAGACTATAACTTCTTTCTGTGAATAATTGTGATTCATATTATAAGCTAAAAGGCATGCTAATGCAATTAGTTGGTTTGCATTGTAATTTTTTTCAAGGTCTAGTCTTCAAAAAGGAGCAGTAAAATGTGATGAGGAACGCAGTTTAACAGATGATCCTAATTTCTAACCATTCTGTAAAGAATAAACTTTTACATAAAAGGGATTGGATTACACAGTGGGTGGCTAGCAAACGTCAAAGCCAATTATTCAATCTAGAATAGGAGGCCTCTGAAGTGAAATGAGTCACAATTAATTAATTCTCACAGGAATTGATATGTTCAGCATCTGATCAGTAGAACATTAAGCAGATGACTTAATGTGTGTTTACACTAACTATGAGTACAGTAATTATGACAGAGGAGTAGAGGATGCTTAGGGGAATGGCAATGACTTTACACATTTTGCAGTAAGAGAGTGGAGATGATATCCTTGGAAAGAGGGCACATGAAGGCCATCTGTATAGTTTCACACCAATATCTTCATAAGATTCATTCATTTAAAGACACCCAGGAGGTGACTTAAGACGAGCATACATTTTGTCATAGTTTGGATGGGGACTTTTACTATGATGTGGAAAATAGCCACCAGAGAAAGCTGAGATTTTTATTCTTGTAAAGTAACTAGAGTCTGTTACTTATTGAAAGCATGTTAATTTTTATTTGACAGATTTGTGTAGAGTAAATCACTTACAGGTGCCATGCTAATAAAATTGTGTGCCTTCAGAGCATGGGCCCATGTTTCAGGTGAACCATTCAGAGTCTCAACCTGTGATATGTCTTTCCAGGTATTCACTAGTGTATTCATTAGTAGAGACCTCCCTATACTGATGTACTGCACCCAGGAGGTGCTCTGAGCATTCTTTACCACAAATCATGTTCTAATTATGCTATTTCCTGATGTTAACAAATAAGCATGATAGAGAATTCACTGTAAACTACAATAACATTAAAGGAAACCTACCACTTGAAGTGGCGGGTTTCCGATGGCAATACCGAGCACCAGCTCAGGGTGAGCTGGTGCCGGAGCTTATTTTAGTTAGTGTTTTAAACCGCGGTATCGCGGTTTAAAACACTTTTTAAACTTTATAGCCGGCGCATGGAGGTACGCGCTCGGCGCTTACCATGCGCGCGGCTCTCATTCACTTCCTATGTAGCCGCGCGCACGGTAAGCGCCGAGCGCGTACCTGCCTGCGCCGGCTATAAAGTTTAAAAAGTGTTTTAAACCGCGATACCGCGGTTTAAAACACTAACTAAAATAAGCTCCGGCACCAGCTCACCCTGAGCTGGTGCTCGGTATTGCCATCGGAAACCTGCAGGCAGTCCATAGCTAGCATGTCACCTCACTTGGTAGGTAGAAATGCCAGCTTTCCTCCTGCTTTTGGCCACACTGCTCTAGTTTTCCCCAGGTCCTAGCATGTGCACTTTGATCTAAAATTTATGCATTCATTGTTAAAATGTCCTTGTCAGTCCCTGGTTATAAAGGGCAGCTTTCTCCACATTTCAAATATTTTTCAAAGGTTATGTATTGACAAAGTGAATAAAACAAAACCCCAGAATGGAAACTGGATCTCATTAGCACAAATATTTATGTAGACTGTTCCTCCATGGTCCAAAAATATTACATTCACCAGAGGTTTATGTAAATGGAAATCCAATGCAGCCTCACGAAAACAACCGTTTTGGGGCTGTGATCTGCCCACAAAAATGATGGCCTGGTCAAAGTGCAGTGAGCACCCTGGTGGGGGTTGGGAGGGGGGAACAGCCGCTCGGCTTTCTTTGGAGAGGGCAGAGGTGAGAATACACTAATTAAGTGTGGGAAGGGAACAACAAAAAGAGTAGTAAACTAGCCAGAGTCAAAATGAGAGGATACGTCAAAAGAAAAACAGGAAGCAAAAGGGTCAACATCAAAAACTAGCTGAGATCTCAACAATACAGAACACAGAGCAGGTCAAACCTATAGCAGAGAGCAAGCTATGAAGGGATTCCAAACACTGGCACAGGTGACTAGTGAAACTGCAATTTATGCAGCGAGAATCCCACCTCCAGAACCTGATTGGAGCTGGATAACTTCTGGCAATTAACCCCTCAGGGTGTAGAACGACAAACAACTCCCAACAGAACACAAACCTTAACAAATCTTAGCAGCCGCAGCCCAGAGCGTGTGCCAGAGACCACTGGTAGTGGATGAGAGGTGGAGTCTGCACAGAGAGACACGCAGGAGGTCGGAGAACGCTGCTAGCACCACCAGAAACACCAGAAGTCCCAGCGTTCTCCCCTGCGAACCTGATAACATGCCGTTATATAAAATGTCTGATTTTAAAAAATAGAAGACAAAACCTCTATATCTGATATATTCCTGTTCTGCATTACTTACTTAAAGGGGTATTCTCGTCTGGGCACTCACATTCAGTTTCACTAATCTTCCATTTATAAACATTTCTTCAATTGGATGTTATTAAAAAAAATGTTCCTGTGTGAAGATAATTTCTCATAAATGTAGTCATGTTGTCCCTTAGAAACGAGATAGCTTCCTCGGATACGACCACGTCATACTCTGGCAGCGGTGGCCAGACTTGCGCTATAGAGTCCTGCCGGACCTCCTGGATTCAGCCTCCATTACCACAGGACGCTGTGCGACATGTAGTAACTCCAGGACACTTCATATACAAAAACCTTTTTTGCTTATTTGTGTAATCCCTCCAGCAGAGGTAGCCGTATCTGAGGAAGCTATCTCGTTTCTAAGGGACCATATGACTACATTTATGAGAAATTATCTTCACACAGGAACATTTTTATTAAAAACATCTTATTGAAGAAATGTTTGTATATGGAAGATTTATCAAACTGAATGAGAATGCCTAGGCGAGAATACCCCTTTAATTCTCCACAAAATTATTTATTCAACGTCTTGAGTCCATGGTTTCTCTCAGTATTTGTGTTAAGAGCAGAGCTGTCCTCTTCATATTAATGATGCCATTTATCAACTATTTGAAGAATTCTTGGACATTCGTTGGGACACACCAATAACAGCTGGGACATGTAGCATATGTGAGTGATTAGGGAACTTTATTATTTCTGGAATCACACGCACCAGCTTGCTTAAAGAGACACTGTCACCAAGTTTTGCTGAATTAAACTACCATCACCTTCAGGTATACATTCCTACAAGATTTCTATATGATCTAAAATTAGGTACAGTAGGGGGACATTTTTAAAAAACACAAAAGGATAAAACACTAAAGGTTGGGTACAGAACAAGTTTAGTCAAGAAACAGGATGAACTTTAGGGTAGGTAACCAGGCATTAAGCTAAGCCTAATCAGGGTTGAAGAGCAGGCTTAGATTGGAAATACATGAGACAATCAACAAGCAGGACTCAGGACTTAGGAAACAGCATACTTGCACAAGACACCATACAATTTTTTTTGCTCTGACACCTTCAATTGGGATGTCCTTGGGAATTGCCCCTGTAAACTTAACTGATATAGTGTCTGCCAGTTGGAGAACATACCAGCAGTAAGTGACCCAAAGGCTGTAACACTGGGAGAAGCAGAATGCTATTTATTATGATTCAAATCAAAGATAGAAATTATAGAGCAGATTTAGAGCCTTGATATTTCCTGCAGGCATCCACAATTTCTCTTCAGGACCAAAACTTTTTCAGACCACTAAATAAAATATTAGCCACTGAACTATTGTACAATCAAGCATGTGTCTGACATAGAGATACAATGGATGAGAATTTGGGGATGAACTATCCATAAATAATGTTAATCCAAGGAAGCTTTGTGAGCGGCAAAGCTACTCTTCTTAACAGTAAGTTTGTGGATTGACTTACATTACAAGGTTACCAGCCCTATGCTGCTGCCCTCCCTATAATGGATAATGTCCTCCGCAGGGTCTTTCACTTAGCCCTCTTTTCTTCCGGGCAGACTTATCCTCCACAGCCACAGTACAGTCTTCCGAATATTGTCATACCAAGGTTAACTATGTTTTCATTATAGACCATTTAACAGGTATTCTGCAAATTAAAATGGCAAACCTTATTCCTCCATAGTTAGCTAGTCCTTAGTCAGCATAGGGGTGGCATTCTGCTTCAGAGGTTTACCCTGTGTACACATTTTTGTAGACAACAATCATACACTATTGCCCTGATCCATTGGCTAAGGTAATTATTCCTAATAATGTTATTTTAGCATCTTTCTATGGTACTAACTTGTATACAAGCATTAATCATGTAAGAGGCTTATTATCTTTTGCATGTATACATATGCATTGTATAACATGTTTGCAGAATAAGGATTGTAAAAATTCCATCACCGTAAAACTTCACTTTTATTCAGCATTTAAAAGGTACAGCCCCATAGCCATCAGGGGTGGGAGCAGGTTTTTTTTGTCTGGATGCTGCGAGCAACAGCTGTCGGAGCTTTCACTAGCTCAAGAGTCCGGCGTGTACACCTGCAATAAATCAGGGATACTAAGGAGACTAAGCGCGTCATAGAGAGCTGGGTTATACTAATTCATGTTTTAAAAGTGGTACATTCATACTGCAAGTGGCGAGATGCCTTTTTGATTCAAATAACTAACTGGACAATGCATAATGAATGTAATCAATATAAAAGCGAGACACGTAACGAATTGATGCACTTAAGCGCAGTAGCCCTTTTTAACAAATGGACAAAAGAGTCGCAAGCAGTGAAGTAAAACCCTGCTGCTCCATAAAAAAGTATAAAAACGCAACATCTTCATATGTAATGTAAAAAGAAAATATATTCAAATAGGATGGACATCAATCATGGAGTAAAGAGAGAACTAACACCTTGTGATCGCCAAATAGTTCTTAGTCAGAGGAAAACGCTCATGTCATTCTTATTGTTTAGTCCGGCCGGACCCATTGCGTTTGTTCAGATAATCCACTTAGCCTCTCTACTTAATAGGGCTCTCAACGGTGGGACACATTCTAAGCCCCAAAACTTAAAGGGGTATTCCCATTTCAGCAAATAAATGTTATTGTTTGGCTAAAGTTATACAATTTTCAAATATACTTTCTGTATTAATTCTTCTTGATTTTCCAGATCTCTGCTTGCTGTCATTTTTTAGAAAGCTTCTTGATTTATTTCAAGTGGACAGAAAACTGACCATGATCACACAGGTGCACGGCTCGTTATATCACACAGCTCTGATTAGTCTCTCTCATACTAACGAGCCGAGCACCTGTGTGACCATGGTCAGATTTCTGTCCACTGGAAGTAAACATAGAAGCTTTCTATAGAATGACAGCAAGCAGAGATCCAGAAAACCGTGAGGAATTGATACAGAAAGTATATTGGAAAAATGTATAAAAATTGTTTGTATAAATTTCATTGTACAAACAATAACATTAGTTTGACGAAATGGGAATACCCCTTTAAGGATAGATGCATTCCTCTGGTGAGAACTCCTAACGTGTTCTATCAGTCTAGGGGCTCCTTCTCCAGTTTCAACAGACTTGCAATGTTCCCTGAATCTTACATACAGGCATCTAGTTTTCCTTATATAAAACAAGCCACAAGGGCAGAAAATAACATATATAACAAATTGGGTCTTACAATTGATGAATTGTTTCACTCATATATTGTTGCCTCCAAGGCACAAGTTTTTGGTTTTCACGAAATTACTACTACATTTACAGTTCCTACAATAGTAATTGCTCTGTTGTATCATTTTCTGTAGCTAGTTATCAGATATTTTTATATATTTCTTACTATGGCAATTTTTCATTGTTTTTGTACATATAAACGTGATGATAGGAGGTTTTTAAACTATATCTTTTAGGATTGAATCCTCTTTAGGCATGTGCCAATTTCCTCTTCCTCTTTCTCTTTTCACCTGTAAAAGTTCTGTACACTTTCAATTGGAAGCCCTAAGGTAAGCTTGTTCTACTGTCTGCCGAGGGTAACAATTTGGTACAATCTCTCCTTTAATTCTTCAACCGGCAACACAAAGGATTATTCATCACTTTTGATTATTTTTAATATTTGTAAAAGTCCCCATTCTTTGAGCATGTTTTAAGATAGTGATGCTATATCAATGACATCTTCCTTATTTGAACAGATACAATAGATGAGCTGATGTAATTTTTTTGGTTTCCTTAATTCTATGGATCCAGACCTTAAGACCTTAGCCTCTTAACGATCTGCATCCATTATATCGTACACGTAGCTCTGTAACTTAGTGTTCAGCGTCCAATATATTGGACACAGAGCTGATGCCGGCTCATCTCCTAAATAAATACACTGGGTGTCAGCTGTAACTAATAGTGAGCTCCGAGCGCAAGTGTTTAACCCGTTAAATTTCCCCGCCAGCACGACCGCAGTTAACTTGCCTGACAGGGGTCCCCCCACATCAGTCCCTCCGCACTGTCTTCATGGGGTGCTGATCACTGTCATGGCAGCCCTGAGGTCCGATCCGATCACATTCATTTTAAAAGACATTAGATGATACAAGGAAGAGAGAGAGCACAGCAGGATTACATCATCAAGAAGAAGAATGGAGAGGAATCATCAATTGCGAGTTGCAAGATGTCCCTTTTGCTTGTGGTTAATCGGTAATGTAGTCGGTGACTAACCTTCTGGCTTTAGAGACAACTGTCATCATGTATAATGTAATTCACAGAGACTCAATGGGGGTGATTTTTTGACATGGACCCTGTTTGCCTCAAATTTATTATTTGCATAGACTAGTTTTCACAATAGGACTAAATTTATGATTAGTGATTTTTAGTTTAGGCTAAAGTTTTGGCGCCAATCCCTACGGTGTCAATGTTGTGCAACTTTTGACTCTTTGACTCTTGTTTTTTTTTTTTTGGGGGGGGGCTTTTATTGTGACTGTGCTTTGTGGGGGGGGGGGGGGTTTACTACATTTTATTGTCAGTTTTGGCCATAGGTGAGTGCTTTGCCAGGTCATTTCAGTAGACATCATGTAGGGGCGTATAAGGGCAAGACCTGAGACCGATGAGAGGACAGTATTCTCTATACAGCCCCGAGTCCCTTAATCTACCACTGATTTCAGGTGTTCTGCATAAAAACATGCATCAATTAAATCACAATATTTTATAAAAGTCCATTTTCAATGTCTTAAGAGTCTCCTAAACTATTACAAGAACATGCAACAAGAATGAAACAACAGCACAAGAATTGTAGACATTTTTATCAACATATAAGGTTATGACACTAATCACAGCCTGTATTCTGGTATACACAATGTTTATACAACTGCAAGTTTTTCCATACTACCCCTTTGAAAGACCACCCCTTTGAGAAGACTCTCTCCCTAAAAGACCAACTTTTTTTTCAGTTATCACTCCCCCCCCCCGTTATACTCTATTCAAGCTTCCTCACTATGAGCATACCACCCATTTAAAAGATAATTTTTTGTGCAATCGTCTGCTTTAAGAGTTTTCATTGTAATTGTAATTTTTTGTGGAAAGAGTTCATAAAGCCCTATGATCTATGCTCTCTGCCCTTTGGTGAGGTGTCATCACATGGTGCCATCAAATGCAGCCATAACAATTATGTCATGGCTGGAGGTGTTGAAAATAAAGAGATAGGGGATCATTATAATCATTACTTTTTTCCAAACCCTTTTTTTGTGGACGGATAATTCCTTCACCCTAGTGTTGCAGCAGTACACTATATGAAACAATTCACAGAAAACTATCCAGTAAATATGCAGCAAATAACTAATGAATGTTAGGAGCAGGTCTTCATTACTCAATCAGTGTTTACTGTTACCTGTCAAAAGGTCACAAGTCATGACACTGAAATCTGTCTTCAAGCGGCCTCACAAACGTGCTTGTATAAACTGAGCCTTCTATTCATTACCAGTCTTATCCTCTTTAGTAATAATCTGGATACCCGGATACTGCCCATAAACTGTTAATAAAGAATGAATTAAAACAACTGTCCATATGAAACTCAATAGCTGGCACAACGTATAGATGAACAGTTGCAAAACTCTAGAGCAACTAGTTAGAGGAGAAGCAGAAGCTACAGAAATCCACAGATCAAAGGCTGAAATTATAGCCTTATCCAAGATGATCTAGATAAACAGACTCTCCAACACCAGATTTTAGCTGTCTTTGAAAAACACAGAAGCCTTGGTAGGAGAGACCATGTGCTACATTTTTATTACTGTCCATCTGTTCTCAGTACTTCCTGCTATTTGGTGAAGCACGGCAATGCTTGGAATCTTCCTTGGAATGCCTGTGTGACTGACCCTGCTGTGGATATTTTGTGGTCATTGTACATATCTGTGACACATGCCTGGAGACTGCTGTAGCAGCTGCTGGTATACCCTCACATGTCTTACTCAGTCCTTAAGATCTACAGACTCTTTAGGGTCATATGGTAGTTATGGAATATATACCGTAGTTCTTTATTTTACTTTAAAGTCTTTTATAAATTTATGCTCGCAAATGTTAGTTATGTATTTGTGATTTTTAAACATTTTTTTTCAGTGTATGCAATATACGGTAATTTGTATCACATCTCACAGTATTTCAAGACATTTGGTGAAATGTTTTAGTACTATAGAGTGCTAATAATAATCTTTATTTATATATCGCTTTACAAATCATAGGGGATAATAGTAGTGAGGGCCCTGCTCACAAGAGCTTACAGTCTATGAGGATGAGGGTGTTGACACAAGAGGTAAAAGAGTATAAAATAATTTAATAAATAAAAATTCTGCTGCTTGAACCATCCATCAGCCTCCATTTTATTTACAGAGTTCAAGGTAAAAGTGACTGCAGAGGAGCCTGGAACTGGTACATATCTGCTGTTTGCCAGATAACAGATGGGAGATAGGACAAGATAGGAATTGGAGCAACCTGGGAGAAGTCCTGGAGACGTGCATGAGAGGTTTGAATTAAGGTAGATATTAATCTAATATCACTGGCAGATCGAAGAGCACGAGAAGGGCGATAGACTGAGATGAGAGAAGAGAGATATGGAGGTGCAGCATTATTCAGAGCTTTGTGGATGAGGGTTATTATTTTAAAGTGACAGGCAGCCAGTGCAGCGATTGGCACAAACTGGAGGCATCCGTAAAGTGCTTGGTCTGAAATACCAGCCTGGCTGCTGCATTAAGAATAGATTGTAGAGGAGAGAGTTTAGTGAGTGAAAGACCGATTAGTAGGGAGTTACAGTTGTCTAGTCGAGAGTGAATAAGTGCAACAATTAGCATTTTAGAAGTTTCAATGGTCAGAAATGGTCAGATTCTGGAGATGCATGTTTTTGAGATGCATGCAGCAAGAGCGAGCAAAAGATTGAATATAAGGTGAAAAGGAGAGGTCAGAGTCCAGCACACCTCCAGAACGAGATGGAGAGGTCAGGGTTAGGTCAGTTAGTAGATGGCGTAAAGACATGGGGTTCAGTCTTAGAAACATTAAGTTTCAGGAAGAGAGAGGACATAGTGTTAGAGATGTCTGTAGTTTGTAGCATTGGTAGGGTCCAGTAAAGGTTTCTTTAGTAAAGGGGTAACAATAGCATGCTTGAAAGAAGAGGGGGCAACAACAGAAGAGAGAGAGGTTGAAGATTTTAATTAGGTGAGAAGTGACTGCTGGGGAGAGAGACTGTACCAGATGTGAGGGGATGGGGTCACTGTTACAGGTAGTGGGCGAGCAGAGGAAAGGAGCCTGGGCACTTTTTCCTCTGTGACTGGCTCATAGGAAGAAAGTGAACAAGGTACCAGAGGGAAGGGGATAAGTGGGGTGAGTGGTTTGAACAATTATTTCCCGATGAATGCAATCAATTTTATCTTTAAAGTAGGAGGCCAGATCTTCAGCCGAAAGGTCTGTGACCGGTGGCTGCACCTTTGGTGTTAGTAGAGTTAGGGAGTGAAGAGTATCAGAAAGCCTTTTGGGGTTGTTAGAGAGAGGATATTAAATTTGTAAAATAGACCTGTTTAGCAAGGTGAAGGGCAGAATTATAGGTTTTTAGTATAAATTTAAAGTGTAAAAAATCTGCAGATGTTTGCAATTTTCTCCACAGACATTTGGCAATCCTGGAGCACTGCCAAAGGAAATGAGTTTGTTCGGTGTATCAAGGTTGCCTGCGTCTGTGTTAAAAATTTCAGATAGTGAGTGGTGCCATCTCTTCTAGCGCGCTTCTGATACTATAATTATAGTGGTTAGTAGCCAGGTTTGGACAGGTGAAAGAGGATATGGGGGACAGTGTAGACTGTAAGTTTTCTGTGAGTTGGTAAGTATCTATTGCACGTGATAGGATTCAGAGAGGGTGAAGGATTATTGAAAATAAAAGAAAGGAGGTTATTGCCTGAAAGTGGACAGGAAGAATTGGTAAAAATTCCCTAATTATGAGTGGGTGAATCGCAGAGTTGTGAAAGACCTAGAGAAGTAGTTAGTGCTAAGAGCCGAGAGGCAGGAGGGGAAATGGGAGTGTTAGCAGGGATGTTGAAGTCTCCTATAATGATGATTGGAATGTCACAGGATAGAAAGTGAGAGAACCAAGAAGCAAAGTGGTCAAGGAACTAAAAGGGTGAGCCAAGAGGACAGTATATTGGGTATGAACCTCAAAAGAAGGGAAAGTAAGAATGTTAGAAAGTAGAAAGTAAGAAAGTTCCTTTGTTCAGCCATTCTCCGTTTGCACATTACTTCTTTCAGTCTGTGAATGGAGATGGTAAAGGATACTATTTGTTAGCACAGTTCCCTATGCTCCCCGACAGTTCCCACGTCGCAGCCAGAGAGGGGACAGCTCATATGCAGTACACCTTCCCATCATGGGAGATGCTATGGGTTTATCATAGTATCTTGGCTATTTACTGCCATTGTCATGTGTTTAATGTATTTGAAATAAAGAAATGAATTTTATTTAGAAGTTTTGTAGCAGTGTTTTCCATTTCAACAGGATCAAATATTGCAGGTAACCTCATGTGTGGCAGTATCCACCAAAATATTTTTTCCTTAAGAACTGAGAGCAGATGTTTAATTGCAAGGAGTAAATCCATTAGTCCAGCACAACACAGGCAGGCTTAAAAGTTCTTCAGTTTTTTCTCCATGTAAAGTAACACACATAGGAACATTAAGCTAGGCATCGCAGACCGACGCGTTTCAACACATCATGTGTTTTATTAAAGTACCTGATTGCAAGAAACCCCGCCTACCCTCAGCTGAAAGCTGATTGACGGTAATTACAAAGGGATCACGTGTACAACTTACAAATACCACATAACAAAATAAGAAAAAAACACGTATATTCTATTTTTAACATAATAAAAACCACTGGCAACATAGAAAAGAATCATATGATGTAATGAAAAACAATTTGGAACTAAACCTGAAAAATGTGCAAAAGACGCATCTCCAAAAGCAAGGCACCAAATCACCAGCAAAACAACCAGGTAACGGTGCCTTTAACGCTGGAGGCGAACATACCACACACTAAAGCATGCATGAGAAACAAATATGAAATAGCATATTTAGTGCATCCTATGGATGGGAAACCGCTATGACATATTCCTTCAATAGAGGAATACAATGCACATAAACACATATATGAAAAGGAGATTTATATAGGAAAAAATTAGGTGCAAACTCATGTTACAGACTGTATACATAACAGAATCATACACAAACTAATATACAACTAAAGTCCTAATAGCAAAAAATTATATCATTGAGACATTTTGGTATTCTTGTGACCAAGGTGAAAATCAAGGAGCTTTCTGTGATGATCCCCACCCCTTGCTGGCCGGCTAACCTTCTCTATTGCCTGACATGAGAAACTGGAGCTGTTTTTGTTATGAACATCCCTGACCACAGACACATTGGGGCAGATTTACTTACCCGGCCCATTCGCGATCCAGCGGCGCGTTCTCTGCGGTGGATTCGGGTCCGGCCGGGATTCACTAAGGCAGTTCCTCCGCCGTCCACTAGATGTCACTGCTGTGCTGAAGTCCGCCGAGGCCCGCTGGAATGCCCTGAAATTCACCGGCCTATACCTGGTGAAGGTAAGTGCAATTTTCGTGACACATATTTTTTTTTAAATGCGGCGGTTTTTCCTAATCCGTCGGGTTTTCGTTCGGCCATGCCCCCCGATTTCCGTCGCGTGCATGCCGGTGCCGATGCGCCACAATCCGATCGTGTGCGCCAAAATCCCGGGGCAATACAGGGAAAATTGGCGCAAATCAGAAATATTCGGGTAACATGTTGGGAAAACGCGAATCGGGCCCTTAGTAAATGACCCCCATTAAGTGCATTATTGGTGATATGCGACGTATGTCTGCGTAATCTAGCCTTAAGAGGACCTATGGTACACCCCACATATTGTATCCTGCAATACGTACACAAAATAACATACACCACCTGTGCAGTGTTGCAATTAATATAAGACTTAATAACATGTGTCTTTCCTGTGGAGTATGAAACAACCGAGTTTTAACACATAGGAGCACATCTTGCAAATACGGTGTTTGCATTTGTGGATGCCTGGATAAGCCAACCACATATAATTATCCAATTTGTTTTGGGTACAAAAAAGGCTAGGAGACAACTGATTCCCCAAAGTGGGGGCCCTCCTGGGGACAAATCTGACACCATTTTTAACGAGATTATACAAATCAGGGTCCTGTGTCAGAATTGGAAGATTCTTATTTATAATGTTCTTGACCTGAATGTATTGTCTGCTGAAAGGGGTGCTAAGTGTAAGCCTAGCTTCCTCTCTAGTGTTACTAGTTCTTGTTGTGTTGATTAATAAATCAGCTCTATTGACATTAGCTATTCTCCTTTCAGCCCTTTCCCCGACTGTAACCCCTCTCTTGCTCATCCGAACAGTTACGTTTTATTCTAACCAATTCCCCATATTATCCTTAACGTGTATTGGGTGGCAAGAAGAAGCCAACAAAATAGAATTTCCTGCACACTTTTTCTGATAGGGTAGAACACAAACCGCTTTTTGTGCCCCCTTAAGCACTATGTCCAGAAAGGGAACACTGTTGCCCACCCAAAAATAGGTACACTTTAAATTCACATCATTGTCATTGAGAAAAAGAACAAACACAGAAAAGAGAGATTCGGATCCCATCCACACCAATCCAGGTTGTCTATGTATATCTACCCAACCACCTAATAGACACCTGGTAAGGGTTGTGGACCGAGAGCACGAATCTCTCCTCCCATTGGATCATATAGATGTTGACAAACAAAGGGGAGAATTTAGCCCCCATTGGAGCTCCTTCTACTTGAAAGAAGAATTGGCCATCAAACAAGAAAAAAGTATTCTTAAACATATATTCAGTTGCCATGAGTAAAAATTCCTTTAATTCATTCGCGTAATTACTGTATGAATTAAGGTTTAATTAAGGTTTTTCCAAAATGCTAGACCCAAATTATATGGAATGGACGAACAAACACGATGACGTCACTAGTGGCCCAATTAAATGTCTCCTGCCAATGTAGTTTCTCCACAATTTGGAGCACATGTTACGTATCCCTTAAAAATGTTGGGGTAATTTTTGTCAGGGGTTGGAGAAAGTGGTCCACCCATGCGCCCAACCTTCATCATCATCTTTATGCATCTTAGGTAAAGAATGAAACACAGGTGTGGTGGGAAATTTAACAAATAAGTAATCCACTAGTTTATTAAACACAACCCCCATTGTTAGCCCTTCCTGCCAGAAAGCAGATGCTTGGTTCATTGTATTTGGCTTTGTTGAGTTCTTTTTGGCAGTGTGTTCAGATACTTTACTTATGCCTTAATGCTGTGAGAGAGTCTATCTGGCTATGAGCCCTTACATTATACTTTGGTGAATAGAGGAGCAATGCACAGTGAACTTCATGGACTTCTAGATTCATATTTCTAGATTCAGGATGCTGCTAGTATTATTACACACATTCTTATAAACTGAAAATACTTCAAAAATAGATTGAATTCTGTACTGATCTCTCTTCAAAGAGCATTTGTAAAGGACTAAGAGTGAAAAAGACAACCCCAGCAGGTAGCAGCACCAGACCACATTATATTAAGTGTAAAATTTCTGGTTACCATAAAAATATTTCCTTCACTTCTGCCTCTATTCAATTTCTCCCTGGAAAACTGTATTAATCACTGATAATTATCAAACTCACCAATAACTGTAGGCTAATCCAATTCACTTGCACTGACCATACCTACTGCCATTGTGTACCCAAAGACAGCACAGGACAACTTTTACAATATATTCAAATGTCACTTTAGGTTCCCAATTCACCATTATCAATAGCATTAAAATAGCATTCATTCTTACTGGAACACCATAAAAAGAAACATATTATTCTAGACACTCTCCATAATGATTCTCACAATTATACAACTTTTTCTATATTTGTACATTTCTGTAAATCTCCGATGTGTGATTAGGTATGCACGTCCCCACTTTCTTTGGGTCCCACTCGCTGATCGTGACATCATTGGCTTTTTGCAGATGGTGAATTGATGTATTACACAGAAAAAGCTAAGAGAAATGAGACAGTCAAATATAAATGAAAATAGGTAGTCTTCTATAAGCGCTTACAGCAAAAAATTACATTGCATGTGCAAAATAAATTATTTAATAGAATAGGCACTCACTCACAATGAGCAGGAAGCTCTGTAGTTTTGAGTGCCTAATGGGAAATCCAGACCCGTCTATGATATACAAAACATAAACCACCAACAACATTCTGGTTTGTCTTGCATTTATTTCCCTACCTTATCAGAGCAATAATTCATGTGTATAGGCAGTAAAAGGAATGCTGATGCATTGTTAATGCTTTCTAAACAAGCATGAGCACAGGATATAAACAGCCGCACAATGTGTAATGCAGTTGATACTCATTCCTTTTACTGTGTGTGGTCTCATGCTCAATTAAACCAGACAACTTCATATACAGTATCTATGTGGTTACTGCAGATACCCTCTAGATCCAGGGAGGGGTTTAGTCTCCGGCATCATATAGCAAAGTTTAATTTGATATTATCTCTTTGGGAATCAGTTCATTTACAGCTTTATGCTATTTACTCACTGCAGTCCTAAAGCCACTATTTTTTCATGTACTGTATTGTGTCCTGCAGGACAAATTTTACTTCCTAGCATGGCAGCATCTGCCATGAGGCAAGATGAGTATCTTGCTTCAGGCGGCAGGTAGCAGAGCCCTTATGGGGGTTGCAGAATAGTAGTCTTATGGGCAATATAGGCAGCAACTCATTGCTTGAGTGTCCTGCGGGCATCCTCCCACTTTTAAATTTAATATAATACTGATCATACTGACCTAAATATTAACAAAGATGTGTCATTTCTATTGTACAGTAAAAGGTGGTGAAACATGTTTCCTACAGTGCCTTAGAAATTGGAATATTGAATGGTGCGGCAGAAGGTACAACTTAGTCCCCCAAAAAACATGTCCTCAAATGGATCTCTAAAAAGAAAAATGTTAAGATGTGGCTATTCGAGTGTAGAAACACAAAAAGGATAAGGACATGGTAATTTATTTACATGTCCTTACATTACATTTATTTTATCTGTTTGTAAATTATGTAAAAGTATAAAATGATCTCACCTTTCAACTTTAACCCCCTCTCAGAAATCAGTAGTTTAGTAGGTGTAAATGAATGGAAACACTGTATCTGGCCATAATATGAATTGTAATCATCATCCAATAAAAATTTCACCTGACACAATATGAAAAAGTTATGAATGTCAGAATTTGTCGATACATTACAAAAATGTCTTTATATCTACATTTTTATAGTGTATAACAAAACTATATAAATCCATAGAATAAAGGTGATGTGTCATTTGGACTGTATTTTGAAAGCTACAATACAATGCACAAAATATTAATTGGTGCCAATCTGAAAAACAACTTGTTCTGAAAATAACATGCCCTATATGGCTCAGTACACAGACAATAAAGAGCTATAGGATTTGCAATGTGGGAAGTGAAAAAGGGAAACACTATAACAAGAAACTGACAAATCCTGAATGGGGTAATGTAACAGAACATCCCTGAGAATATTGTACATATTATGGGGAACATTGAGATGTAAATAAATGTGAAATAATTTATATTGGTCTGACAATTTTACATGACAAAAACTATGCAGGTTTATAATTGACCTGGAAAGGTCTGGCTGTGTAAGGTTCCCGATGTTCATACTGTCCTTGCTAATAGCGAGATGTGAAGAACATGATGTTACCTCATAGCCACATTAAAAACCCAGACAAATAGTGAGTGCTCGCAGAAGGAGACCTTCATGTATGCATAGCAAAGACTGGAGGAGGAGGACTTATTAGTGCCCATGTGCAAGATTTGGGCTGTTGGCAAACAGTATTCAAAAACCTGTCATTCAAAAGCAAAGGGGGTGTTGTAAATGGAGGACTGACTAAGAGGACGTTGCTGCCTGACAATGAACACACTGATCTGACAAAATATTTGGTGGCTGCTTGTAAAACAGATTGGATGGTGCCATCCAAGTCACAATGGTATTTGAGGTAGTCCATTCAGTTTAGGGGGCTGAATGGGGCTAAAAGATTCCCTCTAAGAAACATTCCAGGATACATTCAAAAAATTGAATAAAATCATGTCTATTGTTTAATTTTACTGGTATGCTGCCTTCTTTTTTAGAATTATATGGGTTTTGGATGTATATGGGAAAACTAAAAATGGTAGAGGGATACAAGAGAGTGCAAGCAGTATAACAATATCCCAGTAAAATGTTTGTTTGGTGGGTATCAGGTTCAGCACCAGGTCCGCCAAACAAAAAGTCTAAGGAACAGCAGCTTACCAGCGTTGTGTTTATAAAAATTGCAAGTGAACTTTCATTCCATGGTTGGTTGATGGAATAAAATTCATTTGAAATTTTTTCATCATAGCCCTAGAATGTTATGTTTTCTGAACTTTAGATAGATAAATGATAGTAGGTAGATAAAAAAGCAGACACATTGTTGCAAAATTAGCTTAAGAGTGGTTTTAAATCAGCAATTCCTAATTTTCTGATGGTGTATATTTGCTTTTTCTTTTGGTTGTAAAACTGTAATAAAGCATCTGGAGTTCTTGAAGTGACCCTTCACACTGGTACAATGAAGAAGCACTTGCATGTACGAGACTGGAATGCTAATGCTCTCAGACTTTTAGAATGCTTCTTTCATTCTGAATATTTTGTGAATGTAAATCATAGACTTGTCTAAGTCTTGCCAAACTTTTTTTTTTTCATATTCTTACAATATGTTGCATTTAATAACAGCTCTTTTCTAAGCACTCCTCTCTGTTCATTATTCACTGTTCCTTTCCCTGCTTGTCAGGAATGACGTATTAAGGATGTTATCCACATTTTAATGTTTAGTTATATACATACCCACAGACAAGGATTTACTTTTAACTGCGTGTTCTAGTAATGTGCCACATGGAAAGAGCTTTAACTGTCTTCAGAAGGCCTCCTGGGTGGTCTTCAAGAAAAATATGCACAGGAACATAAAACAAAAGAACAAATATTATGATGCTTTTTGTTGGGATTTAATGGGCAAAATTAAATTTCACCAGGTCTCTTGCAAATTTGTTGATTCTATTACTACTAAGTACATGTATTCTTCATTCTCCACATATGATTGTTATGGTAAAACATGCATTTATTTTTCAATATATTTCAAAGGATGACATTGTTGGCATTTTAATACAGCACAACAATAAATGTGCTTAGGACACAGTGTGACCACATGGACCGAGAACTTCATGTCCAATTGCAACCAGAGGCAACACAGCACTAACTAAAACGAAAAAAATTAAATAACAAATATGTAACCGTACACTTAGTAATGTGATTTAGTTATTTTGCCTTACTGGCCTAAAAATAACTCCTAAAACCCCTTACTGACACCAAGCCCCTGATCTAGTAAACCAAAACATATTACCTATTTTATCCCAAAAGATGGGAAAAACCAAGACCAAAGGAAAAAACTTAATATATGACTTGTATTGTAAGAATTCGATAAAAAACATTAAAAACCGGCAGAAAAATCTGAGGCAGACAGTTGGGTTACCCCTGCTGTAGCATGCCACATAAGGTGCAAAAAAGATATATTCATATAATAATGGTTAGTACATCACAATCAGGTAACAAAGAGAACGGCGTCCTGATCTATAACAGAGTTGATATCTATATGCAATATATGGGACCCTAGTAATCTGACAAAATGGTATAAGCACCTAACACTCACCCATGTTTAATGATAACACCAACGTAGCAGGGGTAACGCTGTCCCCGACGCACATTTCGGCTATTCCTAGTCCCCAGACGAAGGCAAATATCTTGTTTGTACCATATGTGGCATGCTATAGCCGGGGTAAACCAGCTGTCTGCCTCAGATTTTTCTGCCGTTTTTTAATGGTTAGTATCAAATTGTTACAATAAAAGTTATATCTATTAAGTTTTTTTCCTTTGGTCTTGGTTTTTCCCCAAAATAGGTATTATAATATGTGAACTTCCCCTAATGTGGTATGTAAGGTAGGTACAAAGAGGGTATTTCATTACAAATCCTTAAAAATTATTTTCGGCCATATTATGTGGCTTAGTGGTTAGCACACCAGCCTTACAGCGCTGGGGTCTTGGGTTCAAATCCCATCCAGGTCAACATCTGCAAAGAGTTTGTATGTTCTCTCCATGTTTGTGTGGGCTTCCTCCCACACTCCAAAACATACTGGTAGGTTGATTAGATTGTGAGCCTCATGGGGACAGGGACTGATTTGGCAAGCTCTGTGCATCAACGTGTAATCTGTGTGCCCTATATAAATAAATTATTATTATTATTACATGGCTACATTATTTATATATTTTAATAATAAAAATGCATGTGTTTTTTTCTGTATTCATGGTACGGTATATGTTTTTTTCAGGCATGTGTTATGTTGGTGAACATGCTGTGCTTGAGCTTCTCATGAGTGATTAAATTCTCACAGCCTAAGATCACTTCTAAAAGGTTTAATTTAACAATTGCCTTCATTTACAAGGTTAATTCAGGTAAATGATGGCTTAATGGCTATATTACCACATGTAGCTCCTGGTAAATATTGTTTATCTCCTCTACAATCATTTTCATGGTACAATTATATGAATAGAGTAAGGCTATAAAATAACATTCCAATTATAATTGTTTTTGCTGGAGGTTTAGTGGTAGAACACAATTTCCAGTAATTGACTTTGCCACTTTACATCCCTTTAATTCTACAATGCTCCTCAGGGACATTTTTATTCAATGCTGTTAAGACCTGCGTTGGCTATAATAGAAAATAGCCATTATAGACTTTCCTAGAAATGCATTAACCAATAAATGTACATATTGGGGTATCGGAATAATTTGTAAGTAGGCTTATAGGATTTTTGCTAGTATTTACAAATGTTAAATAGAACTTTTCATTGTGATTTGCGATACTTAACCAACTACAGGTGTGTGGGCTCTCTCTGTGGCCGCTATAAAAAAAAAAACCTTAATAGTTACCTAGAGATGAGTCTTATAAGAGGCATTGGAATCATCTCTGTCCTCCCTGTATCTATGCAGTCATTTAAAGAAGCTGGATTTGTTCATTGCGTAAGTACTGTACCCATGGCACAATGGCAGTGAAGCCAGTGTGTAGTATGATGGCTTCATCGCTTGACTACGCAGGTGCTAGTTCAAGGTATATATACAAGTTAGCTTTTCCTTTTGTAGAGCACAGAGGAAAAAACTAGAGGGTAGTTTGAGACACTAAATCGCATGTCAATAAGGACCTGTGGGTAGTTTATTATCCCAAATCGCCATGACAGGTTCCCTTTATAGTCATATTTCATATGAAGGAGTTAACATTTAACAACAATGTATAATGGCAACAATATATTTGTAATGTAATTCCTAATAATTATTGTTGCAGTTAAGTTACATTGAACTATAATAACTATATAACGTCCAGATACCAACAGCTGATGGACCATTAAATATCACAATATTGCATGATTGAAAAGACTCCTCCATTCACTAATTCTAATTTGTCTAAGCCTAATTATATCTATCATTCCAATTAAATCTGATTATAATAAAGAATTGAAAGAAGATGGTAATACATGTTACAAATGGACTCTAATTTTTAATATTCTGGAGTATCTTAACTATCTTAAGAAATTTCTGAGATGACCTAACTTAAAGGAAATTAACCAACAGCGTGAATACAGTTATATATTTATTAGGAGTATTGCTCCTCTAAAACCGCTAAAACATGTAGTTTTAACTTCATGCAAATAGAGCTCCAGGGCTCCAGTCCCTGTAAACCCCATGCTTCGCCGGTCCCCCTGCCTGATGTAATAGTGAGGCAGCAGAGAGTATTAGCACGGTGCTGGTTAAATATTTCTGGTGCCTAATACCAATCAAGGGGTGAAAACAGAAATAGAAATCAGCTCAAGAGTACTCCACCTGACCGAAGACCATCAAGCTGTGATCCGGAATGCCCAAGGCAAAGGCAACAGGTAATAAATAGAGATGAGCGAACATACTCGTCCGAGCTTGATGCTCGATCGAGCATTAGTGTACTCGTAACTGCTCGTTGCTCGGACGAGTATTTCGCCCGCTCGAGAAAATGGCAGCTCCCGCCGTTTTGCTTTTTGGCGGCCAGAAACAGAGCCAATCACAAGCCAGGAGACTCTGCACTCCACCCAGCATGACGTGGTACCCTTACACGTAGATAGCAGTGGTTGGCTGGCCAGATCAGGTGACCCTGGGATAGACTAGCCGCTGCCCGCGCTGCTCGGATCATTCTCTGTCTGGATGCCGCTAGGGAGAGAGCTGCTGCTGGTCAGGGAAAGCGTTAGGGTGTTCTATTAGCTTACTGTTAGGCAGGAGTGATTCTAAAAGAACCCAACAGCCCTTCTTAGGGCTACAATAACGTTATAATTTTTTTTTTTTTTTTATTTGCAGCTAGTACCATATTGTGAGGAATTAGCAGGGGGACTTGCTACCGTTGTGTTTAGCTCTTAGTGACACACATATCCACCTCAAACACCAAAGTGGGAAAATTTATTAGGGGTTTGAGTAGAATTAGGCACAGTCTGCCAGTTTCTTTTTATTTTACGTTTATTGTTTTAATAACTCAGTGTCATCTCATCTGGCATAGTAGTGTGCTGTAATACTTGGCTAGAAAATAGCCATAGGAGAATACAAACGGCTTAATTACGCCTACAGTAGCGTTATATATATTTGTTTTCTGGTTGATCTGCTGGTGGCTGTAGTTGTTGTAGTGCATCTACTAGTAAATTGTGAGCAATTTGGAGTCAGACTTGCGACCACTGTGTTTTAGTGACGCACATATCCATCGCAAAGACCGAAGTGGGAAAATTTATTAGGGCCCGGGGTTGTATTTCAATTAGGCACAGTCTGCCATTTCCTTTTTTATTTTACGTTTATTTTTTTCATAACTCAGCGTCATCTCATCTGGCATAGTAGTGTGCTGTAATACTTGGCTAGAAAATAGCCATAGGAGAATACAAACGGCTTAATTACGCCTACAGTAGCGTTATATATATTTGATTTCTGGTTGATCTGCTGGTGGCTGTAGTTGTTGCAGTGCATCTACTAGTAAATTGTGAGCAATTTGGAGTCAGACTTGCGACCACTGTGTTTTAGTGACGCACATATCCATCGCAAAGACCGAAGTGGGAAAATTTATTAGGGCCCGGGGTTGTATTTCAATTAGGCACAGTCTGCCATTTCCTTTTTTATTTTACGTTTATTTTTTTCATAACTCAGCTTCATCTCATCTGGCATAGTAGTGTGCTGTAATACTTGGCTAGAAAATAGCCATAGGAGAATACAAACGGCTTACTTACGCCAACAGTAGCGTTATATATATTTGATTTCTGGTTGATCTGCTGGTGGCTGTAGTTGTTGCAGTGCATCTACTAGTAAATTGTGAGCAATTTGGAGTCAGACTTGCGACCACTGTGTTTTAGTGACGCACATATCCATCGCAAAGACCGAAGTGGGAAAATTTATTAGGGCCCGGGGTTGTATTTCAATTAGGCACAGTCTGCCATTTCCTTTTTTATTTTACGTTTATTTTTTTCATAACTCAGCGTCATCTCATCTGGCATAGTAGTGTGCTGTAATACTTGGCTAGAAAATAGCCATAGGAGAATACAAACGGCTTAATTACGCCTACAGTAGCGTTATATATATTTGATTTCTGGTTGATCTGCTGGTGGCTGTAGTTGTTGCAGTGCATCTACTAGCAAATTGTGAGCAATTTGGAGTCAGACTTGCGACCACTGTGTTTTGCGCTTAGTGACGCACATATCCATCGCAAAGACCGAAGTGGGAAAATTTATTAGGGGCCGGGGTTGTATTTCAATTAGGCACAGTCTGCCATTTCCTTTTTTATTTTACGTTTATTTTTTTCATAACTCAGCGTCATCTCATCTGGCATAGCAGTGTGCTTTCATACTTGGCTATAAAATAGCCATAGCAATAGGATAGCATCGTTTGATTTTAAAAACTAAAAAACACAAAAAAAAACAAACAAAAAAAAAAAAAGTTAAAAAAAAAATTCAAGTTATAACTCTCATTTTCAAAATGTTTAACCCGAGGGCTAGGGGTAGAGGACGAGGGCGGGGACGTGGGCGTCCAACTACTGCAGGGGTCAGAGGCCGTGGTCCTGGGCGGGGTGAGACACCACCTGCTTATGAGGGAGCAGGGGAACGCCGCAGAGCTACACTCCCTAGGTTCATGTCTGAAGTTACTGGGAATCGTGGTAGAGCACTGTTGAGGCCAGAACAGTGCGAACAGGTGATGTCGTGGATTGCCGACAATGCTTCGAGCAATTTGTCCACCAGTCAGTCTTCCACGCAGTCCACCCATGTCACCAAAATCGGCACTCCTCCAGCTCCTGCACCTCAGCCTCCTCCCCCCCCAGTCTGCCCCCTCCCAGCAAAATTTGCCATTTGAACCGGCATACTCTGAGGAACTGTTTTCTGGACCATTCCCACAGTCACAAACCACTTGTCCGGTTGCTGATGAGCAATTTTCCGATGCCCAGGTTTTCCACCAGTCGCAGTCTGTGGGTGATGATGACCTTGTTGACGTACTGGAAGAAGTGTGTAAAGAGGTGTCCGACGATGAGGAGACACGGTTGTCAGACAGTGGGGAAGTTGTTGTCAGGGCAGGAAGTCCGAGGGGGGAGCAGACTGAGGGATCGGAGGATGATGAGGTGACAGACCCAAGCTGGGTTGAGAGGCCGGGTGAACACAGTGCTTCTGAGACGGAGGAGAGTCCTCGACCAGAACAGGTTGGAAGAGGCAGTGGTGGGGCCAGACGGAGAGGCAGGGCCAGAGCTGGTGCATCAGCGCCAAATGTGTCAACTAGTGAAGCTCCCGTGGCAAGGGCTCCTGCGGCGAGGGCTAGATTTTCAGAAGTCTGGAGGTTCTTTAAGGAAACACCGGATGACCGACGGACTGTGGTGTGCCACATTTGCCAAACCAGGATCAGCAGGGGTTCCACCACTACTAGCTTAACTACCACCAGTATGCGCAGGCATATGAATGCTAAACACCCCACTCAGTGGCAACAAGCGCGTTCACCTCCGGCCGTGCACACCACTGCTCCTTCCCCTGTGTCAGCTGATAGTCAGCCCCCTGCCCAGGACCCTGCCACAAAAACCCCATCGTCGCCTCCACGATCCTCCACAGCATCAACCAGCGTTCAGCTCTCCATACCCCAGACGCTGGAGCGGAAACGCAAATATAGTGCAACCCACCCGCACGCCCAAGCCCTTAATGTGCACATCTCCAGATTGCTAAGCCTGGAGATGCTGCCCTATAGGCTAGTAGAGACCGAGGCCTTTCGCAGCCTCATGGCGGCGGCCGCCCCTCGGTATTCGGTCCCCAGCCGCCACTACTTTTCCCGATGTGCCGTCCCAGCCCTGCACCAGCACGTGTCAGACAACATAATCCGTGCCCTGACCAACGCCGTTTCTGACAAGGTCCACCTGACCACGGACACGTGGACGAGTGCTGCCGGGCAGGGCCACTATGTATCTCTGACGGCACATTGGGTTAACTTGGTGGAGGCTGGGACCGAGTGTGACCCTGCGGCTGGTCATATACTGCCAACGCCGAGGATTGCGGGGCCTACCTCGGTCCAGGTGTTTGAGGCCTACTATGCCTCCTCCTCCTCCCACCCCTCCTCCACCTCCTCCTCCGAACGACCATCCGTGGGCATGGCGCCATCAGTCGGTAGCTCTAGGCACAGCAGCAGTGCCGTCGCTAAGCGACAGCAGGCGGTGCTCAAACTGCTGAGCCTAGGCAATAAAAGGCAAACCGCCCAAGAACTATTACAGGGCATCACGGCGCAGACTGATCTGTGGCTGGCACCGCTGAACCTGAAGCCAGGCATGGTTGTGTGTGACAACGGCCATAACCTGGTGGCGGCTCTGCAACTCGGCAGACTGACACATGTGCCATGCCTGGCCCATGTGTTAAATCTGATAGTTCAGCGTTTCCTCAAGACATACCCCAATCTGTCTGATTTGCTCACGAAGGTGCGCCGCATCTGTGCGCATTTCAGGAAGTCCAGCACAGATGCTGCCACTCTCAGGGCAGCGCAGCGCCGCCTCCAACTGCCCGCTCACCGACTGTTGTGCGACGTGCCCACGAGGTGGAATTCAACACTGACCATGTTATCCAGAGTTTACCAGCAGCGCCGAGCGATTGTAGACTGCCAGATGTCAACTTCCACCAGAACTGGTAGTCAGGTCAGTCAGCTTCCTCAAGTCTACAATGAGGAGTGGACGTGGATGTCTGATATCTGTCAGGTGCTGAGTAACTTTGAGGAGTCAACACAGATGGTCAGTGGCGATGCCGCCATCATCAGCCTCACCATCCCGCTGCTTGGCCTGTTGAAAAACTCTCTGGTCAGCATGAAGTCGGAAGCTTTGCGCTCCTCACAAGAGACGGGGGAAGAAGATTCCCTTGTTGATAGCCAAAGCACCCTTAGGTCTGTTTCTCAGCGCATATCGGAGGAGGTGGAGGTGGAGGAGGAAGAGGAGGAGAATGTTGGCGAGACACAAGAGGGGACCATTGTTGAGTCCTTCACTGTTGAGCGTGTATGGGCAGAAGAAGAGGAATTGGAGGAGTTGGAGGAGGAGGAAATGGACAGTCAGGCCAGTGAGGGGAGCGAATTCTTACGCGTTGGTACTCTGGCGCATATGGCAGATTTCATGCTAGGCTGCCTATCCCGTGACCCTCGCGTTCAAAGAATTTATTCCAGCACCGATTACTGGGTGTTCACTCTCCTGGACCCACGGTACAAGCAAAATCTTTCCACTCTCATCCCTGGAGAGGAAAGGAGTGTGAGAATGCATGAATACCAGCAGGCCCTGGTGCACAAGCTGAAACAGTATTTCCCTTCTGACAGCGCTAGCGGCAGAGTGCGTAGTTCTGCGGGACAAGTAGCGAGGGAGAGTAGGCGAGCAGGCAGCTTGTCCAGCACTGGCAAGGGTACGCTTTACAAGGCTTTTGCCAGCTTTATGTCACCCCAGCAAGACACTGTCACCTGTCCCCAGTCTCGGCAGAGTAGGGCTGATCTTTACAGAAAGATGGTGAGGGAGTACGTAGCTGACCATACCATCGTCCTAAATGATCACACAGCTCCCTACAACTACTGGGTTTCAAAGCTGGACATGTGGCACGAACTGGCGCTGTACGCCTTGGAGGTTCTTGCCTGCCCTGCCGCTAGCGTCTTGTCCGAGCGGGTTTTCAGTGCAGCTGGTGGCATCATCACCGATAAGCGTACACGCCTGTCGACTGACAGCGCTGACAGGCTGACGCTTATCAAGATGAATAAAGCATGGATTTCTCCTAATTTCCAATCTCCACCAGGTGAAGGAAGCTCAACCTGAATAATTTATCCACTCCTCCTCCTCCTCCTCCTCATTTTCCTCCTTCTCCTGCTCTTTGTACAGTAAAGCAGAGGAAACTGGCTATTTTTTGACAGGGCCAACTGGCTCTACCTATAGTACTTTATGCATTTAATTTTTCTGGAGGGCCACCGACCCGGTCCTCTGTTTTAAACAATTTTTGGGAGTGCCACATACAGGCACTCAATCTATTACATTTTTCTGGAGCTCCACCTACCTGCTCCTCTGGTTTGAAAACTTTTTTGGACTGCCACATACAGGCACTCAATCTATTCAATTTTTCTGGAGGGCCACCTACCTGCTCCTCTGGTTTAAAAACTTTTTTGGACTGCCACATACAGGCACTCAATCTATTCCATTTTTCTGGAGGGCCACCTACCTGCTCCTCTGGTTTAAAAACTTTTTTGGACTGCCACATACAGGCACTCAATCTATTCCATTTTTCTGGAGGGCCACCTACCTGCTCCTCTGGTTTAAAAACTTTTTTGGACTGCCACATACAGGCACTCAATCTATTCCATTTTTCTGGAGGGCCACCTACCTGCTCCTCTGGTTTAAAAACTTTTTTGGACTGCCACATACAGGCACTCAATCTATTCCATTTTTCTGGAGGGCCACCTACCTGCTCCTCTGGTTTGAAAAATTTTTTGGACTGCCACATACAGGCACTATCCAAATTGAATTGTCTCCATAGCAGCCTCCACACGTTGTCTCCATTGCTACCTCCAAAAGTCGTCCATATAGCTGCCTCCATACATCGTCCCTTTATCAAACGAGGTTTGTCAGGCCGAAATTTGGGTTGTTTTCATGGATTCCACATCAAAGTTGTTAACTTTGTCACCACCCTGCTGTGTTATCCACAAAATACACTGGCAAACTTTTACCATTTACGGATATTATTTCAGCGCTTCTTGCGCATCTGTTTACATTCCCCTCACCCGCCATATCCCAAACTTATAAGAACGCTACTACACTTGATCTTATACAAAAGGTTCTTAGAAGTGCTGTTTGGGGAGTAGCCTAGAGACAGGGGCTTGGATTGGCGAAAGCTCGCCTGGCAGCGGAGCGGCAGCTCCATGCCAAGAACCAACTAACATAGTTTTAACTGCAGCACCTTTAATCTACTACTAGTTCACTGCCCCCATACATGCCCGCCTTATCAAACGTGCTGTGTCAGGCAGAATTTTGGGTTGTTTTCATGGCTTCCACAACAAACTTGTTAACTTTGTCGCCACCCTGCTGTGTAATCCACAAAATATACTGGCAAACTTTTACCATTTACGGATATTATTTCAGCGCTTCTTGCGCATCTGTTTACATTCCCCTCACCCGCCATATCCTAAACTTATAAGAACGCTACTACACTTGATCTTATACAAAAGGTTCTTAGAAGTGCTGTTTGGGGAGTAGCCTAGAGACAGGGGCTTGGATTGGCGAAAGCTCGCCTGGCAGCGGAGCGGCAGCTCCATGCCAAGAACCAACTAACATAGTTTTAACTGCAGCACCTTTAATCTACTACTAGTTCACTGCCTCCATACATGCCCGCCTTATCAAACGTGCTGTGTCAGGCAGAATTTTGGGTTGTTTTCATGGCTTCCACAACAAACTTGTTAACTTTGTCGCCACCCTGCTGTGTAATCCACAAAATATACTGGCAAACTTTTACCATTTACGGATATTATTTCAGCGCTTCTTGCGCATCTGTTTACATCCCCCTCACCCGCCATATCCCAAACTTATAAGAACGCTACTACACTTAACTTGGTGCAGGCTGGGACCGAGTCTGACCCTGGGGCTGGTCATATACTGCCGACGCAGAGGATTGCGGGGCCTACCTCGGTCCAGGTCTCAAAGGCCTACTATACCTCCAAATCCTCCCACCCCTCCTCCACCTCCTCCTCCTCCGAATTACCATCTGTGGGCATGGCGCCATCAGTCGGTAGCTCTAGGCACAGCAGCAGTGCCGTCGCTAAGCGACAGCAGGCGGTGCTCAAACTGCTGAGCCTAGGTGATAAAAGGCACACCGCCCAAGAGCTATTGCAGGGCATTCCACATCAAACTTGTTAACTTTGTCGCCACCCTGCTGTGTAAGCCACAAAATATACTGGAAAACTTTTTTCATTTACGGATATTATTTCAGCGCTTCTTGCGCAGATGTTTACATACCCCTCACCCGCCATATCCCAAACTTATAAGAACGCTACTACACTTGATCTTATCCGAAAGGTTCTTAGAAGTGCTGTTTGGGGAGTAGCCTAGAGACAGGGGCTTGGATTGGCGAAAGCTTGCCTGGCAGCGGAGCGCCAGCTCCATGCCAAGAAACAACTAACATAGTTTTAACTGCAGCACCTTTAATCTACTACTAGTTCACTGCCTCCATACATCGTCCCCTTATCAAACGAGCTGTGTCAGGCAGAATTTTGGATTGTTTTCATGGCTTACATGTTAACTTTGTCGCCACCCTGCTGTGTAATCCACAAAATATACTGGCAAACTTTTATCATGTACCGATATTATTTGAGCGCTTCTTGCTCACCTCCTTTGGTTCCTCTCTGCTACCCATTGGTTTGAAGCCTGAGTCCATTTAGGGTATGTCGCCATGCCACTCTCTAGCCTTCCGCTGCTGCCGCTGCCTCTGCATGCCGTCCCCTATAGTGTCAGGGTCAATTATTGGATGTTTTAGATGCTATCTAGCTTCATTCTGTCACTCTGTCATGGCCATGCTGTTGCCCATAATTTTGGCATAATGGTGCATTTAAGCAGCCTCAGAGGCATCCATGCATGCTGCCCCTGCTGTTTCCTGTCCATTTCCGTGGTGTTTCCATCCTTTTCTGAGGTTCCCAGGTGTTTGGCCAAGCTTCCCTGTGCAGAGCCTTGGTCCCCTTGAAAAATGCTCGAGTCTCCCATTGACTTCAATGGGGCTCGTTACTCGAAACGAGCACTCGAGCATCGGGAAAAGTTCGTCTCGAATAACGAGTACCCGAGCATTTTAGTGCTCGCTCATCTCTAGTAATAAACAAAGACAACTTCATGTTCGTAAGCATAAAATTCTCTTGTATTACTCATATTTGTATGTCAATTTTAACTATATTCTACTTGTGAAGATAAAGTAGTCTTTGTTTTTAAGGGTTAAATCTTTACCTGTTGTACACTCCTCCCTTTCAGGTCACATGAGGAGTTTTAGGAGTTTTTATTTAAAAATTAATGTTCATAGTACTGTTTGTTATTAGATCATGACCAAGGCTTTTTAGCCGAAACTCATTGATCGCTCGTGTGTGATTTTACCCGATGTACTGATTGCTGTTTCACAAATAAAAAATTCTACTTAAGACTACAAGAAAGCTTGCGCTGAAACTTTTTCTTGTTTAATACCAAGAAATATCTTTATACTTGATACCAGTCAAAATGACTGGTTGATTTTTTTCGAAGCACCCACTGCTGAGACACTCTCTGTAAATTGAACCCTTCTGGCATAATCTTTTGTGTTCAGCTTTCCATAACAACGAAGGATTAGTGGTTATTTAGCGTTATTAAAACACTATTATTTGCTGCTTCCTTGATCTCATGCAACAGGTTTAAATGTCAGGAGCAACTTTGAAGTAACATGTTAAATGGTCCCTTTTCCAGCAACACTGTGTGAAATCAGTAGTATCTCCACCTACTTTAACTCTTTTAATCTTCCTTCCTAATTTTCGTTTTTTATGAAACCTCTGCTGAATTCTTTCTTGCTAGCAGCTAAGGTGATGTGTCAGATAACATACAAGCTCTATGTAGAGTTAAGGGTAAAGCAGGGAGTCACAGGACCTGAAAAGTGCTGCAAACTCACAGAAAGATATTGTAGAGAGAAGAGCTGCTAGAAAATGAATACAGCAAATCACAGAGTGGCCAGAAACATCATGTACACACGCCGGACTACTGTTTTTTCTCAGGTTTGTTAAAATTATTTGTTAACTATTTGCCTAACTAGGCAAATAGTCTCAGACTTCAAATTAGGCTTATTTTTGTTCTTTTTATGATTTTATCATGGAAAAAGACTATAGCATACTACTGAACACATACATTTTGAACAGACCACATATGAAGTTTCATTGATCATCATTCATGGTTGGTCTCTGAAGTTGTGCCTTTGGACAGTAATGCTTTAAGATAAAAAAAAAATCATGCCAAATGATAAATTGATCTTTGCTATGATCTGTGGCCTGGTCTGAGCTTTAATCATTGTCATTCATATCCATCATTGTCCATAAAAACAAATTTTCAGCTACATCACGCTTCAATACAAAATACTCCAACACGTTAGTTTGAGAATGACAGTTATCTGCTATTGGCCAGCATCTCTGTTAGTGAGTAGAGACACATGAAGATAAGAATGATCTAATAATGAAAGCATCCAATATCTCTTTTGTATGCCCCCCTAAAAAAAATTAAAAACCCATACTACAATGTATGAAACAAAAGGTTAATGTATAGTTGGTTTAGAGATGGTTCCTGTAAGGTCATTTATTGTTCCACACTACACATCTGAACACACAATCTCTTTCAGAACTGCATAGACATCAAATATACTAAACCACTCTATACTTAGAATACCACCATATAATTTTCTGGATGCTAAATAAGTAACAGCCAAAAGTATACTTGTTTAAGTTACTAATTAAAAAATCAAAGTGAGACCACCAAACTAGTGTATAAAACGTATTTGGCATGTTATATTAAATGTTATAGTATACAAATAGCACTACTATGTTACAATAGCACTACTCCAGCCACGTAACTCACAATAATTGCCACACCCTCTTTGGCAGGGGCATAACTACAGGTGTAGCAGTGTCAGGATGCCCTGGTATCAAACCTGACACCAAAGAATGGAGGATGTGCGCCATTATATACATATTCCTTCTGCAGCTGTGCACACATGTCTGCAAAGCCGCCACCCTGCTACCTAGATGGTCTAGATGGCTGGAGCTACGGCGCATACGCAGATCTCTGGATTCGTAGACAAGTGTGCACAGCTACAGGAAGAAACACAGTGAGGACAAGGTGGTTGGTGGGATTTTTACAGGCTACTGGGGCACGGAGTAGTCTTTACTCCTGGACCACAACACAGCTACTCCACACCCCAGTAGTTTCTGGTGCTAATTTGCGTAACGCAAAGATAATGATTTTCATTGCTTATATAGAATTTAATGGTTACAAAAAATAACAATGGTGGTGAGGATTACAGCAGCAACCTACCATCGGATCTTCAAAAAGTAGAGAAAAAACCACCAATGTGTGGTTCCATATTCTGACTAAGAATCTATGATAGAATCTATGATAGATTCAAAGCACGCCAGAAGCCTTTTTATTCTGCCATGGCATTGTGATGTTTTTTAAAGTAATCCTAATAAAATAATGGTTTATCCAAATTTATCTGGAACCACACATTGCTGGACTATCTCTACGTTTTCAAGCATATGGACTGACCCTGACTCAGCCTGCCCGCGCCATGGAGTAAACATGGACATATAATACCGCAGGTGAGCTGTCTTTTCTCCTTCTTCTAATGTTTACCATCGAATCTACCTTACTAGCTAAATACGTGATGGTAGGTTAACTTTCAGTGTTTCAGTCAAGGTGGTATGCTGACAAAATGTATTTCTCCTCTTTTAAAATGTTACATTTGATAAATATGGCTGATTTGATTATTTGATTTGAAAAGTTGCTTTTGGGAACTACTTCTTTATTTATTTCACACTTTAAGGACCAGGCCATTTTGATGTTTTGCATTTCCATTTTTCCCTCCACATTTATTAAAGTGTTTGCAACATTTTTCTGACCTTGTACTAAAAAGAAAGTGCAAACTGCCTGCACATGTATTTTTGTGTCGCGATTGCACTGTGTCCGACAAGCCCGAAGAAAACGTGCACCTAAATGGGCATGTTACTGCTCAGTCACAATTCTGCAGCACAAACAAAGTGCACAAATAAAAAAATAGTGCATTCTTCCGGAGTAGTGCCGGAGGCGCCAGATTCATTAAGAGCCTGTGGCACATTTCATGAATCGGGCGCACCCTGCATACTCTACAAGCAAACTGCACATTTTTTAAAATGTAGGCGCCTCTCTTTACAAAATAATGACATTTTTTTTCTTCTGTTTACAAAGCTGAAGGAGAGCTTGTTTTCTACTGAACAAAGTGTAGTTCCTATTGATGGCATTTCATATTCCATGTTGGTTACTGGGAAGCTGAAAAAATACATGTGATGAAATTGTAGAAAAAACACATTTGCACCATTTTCTTGTGGAAACAGTTTTTATGGATTTCTCTATACACCTTAAATGACACCTCTACTTTATTATTTGGGTCAGTAGGATCATGGGAATATCAAATTTATATAGGCTTTATTTTGTTTTAATAGATTTTAGAACTTAATACAAAATATTTTTTCTTCATATTGCCCCATACTGACACCAATAACTCTGTACAGCACGGAAGTATGAAAGAGTATAATGTCTTTATTGCTACCATTTTGGGTAATGTATGACCTTTTGATCCCTTTTAGTAAAATTTTGATGTATTGCAAAAGGGTGAGATGTTTTTATTTTATTATGTTCAACAGGTGTACTTGATATTCTCATCGATTGTTGATTGGACCCAAGGACTGTCATAGCGATTATCGGATTCCTGCTAAAGCAGCATGTTTGGTCCTACTGTCTTACCACAGTCATCATGCTTGTCCATGGTTTATAAGATTTAAGGGGTTAACACCTGCAATCTGAGTTATCTTTAGCTTTAATATAAAGCTGAACACCACTGTGTACAGCACCGCCTTCGTTTGTGAGCCGCTGCCATATCGGACACTTAGTCTCTTCCTGCTGCACTATTACACCAATTTGTGGAAAGGGGTTAAATGAATAAAATGGCTTTCGAGAAAGATCTATAGAGGAAAAACAGAAAAGGGCTGAGTCCTCTAAGGGTTAATGTTAGTAAAACCAGAGGTAGTAAACATTTGAAATAAGAACACAGTTGCTGTAAACATCAAGGTGGGCAAGTATCCATTAATGTAAGACGTCTTTCATTAAGCACAAGATTTGGCCTCGTCATGCAGGCGACATTCCATGACGTATCCCCTCCTGAGGTGTAATGGGGGTCAAATGCAATAAAACTATGATTTGTATATTTATTGAGTGAGAAAGCTGGGAATTGCTAGAGCTACATCCTGTAAAAGTGTGACTGGAGGCCTGGAAAAATGCTCTTAAACACACGGAATTTTTCTCTTAACCTTCCATTTGGCTCAATTAATGGCAAACAAGCCATATAGCTGTATGTTATAATATGCAATGTGAGCCTTCTGGAACACTTCATATATCACATCTCATTAGCCAGGGAGCAATTCTTCAGGATGTATATGTACCACTGCACTACTCACGTCATAGAAGAGACGCTTCACATACAGAGATACCTCACAAATAAGCTAATGGTGTATTACATACTAAAAATGATCTGCTACATGTGCCTTTCTAACTCTCACTTAATAAAGATTATCTCTATACTGTATGTAGAGTTTAGTTCCACGTGTCTAGTGTAATCCAGGAAAACCTCACAAATGCAAAACATGTTAAAGGAAACGTACCATTTGATTTGATGCATTATGAAGCAAACATACCTGAGAATGCTGTAGCTACACTGATGCAGGATCATATCTTGGTTAATCCCTGAGCTGAGTGGTGGCTGGAAGAGGAGGGGGGTGGCCAGAGGGGCGGGGGCCGGGAGCAGAGAGGCGGGTGGGAGCGGAGATGGGGGGGGCAAGATCGGAGAGGGGGGGTGGAAGGATCAAGAGCGGAAGCGGAGGTATGCGGAGAGCAGAGGTATGAGGAGAGTGGGGACGGGTGCTCGGAGCAGGCCAGATGGTGTGAAGGAGCACAGTGCCGGGACAAAGGGCTGGAGCGTGGTGCGGGTCGGAGGGGGGGGGGGGGCGGGAGCTCGATAGGAGCGCAGGCTGGCTGGCGGGGGGTGGGATCTCGATGTCGGCCAGAGGGCAAGAGATAAGTACCTCCTTTCTATCCATCTATCAATCGATCTTCTATCTCTCTTCTACTGTATCTATCTCTCATATCTGTCTTTGATCATCTATCTAGCTTTCTATGTATAATCTACTTTATATTTATGCATCTATAAATCTATCATCTATATACAAATCTATATAATCTTTAATATTTATCTTCTTTCATTAATCTAGCTATCATTTGTCTATCCTATAAAATTCTCCTACAGTCCTATATTACAGATTGTCTCACCATACTACTGTTTGTAAACTACAATGTGTTATTATTGTGCAGAGATAAAGGAGCCTCTTAGTGAATGTAGCTGTTCATAAAATACTTTTATTTTGAGGCTCCATTTTTACTTTTGCCCCATTTTGTCTAAAACTAGCCCTGCTTCTACTCCTCCTCATGCCCTATGCCTCCTTCTCACCATTCAACACTTTTTGTCATGTGACCAAGCTTATGTCATCTAAGGTCCTTTATCCTGTAACAATTGCAACATCTACTCTATATCTATACCTGTATCTGATCAAATGAAATCACAGAATGCCCCCATGGAGGCATGGAGAGGAGTAAAAGTCCATGGAGGCATGCTGTGATATCAGAGGACCTTAGAGGACATCACATTAGTCTCATGACATGAAGTCCTGAATGGTGAGAAGGAGGCAAATGGAATGGGGAGGAATCAAAGTGAGTGAGTAAGGGAGGATCAAGCAGGACATCGCTGTGCAGAATATGCCCCCTCTGCCCCCTCACTGCTGGAATCTGGCTGTATACCAGGTAAGATGACAAAGTTGATTTTATGGCAATATAAGGAAAACAATTTGCATCTGAAAAAATGGTGTTAATTAGTTAGTTATTAGGGCTCTATGGGAACATGTCACTAGCTGTATTTGTTAAAAATTTGCTGACAGGTTCCCTTAAAATAATAGAACAGGCAAAGTTTAGGGCAAGGGTAATCAAGGCACTTGCAGCACAAAATGTATGGTAGGTCAGCACATCCAATGTGTTTATTGTAGCATCAAAATACAGTCCATAAGAGCAACATAATCCACAGCCAGCAAGTCACCAAAATCTGACACATTTCTTTTCCATTACTGGATCATTAATTATAGATTCCATGATTTAAGACACTTTACCCTTTTGTAATGTGTGTAAATGTTGGGGAAGGGGGGACAGACTATTAGATATTTTCTTGAAATCTCTTTAGCCAGACATTCCTGATCATAAAGTAGCTGTAGATGGAGGGCCATGTGATCTCTCTCTGTTCATGAACAATCGCCCTGCCTGGATCTTGATCTTATATTCATAAATACTATCATAAGGGTGATTGCTCATGGACAGTTGAGAGCACATGGCTCTTTATCTGTTACCATTTTATGGTCCGGAGGCTTCATTTTACATATCAAGAAAGTAGTGCAGAACTATTAATAGATGAGTATTAGTAAATTACTAATTATGCTGCCCTCACACTTACACACACTACAAAAAATATGAGGTCAAGTGGCCATCCCCTTTAAGTAAAATGTGTACCTCTGCCTATTAGTTGTTTGGGAGCATTGAAAATGCATGTTGTGGGTATTTAGGAGGTTTATAAATTTACTATCCAACAAGAGAATTGTAGTAGAAATGTTTGCAACTAAGAAATTGCTTCTAAACGTCTTGTGTATTCCTAGAAGCTCTATTCAAGAGAATGGAACTCTTGCAAAAGTTTCTATGAGATGTGAATTCAACCTTTCAAACACAACACTGATTTTTTTAGGGCTTGTGCTCGGCCACATGTAATATTATTTGCAATTACAGCTTACTGCATTCACTACTAGCCCAGGAAAACTGTCTATGGCCAAATTATTTTCAAGTACTATCCTAGCCGATACAGTTAATGACTGTATCTAAGATGTAAAAGAGAGAAACTCACAGTTAAGGTCAAAAGGTGAGGCCTTAGGGTAGGAAAATACAGTCCAAATAAATATAACTCTGAGATAACACAGAGCAGAAATTCTTTCAGGAATTTCAACTAAACTAAAATGCTAAACATTATCTGGCAGGCTGTTTGCATCACTAAAAGATCTATGAATGCAAAATAATGAAAATATATTTTGTTCACTGGATATACAAAAGAAGCTAGAATAAGTAACCTTTAGGTAGAGTCATACATAATTCAGAAGGAGTTTTAGCCACCCACGATTTGGAGCTGGAGAGGTAAAATCAAAACCAGATGGCTTGCCTGCACAGAATCAATGTAATTCAACAGTAACCGTGCCAAAAGAAACCATCAGAAAGATGGTCTATGCACCCTGTAAGCAATTTGATAAGTACCAATTGCTTTTAAACCATCTGTTGAAGGAAATTTACCACTACAGTACAGTAAAATTAAGATATACTCACCTACTGTCCTCTTCATCCCAATCCTGGCTTTGGTATTCTTAACATGCCTGAAAAAAGACTTATAATTAGCACGCCGGAGCATTGGGGATGCGATATCCGGCTCTCCAGGCTGCTAATTATTCAAGCTTCTTGCATGATGTCACCTCCCTCTCCAGTATGGGAGAGGGAAGTGACAAAAGGCATGCATAATTAGTAGCCCAAAGTGGGGCTATAAGTCTTTTCCTCAACCATCCTGGTTTGTCAAGATTAAAGAAGACCAGCGCCAGGATTGGATTGAAGAGGACAATAGGTCAGTATGTGTAGCTTAATTTTACGGTACTTTAGTGGTAGATTTCCTTTGAGCATCATGAGAAATCCTTGCTGTCTTTGGGCAATCCTTCCTTTTGAGAAGAAGTCCTAAATTGCAATGTTCGTGGATATAACAAGGCAAGTCTATACAACCCTCTTTAGATTTTAAATATATTTTATTATTTTAGTCTGGACGTTACATATAATTGAATTAATTATAGGGCATTGTTCACAAATAAATGAGAGGGTGGGGGTGCTTTGTATAAATTCACTTATTTGTGAGCTGAAAGCCAAACCGATATATTTATTTCAAAAGAAATAGATTAGTTTGACTGGTTTGGCTTTAATCCCACATTATGTCGTAAGGCATCCTGAAAAACTCATGCTTGATGTTAGGGGCCACCAAACATGGTAGCTATGAGGCATTGTTTTCATTATCTCATCCTGAAAAATGTATTTGAATTGAATATTTCCTAGAATCCCACAGTGGAGCATTATTGGCAAAGTTTCCATTCTTGTGGGATCTTTTATTACCGCTTTCACTGTGCGCTCGAAATGACATCTTCACTTTATTCTTTAGGTCAATGCAATTATGGTGATAACTAATTTCTTTAGGTTTAACTAGGTTAACAGGTAGTAACCCTGTGGCCCCTTCTTTTTATGAATATCTGGCAGAGGTGCAGAGATGTAAAAATTATGAGATGTTACTTTTCTTCCTTTAAGTTTTGTTTGTTCCTTTCCTCTCCTTTTCCGTTAAGTGGGGTGGGGGTGTAGGGGAGTTGGGATAGGGGACATAATAGGCTTTATCCAGTAAATCTGGATCATAGTTATGTATTTTAGTACTAACCATATTCTTGTATGAAAATTCCACTGGACTTTTGTACTTTATACTGTCTGTACTTTTTGATATGTGAATAAAAAAGTAATTTAAAAAGGAAAAAAAAATGGTTTTAAAAAATAGAATAATACATATAAAATTTAAAAAGTCTTCATTTTTACATAACTCTACAGTAAAAACATTTTCATACTTTGGCTTATAGAGCTGTGTAAGACATTTTTTGCAGTATGTGATGACATTAAAGTACATCTACCACCAGGATAAAGGATTGTAAACCAAGCTTACTTAAATACTGGTGTGTGCTCTTCCTTAAGCTTTATTTGGCCTTTTTTTTTTTTTTACAAAAAAAGTCTTTAAAAATTATGCAAATAATTATGCAAATAATCCAGGCTCCATTAACACCTATGTAACTCAGAGCCCCTCAGCTTCATTTGCATGATTTTAAAAGCCTTTTATTGTAAAAACTGGGACATAAGAAGCTTAAAGTAGAGGAGGCACATACCTGTATGTCAGTGTGCTTGGTTTACAATCCTTTATCCTGGTGGTAGATGGCCTTTAACATTTATTGTGGGACTGTACAACAATTTTCAAAATTTAAAATAAATAAATAAATTAAAAATAAAAAATGGCAGTAGGGTGCTATTTTCCTTTATGTATATATATAAAAATATCCTTTTTATATATTGATAGAATAGGAATTTTGGGACCCAGTGATATCTTACATGTTTATGATTTTCACAGTTTATTTATTGTTATATCAGTTCTAATGGGTTGAACTTTTAGGTTTTCTCATGTTTCTTTAACATTTTAAAATTTTTGTTGTACTGTTTTTTAGACCTACTAGGTTATTCTAACCCTAGGGGTCTTATTGATCCTACTATTTACTGCCATACTACAGTATAGCCGTATATGTTGTTTTTCACATGATCTGTTACAATGTGCCACTGCAAGGTAACAGAATGTAACGGAATGTCCATTAAAGTCTGGGGGGAACAAAAGGGGAATTGAGAAAATAAAGCAATAATGAAAGAAAGCTAGAAACAAATGCAGATATATGTTGAAAAACAGATATATGAAAAACAGATATATGTTGTCTGTTTTTTGAATGGACGGCACACAGATGTACTGTATAACATTCTTTTCAATGGAACAATGCAAATGTCCATATTTTAACAACCCATGCAAGCATTTCATCAAAGAGTAGAGTATGTCCTTGTCAGGTCTGTTTTTACTCACCCATTGTTCAGTAGAAGTAAATAGAAGTCAATTGGTGCATGAAAGCATCCAAGTACTGTCCATAAAAATGGATGGTTGCTAGGGTAAACTATGAAATCACTGACAAAATAAACGTTTTTTCGGACATTAAAAAAATTGATGCAAGCCTTTAAAGGGGTTGTCCGAGTTTTGAAAAAAAAAACTATAGGTGGCCGGGAGCAGGCTGCTTAAAACAATAAAGATGTACTTACCTTCCGGTGCCCTTCGGTATTCAGCGCTGCTGTCACTCCGGTCCGGGTGCCATGTAAACAAACATGGCCGCCGAAGCAGCGCTGCCTTCAGCTTCCTGCCGGACCCGACAACCTTCCGGCCCCCATACACAATGCTGTGTATAGGGACGGATAGGGGTACCCGGCCACAGCCAGCCGGAAGCTGAATGCAGCGCTGCTCCGGCGGCCATGTTTGTTTACATGGCGCAGGGACTGGAGCGACAGCAGCACTGGATACCGGAGGGCACCGGAAGGTAAGTACATCTTTATTGTTTTAAGCAGCCCCGGCCACCTATAGTTTTTTTTCAGAACTCTCGGACAACCCCTTTAATTTTTTCTAGAAGTATATAACTCATCCAACTTCAACTTAATCTAGCTTCTTGCCACTATCGACAAACTCTGTCATAAATTCAATAAAGGAACTGTAGCAATTACTTATGGAGGTATTGGTATCCACTTCATAATCAAATTTCTATAGCTTCTATATGCATATTTAATAAGAATATCAGAAGCCTGATCAGCACAATAGTAAGCACTGTTCTTGCAAAATATCCTGATGAAGTGTGACTAAGTAAAAACATGTCTTGGTATTTTCCTGCGGAAGGAGAAAGATTTGTGCTTGAATTTTAATGAGTAAATTGGGCAGTGAGTATACAGGGCAGCCCAATCATCTGAAGCATTACTTCACCACCTTTATAATCTGGCATTGACTCATATTAATCAGAGACATCCAACCGATGGGTAAAATCATGAAGGTAGGTACTTTCTGAGAAACATAGCTTAAAGCAACAACAAGAGAAATGATTTTCTTTGATCTTCTGAAGGGAATAGAAACTTCTTTTATTTCAGTGAACACGTAATATAAAGAATATGTTTGCCAGGCTTGGCACAAAGTTCTGTAGACTTCTATTTTATTTCCTCTGCTGAAGTGATCCAGATGCTGATGCAAACACATCTGGAGAGAAGGAGCTTGTGAGAACCAGAGGAGCTTCTTTGACTGCCAATGCTTTGTTTTCCATTGCAAACTATAAAATGAAAATGAGACAGGTTACTTTGATGGTGTAGATGTGGATCACAATATCAAAAATCTGAATAAAGTAAGCAAAGGCTCAAAGGGAATTGTATATTGCCACATAGTTTTAATACAACACAAAAAGGACCAGCGATCGGCTACAACAAAATGTCTTATTCACTATCAGGACTTTTTTCCAAAAATGAGGACTATAATGAGAAGCTGGTTGTGAACCCTCTCTGCTATCCACTGGTTTGATACAATTAAATGATGAAGGCAAATATACACATATGGATAAAGGATAATGATGAGCGGACCAAAACTGCAAGTGCTGCTGTTTGGGATCAGGGTCTGTGTTCGAAAAAAGCACCAAGCTGTTTGATTGACTGCTGAAGCATGCAAACAAGCAGCTTGCAGTCCCTTACTGGCCACAGGTCCTCTGTAGGTATGCATGTGATTGACCAGTATAACAGCAGGGTCACATGTCAAGACGCCATTTCACACAGCGCTAGCGAGACGTTGCTGCTCTTCAGTCTCATAGGCAGGGACTTCTCAAAAACCAGCAATTGCCCTTTTTAGGGCACTTAGATATAGAGAGGGAAATAACTGGGCACTATAGGAGAATGGCACTAGGCTACTCATAATTAGCATTATGCTCATTATAATTGCTTATAATGGATTATCCAGCATTACTCGAAAAAGACTAGCGGAATATTATTATTTACTATATGATCCAGCAATTTTGTGAAGGTCCTATCTCTGTATAGTTTAAAGCTCCAGAAAAATCATAATGGTGCTGCTGTCGAATGCAGTATAACATAGATCATAAAGGTGCGGTTGGCAGTAAATAGCATGCAATAATACCTGGATTGTAAAGTGTCTGGATCAGTGGTAGTGTATCCTCTGGACCACCATGGACGAAAAGCCGACACCTGGGACTGGAGTCTAAGTGGCACCTGGTTTTCACCACAGCCCGCCGCAAAGTGGGTTGGACTTGCTGCAGCGTGGTAACAGCAGGACCTTCCACAGGCGCAACTTTGTCCTCGGTGGCGGCTGAGGCGAAGTACAAAATTGTGAGACAGAAGCGTGGTCGGGGACAGGCAGAAGGTTGAGACAGGCAACACAGGAGCAGCACAGGAGCAAGGTCAGGAATGGAATCGAGGTCACAACGGTAAATCAGGATAATCGCACAGGTCATCATGAAAGCTTTCTATAAGGCTCCGATGCACAAAGATCCAGCAGGGAACACAGGAACGGTTGGGAATTTATCAGGAAAGGCAGCTGGCCAGCGCCAATTATTGGTACGCCAGACCTTAAAATTTAAGAGAGGTGGCGCGCACCCTGGGCGGCGGGGAAGCACGCAAGGAGCCATGGGAAATGACTCTGGAAGCCGGCGAGGAGAGTAGTGCAGAGGCCCACATAGAGGTACATGGTTGCGCCTGCATCCCGAGACAGTGGTCTCAAGGGCACCTGTGACAGTACCCCTCCTTGCGTCTTACCCCTCTTCTTGGCGTGATGGAACCTCTGAAGAACACTACGATCCAGAATGTTGTCTTCTGGCTTCCAAGACCTCTCCCCCGTCCCGCTGACTGAGTTCATACCTATGACCTCTTTCACCTCATAGACATCAGAGGAGTCCGCCTCAGGAGCTGGAGGTGGTACTTGCCGGGAGAAGTGATTCCGGATAACAGGCTTCAAAAGGGAGACATGGAAGGAGTTCGGAATGTGAATGATGGGAAGAAGGTGCAGCTTATAGGCCATGAGGTTGATGCGTTTCAGCACCTCAAATGGTCCAGATAGCGTGGACCAAGCTTGTAGATAGGAATCTTCAGCCGGATATATCTTGAAGACAGCCCCACTTTATCACCCGGGGACAAGACTGGAGGAGACCTACGTCTCTTGTTAGCCTGGGTTTTGACGTGTTTGCTCCCAGATGGATCTGAGATCTTGAACCAATTCCTCCATTGCAGGAACATCAGAAGGCACTGACAGAGGAAGAGGTGGCTGTGGATGTCATCCAAAGACAACTAGAAGGCAGTGGCACCGGCAGATTCAGAGTCCAGAAAATTATCTGAAAATTCTGCCCAAGGTAAGAGGGTAGACCAATTGTCCTGAGAAGCAGAGACAAAGTGCTGTAGTTGGAAGCCCAGAGTCTGGTTGACCCTCTCCACTTGTCCATTAGTCTGCAGATGATAGGCAGAAGAGAAGTCTAGCTTAACTTGTAGTTGGGTAAACAAAGAACGCAAGGAGCTGGAAACAAACTGGACCCCCTGGTTTGAGACGATGTGTTGAGGAAGCCCATGAAGCTAAATGATGTGAAAAAAGAACAAGCTGGCAAGATGTGGAGCCGATGGCAGATCTGGCATGGGCACAAAGTGGGCAAATAGGGGCACTTGGGCTTTCATAGTCAACTGTTTGTATAAGGTGCCAGCTCCCTTGGGATATCAAAGAGTCCCTTGATAAAAGGCAGACCTTTGCTATTTTGATTAAAATGAGGTGCAACCCTATAAAGATTTTTTCTCCGGGCCAACGGGGCTCTAGTTACACCACTGTTCCCACTGATTAATGACTGGTGCAGACTTCAGAAAATTTAAATATAATCTTTCTCTGTGCTAGAGTCCTGCTGTTCTCTAATTATGATCATCAGTGTTTTTTTCAAAATAAAGGTTTTATTTTATATACTTTGGTAATTTTGTAGAACTCTAGTGGCATTCAATACTACCACATGTGTATGTTTTGTTTTGAAAGCGTTGCTTTTATGTTAAGGTTTAAAATGTGTTTTTGACTATATGATGTATTAAGTGCTTCTAGCCTTAATAGTACAATGTTTTACATGGTTTGCAATTGAACATAAGCATTTTTGAATATAATGGTGCTTAAAAAGTACTTTTTTAATGAACACTTTTGAAAACATGAAAAAGTCATTTAAGAAAATGGGAGTAGCCTTACTTCAATGTTCCCTGTTTTAAACATAAAATGAATCTTTGCTGAGTTTTTGAACAATGAACCATTATTTCATAAGTAGTAAAGCAAAGGAAAATGGAGGCTCATAGTAGAAGTAGTTTATACAGGCAATCCATTAAATGGTGTTGCGGATAAGAAGTGAGGGTTCACTGCTACCTGATGAAAGCCAGATGGCGGGAAGTTCAGTTAGAAACACTGGCATATCTTTCTAATGGCAATAATAGTATTTTCCTTCATGCCAAATTATTATTAGCTGTGGGTTTTCTGGACCTTGATAAATTATGGTTATATGTCACCTAAAGATAAATGATGTTATAGTTACAGATAAATCTTTGTTACAATTTTGTAAATTACATATTGTTTGTGTTTTGAAAGTTCACAATTTTTTTTCTTGGAAAAAAGTTACCAAACAACGAATTTCTTTGGTTAACCACTTGTCAAAATTGTGGCAGAATGATGTGGTATTGTGGTATGTAAATTGTATTTTTGGGAATACCAGTGTGGTCAGTGATAACTGACTCCATATAAGCTCAGATAATAGTATTGCATGTTCATATTGACTTCGGCTACAAAACTTTTCAAAATAAAGCTGCCTGCACGATTTGCATCACTCTGGCATCTGTTTTTCATGGATCCTCATGAACTATTGTCTGGGAGAGATCTATCAAAAACTTTTCTGAAGGGGTATTCCCACGAGGACAAGATTCTTAAATATTCTCAGGATAGCAAAATAACACATTCTCTAATTCACAGTTATTAACAAAAAATATTGCATTTTGAAGATATAATTAGAACCGATCCATATCAGGTTTTATGGTTTTACAATTCTTTACAATTTACAATCGGGTGGTAGGTGCATCGATAGGATGTGAGGATAGCCCTTTTAAGTGCTAATCCTCACATCCTTGCAATTTTTTTATAACTTTTAATTCCCCAGAGGCTACTGGGGCGTGGAGTAGCTAGAGATGAGGCTTCACGGTGCGGCTACTCAACGCCCCCAGTATCCTTTTTGATCCTCCTACCAGAAATCTTCGGCGCACAGCTCCTCATAGCTGCACGATGTCGTCCGCGAAGCATGCCGTCTGCGCATGCACAGGACAGCAGGCTTCGTAGCAGTGACCGCACAGACGCGGGCCTGCTGTTCTATGCATGCGCAAACAGCAGGCTTTGTAGCAGTGACCGTGCAGATGCGGGCCTAATGTTCTGTGCATGCACAGATGGAAGGCTTTGAGGATGAGTGCGCGCATCAACGAGGAGCTGCACGCTGACGATTTTTGGTAGGAGGATCAAAGAGGCTACTGGGGTGTGGAGTAGCCACGCCGTGTAGCCTCAGCTCTGGCTACTCCATGCCCCAGTAGCCTCTTTAGAAAATTTACATATTAGGGAATTAAAAGTTATTAAAAAATTGCGGGGACGGGAGGAGGTAGATCCTTTGCTGGTAGAAGCTTTGTAGGTAGATCCGTGGTTGTAGGTTTTCTTTAAAGCTGAGCAAAATCATGCAAATGCCACAGCTAAAACCAACCTTACTAAAACCTGTCATATTGTGCTGCATATTTAACTAAAACCTGGGATCCACAATTTAATTGCAAAAGGAGATCTCCATTCCATTTAAGGATAACCTGCTACTGATGTTTTGTTACTCGTTCTACCCTTAGACTACGATTTTATGTAAACTAGTGAAAACCGGTGCATCTTCTGTTTTGATTTTTTAAATTTTTGTTAAAAAGTTGCAACATTGTAAAAAGTTTAAATCAATTAAGCATAGTAAAATATATTAAAACCTATAGAAATATGGTTCCTAAGTAAAAACTATAGAAATCTTCATGGCGATATGGACCCAATGAATAAAGGGGTTAAGTCATTTGAACTGCACAGTAAAAGCCATAAAAACACAACCCCTAGGAAAATGGTGCAAATGCACTTTTTGTCAATTTCATTACATTTTAAATTTTAGTCCAGCTATTCAATGCATAGAATAAAAAATGATGCAAATACAGTTTATCCTGGAGAAAACAAGCCCTCATACATCTTTCTAAATGGAAAAATAAAGCTCTGATGGGACGAAAAATTAAAAAAACGTAAAAGAGTTGCACATTTTTTTGCAACTAATTCCAAACATGGTAGACTTTTGAAGTGTCACTTTAAATAAAACTCATAACTTGGCTCAGCTATATTTAGTAACTATTTAAATTACATCCTATCCACAAGCGTCTGACCGTTGGGACTCTACCGATCATGAGAATGAAACCCCTAGCAATCAGAAGAATGGAGGTCCCATTCTCAGTAATTGATGTAGTGGCAGGATGAGAATGGCTGTGTGGGACATTGGTAAGCACAATACTCCAGTCCCACAGCTCTACCCATTAGTTAGCATGGGAAACCATTCTCAAGGTGATGGCAGTTCTGTTCTCGTGATCAGTAGTGTATAACATAATTACATGGTACAACCCCTTTAATGCATCAAAGTTTCTGTAAATTCCAATCCAAACACATATGTAATATCTCATACAATTGTTGTCCTTACTGGGATGTGGATCTTTAATCAGGCTAAAAGTAACCGCGTTAGAGATCACTGTGATTCTGTGAGGATGGCTGAGCCAAACATCAGTAGATTTAGGAAATGAAGTTGTCACACATATAGAGGCACATTTACTAAGGGTCCGCGGAACGCATTTTCGTCAGGTATACTTTTTCCGTTTTGCACCACATTTAGTTGGGGTTTTTGGCGCACGGGATCGGATTTTTGTGCAATCGCGCTGACTTTCATGCAACACAAATTGGGGACGTGGCTGTCGGACAACCTGACTGATTCGAACTGAGCACGGGATTTAACATTCAAAATTGTGTCACAAGATATGCATTTTCATGCACCGGGAAGAAGATGGTGAACTGCAGCGAACCTGAGCGGGGAAGTGACACATGCAGGAAATTGGGCGCATGATCTTAGTGAATCGCGGCAGCTCTGAATCCTTGTCAGACAACGCACCTCGGGGATTGCGATAGGATGGGTAAGTAAATGTGCCCCATTGTATTTAACAGAAAAAATGCTGCATAAGTCAGGTACATCCCAGATCCAAAGCAGGGCTTGTGCAAACACCACAACAGTTTACTACGTCGTAGTGTGCTCAAGCATCCCTTACAACAAAGTAATATTCTGTCCTTTATCTGTCAATTATCTGGCGCACCCTGCACTGCTCGGGAACCATCTTTTTTTAGGTGCACCTTTAAAATACAGGTGCAGATTTACTTACCCGGTCCATTCGCGATCCAGCGGCGTGTTCTCTCTGGCGGATTCGGGTCCGGCCGGGATTCACTAAGGTAGTTCCTCCGACGTCCACCAGGTGGCGCTGCTGCGCTGAAGTCCGCCGAAATGCACTCAAGTTCACCGGCCTATTCCTAGTGAAGGTAAGTAAAAGTTTCGCAACACTTTTTTTTTTTAAATGCGGCGGTTTTTACAAATCCGTTAGACAATCCGATCGCGTGCGCCAAAATCCCGGGGCAATTCAGGGGAAATCGGCGCAAATCGGAAATATTCGGGTAACACGTGGGGAAAACGCGAATCGGGCCCTTAGTAAATGACCCCCACAGACTGCAACACAGTTCCGAGTTCTGTTGAGTTGCAGTATTTAATGTGTCCCAAACTCCAACTAAGCACTAACATGCCCCTTAAGATGCAAATGTTTTCTGTCTTGTTGGACAGAGTGCAGCAGCAACACGAACTTGGCGCAAACACTTTATAAATACATATACAAGCTCCAAATACTTTCTTTCTAGTGAAAAGTCAGACAGAAAACTGGTGCAGCCACTTTAAAAGTTCTGGGCCATTGTTTAAGAATAGCTACATGTTTATTCCCTCTTACCTTAACCTGAATATATTACATACGGTTATCAGTATAAATGAAATGTTAAAACAAAAGGGATAACTGTCTAACAGCTGGAGACTCAGATGTGCACTGTGAATGGAGTTGCAAAATAAAATATATTAAAAAAAGAAAAAAAAAAGGATGCACCACAGTGCATAAGGTTATATAAAACTGTTAGAAACAGTGATTAACACTAGAACTTTATACTGCCCTGTCTCTTCAGGAACTGTAGAATCAACTGGTTTCCCGATCTAGCAGGAATCGGATAGATAGACTGGAGTGTAGACAAAAATGCCAGGAATATGATAGATGTGCTGCTCAGTTTCAGGTAGAAAATTGTAATTCATATGCAAATTTGTACATGGACAATGTGTTAGATACCGAATTGACTACGTTTGGTACTATGTTTTAATGTATTAAGTTTCCAATGATACTTTTGTTGTCCTGATTTATTCACTTTCTGTTACATGCATTTTTAGATAATATTATCCATGCACTTTTATGTAGTATTGCATTCATATCTATCTATTATTTTTATATTTTTATCATTCAATGAATCAATTTTGGTACGCATATACGTATATATTTTTCTAACATGTGATTTTTGTGGACCTAGTGAAAGGAGCAGTCCACCTCCGACACACATTGGGGCTCATTTACTTACCCGGTCCAGTTGTGATCCCGCGGCGCATTGTCCGACGAGGGTTCGGGTTCTGTCGGGATTCACTAAGGTCGTGCACCTGATATCCAGTAGGTGTCGATGCTGCCCCGAGGTCTGCTGAGGTTCACCTGCTTCTTCCTGGTGCATGTAAGTGCTTGATCTTGCGACACTTTTCATTTTTTAAATTCTGCGGTTTTTCCAACGTCCAAGCCCCCGATTTCTGTCACGTGAAAGCTGGTGTGATCATGCCAAAATCTGATCGTGTGCGCCAAAATCCCGGCGGAATTCGGCGCAAAATGGAAAAATTCGGGAAACCCGACAGAAGTGCGGCCGCGGAGCCCTTTGTAAAGGAGCCCCATTGTCTGTGTACTAATTTGCATATAAATTACCCTTGTCTACCTGTAACTGAGCAGGGCATCTGTCATGTTCCTGGCATTTTTTGTCTACAGTACACTGATTTAATGAGGTATTTTAATTTAAGTTTTTACTGATAATTGTCTACTTGGTCTCCGGGGAAGTGAATTAAAATATTATTTTATTATTTGAAAAGCTAGTTATTATTTATGAAAACATTTGACATGCAATTGTTAGATATCAGAATTCTTAAACAATAAAGGTCTTGGTGCTGAGACCTTTGATTGGGAAACATAAGGGCAAAAGCTCATGGAAAGTACTCTCCTTTGAGGTCAATGTGTAGAGCCCATCAGACCTGGAGAGGCACTTACTCTTACATTTGAAATAGTCTTCCAGATATAAATTTTAGCACAGTGTTTATTTAAGAAGTTTCATTTTATCCCCAGAGAATTCTGCCATTAATTTAAAAGTACTTCCTTATACAAGACGTACATTTTATTAAAAGCTACAAAAATGACCATTCTTCAGATGTGAAAAGGTGTTGGAGGATACCTGTTACACTGAACTGAAAGAAGGAGAAAGAAAAATGAAAGCTTTTCTTTGAGGATTTAACAAACATAAACCATATGAAGCAGTTACAGATGTTCTAACGGTACCTTGACTCCAGTGTTCCTAGCCAGGCATTAAACGCTAAATGGATGTATAGATTACATGAATTGCTAGAAATAGAATTGCTAGAAACACATTAAAATGTTCATATGATATGAAAAAAATGTTTTATAAATTTCTTGTTAGATAAGATCTCCTTATTTAGGCCTAGTCCTAATGTTTTGGGTACTTGAATCCTTCAATGTTCGGCATCTAAACACAAGGTATGGTGTTATGGTAGGGTGATAAGATAAGGGGAAATTAAAGTATCATGAGAGGACAGGTATGGGGAGTGGAGGTCAGAAAATCGTCTGACTTAAGGTCTGTCCTATTTTTCTTTTCGGCTTCAAGATTTATCTTAGAGGGTTTGCCTTTGTGTTAAATCTGGCATATGAGTCTGTAGTGTTTTTGCAACTTAAAAAAAAGCTGCACAATAATCGGAAATTCTTCCACAAACCATTCTAAATGTTAAATCTATGCCTGCAAGAGAATGTTCATTTTTTACCCCCCATGCATTCATCCTGCCAGCGTGTCTGGAACTTTGCATTTATCCTGCCAGTGTGTATGAAACCTTTCAGTCATCATGCCAGCCTGCCTGGAGCCTTGCCTCCATCCTACCAGCGTTTCTGCAACCTTGCATTCATCCTACCAGCGTGTCTGCAACCTTGCATTCATCCTACCAGTGTGTCTACAACCTTGCATTTATCTTACCAGCGTGTCTGCAACCTTGCATTCATCCTACCAGTGTGTCTGGAACCTTGCATTCAACCTGCCAGCATGTCTGGAACTTTGCATCCATCCTGCCAGTGTGTCTGGAACTTTGCATCCATCCTGCCAGTGTGTCTGGAACTTTGCATTCATCCTGCCAGCGTGTATGGAACTGCAACATCCCCCACCGGGGCCTAGCCTTTTCTCTCGGGGCCTGGAGTCAGCCGGGGCCCGCAGTACCTGAGTGGCTGGCGGTTGCGGCCTAGGCACGCTAGTGTCACGGTGCTTGGTATGGGGGAACCGGAGGGCTGTCCTACAGCCTGGCAGGTCTCCAGCAGGGTGGTGTTGGCAAGAAATGATGAGGGAGAGGCTGCTATAGCGGATCTCCCTGGGACAACCCTTTGGTGTCTAGACTATGAGTCTCTGTATGGTGGATAGGGTGCCGGTGATGATGGCAGCTGTAGTAGCAGGGACCAGACGGAGGCAGAGGTTGAACAAAAACAACTTACAGTTCTTTATTGGAACCGACAGGAACTTCAGCAACGTGCCTTTAACAGAGTGATGGAGTACTGAGATGCTTTTGGAGGAAGCCACAGGAGGTAGATCGCCAGCCCGGATGCAGAGGGCAGGCTGGGAGGTAGCTGTGTCCTAATAGGAAGCTTCAGCTCGTGCTGGAGTGCTTCAGGTATCACCCTCGAAGGTAGGATGATACCCCTTTCCTCACTATACTAGCTAATCTATTAGCTCCACTCTTCAGAGGCAGGGGCTAGGCTCTTCCTGCTCTTATCTGGTATGCTGGCTGAATAGATATGGACTGGGGTACCCAGTCTGCTTCTCTTCTAATCTAAGCTAGGCTGAACTAATCTCTAGCTGGTGTCCTGCAGACCCTCAGGTCTGACCAGGACTGGTCTCTTCTCCCTCCTGGGAGAGACTGCTCTCCTCTCTCTCCTGAGAGAGACTTCTCTAGAACATTCCTGGCCAGGGGTTTTGTAACTCCCTTCTGGTCAGGTGGTGGCTGCTCCTCCAATCACATCTCAGCTTACAGAGGACAGGATGTAACACAGATCATTGGATGACAGATCTAGCATCATACAAAACACTTAACTCCTACCCTGCCAGGCAGGAGCTACCACTGCAATGTCCCCTGTGTGATGTGATGACATGCTGTGGGGCTTATTCGCAAGCACTCCTTCGCCATTGCATCGGCGAGGGTGTTGCATACCCCCGGGGCAATTGAAAGAGCCGCCCTCGGCTCGACTACAGATGGTTTGGGGCGCAGAGGTGGATAAGGGCACTTCTGGGAAGTGCAGGCTATGTGAGGTGTAGGGACAAACCGCCCATGGTCCTGGAGACAGGCACATGGGTTGGTGTCGGACTAAGACAAAAACATGTAAGTGCTTGACAGTTGGTCGCTGACGCCATTAAACCGAACTGTACAGTAGGAAAGGTGTGGTGTCATGTCCTGTAATCCACTCCTTGCACCAAGGCCTGTATATTTGTTATGTAAACACTTCTTCCCTGGCGGCAATTATATAGTGTGTATATCTGCATTGCGTTAGCATATGCGACACGAGTACCTCCTGACTGACATCCTTACCCATAGTATGGGCTTAATCCAGGTGCTATCTTTGTAACACCCCCGGTCCCCTAAAGACCCGCAGTTTACGGACTACCCCCACGTGCAAACCTCGGTTTGAGGGATAAGGTAGCGGTCAGTGTTTTACAAAAAGACGGTCCGACACAGCCACACTACAACCTGTAAAGCCTATGAAAGGGTTAATGCAGACTACTGACATAAATGACAGTGTGCAAACATTTGGTAAATTCACATTGGCTTAGGAGCCCAATGGGTACACATCTTAAAACGTTACAAACGTTACAGAGGTAGGCTACTCAGGGTAGCAGAATAAATGTCTCTTTACCTGAAAAGGAAAAGGCATAAAAAAGTGCAAGCATAATGTCCATACCTAGAAGGAAAGGCATTAAGTGCAAAATAATAATAAATTACATGGCAACTTTTCCTTGGAGTTGGCAAAAGTCTCACAGAAGGTCTTTAATGACAAAGTCCATCTTCTGGGTACAGCCCTTGAGGTGGGGAAAAGTGCACTGAGATGCAAAGGGTCTCCTCTATATGTAGAGGGACAGAGTCCTTTGAAGAAATCTCTGCGGTGGCAGAGGAAAGGGTGCTATCATAGCACATGACAGTGGATAATCTCTTGATTGAGATAAATAAGGGTAAGAGTCTCAGGACAGTTTCTGGCTCTTTAGGGAAAAGAGGAATAGATACACATATATACATAGTATTCACAGTACCTGAAGTGGGCTACAGCCCTTCAGGGGTTACTCTGCATCGCTGGGTTCAGCAGAGACAGGATCCGCACTCTGCAGGGAATCCTGTGTATCCTCAGCGGGAGTAGGTGTCGGCTGGGGACACCCGGTGGCAGTAGCGGGTACTGCAGGGGCAGCAACATCCTCCGGACCTTCAGGGGGAGGAGCACTGTCGCCCGGGGTGACGGCTGTTCCAGCCGGGGGCTCAACTGAGCCAGGGACCACGGAGGGGTCCAGAAAGAAATAAATAGGAACCTGCGGCAGCGCCGCGGCTACTTCCAGCTCCGGTTCTTCTGGGGCCGGGTCGTCACCCCATTGGTAACCGGCAAGCGGAGAAGTGGGCCTCGTTGGAACCTCCGGACAAGGTTCACTAGCCAGGATATCATCTCCCACAGAAGAGTCGCGGGACCTGGCAATGCTCCCTGCAGGGGAGACGGTGGGGGTGGCGCCCTGGATCATGCCCGGGCCATGGATGGCAATGGGACCCATCACCGTGGATGGAGCATTCACGTGGGTCACCGCCTGGGGACTCGCAGCCGAGGAAGAAGAAGTGTTCGGGGATTCCGGCCACTCGTCGTCCTCATACAGCTCGTCGTACGATGGGTAGCGGTCCTCATCGGAGTCCGGGATCCGGATCACACCAGCCGCCCATGGTCCTCGGGGCCACTCCTGCAGGGAGAACTCGATGCACTCTCCTGGCTTCAGATTGTGCAGACTCTCTGGCAAGTCAGGCCTCTTGACAGACCGGCGGGGAATAAATACCTCCCGTCCGGTGTAGGCCTGGGTGGCGAAGCCATAGCCACGTTGCTTGTCGAAGAACCGGACCATGCCGGTGGTGCGGTTCTTTTCCACCCAGGCTCCAGCTGCAGACCGGCCGGCCATGTAACGTTGGGCCTCCTTCTCGCGGCGTCGCTGCTCCGAGACAGCGTCTCGGAGTCTCTGGCGGACGGCCTCACCTCGGCCTCGAGGCTGCGGAGGTGCCGGGGCTCGTGGCTCTGGTGCAGGCTCGGATCTCCGTGGTGGTCGGGCAGGTGCCGGAACAGGAGCAGGAGCAGCCGGAGGATCAGGAACCGTCACAGCAGGGCTAGCAGGTCGAACAGCAGGGACAGTAGGCCTCGGAGCAGGTGGCACGGCAGCAGTAGGCCCAGGCGCTGGCTCAACAGGAGTCGGGGCCTCCCCACGTGGCACCTCCACGTGGGCCCGCGGTACCGGCATGGTAACAGGGAGAGGCACGAGGAACCGCCCGGGATGTACTTGGTACTCCGTCACCGTCTGGACATACCTCCTGGTGACGAAGGCTCGGGTCAGTCCTCGATGCAGCCGGTGCCCAGCAAAGGGCCTCCGGACCGGCTGCGCAGAGACTACAACCATGGTCTCCAAAACTTCGAAGAACTCGGGACTCTCCACGGAAGGGAATGGCGGAGGACCCCACATGATGCTGACCTCACTGTCCAAGATCCGCACGAGTTCTGGCGTTTCGTTGAGGCGGGGCAGGAAGTCCGCTTCGCGCCAGAGGGAGGAGTCCAAGTCCTTCCCACCAAGAGCTGTGGCGGGCTCTAATTTTTCCTGCGCCACAGGAGGTGGGGTTCGCGCCCTTCGCGCGTGGGTGGAGCTTGGTGTGTCGTCTGGGTTTCCCGCCAGTGAAGGTTTTGGCGGGCTGGAATTACTTGCTGCGCCACAGTTTCTGAGGTAAAATCTTCAGGCGCGGCAGCGCCGGATGTAGCAGAGCTGGTACAGTTCTTGCAGGGATTAACCTCTTGAGTGCTGGAGCGGTGCTCGACAGCACGTGGCAGCATTAACACAGTTCAATCCAGAAACACACAATCACTTGGGCCTAAACCTGAATGGTAGCAGGGTTAGGCAGCACAGTCTTTTCAATAAAGGAAAGTCTTTAATGCCGGAATAAGGCACAGAAGTATCAATCCTGTTCGTGACGCCACTTGCAACATCCCCCACCGGGGCCTAGCCTTTTCTCTCGGGGCCTGGAGTCAGCCGGGGCCGAGGTACCTAGGAGGCCCTAGGAATCTGCATCCTGTCAGCGATGCCAGGACTCTGTATCCTGCAATCCTCCCAGCAGCCCTGGAACACTGTGTCTTACCAGTGTCTAGAACCCTGAATACTGCCAGAGCCGGTAACCTAGTGTGAACTGTGTCCTGTTCACCCTTTATGCTGATATTGTTTTGTACTTTGTTCCCTGCTATCTGTTCCAGCCAAAAATACGTTTGATAGACGAGACACAAACCACTTGATGATGGTGAACTTTGTATTGTGTGTGTAGTAGTTGCAAAAAAATCCACAAATCCACCGATGTGCCAAAAAAAGGTGTAAAAAGAAGTGCAAAAATAAAGAAAAGAATGTGATCAACCTCCTCCCTATTGACTGTAATGCACTGTTGAAAGATTGATTGCAAGGAAGTTGAGAAGGTAGAAATATGATGAATATATTGAGTTTCATGTTGTGGATCATAAACAAGCACTGATAGATACTGATAGATACAGATAGATACTGATGTCAAATTTATATTACATTGGATTAATGTTATTGCAGCAAAATGGCCTCTGGTCTCTGGAATAACAGAGAAGTAACCTTTGCTAAAAGGGTACTCTGGGTGTTAAATACTGCCCTAAATAAATGTCAATGAAAGTGGTTTGGGACCCCAGGCATTACAAGTCAACATACATTATTTTATATCATGCTTCCAAGTTCAGAATAATCGTACAGAAGATAAATAATGAACTGGCCTGGGAAATAAAAAATAACTTTTGTTCTTGAACTTGCATACTAGACTGCTTCCATATCTCCAGTAGAGAAGAACTGGGAGAGCTCATCTTTTCTTGGCCATCTGCGGAATTAAGACCAGTAGGCCAGCAAGAACAACTTCAACCTTTAGATTCATTTTAACATTTACTGTAGTACAAACCCTTCTGACAGCAGGAACCGATGACGCAAACCACATGCTGCTTACAATGCAAACCAGATGTTAGAGGAGAGCATCAGAATGATCACCGTTGAAGAACATTTTTAATGAAATGACTATGAGAACAAAATTAAGAATATGAAATGTAGGTAGGTTTTGGAAATTAATTTATATATCGTTTTAATTTTTGAACCTTTTACTATGGGAACTAGCTTAAACTACTGATGTTATCCACCTACCAAAGTGTAAGTTGCTGTTTAAACAAACAACTGGAATAAATCACTAACTGACTGATGTCACTTTGACTTCATCCCCTATGCATAGAAGCATTAAAGGACTGCTTCTCCAATCCATCCTAGACTATGTTCACATCATGTGTGTAGCCTATGCTTGGCAATCATATCCATCAGGCTCAATGCAACAAACAGAAGCGAAAAAAAGAAACATATTTCCTCTGTCTGGCCATTACATGCCAGTATACCCTTTCTTCTGTGGTATGGAATAGAATAGTAGTCCAATTGATCCTAACAGAGACGTTAGTATAAAATTACAGTATTCGTGATATCCCCAATTCCAGTCAGTTTAAAGTAAATCACAATATCAATACAGTAACACCACATATGTCCCAACACATCTTGTTCCTATTACATTATTAGAAGGGTTAGTAAGATAGATCAATCATCACCTATCCAATGGGTTTAAGATACTGAGGGCGCTTGGTGTTATTACTGTCTTACTACAGCAAAGCTTGTGTGAAAGGGAGCTTAAAGTGTAACCGTCATTTCAAAAAACTTTTGATATGTTGTAGGGCAGGTAATTTTAAGCCCTTTTGCTATTGGATTAGTTCCAATTAGTTCCTCCTTCCTCTTGTATTCTGCAGACTTCCCCTAGATGGCAGTGATCTCTCATATGTCTGTTACTATGGACATTCCGTCTTCATAAAGAAGACTAAGGAAGGAGAGACACACCCCCATCCCCCTCTCTGCTCACAGCTGATTACCTCATGGCTCACTGCTCACGGCTGATTACCTCATGGCTCACTGCTCACAGCTGATTACCTCATAGCTCACTGCTCACAGTTGATTACCTCATAGCTCAGTGCTGCAGCAGTCATGTGGAGGCAGAAGCCCTCACTTTTCCTATACTGCAGCCCCCCTCCCCCCATCACCTCACACAAGGAAATGGCAGGAGAAAATCTCCAAGTCTTCATGTGATGTGCCCTCATGTGATAGATAGATAGATAGATAGATAGATAGATAGATAGATAGATAGATAGATATGAGATAGATAGATAGATAGATAGATAGATAGATATGAGATAGATAGATAGATAGATAGATAGATAGATGAGAGATAGATATTGATAGATAGATAGATAGATAGATAGATAGATAGATAGATAGATAGATAGATAGATAGATAGATAGATAGATAGAATATAGCTCTGTATTGGTCAGCAGCAGGCGCTTGTGATGAGGTGACAGGAGGAAGTCCCGGCCTCCATCTTGCTGATTGTAGGATTTTGAGAGGTGGAAACCCTGGTTTCTATGGGACAAAAGAGGTACTAAATGAGGACCGAGAGGCAAAATATTTTGAGGAATGATTCCCAGGGACACCTGGAGCCAAATTATGCATTTTAGTTTTTTTTTTGTTCAGAATGACGGTTACACTTTAAGTAACCCAACACAAACACTAAACCAAGAACAGACCATGTCTCTAGTTCATTAGTAATACCAATATGATATAGAAGTAGAGGGGAGACAGCAATTACAGGTAACCCAGATCAAACAGGATGTGGTGGGTGCACATTGCTGGCTGTACAGGCTGAAGCAATTCACATGAGGAAAACAAAAATGGAAGAAGTGACAGCACTTCAATTGAAGTAAAATAGTGAAAGACCTAGCAACTTTACTTCAGATGTTACATCTGTGCCTGCAACTTCCTTGGTTCGGACACATAGGCTGAGGAGACGATGACATTACTTTAATTTTTTAATTTTCTGGTTTAATTTTGTCCGGAAGTGTGAACTATGTTCTAGTGGCTGGCTGTAAAATGTAGTGCATTGTTGGCAAGACTGCATTCTGTGTCGGGTGGTATTATGAAAAAAGCATCATATAATAATAGTGTTTTTTTCCTGTGAAACATCGTCTTAACCAATCTTCTATCCATTTAGAAATAGTCACAGAGTCACACATGTTTTCTAAGATACATATAATCATTCTTCAACTAGTGGGATTACTAGTTTATAAAACATGTGAAAATATTGATGTATTAGACCCTTACTTATATATACCTAGTTCTGATGTTAGGTATAACTGGCAACTGCATTTTACATTTCCCTGAAGCTTGTAAATTTACTGTTTCAATATTGAATACTAAGGTGTCTACTTTAACTGTCTTAATGCAGAACACAGCTATGAATGTGCTTATTCATACTTCATACTACTGATACATGTTAACTCCACCTCTAATGATATCTGATCTTTTTCAACTATTTTAATACAAAATGATGCTTCCTGCCAGTTGAAGGCAAACTTTTTGAAGGTACAAGATGTTTGCTATGTAAATATTTCAAGGAAACATAAGTAGGAAATGCAGAAATGTCATAATAATCACAGTCAATGAAAAAAATTAAAGCCTTTGATTTTATTTTCAGGTTATGTTACAGTTCAGTAAGTATGTATACTTAACCCCTTCCCGATGTAATACAACGGCATGATTGAAGGTGACTTGACAACCTATGTACTACTTTTATATAAGGCTACAGGTGTCAATGGTACATTACTGCTGACACTTGCCCCTCACACCCATGACTGGAGATATCGCAAATTGTGCGTGTTAACCCCTTAAACACTGTGGTAAAGCATGACCGCAGTGTGTAAGAGGAATGTGCCAGCTCTCCCCAATTCCCATCTCCCCTGTGCCACTTACTGAGGGATCTGATTCTCTTATGACAGCACAGTCCAATGGCCTAAAAGGAAACTCGACTGTATATGAGCTTCAAAAGAGATCAGAGGATCACTTGTTCAAACCAACCTGTTGGAGAAAAAAATGAAAGTGTTCAAATAGTAAATAAAATAATACAGAGAAAGTCCCCAAAAGAAGACTATTAAATATACACATCTAATAAAAACACAATCACAGGGGGGGGCAGGTCTTCTCGTGCATAGTGCAAGATGTATAAGCCCGTAGATCCAGAGCCCGGCAGTCTATATGTGGCACAAAGCGGCTACATCACCTCAACAACTACCCGATCTAGTAGCTGACGACCTCAGGAACTCACTGGGAGTCATGGTGAAAGGAAGAGTGAAAAAGCGAAGTATCTTGAAGCTCACAAAGTTCTTCCCCGGTTTAGAGACTATCCATGACGGTGCCTAGCGCGCCGTGCAAGGGGAACACAAGGTCTGTGAGAAAGATGAAGTGAGATCTTACCCATTTCATGCACAGGATGACCTGCTACTTGAAGAACCTCTTCTGACACTGGAGTCATCAGCCAGCAGCCTGGCTTCATCATCAGAAACCCGAATGAGCCCGGTGTCTTCACTAGAAGTCGCCATTCCAGTGAGTCCTACTCCTGCGCTGATAGATACTCCTCAGTGGCATTCAGCAGGTACATCACCCGGTGCTCCTATGGCAGTGGTGGCGAACCTATGGCACGGGTGTTAGAGGTGGCAGTCGGAGCACTCTCTGTGGGCACCCAGGCCATCACCCCTGCACAGAGTTTCCAGACAGGACTCAAAGCTTCCTCTTGCAGTCCCTGGCCACCCAGGATGTGCTGTGATCAGGGCTATTTTAAAGCTGCCCAGGACTACAGGAGGAACAAGGAGGTACAGGCAAGGCTGTGTTATTATTGGAGCTCCTGCTATGGGCACCGCAACTCTTTCTCTTCAGGGTACCATGGAAGGATGCTATAATGATCATCTGAACTTCTCCTCTTTCTTTCAACTACATTGGTGTCCTTAAGGACGCCAATACAATTAAAAACCGTTACAAAACAGGTAGTAACATGTTACTGCTTAAATTGCCATGTTGGAACTTTCTATTTAAATAAGTGAGTTTGATTGTAGTTTTGGCACTCAGTCTCAAAAAGGTTCACCATTACTGTCCTATGGGAATGTGGGACCTTCCATCTGGCTCACGATCCTTATCTAAAGCCTCTGCCAGTCTAGCTTACCCAATCACTGTTGCAGCAATTAAGCTTATGACCTGGGGGTTGTTTCTACTTCACTAGAGGAAGAGCTAGACTCTGTCAAGGCCAAATTGGCAAATATTGAGGATCACAGGTCACAGAGGAACAACCTCTGCTTTCGAGGAGTCCCTGGGTAGATCCCATAAGGTAAAGCCTTATGCACTTCTGAAATTTTTGACTTATTGTATCACAATGCCTAAAGCATCTGATCTCATAGGAGCAGAGTGCATAGATTGTACAAACCAAAGCATCTACCAGCAGACTCCCCTGCCGATGTTATTGTGCAAATTCACATTATTCACATTAAAGAAAAGATAGCTGCAGCTGTTCTTTTTCTGGGTGTACTTCCCCCATTAGCCACGTTATCCCGACATTGTGCTTTCTATTCCATTCATTCCTTTCTATTAATGGGAAATGTTTAAATTCCCCATGCAAAAGGTCCTCTTTATGGGAAACAGCTCATTAGCACCATGCTGATGTCCTATGCCTACAGGAGACCCACCTGAATCAAACCAATAGCCACCGTTTTAAGAATAAGAGATTCCCCTATGTTTATCATGCTCCATCCATAGGCAAAAAATGTGGGGTGACTATAGCTATCAAAGATTCGGTAGACTTTCAGTGTCAAGATTCCTTTGTAGACAAAAACGGACTATATATTATAGTTACCTGTTCAATTAATAACCAACAGTATATCATTGCTTCACTGTATGGGCCCAATGCAAAGCAGCATACTTTTCTTAAAAAAAAGTACTGTTTAAGGTGCCAGAGCCCACCTCATTTGTCCAAACCTTTTTAAAAAACAAACTCTTTGACGTCTGGCATGTAAAAATCCACACTGAATTGAAAAATTTTTTTTCAATTCCCATAATGTTTATATTAGAATTGATTACTTTTAATCAATTGATTACTGTCAAAATCAGTGGTAGTGGATCCTCTGTACCACCGTGGGTGATGACATAAGCCGACACCTGGGACCGGAGTCTAAGTGGTACCTGGCTTTCATCAGAGCCCGCCACAAAGCAGGTTAGACTTGTTGCGGCATGGTACCACCAGGTCGTTCCACAAGCATGACTTTGTCCGCGGTGGCTGCCAAGATGAAGTACAGAATCGAAAGGCAAACTCGTGGTTGGGGACAGGCAGGAGGTTGAGACAGGCAGCAGAGGATCGGAGTCGGGACGTACCGGTAGGTCAGGACAGGCAGCAGAGGGTCAGAGTCAATAAAGGAACTTAATAATTGAGTGCCGGCGTGCCTGCGCATGGTGAGCTGCCGGATCTGGAGTAGGAGTGTGGATAGGCAAGGAAGCAGGGACAGGAGCTGGGGACCAGAAAGAGGCACGGGTATGCCTGGGATGTGGGTTGCGGGGACACCTGTGACAAGATAGCTCTATGGGAGCTTTTTTTTTTGCAAAGTAAATTATAGTTTTTATTCACACTAATAGTAAATTTTAGGATACATTTTACCTTTTTGCCACTTGAAACTTGGTATCATCAATGAAGTAAAATATAATAATGTTAATCCCTTAATATTCAGAATGCATAATTAATAGAGATGAGCGAGCACTAAAATGCTCGAGTGCTCGTTATTCGAGACGAACTTTTCCAGATGCTCGAGTGCTCGTCTCGAATAACGAGCCCCATTGAAGTCAATGGGAGACTCGAGCATTTTTCAAAGGGACCATGGTTCGGGAATAAAATGTGTTATTTAATTGAAAAAGAATGTCTTCTGATAAGTTAGCAGATGTATGCAAACATCTGCAATCTATTCTTCACTGTTCTGCGCGTATATTATCTCCCGACAAGTTAACAGATGTGAAGAACAGTGAAGAATAGGATCATTTAAGTGAAAAACACAGTGAAGAATAGATTGCAGATGTTCGGCACATCTGCTTACTTGTCGGGAGATACGCTGTCTCCGTGCCCCGCTGTCTCCGTGCCCCGATGTCTCCGTGCCCAGCTGTCTCCGTGCCCCGCTGTCTCCGTGCCCCGCTGTCTCCGTGCCCCGCTCTCTCCGTGCCCCGCTCTCTCCGTGCCCCGATGTCTCCGTGCCCAGCTGTCTCCGTGCCCCGCTGTCTCCGTGCCCCGCTGTCTCCGTGCCCCGATGTCTCCGTGCCCCGCTGTCTCTGTGCCCCGCTGTCTCCGTGCCCAGCTGTCTCCGTGCCCCGCTCTCTCCGTGCCCCGCTCTCTCCGTGCCCCGCTCTCTCCGTGCCCCGCTCTCTCCGTGCCCCGCTCTCTCCGTGCCCCGATGTCTCCGTGCCCCGCTGTCTCCGTGCCCCGCTGTCTCCGTGCCCCTGCCTGATGTCTCCGTGCCACTCCGTGCCGCTGCCTGATGTCTCCGTGCTGCTGCCCCATGTCTTCGTGCTGCTCCCCGGTGTCTCTGTGCTGCTCCCCGGTGTCTCTGTGCTGCTCCTCGTTGTCTCTGTCCTGCTCACCGTGTTCTGCAATGTGTTCTTCACACATATATATTGTTCTTCACATACTATTTTGTTCGCACCGTTCCGCGCGTATCTTCCGACAAGTAAGCAGATGTGCCGAACATCTGTAATCTATTCTTCACTGTGTTCTTTACTGTGTTTTTCACTTAAATGATCCTGTGTTCACTGTTTTTATTCTATTCTTCATTGTTCTTCACTGTGTTTTTTTAATTAAATGCTCGATCTCGAGCAGGGGAAATACTCGTCCGAGCAACGAGCCGTCTCGAGTACCTTAATGCTCGAACGAGCATCAAGCTCGGACGAGCATGTTCGCTCATCTCTAATAATTAACTTATTCCCACATTTGGATGTTCAGGAACATCAAGAAATGCAGGTATTTAGCACATCTTGATCCCATGTGATCCATGCAGGAGGTTGGCTGTATCTTACAGCTGGCCTCTGCAGTAATAGCAGGCATTACTATAGTCACAATCTCAACTGTATAACCCCATAAACACCATGGTCAAGCATGAATACAGCATCTGTAAGGCATCCCCTCCTTTCCCCCCCCCTCCAATCGCCCACCCTGCCTCCCTGCGCCAGGTTTGGAGGGGTGCCGGTCGTCTCCATGGCAATCCTGGATTCTGATGAAGGACCCCGGCCCTGCCAACTGTAAATGCCTCCTGGATTTGAACAATCCAAATAGAACCTCTGTTTTGTTTTAAATCATGACATACAATGAAACAACAATCTCAAATCACTTGGGTAAGTTAAAGCGTTCAAGTTAACACCAAGTAAATGTAATTAACTCAATTTACCAGTATCAAACATATTACATAAGTTTTTTACTGTGGTAATACAGAAATAAAAAAGATAAATCAATTCTCTCCTGGGGCTTTGCATGTCAGGAAGTCTTAGGTAAATATATAAATCACAATATACAGGAAGTCAGGTTTTAATTAACGAGAAGTCCAGACATGCTTTTTAAAAGGAAAAGGCTAAAACCTAGTTTTTAGCTTCCTAGATATGTCTCACACAGCAGTAGATGACCTTAGCCACTCCAGATGCTGCTAAGCTACATTTCCCAGCATTTGCATTATAAGTTATGAGGTAATTTTTATTCTTTGAGTACAACAGAGGTGTATATTCGGTAACAGACCTTTGTGGTCTGGTGTAAAGAAAGATGATTAATATATTGTAAAGCCAAAACCATGTGGAAAAATCACATAAGTAAACATATGAAAAAATATGAAATAGAGGAAAGGATAAAATGTATTTAAAATCCCTCTAAAAACATGTAAAAGAGATATTGTTATTATTTTGGGGTTTAATACATGCACCATTAGGATATCATAATAAATGTTGAGCAATTATTTTGAAGTTACAGGGTAGAAAAAGGACACTTTTAGAGCAAAAGCACACATGGGCTGTATTAGAGCTCACTTGAAATGCAGTGAAAGTTGCATAGCTGCAATGCCAGTAGAGACACAAAGGCATTATTGTATGTGTTTTGCTACTCACTTTCTGCTGTAAAATAGTATAACCACTTAGGAAGAGGTGTGCTCATGTGCCAGGGATAGGTCGCTGAGCGCATACACATCTCCAGTGCTGCAGCCAATTCTTCAGACATCTCCATATGTTGTCACTTGGATGCCACCCTACTCTGGTACCCACTGCATCTACCAGCCTGCAGTACCATTACTCGGGAGAATCCTGGTTGATTAATTAAAGGACATCTACCACCTCTATGAAGCGCTTCTAAACCAAATCACACTTACATGCTTAGTTGTGCCTCCTGTTACACGATTTGTACTTCTTTTCTTTTCGCGGACATTTGTTTGGTTTTTCAGAAAATCATCTTTTAAAATTATACAAAGCCCATGGCTGGCTTTGTCGTCTAATAAATATTCAGCTTTTCTGCCCACCTCTCCCCTCCCCAAATTGACTCTTGTGAATATTTAGCAGATGATGGAGCCAGAGGGATTCCTGTGATGTAGAGAGGAGCCTCTGAGGCTCATTTTCATAATTGTAAGAGATATTAAAAGCAAAAAAAGAACAGATCTTGTTTGAGGAGGCCCACCTTAACATGTCATTATGATGGTTTAGAAGCACTGCATCCATGTGGTAGATTTCCTTTAAGAGTGCATGTCCACCCACAACAGAGAGTATAATGGGGAACACCTGGAATCAAAACAAGCAGTTTCTGAAGTTTCTCATCCTCTTGTAGTTGTAGGAATGGCATGCTACCCTGGGGTGGATGTATGTAAATTATACCACTATAGCAATAAACTGTTCCTTAAAGCTATCAGTGCAGCTGCAAAGGTTGCTTTCCCATGTCTACCTATTTCAATACACTATCTAATGTATAGTGGGTATTGAAATTATTCAGACCCCTTTAAAATTTAACTTAAACTTAAATATCACATGATCTTAAGTATTCAGAGTTACAAGAAAAAACTAAAATTTATTTTCATCTCACCTTTCTGATGAGACCGGTGCACGGAGTATCTGAGTCGGAGTCAGTATGTGGTATCACGGAGGAAAAGGGGGTTGTCCAGCACTCGGCCAAATCCATACGATAATTTGGTGGAGTTAAAAACACAATTAATTCAATATTTAAAAAAAAAAAAAACATTCGCCATGACAAATAAAGAAAAACTGACTCGTTTCAGATCTAAGCGATCCTTAATTGCAGTGATACAATACATGTAAGATGGATATGGAAAATACACCTACACTCCCCGGAAATGCGCCACAATCTTGTTCACGGATGAATGCCTGTAATGAAACACAAGACTAGGAGGAATTATATCTAAAGGTAAAAATAGAGATACAATTTAATAAATGTACATAAGGTCTCTGCGATAATTGAGTCCTGCTGGATATCTGTGTGTTTAATGTATGGATCCAGAAAGCTTCTCTGGCCCGTAGTTTTTTCGTCCTATCTCTGCCCTTTTGTTCTATCAACTTTTTCTATAGCATTACTTTGTAAGTTTTAGTGTCACCGAGGTGTACTTCTCTAAAATGCTTCGAAGCACCGGACATGGTTGTTACAAGATTTAGAGAAGAGCTGCGTATGTCTGTGAGATGCTCCGGTATTTGGATATTTAATTTTCGGATGGTGCAGCCCACATAAGTGACTTTGAGAGAACCCCAGCTCCTTATACACAACACATTTACAATTCACGTCCAACCTTTGTTGTAAATTAGGAATTACAACAATTAGGTCAAATTGATCACCAAACTACTCAATTATTTCATTGCGGGGTGTAGTTTGCAAACTAGGATCACTTGTGGGTTTTATGTATTTTATTTAGGTTTTCTATTTCCCCTCCAAGCCTTTTGATTTGATTTGTTATAATTCTCCAATTTCTTACTTTATTTATTATTATTATTATTATTTATTTTTATTCCAAGTGCTTTATCATTGCATGTCATGTTTAGGAACACATGTAGGGTCTTTCTCACATCAGGAAACATGGCTTCCTAATCAGAGAGCTGAAATTTTACAGTGGCAAAAACTGGCCATCACATAACGGGCACCACATACAGGACATTACATAAAAGGCATCACATACTGGGCGTCACATAATGGGCACCAAACTTTCCAGAAATAATTGTAATATCCATCTTGGGCATCCATTGCACATCATATTTGGAAACCACCTGTATGTTCAAAATGCTCATTTCACCATGTGTATTACACTAGATCACATATTAAACCTTACTTAATTCTCCAAGGGTTGTGCGTTCAAAAATAAGGGTCACTTTTCAGGTTTTCCTCTGTTTTGTACCACTAGGGCTCTCAAATTGCATCCTGACACATGTAACGGATTTCTGTCAAATTTGGCTTCTAAAAGGCAAACATCCCTCTCTCCCTCTACTGTGCTCCTACTTCTACACTCAGAAGAAATAGTTTTACACATTTTTGGGGGTTGTTTCATCTTTTATCTCTTGTGGCTATAAAAAATATAAGTGACCATTATAGGAAAATTTTCATTCTCTTTTTTAATAAAACATCTTTACGAGCAAATACTCATATTGCACATTACTACATTATCCAAGGGGTGTATATTTCAAATTAGTGACACTTGTTGAGGTTCTCCTCTGTTTTGTACCACTTGGGAAGAAGAAATAGTTTTACACATTTTTGGGGGTTGTTTCATCTTTAATCCTTTGTGGCCTACAAAAATTAGGGGTAAAAGTGACTTTTTTGGAAAAATTTTAATATTTTTCTTTTGAGGAGCCTTATTGAATCAAAAACCTGTAGGGGCAAATACACATATTACACCTTGCTAAATTCTGCAAGGGGTGTACTTTCCAAAATGGTGTCAATTGTTGGGGTTCCCCTCTGTTTTGTACCACTAGGGCTCTCTAAATGCACCCTGACACGTGTAAAGAATTTATGTCAAATTTGGCTTCTAAGAGGCAAACATCCCATTTTCCCTTCTGTGCCCTAATGCATACCATACAACATTTTATGTGCACATTTGGAGCAATTCTACACTCAGGAGAAATAATTTTACACATTTTGGGGGGTTGTTTCATCTTTTATCAATAAAAGTTGGGGAAAGAGTAACTTTTTTGAGAAAATTTTAACATTTTTCCTTTTTGGGAGCTTATTGAATCAAACACCTGCAAATACACAAAGTACACCTTGCTAAATTATACAAGACGTCTACTTTGCAAAATGGTGTCACTTTTTGGGGGTCTGTTTTGTACCACTAGGGCTCTCTAAATGCAATTCTGACACATGAAAACTTTTTCAGCCATTTTTGTCCTCCAAAAACAAAATAATGCTCTTTCCCTTCCAAGTGCCCCCCTGTGCCCGTACAGCAGTGTACAGTGACAAAATGGGTATTGGCATACTCCGGAAGAATTGCACTGAACATTGTAAATTGTAACCCATTGTAAAGGTGCAAATTTTAGTTTTGTATATATTGTATATATTGTTAGATAAAATGCATTTCTGTAATCTCACTTCCATATATTTCTTACCCTCATGAAACGCTCAAAGGGTTAACAAACTTCTCAAAGGTTGTTTTGAATATTTTGAGGGGTGCAGTTTCGAAAATGTTGTTATTTGTGGGGGTTGTCTATCATATAGGCCTTATAAATTCACTTCTAACTATAAAATGATCCCTCCAAAAATGGTTTTGATTATTTTCGTGAAAATGTGAAAAATTGCACCTAAAGTTATAAGCCTCCTAATATCCTAAAAAAAAAGGAAATTATGTTTTAAAAATGATGGCAAGCTAAAGCAGACATATGGAAAATGTTAGGCCCGTTCCACATTGGCAAGTGTGATGCGATGAACTCGCATCACACTCGCAACGCGTGGTGCCTGCATCTCCCGGCCCGAACGCTGGAAACGGGAACTGAACTGACAAGCTGAGTTCATCGCATCACACTCGCAAGTGTGGAACAGGTCTTAGTTATCAAGTTATTTTGGTGGTATGACAAATTTTTCAATAAGTAGAAAATTGTGAATCTGGAAAACGTATTTTTTTTTTTTTAATTTTTGCCAAATTTCCATTTATTTCATACATGAATACTCTTCATTTACAAATACATATTGCTTAAATTTCTCAACAAACATGAAGTACATTGTGTTTTGAAAAACAATCTCAAAACCACCTTGATATGTTACAGCATTTCAAAGTTCTGACCACTTATAATGACACATATCAAATAAAAAAAAAAGGCCTGTGTCAGGAAGGTGCAAAATTGCCATGTCGTTAAGGGGTTAAATAAGAAAGAAAAAAGGACACAGCAACATTCTTCAATACTAAACTATATTGCAAAAAAAGAAATTTATAAAGAAGGATATTTACTGCAACTATTTCTTTCTACAAACTGTGATTTTGTTTTATTTCAAAAATGGCCTTAATGCCTTAACTAGCAAAACATAAATAACAAAAACATTGAGATGAATATTCAAAAAAAGGCTGTCAGTAAGTGGTATTGAGTAAGAAATGCCCAAAAAATTGATCCAAGGCATAAACACATGCTGCAATCACTTCAGATGTAGTTCATGATGCTATGTCCAGCTGACACACTTACACAGTTTGTTGGATTAAACTTACCCTTGTGCAATAAGACTAAACCTTCTTGTTCCCAAGAGCGTTTGGTCCAACAAAATCGCTAAATGTGCTTGCAGAATTTACCAGTGATTCTAGGTTCAATTAGCTAAATCCTAAAGATCATGGAATTAATTTGTTGGACCTAACTGGTTTGTGGGCCACTGGTTTAAGAGAACTTGACTAATCCATGAGCATCATCGAGACACAGAGGAATCATTAGGTTGAACATCCCAAGTTAGGCTGCATTCACACTACAGTATGGGGGACATATATACGGCCGACGTATATGCGGTCGATACACGTCCCCCATACCCTTCTATGGGCTTGCAGCGCCCTACGGGAGCGGTACGGTGCAGCACACGTGCGGTACATGTCCTATCTTTTCCCGTATTATGGCGCTGCGGCCATACATCGCTATGGAGAGGGGCGGGGGTGAGCTGCGCTCACCTCCTCTCCCCGCGCTGCCGTGTGCCCGCCGTGCTATGGTGCGGTGGGCTCAGGGCAGTGTGCATGCAGCCATAGGTTGTGTTTAATCATTTTCATTTACTTCTTATGTTATATAGTAGTAATTGACCTGGTCCTTCTTGAAAAATATTTTAGCATAAGTTGAGAAAATATTTTACTTTAGTGTCTAAATGTGCATATTAGTATTCACAAATCAGCCTATGATGGTAAAATCTAAACTCTCTTTTGAATTGAAGAATCCCCAGACACCACACACATTGTTAGCTGAACAGCCTTGGGATTCACATCTGGCAGAAACGGAAAGAAAAAAAAGTTTTGTTGAACTTATGGGAATATGACAATTTGTAGGAAAGTCCCATTTGCTTAAAATGTTGTTGAGAGGGGTCTGCTGCTGAGGAAGCTAGTCAATACAGAGAGAGAGAGAAAGAAAGAAAAAAGATATATGTTCACCGCAGTGAATACATAATAGTTCCTTAATGAGACCCATGTGGAGAAAGAAAATGAAAAGAAAGGCGCTGTACAGAAAACTTAATGAGAACAAGATTTCCCTTCTATATACTTCACTCTGGATTTCTTTTCATCTATTAAGTTCATTAAAACAAGATTTAAGTTTCATCCAGTAACTTGGTTGCAAGCTCAACCATTATAGCATCAGACATTGTGTTTGTGCATCTATTGTGCAGCTCCTTACATTAATGCCTAATATGCAAGTGAAAAGGCCAGCCTTGACTCCAACTTCTGCCACTGGATTCACATAATTCCTGACAGGGTGCCATGTGTAGAACTCCCCCTTTTTGGAAGCTGCTGAGGGGGCAAACAACCCCATTGGTGCAAGATTTGAAGAGATAATATGAGGGACATCATCTGTAAGTCCGTGCAGGATCTGTGCAGGACTGGTATCTTCTACTATATCAGTGATGGTGAACCTTTTAGCGGCCGGGTGCCCAAAAAGACACCAAAAAACCCCTTATTTATCACGAGGTGCCAACCAAAAATTAAGGCAGTAACTTACTGCTCCCTGTTCTTCAACAATCATATTGGCCTCCTGAGGACAGCAACACAGTAGAAAGATGGAAAATTTGCATCATTTTAGCTTCTTTCCAGTGTCCCTCTGTAGACCTGTAGGGGCCAGCAGAAGGTCCTCCAATGATAATTCGGCCCTGTCTATTGATTCTCCCTTTTCTTACAGTTCAAAGTAGTAAAGTGAGTATCAAAATATGAGAGCAGCATCTTTTAAGTTGCTTGGAACTGCAGGAAGATTCTTCGAGTCCTGTCTGGTGTGCTGGGGTGATGGGCTGGGTGCCCACAGAAAGGTCTCTGAGTGCCACCTATGGCACCCGTGCCATAGGTTCGCCACCACTGTACTATATGGTCACTTCTGTTCGCCATCATCTATTACTTGCTATGGTATCCAGATATGTAATTTTACCTTTTGTAAATATGTTCATGGGCTTTACATGGGTCAGTAAAATAACATAATGTCACTTACTTACTTATTATCTGCTTCTCCATGTCCCTGTGACTGATGGCCTCAGTCCAAACTGTACTCAACATTCGGGGTGCTTTTAAACATCATAGAAAATACCAGGAGAGTATTCTCAGGTAACCACTCATCAGAATTTCATCTTCTTCACTGTGGTCCAATTAAGGATCATGCTGATATTGCTGGTAGCCCATTTAGCCCTTATTTAGCCCTCCTGAAACATCAACCAGCTAAGCTACCAGCCACCTCTTGGTGTTTCTATCTGAACTATCCACTCCGGCCATGTTGCTATAAGAATAACAAGGATCTAACTGGTGCATTAATCTTGCAAGACACATAAATATAACTTCTGGAGTTCATTTCATGATTATTATGATAAGTTTCGAATAGCATGTATCTTGGCATATGTTTCATGTAGAGATGTCATGTTTATTAAGAGGGGAAACAATGGGGGTCATTTACTAAGGGCCCGAATCGCGTTTTTCCGACGTGTTTCCCGAATATTACCGTTTTTCCCTGAATTGCCCCGGGTTTTTGGTGCACGCGATCGGATTGTGGCGCATCAGCGCCAGCATGCACGTGATGGAAATCGGGATGCGTGGCCATCGAAAAACCTGACGGATTCGAAAAAATCGCTGTATTTTTTTTAAAAAAATGTGCCGCTTGACACGCACTTACAAAAAATTGCGTGGTGCTGCACCTTCCCTCTTATGAGCTGTCCTTAACGGTCCTAGATGGATCCAGCAAACATCCACTATTCAATAATCCAGTAGAAGAAACTCTTTTGTGATCGGAGCTCAAAAACGAAAAAGACGATCCATGTAGGTTTCCTCCTTATTTGTGCACCAAACACAAGGGATCACTTTCAGGGATAAGTCACCGTTCAGACCAGAAACCGTCAATATTTTCACTCCTGTCCTAGTCTCCTCCACTCACTGCATATAAGAGACATATCCAGACATAGTGTAGACAGTTTCAAACTTTTAAAACTTTTATTTCCAGTTCTACTCACATATGTAGATAAAAAATGCGCATATCACAAATCACTCCACGAGGACGCCAATCCTTGCCCGACCCAGGGTTTCGCCTCTGTGCTTCTTCTGGGGCATGATTAGCGTCCGTCCTCTAGACACGCACTTACTTGCACCCAGCCTAGCTTGGCGAATTCCGGCGGACCTTGGCGGACTTCAACGCAGCAGCGACACCTGGTGGACATCGGCCGCACTACCTTAGTGAAACGCCGGAAGACACGAATCAGCGTCGGGTAAGTAAATCTGCCCCAATATCTGTTAATATTAAATGGTTTTTCAGGATAATTATAGTGATCAGTTCGTGCCGCCATCAGAAAGATACTGGCTCTACTGCCATGAGGAGTGGGCCATATGAAGGTGCTGTGGTCCAGTGGCTTAGTACTAAATGGGGGACATGTATCATAGGTTTTTTTTTCTTTTGTGTATTTTTGAGACATTTGGAAGGTCTTTTTTGTGCCTTCTTTTTATACATGTTCAGTTTTTCCTATCCTTGCAGGGGCAACATTTTGGCCTCTTTTTGATACTTTTTGTTGCAAATGTCTCAAATCCACATGGACACAAGCCATGTGAGGGGGTTATATGCAGGAGTGGACAGTACTGTGAGTTTTGCATTTTGGATTTGAGGCCGTGTTCTGCATTTTTAAGCACTTTAGTCACACCCCAGGGAGATGACGACACATGAGGCTGTGGATACACATGGTCTTAACAAATGTGTTTTCAAATGTATCACAATAACTGAGAAGAGGAGATGTTCCTAATAACATTCCAGTCAACATGGTGTTTACAAAATACATGTATAAACATGAATGGGATCATAGTGTTAACACATGTGTTTGTCAACATGTGTATTAACATTTGTGTTAACGCTGCATTAATTCATGTATTTTTTAAATGTTAACAGCAATGTAATTATGCAAATTTCCTCTTAACTGTTTTGATGTGTTTGAAAATGCAAGTGTTAATGTAATGTGTGACTTCACCCTTAGAAGTAACCAATACATTTCCTAAAAATGCAAAAATTCATGAATAAAAAAAAAAAGTCCTAACTTTCAATGGCCAACAGGTTAAGGTGCAAAATTGTAAACATTTAAAGTATGTGAAATAATTCCAATTTACATGTTAAAACAGAGTCCATGAAAAAAAAAAAACTTTCCTTTGCACCTGCCCTGGACCAGTCAAGCAAAAAAAGTGATACATAAGTGAAGTCGCACAAAACATCTGGAAAACAAAGATACATAAGGCACACTGCACAAGGTGTAGACCAAGGCGTACGGCAGCAAAAGTTGCAGAGAAAAGTCACAAGAATGATAAAAATTGCAAAAATTAGACAATTTGACCAGCCAAAATAAAGATACATGACCCCAATGTTGCCAAAACAGGCCACTTGAGTCCTAAGCAATTTGTGACAACCAATTGTACCACCATCTGTAAGATACCAGTAAAAAAAATTATGATAGCAAGAAGACATGGTCATTTGTCTGTACGTAATGTAATGTTATTGTGGCATCATAATGTCATGACAAGGCACACAATACAGGAGTGCCGGGAGCTAAGTAATTGTGAATTTTTCTCTTGTGTCACAATAATGCTGCATTTATGTAGAATTTTGATCATTAGCAACTTTGCCATAACGATGTTTCAAGCAGGATGTTATCTCAAAAGCAACGTACCGACTATAACTTTTACTATCATCATTAAAAATGTATTTTTTTACCACATGTTGAAGGAGTCAATAATAAACCATATCTTTACTCTAAAGGTCGTTAACTAGAAATAGTCTTCTCATGTCAGATGTGGAGTCTCAGGATCTATAGCCACTTTAGGGAATTAGGAGGGGCCCTTTGGTCATTATGAACTGGTGCTAAGTTGTCCCTATGATCCCATCAAGCTCCCGTCTTATTAAGGACAGTACCCATGTTGTCCCTTTACAAGATCCTTCAAAATACAGAAATGTTAAAAGCAGCTCATCCAACCATTATAGCATACATAGTCCAATAAGGTCCAAGCATGGAAGTCTTCAGTTCAGAAGCAACCGAAAAAGCATCTTGGTTCTCAGGTGTCTGTATGTTACAATTAAAAATGGTGGCGGCTTTATTTATGCAGTGTGCACAATCATCTATATTATCCATACATGCTGCACCTTTTACTGATTGTGTATCCATGTCCATAATGGGTTTGATAACGGCCGTCAGTCTGGGTGTCTATGATGATAGAAAAACCTTTGGAGAACAAATAAAGTTTATTTATACAGACATTAAAACAAGGCTGGTACATGGATACAACGTGACACGCTGCCAACACATAAAAAAGGAGAGAGTGCACACACACTTACACAGGCCCCCTGAGGAAGCGGTGGCACGCGAAACGCGCGTCGGGGTTTTCCATTCTACATACCATATATACCATGGGTAAGCAAACTTACTTTTGATTTCTTCTTTTTTTGACATATAATCATTATGACTGGATACCTTCACTATACCCATTTGTATATATAGACTCCCCTTTTTTTTCATGCATGGGCACTTTCTTATCTTGGGTTGAGCGATATTTTACATTGGCAATCTTTTTGCACCTGACATAATACTGGCAGTTATCGCAGTGTATATACAACATGTGTCTCATGTAATTACAAATATTGGTATTGTAGTAATGGCCTTTTGTGGACCTTCAAGAACGATCTAAACTATTTGTAGATATTCACAAATGTTGTAAATTGTTTGTCTATTTTTTAACTAATCCTTAATAAAGAATGGAATATTTTAAGGAACCTCTTTGTAGGATTCGATGTGTAAGAACCATTGTTCACTCTCGTGCTTTTTTCGGATTGAGAATCAGATAAGAACGCAGCATTGGCCTGAACGTTTCGGAAAACCTTCCTTTGCTTATTCGTCTTAACTTATAATAATGACAATATATATTTTTCTACACTGTGTGGGGAGTCTCTACAGTTATGAGGATTTATAAGTGCTATCCTCTTATTAATTCAGGTGTGTCACTTGTGCAAGAATTTAATCCCACAACAGCCAAGAGCTATAACCTGCTCTACCAAAAATTGCCAAAATGCTGGCATGTAAGGCCTGATATATCAGTTCCTGCAATCATGGTTACCTGCAATCATCCCAAATCCCCTCCTCTTCTTGAGTGACCCCATACTGAGTATTCATTTTGGACCTATCTTTATCTTTGTCTAAACTACGATCCTAAAACCATAAACTTGACCAGAGATTATCCCCTTGGCTATCAACATTTTTTTTTACAGAATTTTCTAAAACTGTTTTCATTTATATTATTATTGGGGTAATCTGTAGAAAAGAGGTAAAATGTCTTCATAGATTCTCCAGATTATTTCTATTATACATGGCATATAGCTACATGCTGTGTTAGACGGAAGGAATATTCGAATGTTTCTTTTCTCACTTTGGCTGTGTGGACATAATTATAGCAAGTATTGATTTAGAATATTTCAACCACTTCTGAAATTGAATTTGTATGCCTTACATGCCTTTTAAATACAAAGCTTATTTAATAATTTAGTGCACACCGCTCAGACATTAACATGCATAAATAAAATATAAGTGATACATAAGCTTAGTATGGTTAGACATAAGAACTGATATGACCCACTCGACTTGGCATATGATCCAAGAGAGTTCCCTGCTCCTAATCTCCCTCCCCAGATATATATGCTCAAATATTTTCTATATTGATCGTTGCTGTCATAAAAAATGATAGCGTGCAAACGTTAAAGGTTAATGCTGCTTAAAGTAATATTAACATTTACGCAAGGTACTACTGTCTAGTGTGCTGCTCTCAGAAAGTGCTGCTAGGCAACAATGACACTCCCTATCTTTTGAGGAGGAGTTTCCTCACGACTGGGAGCAGAAACTATCAAAAATGGGAATTGCATCAAATCTATAAAGCAACATTATATAATAGTACAGAAAGGTGCAATTATTTTTGAGTACATGGCGGTGGCACAATTTATTATTTTTTACAGTAAGATGTCTATTTATTTTTACCTGTTAAATGTTCTTTTGAGTGCATAAACGCATATTGTATCTGCTTAGTCTAAACCACCAAATGTATTCAATTGTGCACCACACAGCTGAATATCTAATTTACATGCAATCATGTATTAACCGGTTCACGTGTACGGTGCAGAGATACAGGGGCTCACAAGGTGAGCCCTCTTCATACAGAGGTGGGTATTGCTGCGCATTGCAACAAACTCCCACCACTAATACCCTCTATTGGTGCTAGCACCGATCGTTGTTATTAACCCTGCCGATGTTGCCAGAGGAGTCGTTGGCGGTATCTAGAAGATTGCGGCGGGTGGGCGCCCCTTTCTTTGTTCCAATTGCCGCTCCCTGGAACATCATTGGGGAGCAACTTTTTAAATTTAAATCATCCCCCTTTCCCTAGAACTGATTAAAAACGTAAGGAACAGTAAAAATCACAAAGAAATTAGGTATTGCCGGCATCTCAAAATTCCCATAATGGTAAATAGCGCTCAAATGTCCAAACAGCTAGTTTTACATCATTTTACATCACATAAAAAATGTAATAAAAAGTGATTGAAAGTTTGCTACCTCAAAATGGTAGCAATGAAAACGTTGACTCATTTCACAATATATGACTTTTCTCACAGCTCCGTACACCATAGTATGAAAAAGTTAATAGCGAAAGTTAATGTTTTTTCGTACACATTCGTTTAATTTTTGAAAATGTATTAAAACACAATGAGACCTATATACATTTGGTATCAACGTGATCGTACTGAACCAAAGAATAAAGCAGAGGTGTTATTTGGAGTGCACAGTGAAAGTTGAAAAAACTGCGCCCACAACAGTGGCGCAAATACGTTTTTTTTTTTGCCAATTTCACTACATTTGGAATTTATTTACAGCTTTCCAGTACACGGCATAGAATAATAAATAACATCACTGAGAAGTAAAATTTGTTACACCAAAGATAAGCCCTCACACAGCTCTGTACACAAAAAATGGAAAAGTTATAGATTTTTGAAGGTGGAGAGCAAAAAATGAGCAAAAAAATAAAACCTTGAAACCTACCACTTCGCATAGGGCTTCTAAGCAGCAAATGCCGTGCACCAGGTCACCCAGTGTGCCGGCGCTTATCTTCATTATGTTCTTAAATGGTTTTAAAGCATTTAAACGCTTTATTAATCTTTATATCCGAAGCTTCCCCTGAGCTGGTGCACGCTGCTTAGAAGCTGCTTAGAAGCCCTATCCGAAGTGGTGGGTTTCCTTTAAGGGGTTAAACAATGGCAGGCAATTCATGTTTTTTTGTGGTGGCAACTAAAATGAAAATCTTGAGCATTTTGTTTTTGCTGACTTCATTTGGCAAATCTATAGAACTCAAGATGCATCGGTCAATGGGTGTCATACAAACTGTTGGAACTCTAACAGCCAATGAAAGCTGTGATCCATTGTTTAGCAACCCAGCATTGGCAGATTGAAGGATATCTAGTTATCTACAGCGCAGATCTAGCCATTCAAAGGTTAGGAGCTTGATGTGCCACCACTATTTAAATAGCCCCTGGGCCAGCAATAACACGTCATGAGCCTGTTCATTCATAAGAGTCTAAAGAGATGGAGGCAGTGCCTGGGAATACACACAGGAAAACTAGCAGAGAGTGGGAGTGACATAGGTGGGACTGGCATTGAGAGTGAGAAGCATTCAGCACTCTGCTTTCCACACACCCCAGAAATTACAGCACAGGCCGTCTCTGTGCTATCATCCCACACTCCTTAATCCCAGCCCTGGAGTTGGCAGCACAATCTCTACTGAATCTGGAGTTCAAGTCATTTCTTTTTCACAAATAAAGAAGAAAAGACAAAGAAGAAAGAATTTGGGGCTCATCTTCTGCTTCACCCCTCCTGTCCAGATACTCAGTTACACTAAGCAGTAATATTTCTATTAAGTAGTGACCTAGAATTTAGAGAATTAACACTCCTATTAACTATTCTCTTCTCGTTCGACTCTTCTGCATGCCCTACAATGATATTCCAAGGAGTTTGTGGATCTGTTTCACAGTGACGGAATTGGGAGACAGTTTGTCTGGAGGGACTTGGAGAAGGGGAAAATAAAAGATCTTCTGAGGTTTTACTTTCTGGCTTCAGTCCTGGGTTGAAATATTGCAACGTGGATCACTAAGAAGAGAGCTAGAACAGGTAAAACCATTAACTTTAGTGCACAACTTAATGCTATATGTCACATTAGTTATTCCAAAAAGTTTTGAGCTTGCTAACACTTTATAGATGTGGGATTGTGTTTTGATGTTGTCCAGTCCTTCATTATCATATGTATGTATTTGTCTGCATCTCATGAAGATAAAGCAAGAGTAAAAATTATGACTTTAATAAATCACTTCAATGTCACTGTTAAATATGTGATATAGTAAGATGACTTTGACTATAAGTTGATATATATTATTGTGCAAGTGACGAAAAGTCAATGTATAATGGTAATGTAATCGACCTTTGACAAATCTGCATTATATATTGTAATATTGGTGCCAAAAATGTAACAACTACAATTCTAGATGAATTAACCATGTTAGATGAATTGCTATTAGGTTTATGGCCAGTTTGAAGCTCACAGGGCTAGGGCTAGGATGCCCTTCTGAATGCTGACAACTGGATCAAGTTGCTTCAATAAAAACATCATGGGAAAGATTTTCTCCTCACTGATATTTTAGTTTTTATGATTGCGTTATTGCATTTGCTATGTTTCTAGGTTTCTCTTAGCTATAGATGGACGTCAGAGGTCTTATCATACCTGTTCTGCAAATGTTTTCAGAATATTTAATATTAAGAACAATGATACACAATTGATCAATAATAGTAATACATGTAAAAAAAAAATTCCAAGATGCTCACATTTTTTAGTGTCTTACTCCTAGAAGAATATAAAGAATCCAGTGATTCTGGTGAATTTATACAACCATGTTATAGAGCTATACTTAATAACTATTAGCTGGATTTCCAAAATGAGCTTTTAAAAGCTGGTTGAATGAAGTTGGGTTGAGTTTACTAAAAAGGTATTTTTAACAGCCAAACTTTTGAGGGTATTTAAGGAGAGAGTTGAAAAAATTGTTCTGTATAGCAACTTCTAGGTTCCTTCTCCTTGGCTGTGATTTAGTTCTTATGTGTTCAGTGTGTTGACTTTGATGTAGGATGGTCTTTGATGTCTGTCTGCTGCATCTTGAACAATTTTATTTGCGTCTCTCCGCAGTTTGAATAGAGGCGACCTCATGCTTCACCACACGTTCATTGCCTGAGCTTTGTAGTGGTTGTGTGTTTCCCACTACTACTTAACCATCTCCTTCCAGATGTGTGTGAAGGCTGTTACTATTGGTGCCACCTACTTGCCAATGAAAAACCTGCAGCTATTCATTCTACTTCTCTGGATATTCACTTTGTTTGACTAGAATATCTATAGTTAATCCATTTTCATTGTCTGAACTATGTATGGTCTCATGAAAGACAAAAAGAGGTGATATAAATATTTACATAAAATCATCCTAGCTTCACATTGGCTAAAGACCACCTGGAAATTCACCACAAGCACAATCCGACAAGAGGCATCATTCTCTTAAAGTAGGTGTGGTTTAAAGGCGTATTCTCATCTGGACATTCACATTCAGTTTGATTAATCTGCCATATATAAACATTTCTTCAATTAGATGTATTTACCTGTGTGAAGATAATTTCTCATTAATGTAGTCATATGGTCCCTTAAAAACAAGAGTGTGTCCTTGGATACGGCCACCTCTGCTGGAGGGATTGCACAAAGAAACAAAAAGGGCTTTGTATATAAAATGTCCAGGAGTTACTGCAGGTCCCGCAGCCATCCTGTGGTAATGATTGCTAAATCCAGGTGGTCAGACAGGGCTCGATAATGTTGCCAAAATGTGAGGTGGTCATATCCAAGGAAGCTATCTCGTTTCTAAGGGACAACATGGCTACATTTATGAGAAATTATCTTCACACAGGAACTTTTTTTTAAATTACATCCAATAGAAGAAATCCTTATATATGGCAAATGAATTAAATTAAATGGGAATGCCCAGATGTTAATACCCCTTTAAGGGGACTTTCAAGTTTATTGCATTTTGTTATGAAAGATTGTCTAAATGCTAAAAAGGATAAAACCTCTGCTTGCTGTTACTGTATGGAAAACTGATTTTGTTGTTCCTGTCTTCTTAAATATATCAGAACTGAACTCAGATGTCTAACAGCCTGGATGCTGCTGATGAATGTAGGAATGTGCTATTTAGACACATGCCTAGGGTCTCTGAGTCTCTGCACTGGGAAAAGCCCAGGTTTAGTCCTGCTTGCACCTGTTAGTTGTACAAATTCAGCCAAATTTTTATTTTAGTTGAAATATTAAAACACATTTAAAGGTGTTTCCAGCCCCTTATGGAAATTTGATACGTATTGAGGAAGGTCCAACGCCCTCCTCTGAGGGTCCACTGATTGGCTAATGACCACAAATCTGCATTAGTAGCAAAACCTGATTGTACGTCCAGGCAGCCTCTTTAAGGTTCTTTATTCACTGTGTCAAATATAGTAACTGGCATACAGGCAGTCCCCTACTTAAGAACACCCAACTTACAGAAGACCCCTAGTTACAAACGGACCTCTGGGTGTTGGTAATTCACTGTACTTTAGTCCCAGGCTACAATGAACTTCTGTATGTTATCAATTAAGCTTTAGTGTTAATCCTGGTTCTTATGACAATCCAACATTTTTAAAATCTAATTGTCACAGAGACCAAAAGAATTTTGTCTGGGGTTCCAATTATAAAATCTACAGTTCTGACTTACATACAAACTCAACTTAAGAACAAACCTACAGAATCTTCTACATAAAATAATAAAACCACTTTCCCACATTTATTATTTAAATATGAAGAATGTGGATACGATTGTTTGTTAACAACCTTTTTAGTTTTTGCGTTTTCATTTTTCATTCCCCATCTTCAAACATCCATCCCCCTGTATGAGAGCTTGTTTTTTTGTTATAAATTGCACTAAATAGTGACGGTATTTAATATTCCTGCCATGCAGGTAAAAATTCCAAATGCAGTGAAAAATGCATTTGTGCCGTTTTCTTGTGGGCTAGGATTTTACGCCTGTCATTGTGCGCCCCAGATGACATGTCTACTTCATTCTTTGGGTCAGTGCGATCATGGGGATACCAAATTTGTATAAGTTTTATAATGTTTCATACATTTATGCCACTTTTTTGTCATTTTGAAAAATTTTTAAAAATTCTATAAAAAGTGATCATAAGACTGTATAGTCCTCAAAACAGAAGCATTGCAATGTCATCAAAAGTTGCAAAAAATTACACCACCCACAGCTTCGTACATTAAAGTATGAAAACGCTATTAGTGCCAGAATATGGCAAAATGAAGATTATTTTTTCTACAGGATGTTTTAATTTTTGTAAATGTATGAAACATTATAAAACCTATATAAATTTGGTATCGCCATGATTGCACCGACCCAAAATGATTTTTTTTTAAATTTTGTTTATTTATTTTTTACTATTTCAAACCCCCTAGGGTACTTTAATCCTATGTTGTCTGATTGATCCTACTATATACTGCCATATTACAGTATGGCATTATATGGGGATTTACCACGTAATTTATTGCAATGTGCAAAATCGCACAATGTAATGAATGTGTTAGAACAAGACAGCCTTGGGTCTTCGTATGATATGCTGCAAACACACTCTTGTATGGAGTGGGTTCAGCCAGTGAGCCCTCTCCATACAGCAGCAACTGATGTACTATTACGTCACATGTCGCTAAGCGGCTAGAGTTCTGGAGTAGTTTGAGCAAAGAGGACAAATGTTACCCAAACCTGCTCCATATGACTATAGCCCTGGGTGGTCAAACCCCTGCCCAATGGTAAAAATTGGCCTAGAAACTGTACATAGGTTTATCTGCCTTAGAGAACTTATAGTTAAAGAGGACCTTTCACCACCCCTAACATCCTAAAGTGAACATACCACCATGTAGGCACTTGCATCCCGATTCAGGGGCACTTAGAATTTTCCTCCTAGCCCCCAGATTTCCTGAGATATGAGCCCCGGGATCTGACTATTCACTGTGCTGCAGCATGGGTGGGAGGTGACATTATGCTAACATCCTCTGACACCATCCAATCAGCGGCAAAGGGTGTCAGAGAAGCCTTTCTGTATATGTGAGTACACGCCTAGCGGCTGTGTGCTCCCAGCATCGCAAGAAAATGCAGTGTTCCATGTGCTGTGCGGAGACAAGCAGCTGTGCGCACCCAGAAGTGCAGACACAATAGAGGGGGCTAGGAAGAAAAGTGCCCCTGAATCAGGACGCAAGTGCCTACATGATGGTATGTTCACTTTAGGATGTTTGTGGTGGTGAAAGGTCCTCTTTAAAGGCCCCTTTGGAAATTAATGAAACCACTTACCTTCCCCATACTCCCACAGCATCCTCCCACCACTGCATCCCCTGTCTGGGACTCAGAACCCTGCTGGAGATTCTGGAAGTGTGATGACATTAATTCTAGAGGTCTAGAGTAGGTTAAGTGTAGAGTGCAAAGGCGTCCCCACTTGTTCCATCTATCCAGAACCCTAGGTGGTCAAAACCTTGTCCAATGGTAAAAACTGCCTAAATTCTGTACACAGGGTAGTGTGGCTCAATGTGGTCATTTGACTTACAGTGGGTGTAGACATAAAAGGCCCTTTTTAATGGCATTCATGAACTTTTTATTAAAATTTCCATCAGTGATTGAAAAACCATAGTTCTCTTGTTGGATCTCCATATCTAGAATTAGTTCATAGTTAAAAAAGACCTGTCAGCGTCAGTTGGTCCTTATACACTGGTGGTTTAGTGTCCCACATCAGCCTTTATGTGTAGCACTCCGGCTTCATTGAAGAACTACTCAAGCATGGGGAGCACAAGAGATGGTTCCGGAGCGCATCATCAGAATCATCTCTAGGTAAGTATAAAGTTTTATACTTGGTAAAGGACTTGGGAAAGGACGATTTTGGGAACCAAACCAGCAGTCCATAAAGACTTGTGGGTGGTTTAGGGTTCTCTTTAAGCCTGCCTGGGTACTTTTATTGCCTAATAAGATATTATCATACATACTTCTGTATGTAATGACAGTATTTCAATTGTCTGTTTTTTTTGTCCTACACCGTTTTTGGTCCTACAGATACAATGATACTGTCCCTGTTATTGATCATGTATTACCTTCATTACCTTAACGTTTGTGTTAATAGTAACTGATTATTTCATAACTCTGAGTATTTCAGTGCAAGTTATGTTTTATGTGTAGCATGATTTATAGCTCTTCTACTTTACCTCTTCTTCTCATATACAATGCCACTTTCTCAAACAATGATATCCTGTGGGCTGTATACAAGGGTGAAGGTCAAGTAGTCAGAACCTCTTTTTGGCTTAAACATCTACAATCAATTCTCCATCTGTAGTATTTTACTGCCATTAATGGGTATTTACTGATTTACGCTTCATTCCTTTCAATGTCACATTCAAGTCTTTGTGTCTGTCAAATGTGTAATCATTATTACTGTATATGTGGGAGTGTAAGCCAAGATTTTCAGCACAATATTTGTGTTGAAAAAGCCCCACTCGGCTTATACTTGGGTATATTAAAAAAAATTAGTACTCACCCTCCGATGCTGACCCCCTGTCCCCCGACATCCTCTTCTTCTAGCAGCACCACCCAGGTTTCCTGGCAGGACATGCAGGTGCACGTCAATGCATAGATTACATAGACATGGAACTGGCAGCCCGGCCAGGAACCTGAAAATGTGATTTGGGGTAAAGAGGACAACGGGGGTCACAGTCGGAGGGTGAGTACTAACTTTATTTTTTTAATGGAGCTCTCTGGTTGACCTTTTATTAATGGAGCTACTCTGCTGGACATAACATTAATGGGGGCACCCTGCTGGACATTACATTAAAGGGGGGACTCTTCTGGACATTACATTAATAGGGGGACTCTGCTGGACATTACATTAATGGAGGAACTCTGCTGGAAATTTTATTAATTGGAGGGGCTGCTGTGGACATTTCATTCATGAGGAGAGAATACTGGACATTTTAATGATGAGGGGAGACTACTGGACTCGAGTCTATATGTTTTCTCAGTTTTATTGTGGTAAAATTAGGTACCTTGGCTTATACTCGAATATATATGGTATTTATATTTTTTTGTACACAGTGGAAATTTGTGCAGTAGAAAAGTTGACAAAATCTGACATTTTAACAGCACCCAATAGACTTCTATAAGTATTATAGTCTTAGGCAGGAGTCCTCAGACTTGTAGGCACATATGAAACACTAAAGAGTAACACTTAGGTTACAAGTAGACAATGAGGGATATAACAACAGTAATTGCTCAATTTGCTGCTACAAACATGGCACAATTAATGACATGTTACTTTTAAGGTACAAAAACAAACAACAACCCGTTGTAATAGATCCCCCCTACACTTTGTTTTAGCACCTGCCCTTAATGAAAGCTTGGAGAGCTATGCACTTTGGATGCTATTAAAAAAAAAATAAAACAGAGAAAAATTAAAAATTTGTGTTTGAAATTCCTAATTCTAAGGTCTTTGAATTTCACAACATATGAAGAAATATCTCATGCAATAATCAAGAAAATATTCAGTACCACATCACACAATGACTTCCTCTGAGCCTTTTTCAGCCAGAGTCCCGAGTTACGCTTAATATGGTCTATATTATACTTTTTATGTGTACAAATGTTATAGTGTTAACAATGAAACATTAGACCTACACCATTGGTGGTGTAGTCACGCAGGGTGTTGAAAACTGGTGTAGAAGCAGTGATAAATCCACAAAAGTCAGTTAACATCTGTCTTAATGACTTCTCCAAGAGCTAATTGGTAAAAGGAATTTCAACAAGATGAAAATGTATGTTTCACAAGTGTTTGTTCATCTAATAAAGGCACACACAACCTGGTAACTAACAAAAGTATTTATCTAGAGAGGAAAACACTGGAAAATATAAACATTCCTATATAAAAGCCTGGAATAATGAAGGGTCACCTTAGGAGGTTCTGCTTTACTATACACTATTACAGAGCTACAAAAAAGGATACTACTAATTTCAAAGTCCTTTCACAGATGCCAAAAATCTATTAATCATGTAAGAAGGATTCACCAAAACATGTTCATCACCTAAGGTTCAAACTAGCAATTCAACTATAGACTACGCTGTACAAACCCCCCACACCATTTTACACATTTATTACTTTCCAGTAAAGTAACTGCAAAGAAAACTGTTTAAACAGACCAATGTGTTTGTATACTCTGTCCAGGTGACAATGTTCATATCAATATCAATATCAATGTTCATATCAATATACAGAGGTACATGTACACTCCATGTGTGGAGAGTAGTGCACGTAAAGAAAAATTCATGTCAAAATCATTCCAAAATTGTACTCCCATTCATTTCACACAACCTATTTTTATTGGATTCTGGTACTTTCGACAATGGAATCCAGCAAAAAAAAAAAACACAACAAAATATGTATCAAAATGTAATGGTCCTGTAAGTTCATAAGTGTCACCAGAATAAGAATTAAAAAAAAAACTTTTTATGTTACTGTACTTTATGTAGATATAACAATATAAAAATAGGAAATGAAAGGATAGTTATGCAATGAGTGCTAAAAAAAACTTTAAGTTCATGATAAATTACTTATTGCTCAAAACCAATGACAAAACAGATTTGGTGACTTGCAAAACGACTGGCTAGTCAGTATAAAAATAATGACAGGCTAATTGCTAAAAATGCAGTATAATATAAAAATAATTAGTGGAAAATATTTATGGGATAAATAGAATATTAAATGGTACAGCTAGGAAGTATAATTCATCTCACATATATTAATTAAATGAAAAAATAAAAAGTACCAGGTTTTGGAGGCAGAGAATAAAAAACAAAACTTTAAAATGGAAAGTAGTTAATGTGTATGGACACCGGGTCACCGTAAGATGGATTTGCTAAGAGGAGTTTACTACTTATGGATTTATAAGGCCTCAATTACCAAGGACTGAGGGAAATAATGCCAATAAATAAGTTTTAGATTTTAAAATACAGGCAGTCCCCGGGTTACATACAAGATAGGGTCTGTAGGTTTGTTCTTAAGTTGAATTTGTATTTAAGTCGGAACTGTATACTTTATAATTGTAGCCCCGGACAAATTTTTTTTTGGTCTCTGTGACAATTGGATTTTAAAAATGTTGGATTGTCATAAAATCCAGGATTAGTAATAAAGCTTCATTACAGACACCTCTGATAACTGTTATAGCTGTTTATTGTAGCCTAGGACTAAAGTACAATAAATTACCAATATCCAGAGATCCGTTTGTAACTAGGGGTCGTATGTAAGTCGAGTGTTCTTAAGTAGGGGACCGTCTGTATCCCTATATTGTAAAAAAGATTAAATGTTCCAGTACTATATGGCACATACATAAAGTTAGTACAGTGTCTCAGTTGTAAGTGGCACTGAGGTTCTAGGTTCAAATTTTTAGAGCAAAATGCTAATGGAATGTCTATGTTCCATTCAAAAAGAAAGGTCAAGTTGCACTCACCAGTGGTAAAACATATTTATTTATTTATTTCAGCTTCATTAAAAATGTCCAATAGAACATGGGAGAAAGGGACAGTGGAACTGAATAGCAGCAGTGATGATGCAGTATAGTGCCCCTATATTTTTTTGCTATCTTCCGTTGGGGCCTAGCATGGGTGTAACATCTGTGCCTGTTCCAGCTTGAGCACCATCCTCTCCTGTAGTATAACAGAAGATGGTCTGTTTTTGAACCTAGTTTTCATTCTGTTTTACACTAACCTTATTTCATCCCTGGCTGTCTTAATTGATTTCCGACCCGTCTATCTCCTGCTAACTGTGTTCTGGGCTGCCAATGGTTAAAGGAAACCTACCACATGAAATAGTAGGTGTAAGCTTCAAATTCTGTTCAGGGTGAGCTGGTGCCAGAGCTTATTTTCGTTACTGTCATAAACTGCTGTATTGCGGTTTAAACACTTTTTAATCTTTATATCTGAAGCAGCTTTGGCGCACCACGCGTCCGACCGTACGTGCGTGACGTCACTGGTCGTGCGCTTGGTGCGCCGAAGCTGCTTCAGATATAAAGATTAAAAAGCGTTTAAACCGCATTACAGCGGTTTATGGCACTAACGAAAATAAGCTCCGGCACCAGCTCACCCTGAGCTGGTGCTCGGTATTTGCAGCTTACACCTACTATTTCATGTTGTCGGTTTCCTTTAACCCCTAGGCGCACCAGGACGTTATAGTACGTCCCCGGGGCTAGATGCTTAGCGCACGGGGACGTTCTATAACGTCCTGCTTCTGGCACCGGCTCACGAACGGAGCCGGTACCAGAAGCAGCGGCTGTCAGCTGTCTAGTACAGCTGACAGCCTGCGCTAACACCCGCGATCGGAGCCGGCTCCGATCGCGGGTGTTAACCCCTTACACGCCGCGGTCAAACATGACCGCGGCGTGTAAGGGTGTAAGCGCTGTGGATCGGATCCCCCGTGCCGCTTACCGGGGGATCCGATCCTCTGCCGGGCAGCTCCGAGGACTGGCATGTGCCCCGGAGCTGCCCGGTCTCCATGGCAGCCAGACCCCTTCCGGGTCTGGCTGTAAACTGTCTGAGCATGCGCAAGCTTGCTCAGACAGTTTACACTGCTCTACAATAAAATAGTATTGTAGAGCAGTGTATTGAACTTAAACCAGTGATCAGAGCATCACTGGTTTAAGTTCAAGTATGTATAAGTAAAAATATGCAAAAACACTTAACACTACACATTATAATAAATAAAAAATAAATACATAAAAATATAAGCCCCTAAAATGTCACTTTCCCATAAAAAAACTTAATAAAGTATAAAAAACATAAAAACACAAAAAAACCCCGCATATTTGGTATTGCCGCGTCCGTAACAATCTGCATAATAAAACAGAATTGTTACTGGACCCGCACGGTAAACGCCGGAGGAAAAAAACGCAAAAAACGTTCCGAAAAAAGATAATTTTTAATTAATACCCTATAAAAAATGCTCTAAAAAGTGATTTAAAAAATGTTATGCACTACAAAATAAGCCCACTAAAAAGAACAACTGTTCTCGCAAAAAATAAGCCCCTAACAAGATTTATCTGCCAAAAAATAAAAAAGTTATGCATATGAAAAGATGGTGATGCTAAAATGAATAAGATTTTCTCCAAATTAGTTTTTATTCAGTACAATTGAATAAAATACACAAAACCCCCACATATTTGGTATCCCTGCGTCCGTAACAATCTGTATAATAAAACAGAATCGTTATTAGATCCGCAAAGTGAACCCCGTAAAAAACAACCTAAAAAAACTCTCTCTGATAAAGATTATTTTTTATTAATGCCCTTTAAAAATGCTCTAAAAAAGTGATTTTAAAAAGTTACGCAATCTAAAATAAGACCACTAAAAAGAGCTATCATTCTTGCAAAAAATAAGCCCTTAAACAGATTTTTGAGGTGAAAAATAAAAAAGTTATGCATATGTAAGTCGGTGATGCTAAAATTAACAACAATTTTGCCAAATTACTTTTTATTCAGTAAAAATGGGAAAAAATAAAAAAATATATATAAATGAAGTATTTTCATAAACGTGGCGACCCAAAGAATAAAAATAATATACTATTTTCATGGTATGGTTAACGGCCAAAAAAAAAAACACATAAAAATTTTCCTAAAAATTGATGATTTTCATTTCCTCCACCAACAAAGAGTTAATTAAATCTCACCAATTAGCTATAGATGCCCCAAAATTATGTATTAGAAAAGTGCATCTCATGTGGCAAAAGAAATAAGCCCCTATAGGTCCTCATTAAAAAAAAGAAAAAAATTATAGCCTGTACAATGTGACAGCAAATCTGCTCCGGATGGCGCCTCCTTCCCTTCTATGCCCAGCCGTGCGCCCATACAGCAGGTTACCACCACATGTAGGGTATCCGTGTACTCGGGAGAAATTGCGTATCAAACTTTGTGGAGCCTTTTTTCATTTTATCCATTACAAATGTTTAATTTTCCACCCAAAATGAGTGTATTGTGAAAAAATATTACAATTTGCAGACTCCACCTCCATTTTGTTTTAACCCCTATAAAACACGTAAAGGGTTAACAAACTTCTTAAAAGTGGTTTTTCATACGTTGAGGGGTGTAGTTTCCACAATGGGGTAATTTACGAGTCTCGCTATTATTTAGGCCTCTCAGTGTCAATTAGAAACTGTGCAGGTCCATCTAAATACAGGTTTTGGCGATTTTACAAAAAATGTGAAAAATGGCTCCCAAATTCTGAGCTTCATAACATTCTAGTAAAATATGTGGAATCTGAAAAAACCATGCCAACATAAAGCAGACATTTGGGAAATGTAAGTTATGAATTTATTTGGGTGCTATGACTTTCTGAATCAAAAGTAGAGAATTTAGAACGTTGAAAATAAAGAATTTTTCAACATTTTTGCCAAATTTTGTTTTTTTTCATAACTAAACGCAAAAGATTTCATCCAAATTTTTAAACTAATTTGAAGTACAATGTGTCACGAGAAAACAATCTCAAAATCCCCTGGATATCTCACAGCGTTCCAAAGCTATAACCACTTATAGTGACACAGGCCAGATTTGAAAAATGGGGCCGCGTCCTTTAGGCCAAAAGATGCTGTGTCCCGTAGGGGTTAAGCTAGCAGTAATGGACAAATGAATCACATTCCTTCCACGTTAGTCTGGTTTTTTTCTGGATGTCAGGGAACCGTTCTAATCATTTTCCAGGATTCAGATATCTCATAAGAGGATTGTCTGTCCACATCCTAGTTCTTTCTATAAGTCTTCTTTGGACCTTGCTAGAATTTTTAATCTTTTGACCCTTGCTTGTCTTTGGATTTGGTTTTGAGTACTTGCATTCGTCTTTGTTCTTCTATGTGTGTTTGTTATGTTTTGGTCTCTGTGTGTTCACTATGCAGGAAGGGGATGTTGACCAGTTATCACCTACGGCCTATAGTAGAATAGGCTAGTCGGTAGGGACAGTTGGGTGGGTCTAGTATTAGGGGTCACTGTCCATGTCTCTCCATTTCTTCTCCTTCCTATTGTAGATTCTCAAGCAGCCGCATTACAAAGGGTTCTCTGATTTACTCCCACAACCCTAACCAATATTGTTTATCCAAAAATTATTTCCACTTCTATATCAGTTTCAGAGGTCAATCAAATAAAATAAATTAGTTTGAGCCAAGAACCAGGATTTACTTTTTAATAAAATCAATAAATTTTGATGACAATATTAATATTAAACATGATACATAGAAGGCTCAACACACAAAACAAATACGGTGGGCAAACTGTGATTTCTACATTGTGCTTTATATTGCAAAGAACGGCAGTATCTATAATTGATATCATAAATGACAAATATTGCCAATATTAGTAGTTTTGTTTAGAGGGACTAATATAAATTATCAATACATCTGTACAGTGCAGCAGAATAATTTTGCACATTATAAATGAATAAAATAACCCTTACTGTTACATATGATTATAACATATTGACCTAGGGTAACAAAGTAAAAAGAAAAACATAACAGAAAGGAGCATAGAAACAATGCCAAAATACACAGCAAGGCATTAACAATTTTTTTTCTCAGAAAGACATCTGTAATTTTTTTCTAAACAAGTTTGAACCATTAGCCTAATAAATTTATTACACATCTTTGCCAAAAGTAGGCGTGAAGTATTCTAAAAGCCTCAGCTTGAAAGGGTCCATTGTTTAATTGTGTTATTAGGTTTTGTCTTCATATTGTTGATGTTAGTAATGCTATCATTTGGCATATAAGTACATTGTGTACAGATTTGTATTACTCAATGTAGTATAATAATAATAGGTATTTTAGCATTTAACCCTTTCAGGACCTGGCCCTTTTTTGTTTTTTCATTTTCATTTTTTACTCCCCATGATCAAAAATCCATAACTTTTTTATTTTTCCATGTAAAGAGCTGTGTGACGGCTTATTTTCTGCGTAACAAATTGCACTTCATAGAGATGGTATTGAATATTCCATGCCGTGTACTAGGAAGCGGGAAAAAAATTCCAAATGCAGTGAAATTGGTAAAAAAACGCATTTGTGCCGCCTTCTTGTGGGCTTGGATCTTACGGATTTCACTGTGCGCCTCAAATGACATGTCTACTTTATTCTTTGGGTCGGTACGATTACGGGGATACCAAATTTGTATAGGTTTTATAATGTTTTCATACATTTAAAAAAATTAAAACCTCCTGTACAAAAATTTTTTTGGGGATTTTGCCATCTTCTGGCGCTAATAACTTTTTTATACTTTGGTGTACTGAGCTGTGGGTGGTGTCGTTTTTTGCGGATTTTGATGACGTTTACAATGTTATCAATTTTAGGACTGTACGACCTTGTGATCACTTTTTATAGAATTTTTTAATTTTTTTAAATGACAAAAAAAGTGCCATTTTCGAATTTGGGCGCGATTTTCCGTTACGGGATTAAACGCAGTGAAAAACCGTTATCATATTTTGATAGATCGGGCATTTTCGGACGCGGCGATACCTAATGTGTTTATGATTTTTACTGTTTATTTATATTTATATCAGTTCTAGGGAAAGGGGGGTGATTTGAGTTTTTAGGGTTTTTTATTATAATTTTTTTTTTTTTTAACTTTTTTTTATTTTTATTTTTAGTACTTTTCAGACTCCCTAGGGTACTTTAACCCTAGGGGGTCTGCACGATCCTATCATATACTGCCATACTACAGTATGGCAGTATATGGGGATTTTACTCCTCATACATTACAATGTGCTGATAGCACATTGTAATGCATGGGTTAACCAGAAGTAGCCTCGGGTCTTCGCGAGACCCGAGGTTACCATGGCGACGGATCGCCGCTCCCCGATGACGTCACGGGGAGCGGCGATCCTCGAAAAGATGGCGGCGCCCACGCGCCGCCATGTTTTTGAAGCCGCCGGCAACATTGCCGGCGGCGATCGAGGTGAAAACACCCGCGATCGGTGCTAGCACCGATCGCGGGTGTTACCGGTAAGCCTTTGCTGCAATATGCAGCAAAGACTTACTGGCTATGGAGAGGGCTCAGCGCGTGAGCCCTCTCCATGCACCCGCGGCCGACCCGTGACGTGCTATTACGTCACGGGTCGTGAAAGGGTTAAAGGGATTGTGGAGATATGAGTAAACAATATTATTAAGTAGCCAACACACGGAATCCAATAAATAACAAAATCCAAAAATAAGCTACAAATTTTTATTTCTTACAGTTCAAATGCAAAAAGATAAATGCCATGCATCAACATTTCATAAAATCCTTAAAAAGTGTGAAAACACACATCATGATTTTATGAAATGTTGATGCATGCCATCTATCTTTTTGCATTTGAACTGTAAGAAATAAAAATGTGTATATATTTTTGCCTATGCACACTAGCTTTTTGGGGATTTTGTTAGGTATTTTAGCATTGTGGCATAATGTCAAGAAATTTACAGCAATCAAAATAATAATCATATAAATGGCTTCAAAATAGAGATCATGACTGGGTGATAGAGAAAACACTAATATAAAAGAGTTTGTCATACAATCAGTAAAAAACCCTAGAATGCCAGCTGGTAGAGAAATGTGCCACCAGGGGTGCACTAGCCATGAGGCAAATTGAACCACTTATCTCAGGCAGCACCATCGGCAACAAAATGGGGGGCAGCATTAGGGATGCAGACCCCTACTACAAAACAGGAGCTGACTCTTAAAAATGGCGTCTCTTCACACTAGATGTTGGCATTGGTGTGAGACACTGCATGAAGAACCCACATTTTAAAAAAATAACCTGATATATTACTGCCGGATGGGGCGGAGTGGGCACCATTCTATAGCTCGCCTCAGACAGCAGATAGGTTCACGCCTGCATGCCATAAATAGCCAATCAAACTCCATGGACAGATATTAACTGTAGAATAGCCAGCAATTTGTCAAATATAAAACATTTACTGTACTGGAGCACTGTCAGTGCAGTCTATGTAAGCCTGAGTTAAACGCCCATCATCTCAAGCATCAGTTGGAGTCAAATCTGGAGGAGTGATATTCTCCAGAAACAAGCTACTCTTCACTTTTTGGCAATTTAATGGTTATATCAACACTTCATACAAAAATAGCACTTCATCCCAGAATGTATCCTACTGTCTGTGGTATATGGTAGAGAAGAAAGAGTAAGGAACAGCTTTCATTGGTTTGTGCTCAGTCAACGCAGTCAGATCTATGAGAAGACTCCATCCATCACAGAATTACAAATCTTATGACAAGAGCGTCTTGATTTTAATCCTTATATGATAACTTTGGAATGAGAGAAGCCAAAATAACATAAAACATCAGATGTACATTAGAAAGTGTTTGCCTGTGAAGATAAAAGACTAATTGTACAAAAATAAAGTATGCTCATAAACCTTAAGGTTTCAATCAGCTTCATCATTTAGCAAAAATAAAAAAGAATCCGCTTATTATCCACGCTAAAATGTATCTGGAGGACATTCTCTACTCTTTTCCTTTTATGAAGACAAGAAAAGGAAACAATGTTAATCTTTTTGAGTCTTAGAAGTTCATGTCAGGTTGCTATATGCAGTCAGTAGATGCAATTTATTAATACTGAAGTCTATTCATTATTTTCATGAAGCCAACTTCTTAAACACGATATAGGAGATGAACCTGCCTACAGTGGACACAGTACTCATATGGATCACATTATAAAGTTCTTATTTCATGCAAAAAGAGGCAAATGTGTTTTCTGGGTTGGAAAAGGGAAAATTATGCCTCAAATGGTAGCTCTCCATAAATCAATTCCAAGAAGTCTTGGGACATAATTTATATTATTTCACATCGATACACAATTATCAATTGTTTAGAAAATCAATGGTAAGTATATTATGGCTGCCAAACATCCACCATCTGGGAAAGAATCAGAAACACTGGATTTTTACATATCCCAAGCTTTTGTTTTCCCTGACACCAACAAAACTGGGCAGCCATGTTTAATATCCTCCGTTGGATTACAACCTTAGTCAATAAAACTGACCAAACTAGTAGCGGCATCAGGATTGAGGAGTGATTGCAAATATTGGTACTGTAAAAAACAGGGTAAAAGGGATTCTACTGCTAGTGGCTTGGACAATGCATTATATATATTTTTTAAGGGACTTCTCCTCAACCAGAAAATGTATGTAAAGTGTTTGTGAAGATATCTTATTCCAGGCCAAATGCAATTCCAAGAGAAAACAAGTGGAAATCTTTTCAGGTTTATTAAACTTTTATCACTTTTCTCTCTCCATATTCCTTTCTGATGGTCAAACTGGTGGAAGAGATATACTATAGCATAGTACACCTTCAACCATTTAACATACTGGGTCTTATTTACTAAGGGTCCGCGGATCGCATTTCCATCGGACTTCCCAACGTTTTCGGGATTTGTGCTGCTTAGACAAGTACTTAGAAGGGGTTAGTGTCGCACGCGATCGGATTTAGGTGCAGCTGCGCCGGCTTTCATACTACAGAAATTAAGGGGTGTCCATCGGGCAATCCGACTGATTCGGACTGAGCACGGGATTAACATTCAAATTGTGTCGCATCCAATGCACTTACATACACCGGGAGGAAGGAGGTGAACTTTGGCGGACTTGAGCGGGGAAGCGACACATGCAGGATATTGGCACACGATCTTAGTGAATTGCGGCATAGTTCATTCTTGTCAGACAATGCACATCGGGGAATGCGCCAGGGACACCAGCCTCTACAACTGACCATAATTGTAGGCCCTGTTCCTAATGGAAACTGGGGTTCCTAGTCAATGATCAAACACTTATCCTAAATAGAAACTGTATAAAGTTGAAATCTCATATCATATTCAAGTGTTCTTAAATGATCAGGTAATTGTGAAACTATGCTTAATACTGCTACAGTTTTAGAGTAGATGTTAGAGCCTATAACAATATATCAATATGTATTAAGTCATTACACATGTGTCCACAAGATAGAGAAAAATATTTTCACTATGACCGGAGCTCCAAGATTTTCAAAGACTGTGTGGACCGGTCTTATACCGTGAGTAGCTCCTTAAGGGGCAAAACTGTGCACCACAAACAACTGTGTTATATTACACATGTGTGTCCGCTGTCAGAGTATAGAGGCATTAACCTTATTAGCAGTATATAAATGTTGATGCTTTACAATGGAATTATAGTGAATGGATGAAGCATGAAAATTGGAAGAGAAAATCCCCTGAGGAATTCTAAACACAGTCACAGATAATTACATCAATTTAGATCTAGTAAGTACAGTACAATGCTTCTAATAGCATTGTTTGCATCATTACAAAGTAGCACATACAGCAGTAGCTGCAGGGCATGTCTGTCCATTTGAACAAGAAACAGCAACATGTAAATGTTGTAAGTGATATTGATCGGCAAACAATCTGCTGATACGGGTTAAACAATATTCATTTAATGTTGCATTTATCTGCAATTTATAATACTTTACCCGTAGGAAATCTACCATAAAAATCAAGCATGATAAAACAGGGATACTTTCTTATGGATCCAGGCACCATGACTGTGACTGTGGTAATATTCTTTTATTTGATATCTGTAGCCTCCGTCCTACAAAAATCTAAATTTACATTTCTTTTATTTGATATATGTTGCCGCCTTCCTTCGAAAATCAATTTTTAAAATTATGATAATGAGCCTGAAGGGCTAGGGCAGTCCCTCAGGCTCCAAAGCATCATTTTAAAAGTTAATTTTAAAAGGAAGGAGGCCATGGATTCCAAATATAAGAAGATTAACACAGTCACAGTGCCTGTTTTTGATGGTAGATTTCTTTAACCGGTTAAGGACCGGGCCCTTTCCTGTTTTATCATGTCCATTTTTCACTCCCCACCTTCAAAAATCTATAACTTTTTTATTTTTACACGTAAAGAGCTGTGTGACGGCTTGTTTTCTGCGTAACAAATTGCACTTCATAATGATGGTATTACATATTCCATGCCGTGTACTCGGAAGCGGGAAAAAAATTCCAAATGCAATGAAAATGGTGAAAAAACGCATTTGCGCCATTTTCTTGTGGGCTTGGATATTACGTCTTTCACTGAGCGCCCCAAATGACATGTCTACTTTATTCTTTGGGTTGATACGATTAAGGGGATACCAAATTTGTATAGGTTTTATAATGTTTTCATACATTTACAAAAATTAAAACCTCCTGTACAAAAATATTTTTTTTGATTTTGCCAACTTCTGGCGCTAATAACTTTTTTATACTATGGTGTACGGAGCTGTGGGTGGTGTCATTTTTTGCGAAATTTGATAATATTTTCAATGATATCATTTTTAGGACTGTACGACCTTTTGATCACTTTTTATAGATTTTTTTAGATTTTTCAAAATGGCAAAAAAGTGCCATTTTCGACTTTGGGCGCTATTTTCCGTTACGGGGTTAAACGCTTTAAAAAACCGCTATCATATTTTGATAGATCGGACGCGTCGGAGGCGTTGATACCTGATGTGTTTATGATTTTTACTGTTTATTTATATTTATGTCAGTTCTAGGGAAAGGGGGGTGATTTGAAATTTTAGGTTTTTTTATTATAATTTTTTTTTTTTATTATTTTTATTTTTATTTATACTATTTTTCAGACTCCCTACTTTAACCCTAGGTTGTCTGATCGATCCTATCATATACTGCCATACTACAGTATGGCAGTATATGGGGATTTTGTTCCTCATTCATTACAATGTGCTATCAGCACATTGTAATGAAGGGGTTAAAACGAAATAGCCTCGGGTCTTCGGAAGACCCGAGGCTACCATGGAGACGGATCGCCGCCCCCCGATGACGTCACGGGGAGCGGCGATCCCAGGTAAGCTTTGCCGGCAGCCCATGCTGTGAAAACACCCGCGATCGGTGCTAGCACCGATCGCGGATGTTACCGGTAACCCTTTGCTGCAATATGCAGCAAAGACTTACCGGCTATGGAGAGGGCTCAGCCCGTGAGCCCTCTCCATGCAGCGCGACGCGACCGCCGCCGTGAATACACGGCGGGCGGTCGCGAACCGGTTAATTAGTGGCTATAAATAATGTAATCCTTTCTACTCCTATTTTTTCCTTATTAAGTAATATACCATAAATAATAAGAAGACATCTGGTTGATAAAGAAAACTGCAAATCATCAGCAACCTATAGGATACAGGCCTGTTAGGAGATGTTCACTCATGGCAGATTTGTGAAAATCCTATCTACAAACAACATACATCTATGATAAATTGCAGGGTTGGCATGTACTCAAAAACACAGGTCTTGTCAAGACTCAATTTACTTTACCTAATTATATATAATTCAAAATTAGAGCAGGAGATTTTGATTGAAACCTGAACAAATTGTTTATCTTTGTATGTAGCACTGCTCCTGCTGCCTCTATGATTGGACCATCCCTATATTAACATGCACACAAGGCCTTATGGTCACAAATGAACATATGTGTCAGAATATGCTGAATGCCATTAAGACGATAACTAGTCATCTGATAACACGTGTAATGGATAGGATACATGTAGCAACTAACAGCAAATAACTTCTAATAGGCACATGTAATTTCTGTTGTTCTGTTCAATTTAAAGTGATATATGCATTGTACATTAAAATAAGAGAACAATGTATGATCACTTGAATTTTTAAGAAATAATGTTATCTCCTTTGATCAACGTTTGATGGAGTTTTTGTAAGGATTACACCATACCTTTAGAACAGTGTTCTACAAAATTACCAGAGTACATAAACATAAAACCCTTTTTTTTAAATAAAGTGATGATAATAATTAGAAAACAGCAATAACTATAGCACCGGGAATTAATACAATTACATTTTTAGAAGGTTACAACAGTCACCAATCCTTTGCTTTAAATGACCTCAGCACATCTGAAGCCACAGGACATCACTAGTCTTTCACATTGCTCTGGTGTGCTCTTGCTGCAGAAAACAATACCCAAATCATGACACTTTCTCCACCAAATTTCACTAACATCTTTACACACTTTGGGTACAGGCGTTCCCCGGTTTGTTGACAAACATAATGTTTCCCATCAGACCCAAATAAATAAAACTTGCTTTCACCACTAACATGAAATGTGAACTACTTCTCTGTCCACACCACAAACTACTCATTAAAGGGGAGTCTAGCCTTTTCATTCTTTCTACAAATGAGAGGTTTGGTCACTGCAGAGTGGGCTTTCAGTCCAAATGCTCTTAAACGTCAAATCAATGGCCCACATTTATTAAAGCATTAGCACCAGTCTTCTGTTTCACTTTGCACTGAAAAGGATGTGCAAACTGCTTGCACATGTATTTATAAAGTGTCTGCGCCAGTTTTGTATCACGTGTCCTACAAGACAACACAAATGTGCACTTAAAGAAGTGTGTTAGTCTTTAGTTGGAGTTTGCCTCACATTTATTACTGACGTGCACCACAATTCTGCAGCATGAGCGAAGTACACCAAAAAAATGATGCACACTTCCAGAGCAGTACAGGGGGCGCCAGATTAATGAAGACTGTGTGCAGTTTTAATTAACCTGGTGCACCCTGCACCTTCCTCAGGCACTAGGTTTGATAAATGTGGGCCACTGTGTGATAAGACAGAACTTTCTTACTTTACCTTAAATAAGTTTCTCTGGTCTGAAGAGAAGAAGAATGAACTTTATGGTGTAAATTCTATGTTTGGAGAAAGCCAGGCAATGCTCATATCCTGCCAAATACAGTCCCAACAGTGAAACATGGTGGTGGTAGCATCACGCTGTGGGGGTGTTTTTCAGCTGCAGGGACAGGAAAACTTCTTGCAATTGAAGGAAAGATAAATCCGACCAAGTGCAGAGATATCCTGGATGAAAACCTCTTCCAGACTGCTCAGGACCTCAGACTGGGCCGAAGGTTCACCTTCCAACAAGACATTGACCATAAGAACACAGCTAAAATAACAAAGCCTCGGCTTCAGAACAATGCTGTGACCATTCTTGACTGGCCCAGCCAGAGCTCTCTCAGCATCTTTTTGATGCTTGAGAGACTTGAAAATGGCTTCCACCAACTTTCAACATCCAACCTGAGAGAACTGGAGAGAATCTGCAAAGAATGGAGGATCTCCAAATCCAGTTGTTAAAAACTTTCCAAGAAGATTCATGGCTGCACTAGCTCAAAAGGTGCTTCTACTCAATACTTAGCAAAGGGACTGAATACTTATGACCATGTGATATTTTGATATTTCAGTTTGTCTTGTTTAATAAATTAGCAAACATAACTACATTTCTTTTTTGCTGTCAAGATGTCATGCAGAGTGTACATTAATGAGCAAAAAGAAGAACTTTTCTGACCAATTGGGTGCAATGAAACAAAGAATGAAAAATGTAAAGGGCTGTAAATACTCTCTCTCTCTCTCTCTCTCTCTCTCTCTCTCTATATATATATATATATATATATATATATATATGTATATATATATATATTAAATGGAAGGATAAATGTTTAAAATAATGAACAAAATTGGAGTACAAAAAATTACATTCACTATTATGCGGTTCAATGGGCTGTGATATGACAGTGCCTGATTTCCTGCAAACATGAATGGAGGTAAAAGGGAAATATGAGGTTTACAAAACTAAATTTGAAGTATTACAGCAAAGGGTCTAATATTTAAAATATTCAAGCTTTTACACCTTCAATCCTAGTCATTCAACAGTTATTTGTGGGCTGCAGAATCTCAAGATTTGTGTTTTGAGGTCAAATATCAGCTGAGGTAGATGGAGGGGCAGATAAGTGGAGAAAGAGACATTTTTCTCTGGGGAGATATATAGGGGCAGATTTACTTACCCGGTCCGTTCGCGATCCAGCGGCGCGTTCTCTGCGCTGGATTCGGGTCCGGCCGGGATTCATTAAGGTAGTTCCTCCGCTGCTGCGCTGAAGTTCCCCGGAGGCGCGCTGGAATGCCCTGAAATTCACCGGCCTATTCCTAGTGAAGGTAAGTGTAATTTTCGCAAAACATTTTTTGTTTTAAATGCGGCGGTTTTTCCGAATCCATCGGGTTTTTCGTTCGGCCGCGTGCATGCCAGCGCCGATGCACCAAAATCCGATCACGTGCGCCAAAATCCCGGGGCAATTCAGGGGAAATCTGCGCAAATCGGAAATATTCGGGTAACACGTCGGGAAAACGCGAATCGGGCTCTTAGTAAATGACCCCCATTGTGTTACATAGCTTCTTAGGGCAAATATCAGCTGCGGTGGTTGGAGTGGCAGATAAGTGGAGCAAGAGGCATTTTTCATTTTTCTTTTTCTTAGTAAGATATATAGGGGTTCATTTACTAAGGGTCCCGCAGCCGCATTTCCATTGGGTTTTCCGACGTTTTCAGGGATTGCGCAGCTGGGACAGGGATTTAGGAGGTGATAGTGTTGCACGTGATCGGATTTTGGCACATCGGCGCCGGCTTTCATGCAACAGAAATCAGGGGTCGGGCGCCGCATGATCCGACTGATTGGGACAGAGTGTGGAACTTTAAAATTGTGTTGCAAGCCATGCACTTAGATGCACCGGGAAGAAGATGGTGAACTCCGGCGGAACTGATCAGGTAAGCAACACATGCAGAATATCGGGAGCACGATGTAAGTGAATCGCCGCAGAGTGCATGATCGTCGGACACTTCGGATCGGGGAACGGTACTGGGTAAGTAAATGTGCCTCATAGTCTTAAAGAGCTTCTTATTTTCATTTGCAATATTTATTTATGCCTGAGGGGATGTAGTCCATTATCCAGGTTAATATATACATTGTAAAGCTTTAGGTTCATTGTAAAACACTATCCATGTTTGTGAAATAAAAATAGGTGAAGTAATACATGTATGTCCACATAAAGCTGTCTGGATGACTCATTAGAATAATATTACTTAAGCCTTTTTTTATTGCCATAATTAGCAGCATCCAAATATGTGTTGGCCAAGGCTTGCAACTATGTCTGTAAGATATGATTTATTATGGCCTTCTGGAAACAATCAAGTTTTTCACTCCCCCAGGGAAATATACTTTAGATGTTATATGGAAGATACCTACATCCTTCTGATTTTAAATAGAAGCATCAAACTTTAGAAACATTTCCTGTTGCTTTTAGTCTTCTGAATTGCTATAAAGATAAAACTAAATTTCAATAGAAATGTATTCACTGGGAGCATTTATTTTTGAAATATTACTACTGTAAGGCTAAATTCACGCTACTGTTCAATCCTCAGTTTCTTTCCTCTGTTAAAAAAGTAAAGAATGGAGGTTTAACGTATCAATTAAAAAATCCCTTTGACATCCATGTAAATGTTATGTCATCTGTTAGGTTCCATTTAGGCAGGTATTCATTATCCATGCATTTTTTGGATGGAAAAAATGACAGTGGCTGCAGTGCTTTTTCTCCATTTGAAAAAACATGCATGGATAAATGATGCCTAATTGAAGATCTCGTTTTTTCTTTAATCCGGGGAGGCCTTTATTCCGTTAAAAAAACAACCTTAGGCTGAATTCACACTGACATGTTCCCGCCGTACCATAGCACAGCGAGAACATGTCGGCGCTCACCCCGCCCCTCTCCATAGAGGAACATGGGTCACCGCGCCGTATGCCTGGAAAAGATAGGATACCTAGCATTTTTTTTATACATGGCTGGGGGCACTGTAAAAATAACAAAGAGCTTATGCTCACCTCCTCCAGCGCTCCTGTCCTCCTGCAGTGCCTCTCGCCATCACCAGGCCTCTGTTTGTTTATAGAGACCGGCGCTGCTTTACAGTTTCATTGTGTAGCAGTAGTCGAGATGGGGGCACCGAGGCCTAGAAGAGACAGGTGGCACCTTGGGAGGATGGAAGCCCATGAGTAGGTGTATTATTTACTCAAATAAAATAGCCCGTGACTGTCAAGAGCGCAAACTTGTCATATGGATAATATAGTAAACATTCACCATATGCAATAATCATATTGGATTTCTTTACAAGTTGTTTTTATCTTAGTCAAAGCCAGGCCAACATACATGATGCAATCACATGATGTTTATAAAGAGAAACAAAATAAAACAGGATTTAAGGAGTAAATTAGTAAATGTAATGAAGCGTTATTGATAATAATTGGTCCCGTTACAGGAAACTCCAATTGTCACAGAGGCAACAATTATATATACATTTTCTACTTTACTTAACTCAACAAACCTATGGAACCTATCTTGTATGTAACCCTGGGTCTGCCTGTAATCTCCTTTGACTTAGTCATATTTTCCAGCTTTTATGACACCAAAGTGTCTTCTCACTTCTACAAAGCTGTGTTTTCACTTTACTACATCTTCCTGTTAATTGTCTGTAAATGCAGAATTTTTGCAGACTAATAAATAGAGCCTGCTGTGTTCCTGCCTGCAAATCCCTCATTTATCAGCCCATAAATAATGGCCATCATCCTTTCCTAGGCATGTGTTACATTTCAGTACATGTCATGCTTACAACTCTTTCAACTAATCATCTCCTTGGGACATAGCGTTCTTAAAACTGGGTTATAAAGGAGCATATTTCTTCTTATTCGTACAAATCATGATCACTGTACAAATGAGCGACTTCATGCTAGGAGATTCTGTAGAATGTTGTAATGAAACAAAGTAGAATCCTGGTATTTTAATACTTTTTCCATTGCTAGTTTAATGAGTAGAGTATGCCAGCAGTTCTGTGTTATAAAGCTAGTCTTTAGTAAGATAATAGTAGGGCTAATAATTATCTGGAAGACAGCTATCTTCCCTTTATTAAGAGGCCAAACTGACATTTGATATATATAATATATATATATATATATATATATATATATATATATATATATATATATATATATATATATATTTATTATACATTATTTATACAGTTGGGAAAATATGAGCAATATGATGCTGGGATTGGTGCAGGCGAATCTTATGTCAACTTACGCCCCTACTGGCAGGCAATTGTGCTATAGCCTGCACCTGAACCAACCCACTCCACCATTCAGCCTGACCCTCTCCACGGCCACTTGGTGTTGAGTTGGAGTAAGAGGGGAACTATTCACAGTTCTTCTCAATAGCTGAAAAATGGTGTAAAAGCCTTGATAAATGTCCCTCATCCACATGTCTAACAAGTTTGTTGACTTCATGAGTACAGCTGTTGATCATAACACATAAAAAAGAAATTAGGCCATTTCAAGAATGCAATGAAATGTATTCACCAAGATGGTAGCACAGAAGGGGTTTTTAATTATAATGGACAAACATAATGGCCTTGTCAATCCCTCACTGCTTCCATTATGATCCTGCCCGGCTCTCCACTGGTCTCTACTTTGTGGTCTTCCTTAACACAGATAATGTGACAGTTTGATCGGTTACCAATGCATGAGCTATAATGAATGACTATGCCTATTGCCATCAAAGTTCAAATCCCTTTATTTAGAGAGAAATACATGAAACTAACATTTTATATTGCATAACTTTGGAATCTATTTGATACATTGCCATTTTCCCACATTCTGCAATGTGGAAAACATGAACAATCAGCTGACTTTCCACACTTATTCACACCCTGCTTAAGCATAAAAACATTAAGGTTGGATTCACATGTGTGTCCGCCGTACGATAGCATGGCATGCACACGCCGGTCCCGGGAAGAGGAGGAGGAGGACTTGTCCTATCTTTCGCCCCGCTATGGAGCGGTACAGTGCTGCATTTGTGCTATATATACGTCCCCCATACGTTTGTGTGAATGAAGCCTAACTTTGGATGTGATGTGACCCTGGAAGCAGACGACCACCTAGCACTGCTCCAGAGAAATAGCATACAGCATACAGACTTGGTCAAAGTCAATATTACCCATTATGGAAGGCCATTAAGACGTCACATCACAGACACTGTGGACTGAAATGAGGGGCTATAGAAAAGTATATAATTATATAATTAGTAACAGAATATAAAATGACAGCTAAAACGTGATGTATTGTAACTGTTAGCATGAAAGGAACGTCATAGTGGCCATGTATGCTAATAGAGAAACACAGCTGCCGCATAAAACTATGGACGTAATGTGTGGAAACTAGTCAGACAAATACTAGAGGCATTGTGCAGAACAATCATTGAAATTATTGAATATGAATGGTTGGTAACTGGTTCAAGACTGCCAACTATATATTTAAGCCACAGGCTTTAGTAGGCTGTGCAAAGAATTGGGCAAGTCGAGTGTTCGGTGCCCTTCTGTTAGCAGCTGAAGTGGACCCTAGAATGAAGACAAAAACGGTATTTACTCTTTCTGTCTTCTCTACCTCTCAGCTGATTGAGCAGAGAATGGAAGCAGCGGCTGGTCCAGTGCTTCTATTGATTCCGGTGATCATGTGACATAAAAAACATGATTGCTGGGATACTAAGAGACAACTGTCTGGGTCTGTCTGTCTAGGCCCAGTACTACCCAAATTGTGACAAATGACACTACATGTGCAGTCATTTAAGTTTGATTGGCTTACCTCCTACAATGTTAAAATTATCAAGTGAAATATTCTATAGGTGAACATTAACCTCCTTATCTATTAAGTGAAAATTTAATTTTGGTTACAGGATTTGTTCCACAGTTGATATCAGTAGGAATGATGTTATAATACAGTAGGCCCCACTCCTTCCACACCAGGGGGGGCAGATCCAACATGTCAGTCTCATAGGTGCCTCCTCCCCCTCACTCATCCCTTGCCACGTTGAGCTGATATCAGTGGGGAGAGTGAGCAGGGAAGAAGCGGTGGGAGGGTGAGTAATGAGGAGTTGAAGAGGCATTGAGTAGAGTATTTTACAGACATAATTCAGTACTTCTGCTGTATTTTTTGGTTGGCATTGGATAAACCATAAACTCAGTCCTATGGTCAGGTAGGTCTCCCAGTCTGCTCAGGTTTCTCTCACATTAACGCACATCCCCTGTACTGCAGGAGCTGGAAGTGTGTAGGGAGACAATCTCTACAGATAAGTTGTATAGATAACATAAGTGTCTTGATCTGAGGGGGAAGGGGGCTCAGCAGTGCCAAGTGTGTGTTTTATTGGTTAGTTGAGATGGCAAAACTGAGTATTTCATTGTGTCTGATATCCATCTCATGATTCTGATTTGTCTCATCTCTTTTTTTCTCTGTGGCCAATATTAGTAGCAACTTGAGAAGCTAAATGAAAATGTAGTTATACCCTGGACCCTGATAATCTAAGCACATTAGCAGCACACAGGATCCTGGGCATGAGCATAGTACAGCGGAATCAGGAAATGTCTGTTTATCTAGTGCCTGTCCACACTGAATGCCCGCTGAATCTCACACAGAGCAGCTAATGCATTGATAGGAACAAAATCACCAAAATCACTAGGGGATTATGATTTGAGAACTTTCTATCAGTAGAAAACACCTTTAATACTATACTCCTATAGAGTACCCTTTCTAGAGAATTGGGCAAGTATAGTAACACTGTATTTATCCAGTATCTGTAGTATTTCATATGAATCCTTTCATCAGATAAGTATAACTTCTGTATATGGGATTGTTGCAGTTTGGACAAGGTAGTTATATAGTAAGTAACACAGAGGAAAGGAAGTGATTCTGATGCATATTTACAGAGCCATGAAATTAGTTACTGTTACAGTCATGGCTATAAATGAATACGTATGACATGAGCATGATTTTAACTTACTTTAAATTGGTATTTAAGGGAAGTTTTGTTAGCAGCAAAGTATCCAATATAAATCTGATGACTGTCTGGTGGTTCTCTTTGTCAGTCCCAAGTGATGAATAAAGTGGCAACACACATCTGTAACCAAGCATGCAATCCATATGGGGCACATAGGACTCTTTCTTTCCTCCCAGTAATTGGACCCCACTAACAAGACAGTTATACACTATTAATAGGGATAACATATCAATACTAGAACATCATTTCGATGTTCCAAAGTGACAACATAAATTTAAAGTCATAAATAATTAAAAAATGCTTAAAGATAACAAAAATCCAGGGGATTAAACACCTTTGACCAACAATGAATTAATTACTTACTTACTTTTGGAGCTTGTAACGTACCTTATTTTTGTGGATTTCAATGTTACAGCTAAATACCATCTGGAAAGGCCTAACAAAAGTGGCACATTGTAAATATGATCAGGAATTTTAGCTTGAGGACAAGAATGCATAATCTAAAGACATATTTTGGTGTTACTTTTAGAAGAAACAATATGGCTACTTTCTTCTCAAAACAGTTCCACTTTTGTCTATGTGTTGTGATAATGAGGTAGGTTTTTATACTTTATTTCTCCTAGAAATGTATGAACAAAAGGCTAGCGTTGAGTGCGTTGATGTGGAGATCCACGGGCATGCACCAACAGGGCCAATAGGAGAGAGGAGATAAAAAGCGCAAAAGATTCAAGTGCAATCTACTGGGAGGGAGATATATATGATAGAATGACTCTTACCTTGTCCAGTAGGAAATAGAGCATGTCATAGATATATTAGAGAAGAGGAGCTTCTGCCAACGGGACACAGGTCCGTTCATCCAGCTGTGGCAGACTTGGCGGTGTAGTGAAGATCCACGAGGTATTGTCCCATTCTGGTAGGCACTGCTGCACTCAGTGAATGGATCGGACTCTTATATCCATAAAATATTTTTAATAGAAATGTAAAACCCAACGCGTTTGATTCACAAAACGGAAGAAAAACGGAGACACATCGGAGACAAAGCGCAACGGATGCTGAGCACCAGCGCTAATGTGAAAGAGCCGTTAGTTGTAGTCATTGTGACACGCATAGCCCTCATTTGTTCTTTTCTTTTTTTTTGTGCTCTGTAATATTAAACAGTTCTGTTTATGTTAAGCCAAATGGTTTAGGTTTTTATCTTCCAGAAAGTTGACAGAGCGCTGTTTTTTTTATTTTATTTTACTTGCACATTCTAGTTAGCTAGTATAATAAGATAGTAAATTGCCTCCTTTATGTTCCAGGGCAAGCAGCTGAAGTGACTAATACAATACAAAAGCAACGGTGGCAATAAATGTAAGTTATATTTTCTTTTATATATTGACATTCTGTTAAAAAATATGTGAACATTTATGTTATTGATCAAAGACTGTATACATATATGGATATGCTTGTCAAATGAGCCACCAAGAAATATATTTATGGGAACTTATCCTGTTGAAAGAATTTACTAGTTTGTTAGTGAGGTACTAGAATCATTTTCGCATGCAGAAGGAGGCTTGGCCACCAGGGAACCAAGAAGTTAATGCTATAATAGTGTATCAGCAGTGAAAGTACTGATGACTTGACTATGGGAGTTTAAAGATTGCATTTTATCTATCTCTATCAAGACATATTTAGTATATCCCATGGACATGTCAGGGTAATGTGGTAATGTTGCCAGGTGACATTTTGATTTACAGGGGTATTCTCAAGTTCAGTATTTATGATATATCCACAGGATATATGTGGGTCCCTAAAATAAAAGCTGTTGCTCATGGGTAACACATATTAGAAGAATACCACAGTCACAGTGCCTGCAACTATAAGTAAATGTCCCTGGTTTATCCATGCTTTATTTTGATGGTAGATCCAAAATCAAAATCAAGTATGATATGTTGTTATCCTCCTTCATTTTAAAATGAATCGACTCCGGGACATTACCAGAAACCCTCTTTGCTGAAGATTCACAGGCTGTTACACTGTGAAGAGAGCTCTTCCCCCTCTCACTGTGTGATGAAATTTCTTCTGGTGCTGTGAGATTACATCAGGCAGAGGGAGGGAGGAAGTGCTGAGGATGTAGAGGGGAGTGCTACAGCCTGTGAAGCCAGAACAGGAAGTGCTCTGATAACGATCCATAGAGCCCTCCTGGCTTATTAGCATAGTTTTAAAAGTTGATTTTAGATGGGAGAAAGCCATAAATAACAAATATAAGAAGATTCCACAGTCACAGTGCCTCGATCTATGAGTAAGTGTCCTTGGTTTATCATGCTTGTTTTGAGATTTCGTTTAAACTGACCCAGTGTGGTCGCATCATTCAGAAAATCTACTTGTATAAAGTCAAGAAAGCTGTGAATGATCTCCTGTGATCTACATTATGAATTCAACTTCAGGAGATCTGGTTAGTGATGTCTTTGGATGCTGGACAAAGGCCTTATTGATTTTATACAACCAATTTACATGTCACTTTAAAGTAGATTTTCTGGGTGATGTGACCACACTGGGTCATGAAAAAAACTTGCTTGACAACACACTGGTAGTGGTTTATTAGATCAATTTCATCTGACAGGTTCTCTTTAAAGAGGACCTGTAACCCAAATTTTTGGCACTGCAGCTCCTAGTGCTTGAACAAACGCTGCAGTGTTAGGCTACATGCACACTGCCGTGTGCCCGCCACACCGTAGCACGGCGGGCACACGGCGGTGCGGGGAGAGGAGGAGGAGGTGAGCGCCGAGGTGAGCTCCATAGGAAGGCCGTATATACGTCCCCCATACATGTGTGTGAATGTAGCCTTAGAGTTATAGAATTACCGGAAACCTCCGGTAACGCTATCAAACACTGCAGCGCGGTACAGTGTAATTGTCGGACGGCTCGCAAAGCTGTCCGACGTATTCATGAGGGAGCGGGGTTGGGGCATGGTTAGGAGCGGTGACTGCCGCGTGTCATGCGGTCTATGGAGCAAGCAGGGCGGTGCGGGGAAGAGGCAGCACTCCCTCATGAATATGTTGGACAGCTTTGCGAGCGATGATTACACTGCAGTGTTTGTTCAAGCACTAGGAGCTGCTTACTTTGCCGAAGATTTGGGTGACAGGTCCTCTTTAAGGTAAGTTCACCAGACTTGTGCATAATGATCTACATCATACATTCAACATAGGGGCAGATGGTTTTATTGCCTGTAGCTACTACTAACTAAGCAGCATTTATTTCCTGAAAAATGAAAGCTGTTCCTGGTTTATCACACTTGATTTTGATGCTATATTTACTTTAATAAATGTACCCAAATTTTCTTGTCTGGTTTACTATTGTAAGTATTATGTAGGATTCTTATAAAATGTAACTATGGTATAGTTCAATTGGGAATCTTCCCCCCTTATGCAGAGATCAGTAATGTGAATGTTATATTATAATTGTGGAGCCTGGCACATATATTACAGTGGGGCTCAGCCAACATGTCATTCACACTTCAGACATAAAAGACCATTAATACATTTGCCCTATTATTCTGAATGAAGCAGGTAAAAGAAACCACATGAGCATATAACAGAATCACACAAATGCACTTTTCTTGAAGGAGTCAGCTATGCAGGATGTCTTGGCCTCATGTGTTAAGATATTAGTGTACTTTATGTACCAGTCAGAACTTTCACCCCAATGACTCAAAAATGTGTCAGTTTATATGAATTTGGCTTTATTGCTGAGGAGGACACTATGCTGAACAATGTTATGCAGAGAGAGTTGTTTGCAGTATTTTTAACTATGACAGCAAATTTATCACAAGCCAAGCACTGATCTAATGAAAGATTTTTCTATCAACTATGTTGTAATAGGTCACTTTTCTCACAATAAACTATACATAATCAGGCTGAGCACTATCTACATACTAGGCATTACACAACATGCAGTAGATCTTCATAGCAAGTGATACATTCTACAAGTGATGTAGAAAGCTGAAATCTAATTGGCCACTTCTGAAAAACTCTTCCACATTTTCATACACAACTCTTCTAAATATTGAGTTCTGACTGCTATTCCTATTATATATATATATATATATATATATATATATATATATATATATATATCCAAAAACATACTCTTAGGTTGCTTAGATTGTGGGCCCTATGGGGACAGGGACCAATTTGACATGCTTTGTGCAGCGCTGCGTAATCTGTGTGCGCTATATAAATAAAGAATTATTTGGAATACCCTTACACAGGAGAACTGGTATAAATGCATTACTATAGCTGAAACCATTGCAGAGGTTGACTGAACCTGGTACAAGACCCAATCAAATTATGCCCCAGCATCAATCGATATAGGGGTCTGGCTTAGCAAATGAGCTGAAGCTAACCCACTTCACCACATTAGTGGGGATTTATCGACAAAGGAAACCAGGTGAATCTGACTTCCTGTGATGTAACCGTTAAATAAATTAGTTAGATGTCATTTTTAGAACAGATTTTTTGTGTCCCTAAAATGCCCTTTAAGTTGCAGCATCAGATACAGCAACTACTGATGTGTAGATACTGGGGCAAATTTACTTACCTGGTCCTATCGCAATCCCCGATTCGGATGGCCTGACGTAGATGAAGTCTGGTGCGACTTGCGTAGCTTATGTGCCCGTGTTCCTGCACCCGTTGTTTCCCCGCCGAGGTCCGCCGGAGCTCACCTTCTTCTTCCCGGTGCTTGTAAGTGCGTGTCTTGCGACACAATTTAAAATGTTAAATCCCGCGCGTAGTCCAAATCCGTTGGGTTGTCTGACGCCCGTCCCCCATTTGTGTTGCGTGCAAGCTGGCACCTATGCAGCAAAATCCCCTGTTAAATGCAGCGCAAAACGGAAGTTGTCGGGAAAAATGCGCTCCGCGGACCCTTAGTAAATGAGCCTCATTGTGTAGGTACAGATACCCCAATGTGGGCCAGCATCCGCTTCTCACAGCCATGGCAAAAGCTCCCTGTGTCAGCATTGTTTTCAACTCTATCTGATCCAGGATGACACAGATGAAACCCTGGAAATATCTCCAAGTGCCCATATAACAAAGGCAGAAATCTGGGTCTGTTCTGCTGAATCCTGGACTGTTGGGAGGTTTGCATATACAACTGCATTGAAATGGAGGAGAATGTGTCTAGTATGAAATGAGTTGTTGCAAGTATTATATGCAGCGATTAGATCATAATAGTTTATGCCAAGTTAAACATACGTTGTATAGTTCTGTCCTTACGGGACTGTGGAGAAATATGTGTGCCTCAATGTTTCCAGTTTCACTTCAAGTAACAGCTCTCTCATTGTATAATCACATGCATTGTATAATCATGACAAAAAGCGGAAAGTAATACTCTACAAGAAAACTAATAGTTCTTGTCTTGAAACAATTAGTCTTTCCTGTTTTCATTCCATAAGCAGTGAGTCTGATAGTATTTATGCTTTTATGAAAGTTCAGGAAATGTTTAGAAAGTGGTTATTATACTATAGATTACTGGCTCAAAGCTTTGTTTAAAGATATACAGTATACAATATTTTTACCTCTATTAAATAATGGCCTCTGATTTAAGGTGATAGTCATAACAGACTAAGCAATATATAATATAGTGTAAATACTATCAATAGCAGACAATACCGTTTTGGTAATATGTGGCATTGTATATGCTTCAGGAATTGGTTTTACTTGTTCCCATGACACCACAGGAAAGAAAGTCGCCTCAGGAAAACCCCAGTGTATAATAAAAGGAAGCAAAGAAAGAATGCTTTTTTAAGGTAGATTCCACTTCTAGATCCTTGACTTTATTAACTTACCTGTGGGTCAATATATGCAAAAGATTGATGTACATAGATGTGCAAGGATGTCACTGGTTTGGATAGGGACACTCCCAATGGCATTATATTAATGGCCGTGTCAGTATTTAACCTTTAGCCCCCCATACATGGATCTTTACTTCACTGCAAAAGGGTCACCAGGTTGTTACCGCTCAGATAAGAATAAAAACCAGAAGTATAACTGAGAATGGTCAGAAACAAGCCAAGGGCAGTGCAGCAGGAGTTCTGTCCTAAGTTTAAAGCCATAGGTACGAAAAGGCAGCACAGATTTATTGTTAGGACTAGCAGCGGTCGCCGTGTGAAAACGACAGGTTAAGAACGAGATAGAGGAATGTAGTCATGGAACAACCAGGATAACATTCCATAAAACTAGCATACTAGGAGCCTCAATGCTCTTCTTAACAAAGGGTCATACTAGATTACCTGTGTACACAATGACCCTTTAAAAAGCAATAAGAGTTGGTGTGTGTACACTTACATGCCAGAAGAACGGGGCGAGTGGCCATAATAGAAGGATTAGCAATGGGGCAGAGGGTAGGCAAGTAAAGCCTGCAGCCATTTCAGCCTTATAAAATTATACTCCAATGGGCATGGACTGCAAGGATTGTAATATGATCAGATCTATTTTAATATTAACATTATTAATACCTGATGCTCATGTTCTGATGCTAGCTGTATCACATTTCAAGGGATATGTGCTGTACTACCTTTTTCCTCTAGACAAACAGAAACTTCAGTTCAGCCAATCACCATTCTGATCAGTTTATCAAAAAGTTTTACATAAGGACAAGCCCTTTTATTTAGCATCTCATAAAGTAAAGTGATGGATTTGGTCCCTCCCCAAATAGTAGTGATAAGATAAGAAATGCTAGTATTTCCTAATATGTAAGAGTTGCACTTTGAGAACAGACACCAATCTTTAGAATAAATATGAATTCCTGAGGGCAGATCTCCATTGATTATGAAGTGGAATTCCATGATCTACCTAGCATTCAATAATAGACATGTAATAAAGAAAACAAAATTGGGGTCATATTATGGGGCACATGGATTATAAGTCTGGCTTTGTCCATCTGCTTTTTGGGACTTTTCTTGTCTTTTCTGCTTGTCTGATATATATTAGCAGTTTTTCCATATTGATACATGTGGCGTTTTGTCTTAAGTTGGTCTTAAGTTAATTGGCGACTTTTTAAAACAAAAGTCGCAAAAAGTCGCAATCATCTCTATGCTAATTTCTACGCCTGGTAATTCAGGTGATAACTCAGGGAACACTACAGAAAACAAGACAATGGTGAACTTTAAAAAAAAAAACTGTTTTAGGTGCAAAACAAGTCACAAATGAGAACAAGCACTGTAAAAAGTCTCAAAAATTAAAGAAAAAAGCAAACTAAAAGTTTGGTACATGTCCCCCATTGATACCAATTGGTACCATTGATGCATAAAATGATTTGTGCCCTATTGTTAAAAAGGACCCAAAATAGCTGTATCATAGTTCATTTTCTTGACTTCTGCAAAACTTATGAAAACCAGATTTATATATGAGAAATACTTTGAACCCCATACAAATAAATATGATCTGTCAAAAATGAATTCCTTACATTTTTCAGACAAATCATGTGTCAAAACAATATCAAGAAGAACACAGGTTCTATTCTAGACTTAATTATAATGTAAACTAAACTGAAATTTCTAAGACCAAGACACTGGTCCTATACAAGTATATTGTGCCATCTCTTTTGCAGATATCTGAAGTGAATCTCCAAAATATAAAGGAGTTTTTAGTCACTTTAACCACTAATGCATAATCCTTAGCACCATTCATTAGTAGTTTATTGCTAGTAGTGAGACAACCCTCGTAATCAGGGAAAAACACTAGGGAAAGGAATCAGAAAGCTTTGTCTGTAATGTATTGGCCAGGCAGCAGAGCTACAAGCCCAGGTTATGTGACCGCCAGTGCTGAGACCCCCGCAGATCACGAAAACGAGGTCTCATTGTCGCATCTCAGATTAATGGATTAATGCAGACGGCTGTTCTGCTCCATTAATCTCTATTGAGCTGACGGAAATTGCTGAACGCAGCGCTCCATTTTCACGATCTGCGGGAGTCTCAGCACTGAGACCCCCATTGATAAGCAAGTTAGGCCCTATCCAATTTAGGGCCTAACTTTCTTTTGTTGGAAAACCCCTCTAACGGTCAATATTACAAATGCGGATCTAACCTGTTCTGCTCCTGGTGCTTCTGTTGTTTTATTTAACTCCTCCACAGTGTCTCATCCTAATGCAATGCCTTTTGCAGGGATGCTGATGTAAGACCCTTTTCCATTAATCAATTCAGGTAAAAAGGGTTTATTTGTGACTCACAGTTTCTCTGCAGCCATTTTAGGAATAACCCAATTTGGTAGATGTAAGCCATGGAGGCACCCAGAGCAGTACCAGGTATATTACTTATTCCTGCAAAATAACTTCTGTTTTCTGGATGGAGGGTCGCTTTGAATTAAATCTACCACGTGGATACAGTATTGTACACCAAGCACATTTACACATAGGTATGTTTCCCCCTGAAATCCATTCTTCCTTTATTTTCTAATGACCTGGTGTTGAAGAAAATCGTCTTTTAAAATAATGCAAATGAAACTTAGCAGCTCCTGATTACGTCACAGAAGCCCCCAAGACCTGTTTCTAGACTGTTAAAAGCAAAAAGAAAAACATCTCCAGTTTCAGGAGGCACTTGCCAGCATGCAAGTGTATTTGGATTAGAAGCACTGCATCCGTGTGGTAGATTTCCTTAAATTATGGCGTTTATTATTAGATTTCAATACCAGGTTCATTATTGTAAAAAAATGTATATATTCTATCCATCTTCCTTCATCTATGTCTTAGTTAGCAACATTTAGACCAAGAATAGCTTTTCAAGTAGTTCCCAGCTAGGTTTACTGTGGGGTTTGTATAAGAAATAAAGGAAGCTGCAGGCAGGTAGAAAGGGGTGCACTGTATTAGGAATAAATGGGGGCATTACTGAGGGTGCATAAAGGTCACACTGAATGAATGACACCAATACACAATGACATTTTCGGCGTATTTAAAAGAACTGAATTCAAAGTTTAAAATGACAGAGAAAGTGGCCAAGCACAATGATGCATAAGTGGAGGCCATCCCATGGCAAGCAGTTATATAGTTCTCTTGGTCTAAAATAATACTCAGTACACATTTGCAAGTAACGTCAAGTGTTTCTTGGCAGTTCTATGTAACTATCAAATATAAATCCAAACAGTAAAGCATATGTACTTTTCTATCTTACTGTTTTGTTACAGCTTAGTACAGGCTTTATGTTATTATATTGTGTAAAGTTTCTCTAAGCTGGAAAATATTCTTGATTCTTCTAGAGGATAGGGCAGAGGATATGCACAACTCATTCCATTTGTGGAAACTTGGGGGAGGGTTTGCTGACTTGACAGAATGTGACCAGAATTACTGCGATTATCGGAGGATTTGCCAAATAGTGTGTATAGGTTAACATGCTCTGATTTGTTTTTGACTTTCTTCTGCTGCATAGATAGGGAGCACAAACTTCATCAAATGTATTATATGTTTAGCTAGTAGATGAGTTAAACAGTAAGAAAACAGCATAAGGCTACATTCACACGGACGTATGAAAACGTCTGTATCCGTACCGTTTTTTTACGGGTTGCATACGGCCACATTCATTTCAATGGACAATACGTCCAACCATTTATATTCCCGTTTTTGACACTGGAGCGTACCGTACCGTATACTAGCCGTATAAAAATATAGAGCATGTCCTATTTTCTCCCGTATTTCAGTTCTGTATGCCCTAGAAGTCTATGGGCACGTATAAAATACGGGTTAAATACGTGCTGCATACGGATGAAAAACGCCACGTATATACGGGCTCATACGGCTCGTAAATACGGGACTGGAGAATTCATACGGTCGTGTGAATGAAGCCTAACTTGGTATTATCATAGTCTCCAGAATATGCGTGAACTACAGTAAGGTTATGTTCATTTTTGGAGAAAATGGTACAGAAGATAACCAAAACACTAAAGTATTTAAAACAACTGTTTGCATATTATGTCAATATATTATGTAAATCTGCAAACAGATGGATAGATATTGTCCTACGGAGCACTAAATCGAACAATAGTCACAGCTTTGAACAATGTGGTACAGTTTAATTGTTTATGATCACAAATTAAAGGAAACCTACCATTTGATGTGATGCATTATGAAGCAAACATACCTTGAGAATGCTGTAGCTACACTGATGCAGGATCAAATCTTGGTTAATCCCTGGGCTGAGTGGTTTTGTTAAAAAAACAATAACATTCAAGACCTTGGGAAAGCTGGGTCAGGCTGGCTGCCTAGATCAACACATTATATCGACACTGACTTGTAATTACAAATGGAGGTTAGTCAAGCATGACTAATCAACCTGAGCTGGATCACTCATACACAGCAGCTGGGGGATGGTGCAGCAATTGATTATTCTGTCCGGCAAGGAGAACATTGATTGCATCATGCTCTCCTGCAGAGAAAAACTCACATGCTAGAAAAAGTGCTGAACCAAGCACTGAACCAGCCATAGAAGGGACACAGCTTCATTATCATAATGCTATATCTGTTTCATCAGCAAAACCACTCAGTACAGGGATTAACCAAGATATGATCCTGCAACAGTGTAGCTACAGTATTCTCAAGGTATGTTTCCTTCATAATGCATCAAATCATAAGGTAGATTTCCTTTAATAGTGCATAATGCAAACCAAACAGCACCACTTTTGCTTTGACTGGTAGTTCAGGAGGACATAACGTGATTTCAGTCATGATCATAATTCATAAGCAATGATTAAGTATGTTAGATGCAGGACTAGATGAAGCTGCACTCCACCCCCGTGACTAGTTAATGTAAATTTGCATAAGCAAGTGATTTCTCAGCACATTGGGAAAGGTTCACATTTTGGGCCCAGTTTCTCTTTAAAATTTCTAGTAGGAAAATTCTTAGATGTACAAGTAAGAATCATCTTAAAATAATCATTATTGTAAATGGAAGTGTCTGCAATAGCTGAGCGCTTTGTACAGAAAATTTTGATGCATCCATAGTAAGAGTGACAGGACACAAGCTCACATTTCCACTTCATTCAATTACTTTGAATGGGATCTACAGTCTTGTGTACAAGGGGATCCCAGCAGTCCCATCCCATCAATAAAGAGTTATTGACCAAGCTGTGTAGTGTAATACTGTACAGTCTATGGAGGATGTTCATAGACTGCAAAGTGACTTGGACAAACTGAGTGTTTGGTCATCCACTTGGCAAATGAGGTTCAATGTGGATAAATGTAAGGTTATGGACCTGGGGGCTAATAATATGTCCTTGGGGGAGTAAATCTGGGATAGTCCCTTGTTGAGAAGGACCTGGGGGTACTAGTAGATTATAAATTGAATAACAGCATGCAATGTCAAACGGCTGCCTCTAAAGCCAGCAAGATCTTGTCATGTATCAAAAGTGGTATGGACTCTTGGGATAGGGATGTAATATTACCACTGTACAAGGCATTGGTTTGGCCTCATCTGGAACTGCTGTCCAGTTCTGGGGTCCGGACCATAAAAAGGATGCCCTGGAAATGGTGAGGGTTCAATGAAGAGCCACAAAAATCATAAGAGGTATGGAGGGTCTCAGTTATGAGAAAAGATTAAAACAACTACATTTATTTAGTCTGGAAAAGAGACGACTAACAGGGGATAAGATTAATGTGTATATATGTGTGGTCCATGGGGGGAGGACTGTCTACATCTGGAGAAACCAAGGTTTAATTACCAGAGGTGACAGAGCTTCTTTACCTCAGGCCTTGAAACTACAGCACGGAGGGTCTCTGTTAACACCCCAGCGCCTTTATAACACATTATCATAATTTTAAAAGTTGATTTTATAAGGAAAGAAGCCCCAGGTTTATCATGCTTGATTTTTATGGCAGATTTCCTTTAAATGAATCTTTCACCACTTTTACCTAGCCAAACTGCTAGGTTATGCAGGGTTATGCTCACACGTGCCACTCATACCTTTGTTTTTTATTTTTCAACTGCTTCTTCAGTTAACTGAAGAAATATGCAAAATAATACTGATGTGCTTTGGGGGGCATTAGAAAAGCACCTCAAGGCTCTGGCCCCACGACAAAAGCCCTAAACACCTCTCCATCAAAAACTTGGAATGATAAATGTGTATGTAGGTTTTTTATGTATTTTATTCATCTCTTCGTTATATTATATGTTTATGATAATAGGAAAAGTAGAAGGGAGTTTTCATACGGATTCCATTATAACTTTCAGTCTGTTGATTACAAAAAGACAAAGGGCGTATGACAGATGACCTGGGTCAAGTGTGAGGCACATTTCCTCTTTGAAGCTGCTTTCCTCTATGTACAGCCAAGTGCTGTCAACTAAGAGCTGTAGGTAATTGAAAAACATAACAATTAATAACTGTCAGCATTGGGCAGTATGTCGTATTGTGTAGCTACCAACTGTCTTTTCTCTCTAGAAAGGTGGATAGGAAATTAATTATAAAATCTGTCATTTTTTTCTTCAGTTTTATATTTTACATAATTTAATATATGAATACAGCAATAAAAACTACCAACTAGTTAAATTGTCATTAAATAATAGTCTGTCACGGGTGCTCCCGCGATCCCTGTCTCGGATCGCGGGCGCATCTGTGCTCCCCTGTGTGCCCCCGCTGCAGCCCGGTCTCCTCACTCACCTCTCCCAGCTCCTGCTCTTCCCCGGACTGCCGTGCGCGCGCCCCCGCCTCCTAGGGCGCGGGGCTCCTGCCGAAAATTTAAAGGGCCAGCGCACCGCTGATTGGTGCACTGGCTGAACACCTCACCTTTAAGAATCCTGCCTCTTCCTGTGTCCCCTGCCAGACCTTTGTGCCTCATAGCCTTAGAGAAAGCTTCCAAGCGAGTATTCCTGCGTTCCTGTGTATTCCTGCGTTCCTGTGTGTTCCCGTGTGTTCCCGCTCCTGAGTCCTGTGTTGCCGTGTTACCCGAGTTCTTCCGTGTTGCTGTGTTCCGTGTGCCTGTATTCCCGTTCCCACCTGCCTGGACCTCCTGTTGCTGACCCCGGACTTGGACTTGACGTTGCATCTCTGCCGCATGCCCTGACCCTGTGCCTGGACCTGACTACGAGATTGTCATCCGCTAAGGTACCTCGATCTCGGCTGCCACCGTGGGCTAGTCACACCTGGGAACGACCTAGTGGTATCCTGCCGCAGCAAGTCCAACCCGCTTTGCCGCGGGCTCTGTTGAATACCAGGTGCCGCTGGGATCCGGTCCCGGGTGTTGGCTAGTTCCATCTCCCGCGGTGGTCCAGAGGATCCACTGATCCTAACATAGTCATTCCACATGCAAAGCCATCTCTCCCTGAAAAAAGGAAATATGGAGCATATGTAGAACCTTGTCCCATTCTATAATTTATGTCATATGAGACACCATGCCTGAAAATATCATTATGACCGTGCTCAGATAATCCTGCAAAAGCTGCTAAATGATCCAGTTCTATTTTCCATTACAACTGCTAAATAGTTCCATTATGTGAACACAGAATGTAACTATGACTCTTCAAAGAGGACTCAAAATGAAAAAACAACAAAGTTAATATTATATATATTTTACTGATTCCATATATTTTGTCCGGTGCAAAACATTTGATTGCACTATTGTTAATATTTCTCCAGCTCAGGAGAGTCAAAAAGGATGCTGAGTGAATAAAGGAACCTATTATATGGTCTTATAGAACCCCAACAATTGGGATACACAAGCTGTAGAAACCCCATCTATTTTTTCCTTGTTGTCCCACAAGTATCTTTGCTATTGTTACTGATTCCATCTCACTGTGATTTGTGACAAACAGGAATGCTGGCCAGTGCATGAGGCCAGTTGCAGTAGAAGGGGACTTCTGAGGCCTCATTCACACTGCCCCATGGGGGACGTATGTACGGCCAATATACGTCCCCATAGACGGCAATAGGCGCACGGCGCCCTGCTGGAGCGGTACGGTGCAGCACACGTGCGGCTCAGTGCCCCGTGAAAAAATAGGACTTATCCTATCTTTTCACGGCATACAGTGCCGTGTGCCATACATCCCTATGGAGAGGGGCGGGGTGAGCAGCGCTCTCCCCCTCCTCCTCTCCCCACGCGCTACGGTGGTACAGCGGGCAACGGTAGTGTGAATCCAGCCTAAGGTCAGAACATTGTGGTCCAGATTTATTAAAGTGCTTGCACCAGTTTTCTGTCTGACTTTGCACTACTGTAAAAAGAACGTGCAAACTGTTTGCATACGTATTTATAAAGTGTCTAAGCCAGTTTTGTGTCATGGCTGTACTGTGACCGACAAGACAGAAAAATGTGCACCTAGGCTTAGTCGAGGTGTGTTACTCCGCCACAACTGTGTCTGTGCCGCAATTCTGCAGCATAAAAAAAGTGCTCCAAAATATGACGCATACTTCCAGAGCAGTGCAGGGGGATCAAGATTCATGAAGACCCTGCACCACAATTCATGAATCAGACACAACCTGCAAACCTCACAGGCAAACTGCACATAGCGCAGTTTGCACCGTTTTTTGATAAATGTGGGCCTGTATATTATGTTGATTTTCCAAATTAGTCACATTGCTTTTTTTTTTTTACAAACTTTACTTAAATCGGCAACACAGTGGGAGAAGAAAGAACGCCAGTCTTAAAATTACCCTTTCCAGTGCACAGTGTCCCAGGTCTCTTAGTAGATCCGGAAGGAATCTATGCTCGGTTGTACCTTTTCCGATCAGGTCTGGCTCGATTTTAGCTATTTTATATATACATAATATGTGTGTGCATGAGTGTGTTTATATCACTATTTCATGCAATTCTATGACAAATATTTTGTAGCAGGTTTACTCTATGTAGGCTCCATCTCTTATTCTCAGTTGTCTCAGACAAGGCCAGGACAAAAATTTTACGAAGCTTTTATGAATCAAATCTAGTTCAAGATATACACTAAAAACATGTGGCAGCCATCAAGCTAGCAGGTCAGTTTGTACTTCTGTAGTACTTATTGAAATTCACAGTGTAAAAAATGTTGCAAAGTGAAGCAGTTAGACAAGACCAGTCTTTTTTTGTGGTAGATGCATAACCATGTCAGATACTGCATGATAAATCTGGCATACTTTAAAGAGAACCCGTCATGCAAAATAACCCCCCTAAACTAAATATATTTTCATAAACTGCCATTAGAGAGCATTGCCTCTATCCCTTCATTGTCCCTCTACATGCCTGTAAACCTAAGCAATGAGGTCCTAAAGCTGTATGCAAATGACCTGTGAAATGTCCAATGAAGCATTAGCATATTCAAGCTGTCCACTCTATTCATGAGTGGGAGGCACAGCCACACCCCCAGTGCATGACTGACAGACTGTATAATGATGTGAGGCTGTATAATGATGTGCTTCCTGGTGCTGGTGGCCACGCCCCCTGCAGCCTGTGTGTGCATGTGTGTGTGTATAAGAGAGATACAACAGCTCCAGGCAGCCATGTTACAGCAGAACATGTCAGATTCATGTGTAGCTGATGTCACATGTGTATTAGGAGGATGCAGCATGTCAGCAGATGACATACACACACTAGCCATGCTTTACTATACAATACACACAGACATGAGCAGGGGGAGGAGAGGGGAGGGGTAACAGGGGTGACATCACTGCCTCTGACCATGTGACCAGCCTCATTTACATAATAAAGAATAGATGATTTTACAATGATTAATGTATGAAATAACTAGATAAAGGCTGGGATGGGAACCTTGTGAGCTGCTCCAACAGGTAGTAGTGACAAGACTAGTGACACAGGCCTGATGACAGGTGTCCTTTAAGACTCTGTAATCATACTTTGCACCATTCTTTAAGTGATCAAACTGCACCACGATGTTGGCATATCAGCGTAATTTGGGGGCTCAAATTTTTACCCTCAAAGCCTTATCCCTTTTTAGTGGTCACAAAAATTTTACGAAGCTTTTATGAATCAAATCTAGTTCAAGATATACACTAAAAACATGTGGCAGCCATAAAGCTAGCAGGTCAGTTTGTACTTCTGTAGTACTTATTGAAATTCACAGTGTAAATAATGTTGCAAAGTGAAGCAGTTAGACAAGACCAGTCTTTTTTGTGGCAGATGCATAACCATGTCAGATACTGCATGATAAATCTGGCATACATTAAGACTGTGTAATCATACTTTGCACCATCTTTTAAGTGATCAAACTGCACCACGATGTTGGCATATCAGCGTAATTTGGGGGCTCAAATTTTTTCCCTCAAAGCCTTATCCCTTTTTAGTGGTCACACCCATTTTGTTGGAATAAAAAAAAGTGTAAAAAAACCATAGTTAAATAAGGTGCAAGGCAATTTAGAGTTTTTCAGCACAAATTTCAATTGAATTCTGCCGCAGTCAACTTACAATGAACTCAACTAACATCGAATAGAGAAAATCATGCATGCCAATGATTAAATGACATATTTTTACAATATTACTCAACTCATTGTATTAGGCAAGTCCTGTTAGTAGGCTGCAGCCCTCAGCTCAGTGAACACAATTAGAAAACTAGTTCTATCCCACTGTAATTAATACCAGAAAATCCATGTAGGGAATGCAGAGCTGTAGGAATGTTTGCTGAATCAAAAGGTCAGCTCTCCAGACACAAGGCCACTAACATACATACACATATGGCAACATGCAAATGCAAGGGTGATGGTACTACTGGGAAGCATAGGTGATGACTTTTATTTTTATCCATGTAGGACAATATTAATGGCATGAATAATTGTAGTTTAGTTACTTTGGTGTAGATGTCTGCAGCTTTGAAAAATTGATATATGTAAATTTATAAACACAAAATACTTGGTGGATTTTTTTCATGAAAATAGCTGTATTGCATGACAAAAACAGTTATCTCACTTAGCAAGGCTAAGGTTAGGGTTTAGTGGAAACGTTTGATGCTAAAGCAAGTGCCAAAAAAGTTGTGTAAGTTTAGCCTACACAATTCACATCAGGGTTATCATAAAGCATCTGTCATTGTGATAAACCTGGTAAAGTTTTTTTTTAATCAATTCTGTTTTATTAAGGAACCAATTAGAACAAACAAAATAGGATTCCACATAGGAATAATATCTAGCAAATCTTGATTAAAAACCCCTTCACGAGTGCATTATGCGTCCTATTTGAACAGGCCCAGTGCAGAAAAGGCGTTTATAAATGTCATGAACGTGGGCAACTTCAAATGACTATATCTCCTAAACCCTGGCACGTAAATACAGAATTCTGGTGTCGTATTAAACAGGGGAATCTTCCCTGGGTCTATGTACATGCAACATCCCCCAACGGGGCCTAGCTTTTTCTTGAGGCAGCTGGGGCCCAGAATACCAGAGTGGCTGGCGATTGCGGCCTAGAGCACGCTGATGTCCCAGTGCTTGGTATGGGGACCAGAGGGCCGTCCTACAGCCTGGCAGGTCTCCAGCTTGCGGTGTGTGCAAAAAATATGGAGGGAGAGGCTGATGTACTGGTTCTCCCCGGGGCAACCCCTGAGTGTCTGTAAGATAGGTCCCTGGGTAGCCCTGGTGGTAGACAGCCATATCCAGGGATCAGACGGAGGCAACGTTGCGCAAATCAACTCATGGTTCTTTATTGAACAACAGGCAGAAGGGAACGGGCCAAAATCTTCAACAGAAGATTCTGGTACTCGAGTGGTCATGGCGAGTGGTCCTCAGGAATAGTTCACCAGCCTGGTAGTAGATGCAGGCTGGGAGAATTTGGATGGAGCTGTGTCCAAACTGTGGAAACTGCAGCTCTGGAGTGGAGTCCCTGACTCTGGTCCTGGGATTAGGTTCTGTGTCAGTACTGAAGGTGTACTGAACACTGGGGCACATTTACTAAGGGTCCGAATCACTCTTTTTCATCAGGTTTCCCGAAAATTTGCGGTTTGCGCCAAATTGCCTAGGGTTTTTGGAGCACGCGATCGGATTGTGGCGCATCGGCGCTGGCATGCATGTGATGGAAATCGGGGGCGTGGCCGTCAGAAAACCCGACGGATTCGTAAAGACTGCGGTATTTAAAAAACCAAAATGTGTTGCTTGACACGTGCTTACATGCACCTGGAATAGGTTGGTGAACTCCGGTGAACCTCAGCGCAGCAGCGACACCTGGTGGACATTGGCCACACTACCTTAGTGGATCGCCGGAAGACCCAAATCCTCAACGGAGAACGCGCCGCTGGATCGCGACAGGACCGGGTAAGTAAATGTCTCTCTCTTCACTCAGTTCATGTGCTGAGAGACCTGGTGGTAAAAAGTCCTGACGGTAAGAGCCCTGTGCTCCCACTGCCCAGGGGTTTTTTACTCCCCCTGGTCAGGTGGTAGCACCTCTCCGATCACATTTCAGTTTACAATACAGCCATATCATTGGTTAATATCTTATACCCCTATACTCCCTCCATCAGCTCCTAACCTGGAGAGGGGGCTATTCGCAGCTACCAGCCTGCCCATGTATTGGCAGGGGTATTTCCGATTACAACTTTAAGAGTGGATATTTCCACTTCTGTTAAGCATCCATATAAATATAGAACATTGAAGGGGAGACTATATTTCTAGGTGCAAGGGTTCAAAGAAGCACATAGCAGAACGTCAGAAATTGACCTCGACATTTAGGCACCAATGACCATCGGTCGCGAAGAGGTTAAGCAAAACAATCTGATATGAATAATGGAGTTACTGGAATTCTAGAGATAAAAGACATATTATAAGAAAGATAAAAAGATGATGGGGAAGAGGTCAGGGTTGGGGAGAGAAGGTTAAGCAAGTTTGGGGGAGTAAAAGCGAGACAAAGGTGAGTAGCATGGTGGTTTGGAGAGCAGCTGAGCTAGGAAGCTACAGGCATAGAGGTACTTAGGTAAGCATAGCATATGTATAACCCCACACAATATATATTAAAGAAGCGCTCATCAGTAATTAAGTAGCGGATAGTTACCCAGGAACTGTGAAAGTGTCTCAATATATAAAGAACAAAAAGAACAAGTTTTTGTGAACTCGACATGGGAGTTGCCCAGTAAGTCCATCTGCCATAACTGAGAAACTTCCATATTGAGAGCAACAGAGCTTTGTCCTTCATCCAGTATATTGGAATAGGTTGGGACCATTAAATCCCCAGCATTGTTTTATTGAGCTTGGGCCTAGATTCCCAAATATATTTGGATTACTGATACCTTATCCAGACCCATATCAGCGAATCAATCTCTGAATATCTTTGGCACCCTATGCCCCAAGTTCTCAAAATTTTAGACTGCATTAGGAAAACTTCCCAATGATTAGAGGAGTACAGAGACATACTGGAGATTGGTTAATACAGAGCATACAGTAGTCAGAATACAGATTAATTGAAATTCATTAGCTCTCCTGAGACTTAAAACAAAAAGAGACCATGGTGTTGTGTTTGTCAAAACCCATCTCCCATGGGCCCTGTGTGATAGTGACTGCTTCAGTTTGTGATTACAGGTCAGAAGTTCACCTTTGGCTAGATTTACAGGTACCATTATGTTTTTTACATTAATGTGACTAAAATCATTCTTCCTTGATCTGTTATTTCTAGTTTTCCTAGGACTGAGGATGTATTTAATGCATTTTCTTTATATGCATCCTTTTTTATCATGATCTATTAAGAAAGTAAATGAGAGGTTCAGCTCTTCTACATCTGTACTTTGTCAAATGTATGGTATTCAAGAGAATGCTATTTAATTCTATTTAGTGAAGGGTGAGAAATACTTTGATGTAGTGTCAGAAAAGCTTCTTAGATTCTCCCACTTTTGTGTCGGAGTGCTAACTACTTCAACATGCATTAACATAATTCATTCATGCTTTGCAGTTCACATCCTCACCATGAACTAAGCTATGGTGTCTGAGACAAAAGGAAAGAACTCTCTGGGAAAAAGACGCTTTTACTGCCAAAGTTCACTCCATACCTTAAGATTTTATCACCAGAGTCCAGACTGTCAAAGGGACATTGTTACTAAATACAGTATGTCATTGCATTGTTTGTCCCAAACAGAAGAAAAGACTGGGAACTTGATAAAAAAAAACCAGTAGAATGACAAAATCCATGTCTATGCTAGTAGTGAATTGCCAAATAGTTTTCTCACAATGGGCCAGAACTAAAGAAAGAGTTAGTTTATGGGTTGGCTACTACTAACAAATAACAAATTTTGTCTGTAGTCCACGGGAGCCACATTTTATGTGGCCTGCCTAAGGTCTTCCTTTACTTACCATGTCTTGCTGACTTCCAGTGAATTGATGGGGGCTGTGCACTCAGTAATGTCTACACACTCCCTCCATGATCACGACAGCCATATCAGTGGTTGGAGGGGTGGGCCTAGGACATCCACATGCCCCACCAACCACCAGAATCCAGCAGGAGACTGGACATCATGGGAAATCCTGCTACTGGCAGTTCACTTTATTAGGATAAGTACAGAATTTCTGACTTTATTAGAGTCATATTTTCCTTGTAAGGTTTTGTATTAGTGGCCAACCCCTTGGTTTATGCAATGAGTGGCAGAATGTATTCAAACGGAGATGCACATCACTCCTTGGCAACCACAGGTGCACAAGTAGGATGACAATCTGGTACAATATGTTACAGTAACTTGGCACTCCAATCTGATAAGAAATCCATATAGAAGTGGACATATCGGAAATGTTTGTGCAAGTTACAAATACAAGTAAATCAAAGGGATGTAGGATACAGCAAATAACAGCAAAAATATATGTTAGTAGCACAGGCAGTTTTTATGACAAGCGAGATGTATATAATCATACAACAAGCTGTAGACAAAATAGTTCTGGTGCATGGGTCATAGACAAGTAATATATGGAGCCACCTAGTGAATTCAAATCAAACACTGGCAAGCAATATAAGGCAGTATATATAATGAAATAATATTATTGTAAATTATGTATACTGCCTTATATTGTTTGCCAATGTTTGATTTGAACTCCAGAACTATTTTGCCTACAACTTGTTGTATGATTATACACACCTCGCTTGTCATAAAAACTGCCTGTGCTACTAATATATATTTTTGCTGTATCCTACAACAATTTGATTTCCTTTATTGGTATCTTGTACAGTTTCTGAGGAAGGTCATAAATTGACCGAAACCACAAATTGTTTATATGGATTGCTCATCAGAACCTTATGAACCTTTGCACTACTTGCTTGGAGTGCCAAGTTACTATAACACATGATTGGACTTTGAAACTTACTATATAGTTAACATTGCTAGGCTCTATTCACAGCTGCATTTGGCCTTTCCATTAAGGTTAGTATGAGTATCTTATCAAGACTGCCACTAACAATAAAGTAGCATGCAAAGCTGTTTTCTGCACATACCATACTAACATTTGGGTTTATAGAGCAGTTCTAATATTCACATGGGCTAATAATGATCTAGAACATTTTTATAAGCTGTACTGCAATGAATTGTGCAAAGCTATCCTAAAAGTCAACTAAAACTTTAAGAAGCTGACATAAGGTATAGACTGAACGTCTGCAGAACTTGTGACTTTATGAAAGCTGAGGTGTGTGCCTTTAAACAAAGGCCCATGCAGCATTCCAATGTCTTCCTGGGAAACAATCTACCAGGAGATAAACGTGGCAGTCTGGGAGATTAAACATGGCTAGTTACATTATTGTAAGCAGATGGTAATGCATTTTACAAAACATCAGGTTTTTACATTTCTCAAGAATGGCTGGACCATTATACACACTGTTATACCCCCTTCATCCATCATAGATTGTATGCACTTGAGAGCAGGGCCCTCATTCATGTTTTTCATATGACCATTTTTTCACTCTGTTTTGTCTTATTTATATATATCCCCCATGATTCGGAATATGATGGTGCTAGATAAATAAAGATGACTAACAATGTTCAAGTCCATGACAGAAGCCACTTACTGATACTATTCCTTCTTACATATAGATAGAGGCTGACTTCTAAAAGCTAACTAAATCAAGCATGGGCTAACCAGTCACAAAGCTGAGCAGAGCCCAATAAATCGCTGTAGCAACCAGGGCGCATTTTAAGTGGGGCCCTGGCCAAAAATATAAGTGTGGCCCTAAATTCTCTGGACATGCAATCATCTCGGAACAGGATGTACCAAGAGCTGCAGTAATAAAATCTAGCACTTTCAGGAGTGTTTCTAGGGTCCACCACACAGACACGGGGAAATCCACTGCAACTTTCACCCAAAAATCTATACATTTTGTACCATGTAAAGCTGCTTGAAAACTAGAAACAAACACAGCAAATACACTAATAAATTTACATCAGGGAATCTCTTCAGATTTGGTAATTTTCTTCCCATTATAATGTGGCAATAGGAGAACATTGACCTGTTAATGCAGGGGTTACAGTATCCCCCATACTGTACTCCATACTTAATACATTCAGAGAAATTACCTCTGACTATAACCGGAACATTATCACTTCTCACTGTGTATGCATACAATATCATAGATGTGTCTATAATACATACTAAGCTGCTATGATAGAAAAAATGTTTTATTGATATGTTACTAAGAATTATATAAATTTGTTTTGAGATGGGGGGGGACGACATTTCTTTAAGACCCTGACATTTTTTAAGACCCTGGCAATGAACCTGGCAGTTCGTGCTTTATCAATAGGTCATGGGATTGGGGACCCCTTCTAAGTTTTTGCCCTGTGGCCTGTGAGTCTTTTTATGTATGCCTGATGAGACCTATGACTTCTCTGATTGATCTAAAACAGCCTTTCTTCCGCCTGCCTACTGATGGCCTCATAAACTTTTCTTCCAGCATGCACTGGGGACAATTCTGTTTTTAGATCTAAATCACACAAGTGCTCTTTATGATGTGATTTAGAAATGAAGACTTCTCTCTTAGTTATGGTTGATGATGTTTCTTCCTTCTGATAATTGCTTAAACATCTGGCATAGCACACTGAACGGTAAATGTCGATTTTTACAAACAACAGACTTAAAATGCTGAAGTTCCATCCACAAAAACAATATTTATAACCTTAAATAAATAATTACTTTAACCGCATAGACAAACATTGAAGGGTTTAACAGATTTTGGTCAATGTTACAAGATAGACTTGTTTTTTTTTCTTACCAATTTAAAACATAATTTTCCATAATGTTGAAAATAAAGTGATATGAACAGCTGCCGGAAAGACTACACCCAAAAATAAAAGTGACATAGCAGAACTGTAGTAATAAGAAAAATATAAGCTCATGGGTCATCCAAAGGCACAATACATATAAGATGAAGCTTCAAATACCACCCTTAGTAGAAGAGCAGCTAAGAGCTTAGTGTGGGTGGTCGGACTAACTGGTTTAAAGCCATTCATTACCAGATGGTATTCAAGATTACAATTCTTGCTTGTTGTTAGCTTTCCTATGCAACGCCTTGTGAGATTATTTTGTCTGAATTTAAGTTCCTGCTTTCTTTAAAGCTGACACCCCAGGGACAGGACTAAATGCTTCATGCACAGTGTCTCTAGTACTGTCCTATAAAGCCATGACCCATAGGCTTCTAAACTCTTTGATCTTTACAGCTAATTTTCTTGTTTGTTAAAGGTTTAAGCAAGTTAAATTGCTACATTTCTGGATTAAAACATGGAAAAATAAAGGCTACAAACACCTTTAAGGGAATGTGTTAGCATTTTTGACCATACAAAACTGAAGAGTGTTGGTTAGTAGTCCAAGAAGATGTTTAATCATACAGTTGTGCATATATTTAGGACTGTAGAAGCAAAAGTGTGAAAATATATTTATATCCTAGGATTGTAGCTGGACTTTGAGCTTTGTAAATATAACTAAAGACTCAGGGGCCATAGGGGAAAAGTTTAGCTTAGGGAACCCCACACATTTCCCCCCTTATGCAACACTAGCAGTCATGTTCATTGCCAGAGTTAAACAAATTAGGAGCATAATTTTCTGTGTCGCTCTCATTTGCTGCAACATGGTGGTGACTTTTCCAAGCACCATGACAGTGATAAAATCAGCCAGTTTGGGTAGCGGAACCTTGGTGGGATTCATGGCCAGATCTTACTGTCAGGCTGCAGGGGTAGTTGACCCACTGGACCACCATGCAGAGCCTGCCGCGGGTTGGACCAGTTGTGGCATTGTACCACCAGGTCGTTCTACAGGTGCGACTTTGTAGAAAAATGTAGACATTTTTGCTAATGTATTAAACCAGAAAAACTGAAAAAAACTGAAATACCACATAATCATAAGTGTTCAGACCTTCAATGTCATCCAGCTGTGTTTAATTAAACTGATTTTACTTGATTAGGAAAGGCACACATCTGTCTATATAAGACCTCACAGTGCATGTCAAAGCACTTGAGAATCCTGAGGTCTAAGGAATGCCAAAGGAGCTCAGAGACAAGATTGTGGCAAGTCACAGAACTGGACAAAGTTTCAGAAGAATTCTTGCAGAACTCAAGGTCCTGGAGCACTCAAGTGGCCTCCATAATCCTTAAATGGAAGAAAAGAACTCTTCCTCGACCTGGCTATCCAGCCAAACTAAACAATCGTGAGAGAAGAGCCTTGGTGAGAGATGTAGAGAAGAACCCCAAGATCACTATGCCTGAGGTCCAGAGATGCAGTGGGGAGATGGGAGAAAGTTCCCCAAAGTCAACTATCAATGCAGCCCTCCACTAGTCGGGGATTTATGGCAGAGAGAGCCGACGGAAGCCTCTACTCAGTGTAGGACATATGAAAGGCTGCGTACAGTCTGCACAAAACACATGAAGGACTACCAGACCATGAGAAATAAGATTCTCTGGTCTGATGAAATGAAAATTAAACTTTTTGGTGTTAATTCTAAGCGCTGTGTGTGGAAAATTCAGGCACCGCTCATCACCTGCCAAATACAATACCAGTAGTGAAATATGATGGTGGAAGCATCAGGCTATGGGGGTGTTTATCAGCAGTAGGGAGAGGACGATTGGTTGCAATTCAAGGAAAGATGAATACGACCAAGTACAGGGATATCTTGGATGAATGATTCACCTACCAACAAGACAATGGGGCACATTTACTTACCCGGTCCATTCGCGATCCAGTGGTGCGTTCTCTGACGCTGATTCGGATTCTGCTGGGATTCACTAAGGTTGTGCGGCCGATGTCCACTAGGTGTCCCTGCTGCACTGAAGTCTGCCGGAATTCACCTCCTATGTCTCAGTGTATGTGAGTGCTATTTTTGAGCTTTTCTGAATCTGTCGGGTTTTCCAACGGTTACACCCCCCCCCCCCGATTTCTGTCGCATGAAAGCCAGCGCCACAATCCAATTGTGTGCACGAAAATCCCTGGGCAATTCGGCGCAAATTCGGGAAACCCGTTAGAAAAACATGATTCGGACCATTAGTAAATGTGCCCCAATGACCCTAAGCACACAATAACAAAATAGTGGCTTCAAAACAACACTGTGACTATTCTTGACTGACCCAGCCTTAAACCCAATTGTGCATCTTTGGAAATCTTCACCATTTAACTGGAGGAAACTGGAGGGAATGTGCAAGGAAGAATGGCAGAGGATCCCCAAATCCAGGTGAGAAAAACTTGTTGCATCATTCCCAAGAAGACACATGACTGTACTAGCTGCTAGTTGCTTCTACTGAATACTGAACAAAAGGTATGAATACTTATGAGAATGTGGCATTCCAGTTTTTCTTGTTTAATAAATTAGCAAAAATATGTACATAATTGTCTTTTTCTGTGCAGAGTATACATTAATGAACAAAAAAAATGAACTTTTATGATCTTATCAATTGGCTGCAATCTTGTCAATTGGATCTATCATCAGTTTTGTTTTTGCAGACCCATAGACATCTATAGCCTTCCGTGATCCACATCTGTGAAAAAAAATAGAATAGGCTTAGGATTTTCTTCACACAATGGTTCAGTGAAAAAAAAAGCCAATGTGAAAACAATGGCCCAGTAAGGAAGCCGTGAAAAGCCAGAATGAAATAGCCCTCTACCTGTACTCAAATTTGTGCAATATTGAGACAAACAACAGATGTCTTCCACAGTTCTGTGACTGTTGTGGGTTTCTTGGCCATAACTTTGTCACTAAGGATTTTCCAGAGGTTTTCTCTTGGGTTTAGATCAGGACTCTTGGCTGGCCATTTCATTGTTTATATTTCAAGTTTCATGGAGCTGCTCTACCTGTTTGGCTGTCTGAAAGGGGCATTGTCCTACATGTAAATTGCTGCTGAGTGATTGAAGAATGCAAGGAAGGAACCATGTGTTGTTGAAGATGCTTCTGATACACACTTGTATTCACTCTGCCATATAACTGTATAAGAGGACCAACTCTTGCTGCAGAAACAATCCCCCAAACAATGACACTTCATCCGCCACCTTTAACTGATTTCTTTACACAATTTAGGTTCCCCAGTTTGTCAAACATAATGTTTCCCATCAAATCCAAACAAATTAAACTTGCTCTCATCACTAAAAAGACTGTGGACCACTTCTCCTCTGTCCACACAACATGCTCCTCAGTAAAGGTGAGTGTAGACTTGAGAGGTTTGGTCACTGCAGAGTGGGCTTTCAGTCCAAATGCTCTTAAACGTAAATATACTGTATGACAAGACAGATCCTTACCCTGTTCAGAACGGGCAAGCAATTCCAGTGATGAAAAAATTACCCGTGGGGATTTTCTGCATTATCCTGTCCTGCATTTGTTTTATGAGAGTGAAAAGTCTGCTTGGGGGACCTGAGTTTGTGATGTTATAAAGATGCAATATTCTAGAACTCACAGATGTGGAATGACTAATTTCTCTTGCTATGGCTGATAGGGTCACCCCCTTGGCCTTCATCTGGACAACCTGCTGCCGGGGGGTTTCAGTAGCTTTGGAACAACACGCCATTTTTGTAAAGTCAGTGAAAACAGGAAAGTTAGGCTGTCAGTTAAATAGGGTTTGTCCAATATTTAAAAAACATAGTGCCAGATAGACACAAATAACTTGTATCTGAAAGTGTTCTCTAATTTTGATCAGCGTCTTTTACAATTATCCCATTTACATTTTCATTATGTGCTTTAGAATATATCGAATTTATGAAATAAGCTGACCTTGACATTTAAGAATTTGTATGTTCTGTAATTTTGATCTCCAGTGAATGATAGATATATGACAGATAGATGAGCTATAATAAAATAATATATAAATACAAGAAATTGTATTTTCTCTAATTCTGATCTCCAGTGAATGATAGATATATGACAGATAGATAAGCTATAATAAAATAATATATAAATATAAGAAATTGTATGTTCTCTCATTTTGATCTCCAGTGAATGATAGATATATGACAGATAGATGAGCTATAATAAAATAATATATAAATATAAGAAATTGTATGTTCTCTCATTTTGATCTCCAGTGTATGATAGATATATGACAGACGGATAAATTAGCTATAATAAAATAATATATTAGATGCATTACATTAGAAACTATATATGTATAATAAAAAAGTATGAGATCATATGAAATAAGCAGCTCTGCACATAGGAGTCTCCAGTACGTCCCGTGGTATGTCTGGCTCCAGACTGAGTGACCACAGCTCTCGCCTCCTCGCTCTGGTGTCTGCGCTCCCGGCCGCTTCCCCTTCTGCTTTCCTAGGAGCAGTGGGCGCCGCCTAGTGGGCAGTGATCACCTGCCTATTGGTCAGTGGGAGAGGCTCGCCGCTAGCCCCGCCCCTCGGCGCGGCATGCAATGCTGAGGCTGTGTGTAACAGTGGAGCTGGCCGGCAGCCCGAGTCATGAGCGCCGCGGCTCCGGAGCCTCGCACTACACTGCTGGCACTGTATTAGCAGCGCACCGCCATGGAGCCCCCTCCTTCCTGACTCCCCCTGCACGGAAGGGGCAATGATGTTCTTCTCTGGGGGAATATTCAGCTGCTTCGCCCTTTGGATGAGGTGAGGATCCATGATGTAGATGGGTATGTACCTGGGCAGCCTCTAACCGGGACTCGTCTCTGACACTATGTGGAATAGCAGTGTCTGGATAAAAGTTTCTGATGGAGTTACTATTGGAGAATAGTTTGGATTGCTGATACATCTGTGTTTGGAAGTGGCTTGGTAACGGTTCACACCTTCGCTTGTTAGCAGCGGTATGTGATCCCTGTCCTATAGGTGGTGTGTGTGTGTGTATGGCTCTAGTCCTCCTAGATCTATAGTATCAATCTGATGGCTTACGGAGAAATCTGTGGTGCTAGTTATCAGCTCTCTTCTAGATCAGCAACATAAGCTAAATTCATGCAATTTTGAAAAAATAAATTCAGATTTTATGACATACATCAAACGCAAGACATACATTTAACGTCATCAGATAAAATACAGAAATAAATAAATGCTCCCTGGTTTATACCGGAGATAAAAGTTCTCCCATGCAACATTATATTCAACCTAGTACAGTTCACTAGCCCCCCTCATATAACCCATTAGGGGGCATGGCACATACAAGCCTGTAAATTCCAATGGGCATACTATAGAACAGTATACTAATTCCTCTCCTATTGTATGGCCAGCTTTAGGTGTGTTCACATAAAGGTGTCAAGACTCCTACAGTATGTTAAATATCCTACTAAAAGGTCAGGTCTTCTTTATCTCCTGGGCAATATAAGGCAGCTGTACATCAGAGAGTGTGCTGCAAAGATCCTGATAGTGCTGCCTCCTTGTAGCTGATAATAACCAGAAGTAATGGAGCAGGGATAGATCACTATCTCTCTGGAGACCTGTCCTTAGGTCCTATCTAAAATATTTACAGATCACTGAAAAAGTAAGTATCACGAAACCAAAAGTTTATAAAAGACTCAATGATGGTCACTGAAATAAAGGAACTAACAGTTTATCCCAGAACAGATAAGTATAAAAAGAAGTGTCATCAACTTTTACTTATCCGTTTACATCTGTGTTCTGATAAGCTGTGCTGTTTATTTTCCATCAGGGATTCTAACATATGCTTTCAACCTTTGTCCAGGGTTCAAAATGGTAGCATGAATTTATTTATCGTAACTCAGTTTGTGGTGCGTTCTTTTATCACTTTTCTTCTACTTTACGTTCTGCAGAATAGTCATCAGTAAGTCCTTAACTGCTAATCTAAAAACCCGACATTAAAGTTTCCATCAGCATTAGAGGGGTGGTCTAAGTTATTGATAACCTACTTGTAGATCGGTGAGTCTGACACTAATCAACAGAAGCCATGTGTACTGTACTGTTAGCGCTAGGTTACTGCATCTTAGGTCTTTTTCACTTGTTTGGGAGTTTAGCTGCAATGACTTAGCTTGACCATTATACAGAGAATGGAGACGAGTCTTGGTAGAGGTATTGGCTGTTGGATAGGTTACAAACCTGTCAGCAAAATCTTTTTAAAGTTTTGGAGGCAGATGTCTTTGATAATCCAAATTTAGTAGTTGTTCAAAGCTTGTGCATCCAGTTCCCATTTTAACTGCCACGGGATTCTGTTTCAATAAGTTTTTTTTTTTTTTTAACATTTTATAACCACAATCTCTAGCATCATATTTAAAGTTGGAAATAATCACAATATCTGCATATAAACTTAATGATGGAAAATGTCAACTTAAAATCATTCCCAGCGAGGGAACAATAAGTTAAGCTCACAGGTAGGTACAAACATATATACCGTAAATAGAGAATCAAGGATCAAAGTGATTTTAAGGAGAAATCTTTCCAAAATTTCCATCGGTGGTTGAATTTAGTACATGCGTGTTGGTTATGGTCTATACATATTAATATTGTTCTTTACTTTTGGTGTAATATCCTAAATCGACAGGATAAGTCTATGTTGGATAGGGGGCTGCCTTCTATTCCCAACCTCATAAGGTAGAGAGAAACAGCCACATGATTGAACTGTCTGGCTCATTCCTAGATGCCCTTATATTATGGGCTTCATCAGGTGTTAGATACCATTAAGCTTGGTATGGTTGCATCCTGTGAAAAACCGTAATTGATAGGATCTACATTTGCCTGTAGAAAATTTTGCTACTAACAGCCTGATTTATAATGAGATGAAATGATTACTGATGGAAAAATGTTCATTGACTCATTTGTCTTGCTTATAACAGATTATAAGGGGAAAGCTAAAGGGATTAAACCGAGCAATATGTGTACTGTCATTGTCCTTGAACTTGTTTAGTTTCCTTACTTACCCTTCTTCTTGGTAAGAGATGACCAGCTTATTAAAAAAAAGTCCTGTACAAAACCCTTAAGTGAAATACAAAGTTTTTTTTTTTTATCCTTTTCGAAGCTGCACTTTTTGCCTCACTTGTCTCTGGATATCTTTGGCAAAGCAGGAAAGATGGGTTTTAGCTTATTCTGATGGTCATGTGTGATTTGGGTAAAACAGTCTGTGTCATATGTACCAGTAAAAGCATGGCTCTGGTGAACCAAAATGCATCATTCCTGTATCATTGTGATGTATAAGGGATGTGACTTCTGGTCCATTTGAGGCTCTACTGTCCTGTACTCAAATAATGATGTGGATCCAGGTGTCTGTAAAAGTATGAAACAATGGAATTTGCAACCTGAACTTCAATGCAACTGTTGCAGCAATACATATTTTTCGTTTTAAGCAAACCCACAACCTTCAACAATTCTACATCTCCCAAACTGTAAAGTTTAGTGAATGAAGTTTTTCCTGTTTTAGCAGCCATGCACTACCACACCTAGTAACATTCATATTCTGTTTAAAATTAATAAATGTCTATATTGTTGTGATTATTTCTACAGAATTTCTTGCCAGGATGACTGAGTTTTGACCTAATTTGGTTGAGAGTGTACAATAAGATCCACCCTGCTGCCCCAAGATGGCTACCCTTTCTGAATATGTCACTGAGCCGATTGGCATGATGTCTCAGTCTCAGGTAATGTCTTATGTTTGTCATTTTAACAAAAAGAGCTATTAAGAATTGCATAACCATAGTGCCCTCTTGTCTGTGGCTGTTTGTTTTCGAGGAGGTTTAATTGTTAGGAAGACTTCCAAAGTAAACATGTAGGTGGGTTGGCTGAGCCAATACAATAACATTTTATTGCCAACCCCTTGGAAAAGAGTTTTTTCTTACAGATTTACAGCTTGCCAGGCACCAGACACTGAAATGCTTCTCAATTGCTTTGAGGTTTTAGTTTTAGCCCAAAACAGGGGAACATTGAACACATCAGCTGGCTTCAAACTGAAGTCAGAAATTTCTAGAAATCAGAAGATGGATTTTTAATGTTATATAATGTGATATTTTGCCATGAATTGTAAAAAAAAAAAGTTTAATTTTCTCCCCTCATTCATATTATATTCATAATATCCAGAATATAATGTTTAATGGATAATCGGTTCTTGGATCTGTATGCGTTCCTTAGTTTTCCTGACTAGAAATAAGCTGATAACTAGGTATCTTCATTCTCATGATGACGGAGTTTGTCCCTGCCAGTGGGGTCACTCATTCTGGACACAATTATATTTGATACGTTAATGAGTTGTGACTGGTACAATAAATGTTTACAATGCTGGTTTACTTAAAGACCTCAAAAAATAGACTGTATTATCCAAGGTTACCCATCCCAATCAAATCATCTAAAATGTAGAGCAATTAGATATATTTGCTTTATGTTTGTTTCACTTGAATCTGAATGTTGGTTATCAATCCAAATGAATGTAGAGGTCAGTGTTTAGGATGGGTTCACATAAATTAGCTATGATCAGCATGTTGATTTATATATTCAAACTGGACACAACTAAATTTTTGTGCATTTTGTACACAGGTGCAGAGTTTTTCTGTTGAGTTTTTCTGTTGAGCGCTACAACTTGTGCCATAACTCATTTGACCTTTGGTGGTTTAGTATGGCAGAGGGAAACTACAAGTCATTGCCATATATATGTGAACAGCCCTATAATGCTATTAAATCTACTGTTAATGCATTTGTATGTTTAACTTATATAGAGCCATCATATTCCACAACGCTGTACAGATCATAGGGTACATATACAATTAAAACAAGACATTACAGATTAATAACATAAGAAACTGTAGGAATGAGACCCCTGTTCATATATATGTGCCACAGTGACAAATATAGGTTATTTCTCGTTGGGGGTCAATATTATAAAATTATTTAGCTAAAGGTAATAAATCTGGTCTGTGTATGAAATAATGCATAAATAGCTATTTCTATATTTCAAGTTATAAAGGAATATGAGGGCATTTTTTAAAACCTGGATAATTTTATGATGATTTATATTATAGTGATGGGGCCTAAATCACATGACTTTTTTTTCTCTTAAGGGATTGTGGATAGTATTTTGGGGTGTCTCATGCTCCCCATGTCTGGTTTGGACTTACAGGTTTGTTTCAGCCTGTTAACCAAGTGGAGGTCCCACAGAAATAAATTGATCACAGGACAGTGCTGTATCATGTACTCCATTGAACTTTTTAGAGTTAATGGAAAAAATCCTTTTAAAATTGGATTTTCCCAACCAGAATGCAAGGCAAGACCCTTGGAATGAATCTGACCATATGAGCAGTGATATTGTCCAATCCCATAATCGCACAGAATCCCTTTTTGATCAATTTATATGCTTCAATCCATAAGGGTTGTATCTTAGGGCATGCCCATAAGATGTGGATAAGTGAGCCTTTTTGGCCACATAGTCTCCAACATCCTGGTGGTGGGAATTACCAATATTCCCTTTTCCCCAGCAACAGCACTTCTACTAATGAATCTAAAAGAGATCCCTTTCAAGTCTCGTACTATAGTAGCACAAGTTCTAATGACCACAAAACTGGCAATCACGAGATATTGGAAAGATACTCATAGCCCATCCATCAAAGAAGTCATCACCCAAGTAAGCACCACTTGCTCTTATGAAAAGGCTATTTCTTTACAAAACAATAATTACAACACTTACATAAAACAATGGGATACTTGGATCAAAAGTACATATTTCCATGATTAATACTCTAGGCCGTGTTATACTGTTTTACTGTTTATTGTTATATTGTTTAAACCAGGAGTCGATGACGAATAATCAACACTCTGACTTATACGACTCATAATATCTCCCTTGTCATTTAGGTCATCCTCCTTTCTATTTGTATGTATATGCTTTGTAGTCACCTACAATTTATGTTTTCTATGGATTGTTATTACGTTCTGAACTATTGCAGAACTTAGATACAAATGTCCAGAACTAAATGAGCAAGAAGTGTGATGACGGGAAATGCAGTGATATTCTTTGAGCTTTCTGTTCATTTGTCACTTAAAAAGGTTGTAATAGGTGCCCACGGGGCATATATTGTCTGTTAATTTTCTTATGGTTATAAAACTAATAAAAAATGTTTTTAAAAAAAAAAGAATCCCTTTTTGAGATACCTTGCCAAAGCCCCCCCCCCCCCCCCCAATGCCAAAACTTGTGTACTATTTCTAAAGTAGTAGCATATAGAGTCACTCAGCCATCAAGTGTACAACATGACCCTTGACTTTAGTAGGGTCTTTCATTTTGTAAATTGGCCACCCATAATCTGCCTGCCTCATTTAGACTAGGTAAACAAGCCAACATAGCCTTGCTTCACTAGAGAACAGCTGCACTATTGAAGGTTGCTGGAAACATGCTAGTGTTGTGTCACTACATATTTGAAGCTATTTTCTGTTATAAAATGACGTTCTTATAATATAAAATGCTAATATCTGGTATTGAACAACTGGAATAATAAAAGTGAGTAAATATTCTTGAGCCACAAGTTGTACTTAGTTATTCTCCTACGTTACACTGAGGTCTGGGATACACTCCAATATCCTCATAGCCTCAGGTAGCTTATTCCGGATAATATCAAAATATGCTTGTAATTCATATTCATCTTGCGTTTTATATTATTAGGATTGCATAAATAAGTTTGGTTTTTCTTATTTTGCATCTTGTTACTAATGTCTTCTCTAGGTCGGTTATGTTGGGTCTTGCGTCTAGGTTTATATATTAAGCAATTGTTTTAGTCTTGCTTCTTTAATAAAAAGGTTTTAGTTTCGATCTAGCAATTAGTCCAGAAAAGGTTTAATAATTATAAACAGCCATAAGAAAAACTTGATCCTATGGATTCCTGTGGAATCTACAGTAAAATCAAAATTTTAGCATATCAACGATTATGCAATTATGACAAACATCCTGTGTATCCCTTAGACATCTACGCACACACATGCACATGAATGATTGTGTACTGTATGTACAAACTGAAAATAATTCATGATGCAGTGTGTTATGTGCAATCAATTGGCCCTCTCTGATCCTACAATTGTATACTTCATGACTAAAATTGGAACTCTGGAGTTGGCAGTCAAGTAAGGTTCTCGGAGTGGTCTTTTTGGGGGGAGAGTATGGGGCAGCATGGTGGCTTAGTGGTTTGCATTACTGCCTTGCAGTGCTGGGGACCTGGGTTCAAGTCCCAGGGTCAACATCTGCAAAGAGATTGTATGTTCTCTCCATATTTGCGTGGGTTTCCTCCCACACTCCAAAACATACTGGTAGGTGGTTTAGATTGTGAGCCTCATTGGGGACAGGGACTGATTTGGCAAGCTCTGTGCAGTGCTGCATAATTTGTGTGCGCTATATAAAGAATTTATTAATTTTTATTATGTATATAGAACTCCAAGAATGATAGTGACACTTCTATTTCAAATGTGTAACTTCTGTGACTTCTTCTTCCCTATTCTCACAGTTGCTTTGGACAGGAGATGTGACAAATTACATTTCACTAAAGGGTTACTACGTAAATGGCACCTGATGGGTGTCGAAGGGGCTTTTCATGAGCCTTGCCCATCTTTTGGTGTGTTTCTTCAGCTAATTCTTAAGAACTTACAATACATTAGATTAGAAAAATATATATATATATATGCATCTTAGTTTTTATTATGAAGTTCTAGAAGGTACTATTTCTACAACGCTATGCTTTTTTGCTAGCTTTGTCTTCTAGAGTGATGTTTTGTCCATTGTTTTGAAGGCAACGCATATGCAATATATTACTTACTGAATTGTGTAAAGTAGTACAAAGCTGTTCTGTTACACTCTTTATGCGGATGACAGTGGTTATTTCAGACTAAACAAAAGCCCTTGAATCACTTTCTTGTGACTGGACATTATGTCATGTGTTCAAGCCTGTAATAGGTTGGGTTCACATTAAATACTTCTTCTGGTTTGTGAGATGACTCTATTTTTTCCACTCCTACCTATTCACTCAAGTGTAGCTTCCTTTAGTTTGGCAAACAACGGAAAGTCTTCACTTGTGGTCTTTTTGTTGGTGTAGTAAAATGGCAGAAAAGAAGATTTGAGGGAATGCTGAAGAATTGCATCCATAAATGAAGATGTACGTAGAATTTATCATATTGGTATAGGTCACTATAACTAATGTTGGATATTTTAATGGCAATCTGATATTGGCAGACTGCAAGGTGATCAATAGAAAAGAACAATATAAAGACGAGAAGGGAGCTGTCATTACCTGATATTGCTATCTATTATTATGCAACCCTTTTACGCAACCTAGTATACTGGTGCTCCCTAGCGGCTTAAATGGGAGGTCAGCGATATAAAAACTTTGCCTAGCGCCAATATACCCTAGAGCATTAATATGGGGTCTGCCAATGGACGTCTCTACTTAATTTCTTCTGGCGCCTACGGCCTTCTCTAGGGATATTTGGCGTAAATGTTGCATTGCTTTTACCGTATATACTCGAGTATAAGCCAAGGTACCCAATTTTAACACAAACTGGGAAAACCTATTGACTTGAGTATAAGCCGAGGGTGGGAAATGCATTGGACACAGCTTCCCACTATATAGCCCGCCAGCCCCCTGTAGCTCATAGCCCGCCAGCCCCCTGTAGCTCATAGCCCACCAGCCCCAATGGGCTCCTTCTGTCCTTTTGGGGTTCTTCTGTTCCTCTTCAGGACGTTCTTCTCCTCTTCGGGTCTTCGCGCTCGGCTGGCACACAAAATGATGTCAGCCACATGCCGACGTCATTGTTTGTGAGCTGCCGGCATCGCAAAGGGACCTGAAGAGGAACAGAACTTCCCGAAGAGGGAGCAGAAGAATCTGAAGAGGATCCAAAGGACCGGAGATGCCACCCGAGCATTGGATGCAGAAGAGGACCTATGGGGGACGACGGAAAGGTGAGAACAGTGTATAATTTTTTTTATAGACTCGAGCCAACAAATTTTGTGCTGAAAAACTCACCTTATACTCAAGTACATACGGTAATTTGGCATCACATAAATCCCCTCTTGAACCTTTTTTTTTTTAATATATATATATGCCTCTTTTACCTCAGACATATTTTGCTAGTACCTATGATAAGGTTTTCTACAACCTCTGCGAGTCTGTTTGCTGTTATCACTATGCCATCTGTGAGAGCCATGTGTAACCTGATCATTATCATTTGTACTTTGCTCTTACTTTGGTCTTACCGATTTATTATATAAAAAAAAAAATCTTGTTTTTATTTCAATGAAATGTAAGTTGACAAAATGGTAAATGTATTCATACAGTTGTAGTAGTATTTTATAACCGTGATGGCTAACCTTATTTAGAAGGCCACATGTTCCCAAACCAGTTGGAAGTCTCCTTATAACCCTACTAAAAATGGTATTATATAACCAGCACTAATCTCAGCTACAGGCAAACTAACCAATGAAAATAGGGAGTTTAGCTGAACCGGATAACGTCATATCTAGTCTAGTTTAGCATAAAGTAATACCTCACACACTCTGTGCCTTTGGTCATTCTCCCTATATTGGCCTCCAGCAATGACATATTAACAGCAATATGTGAAATAGTAATTGGCTGCTGCAGAGACCACAGTGGTGCCTGCTGAGCTTTTGATTGGCTTCAGTGGTCACATGTCCATTTCAAAGCATCATAACCGGAGGCCAGGATAACTCTTTAATGTATGAGTAATGGTTCACCAACCTTTACATTAAAGACCAGCCGTGTATGGATTACACATTAGCACATCTTTGAGAATACTGAGACTAACAACATTGTGTAAAGAAGGGGAAAAAGCTATGTCTGCAAAGCTGAAACCTTAGCTGTGTGGTGGTGCGTGCAGTATATACACTGCTGATTGTGGCATTGTTACCTCATGATCTCTATTTTTTTTTACCTTGGTGAAAGAATGATGTTTTATGGATGGGTTGACCTGGAGTTTTGCCTGCACAACAATGATAAAGTTCATATGTTCAGTAGCATCCGGCTTGTAATGAACCTTTAATCTTTTCAGTGAGGATGGTAGGTTCTGTATGCGTCAGCACACCTTACGGTCATATTATAATAGTATTTTGCATCTAGTGTATTGATCACCCTTTATGTGTATGACGGCTTTGATTCAATGCTGTAGCTAGAATAAACATGTCATACTTGGGAGAATATCTATATCTTGTGTCTCTTATACTGTGTGATGAACAAGAGATGACAACAGATGAACTGAAAGAGGTTTTTAAGTTAAAGAATATAAATATCTGGGTTTTTTTTTTTAGGTAGACTTGAAAAAGACTTAACTCCTCTGAAAATCTGGTAGTATGACCTTAGCTAATCCCAGTCCCCCAACCCTTCCTTCTGTTATAATCATAACAGAATCATAAACCCATGTCGTGGTCGTTCATAGCTTATGATGCATAAAAAGTGATTCTGCACAGAAAAAGACAGTCACAGCTGATATCATCTTCATTTTAAGATGGTTTAATAGGTTTTCATGAAAATGTACTGAACCTTTTGCTTACTGGTTTTGACATAAATTTCAAAGCGGACTATCCACAAATTATGTGAAACTTGGAGAAGGCAGGGAATAAGGCATTATTGTCCCAATTAGTTTTGTTTCCAGAAGGAGAACACTGTCTCTGCAATATGTAAATATGGTTTCATGCCTTTGGGTATCATGTAGGGCAACATGTGTCACCTGTGATTACTGGCGTCCTATAAACCAACTTACAAAATATGAGCGCCAAATGATGAAAATAAGTTACAGATATGAATTTAAAATATCCCTTTATTATAGGTCAATAAAAACAAGCCAAAAAATGGCCAGAAAATGTGCAACAGGAAAAAGGTATTCAGAAAAAAATACACACTGGGCTACATGTACAAAATATATAATTACATTATACTTGTAAAATCACACATGTTATGGTTATATACTTGTGCTATAGAAGTGAAAAGATGGGTGGCCATCACAAGGGACACCAAGTTTTCGTGATATGTAGTGGTCTGATATGTCCCTCCTTAAACTGTTTGATACCTAAATTCAATTGAAAATTTTGTTCATTTCCATAAACATGAAGTCAGTTGGCCCACTGAATTGATTAGTGTCAACCATCACCTATTTTGTATTGGCACCTTTAAAGGTGCAAAAATATGATTATTTCCCTTTTGAATTAATCTTTGTCCCTCTTTGGGCAAATCATAATGTTATAACCTTTAGGAAGTAATTTTATTAATATTTTTTCCCATCTCCTCCCGTAACAATAGCCAAGCAGGTCCTCTTTCCTTCAGTTTCACACCAGACAGAGCATACTCTGCAGACACTTTTGAAGTGTGGAATCTTTGAGCCCTTCCAGACCTGGTGTGAAAGAGACCTTTCTCTCTCCTGTGTTCTCCACAGGGGAGATCATTATACCCTATTGGTTACTTTCTGAATATAAGCATTTCCAACCCCCTCTTAACTGTGCCTGTTAGATGTCATGTGTAGCTTTTACATCACTGCAGAATTGTTTATTTACTAACAGATTTCATTGCTTTCAGCTTTGTCATTGCCTTGTCTCCCCCACACATTCCCATCTGGTATTGGAAAAGATCACGTGGCACGTGACTGTAGTAAAACTGAAGTTGCTCAAAACTGCCTCTATTGTAATTGTATTTCCTTGTCTTGTAGCTTTGTTGTGTTTAGAATATAAAAAAAGCTGTGGATTGATGTAATCATTGCTTGTCTTTAGAGAAGAATGATGAGATCCTATATTAGAGGCCTCCGTGCTGTTCTTTTACACTCTTCTGTGGGCCTGCTGACAGGTAACAGGCCATGGGAGACCAAGTCTTAAGCTGGTGACTCCGCAGTAGATACCATGTTTAATTGGTGGGATAAAAATGAATATAAGGAATATCGGTCTAAAAGTAAAATATGAAGTCAACATAAAGCACATAGTAAGTTGTGTCTTTCCCTTTGACATCATATTTGAGAGTGGGTTGCTTATGATTCTACCTCCTCTTTAGAACTTTGTGTAATTTTATACATGTCCCTTGAAAACAGCAATGATTGCAGCCCACAGGAAAGACTCCCGAGCTTCTATAGTAACTTACAGATGGTTTTGTAATTGAGCTTGCAGGGCCTCTCAGGCTCTGTCCTCCAGTGTTTAGACAGAATCTATTACTAAGTCAACAGTTGATGGATACCACATGTATATTTATTACTTCTTCATTGAAAGGAATCGTAGGCGGCTGTAAAGTTTTCATCATATGTTTAAGGAAACTAAAGCCTTAGTAAACTTGGTAAAAATAAAGAAAAAAAATAGAGCATCAAAATCTAAACTTAAATTCTGTGGACATCAGGGAAAACTAGAACGTGCCTTGGTACTAGAAAAGTATTAATGTCAAACTAGAAATTGTGAAATGCTACTAAATCTTGAATAAAAGGGTAATAAAATCATCATGTCAAGGGTTGAATATTATTTCGAATATGACCACAATGCATAGATCTCGACAGATTTTGTGCCTATTTCCTGCAGGACATGGTGCCTATTTCGTTTACTTTCAGCAGTGCCATAATCATTTCTCTAATAAGCTGGTTAGGAGTATTTCCAAAACCTTCATAATATGGAAGTATAGGTAAGTAGCGTTTAAAGAGAACCTACTATTAAGGTAGATCTGATGGTAGGTTCCCAATGACCTTCTGGATCCGGCCAGCTGGATCAAAGGCTACTCCACTCCCCAGTAGCCTCTGTAATCCCTGTCTACCAGCTTTGGAGCCGATGGGGTGCATAGCTATGAGTCCATGCAGAGCACACGCGAAAGTGGCTGTCAAAGGAGCCAGAGACTCGGAAGCAGGGCTGCAGCGTGCCAGGGATGAGCAAGTAGGCAGGGATCTCAGAGGCTACTGGGATGTGAAACAGCCTTTGCTCCTGCTGCCAAGAGAGGCTACTTCATGCCCCAGTAGCCTCTACCAGAGATTAGCATACTAGTTCAACTGTAGTTTAGTGTAGAAGGTATTCTAGGGTTATTTAAAAAATGATTGGGGTTTATACTGGGAACCTACTATCAGATCTTCCTTAATAACCTTTTAAGAAGCCATAGGTTTAATTAAACTTATGACAAAAGTCATGTTTTAAGTTAGCTTCCCAGATATAACTTCTCCTCTGCAGGATCTCTGTCTCGTTACCTGGATATATTTACAATTTCATGGAATACCTTGCATACCTTGATCAAACTCGAGATAGCCAACATTCCAGTTGAATGTTATAAGATATTTTTAAACTGATTTTTGTTCTGTGAGAAAAATGTATACTTTCTTTGTTCTGATTGTGTCCTTCAGTATACTAGTTTTTGCTGTGCTTAAAGGGGTTGACACGGGTATGAATGTTATCCACTATCCATTGCCCTGTGAGTATGGGACAACATACAAACTTGGACCAGAGGCACTCAATTCATGTCTATAAGACTGAGCTCTAGTACCAGGCACAGATGAGTGTATAGACAGGCCACTGCCTGGATAAACAACTCCACAGCTTCTTCATTCTGCTGATCAGTGGTGGCCCTGGGGGTTGGACCCCCACTGATCACATACTGATGGCTTATGGACATGGTAAGAGAGAAACAAGCTACTGTTGGGTATATTGGGTAGTATACCTCTACAAGGGGTAGCGAAGGTTTGGACGTGTTGAAATATTTCAAGAACTATTTTTTCATCATTCCACATATGCTCTTAAAGGAATGTACTACTGATGCTATAGAGATGAGGACAGTGATTTTTATAAAGAGTTGTAAAAGAGTGCTTGTTATATACTGACCAACCATTGTGTTTGCTTCAAGCATTTGTATGATCCTGTATAGGGACTACTCCTTAGATGGCGTGACTATTTCTGATTCTTCCAGTCTTTTCCCAAATGACATTTGCAAATCATGTCTAGTTTTACATTTTATTTCTATGCATGTTAACAATTAATGTTGTTAAAAAGGTCACCTCCTTTTTTGGTTTATGTTGAACGCCTGTGGAGAAGTTAATGACTGCTTCCTATGGTATTCTCGTCTCTTGCGGTTTTTACCTTCCTTGCCCGTATATTTTTAGTTTCCACATGTCCAGTTCTGTGTATTTTCTGCCTGCTAGCCTTATATTAAAGAGACCGTTTTAGAGTCCCCCACGGATCTTCTTTTGATCACAAAGGATGCTTGATGCTAAATTAGAACGTTTATTTGTTCATTTTGTACAGCAAACATGAAGAACACAAACCCAAACAGAATGGGCCCTGCAATTCAACAGTTTCAGAAATTTATAGCCTGGATAGTAGAGAACAAGGAGTCTCTTTTTCTTCGTCAAATACTTTTCTGCACTTTGATCTTTTTATAAAATCGAATGGACTGTACATTCTGACAGTAGTTGAATAATTTCTTTTCAAGTAAGCATTTGTGAACATTGTAGTGGTTATTGGTACAATTAGTCTAAGAATGATTTTTATGGTTGTGTTTAAACAGTGAACCCTGTCAGCTTGCCCAATCTAAAAGCTCTAAGAAGACTTATAAATATATTTAAATATTTTCACAAATGCAAAAAAGTTGTCTTGGGGGAAGGGTATATTGGTCACTGGTATAAAGAAATTGCCCATGTTGGTATACAGGTTTATGAATACATGGCACAGTCTATAATATTCAGCACAAAGTTTAAACACTAAAAATCATTACACTAAGAACATCTTTAATATTTATACTCCCTAACCGTGCCCAGGTGATCTTTGTTCCTCCTCTGACCACTAGGGTTTTAATAGAATTGGAGCAATGGGAATGCCCCCTCTGGTGGTATCTTATGGGAGGCCCACAAAGTGGTCTAATCCCAACAAAAGCGGGTTCACACCAAACATTACTCACAATTCCTTACTAGTATTAAATTAGCAAAGGTAGCTTTGACCATCCGATCTACACTAGGGAGATTGTAAAGGGTCCCAGCTAATGGAATTGGATCTACAGGCAGTTTATAATTAAATCCCATACTTTGTTCTTTTAGTTGTTAGGCTCACAAAATCGCCCTGTCTCCATATTCTGTTAAGGACTCTTCTGGTACATTCCAATACCACCTCTCAGCAGTAGTTTATATTTTCCATTCCCATTCCTCCTACTTTTCACTATATTCTTTCCCCTCCACCCTCTCTTCAGATGCTTCAGCCTGGGATAACATTTTAGACCAATACTGTATGCAATGCTCTCTCCTAAGACTATCCACTGAGGCACTTAACCACCTTAATCAAGACATTACCTCCAAGGAACTCAAGAATATAATAAAGAGCCTTCTTGGTAGAATGTCCCCTGGCCCGACTCGTTTTGCTCCTTCCCCTTATGACAAAGTTCTTTAATGGGTTTCTGAGGGGTACCAAACATTATCTTAGCATCTTATATTAATGTCATTCATAAAGAAAGTATGAATCTCTCTGAATGCTCCAGCTACCAAAAATTTTCTTCAGATTGCTGATTAAGCGTCTGGAAATCTGGCTGCCCCATAAAGTACATAACGATTAGTAGAGTTTGTTGGGTGCTGACAATCATGTGACAATACCTGCCATGCCATCAATCTCATAGATTGGTCAATAAAACCTGTTCAGAGGCACTTCACATGAGCTTGGATTTCTGGAAGGTTTTTGGCATTTTATTTTCTGGACCCCAACACTTTGGGTTTCAAGGGCATTTTGCACAAGCTCTGCATGCATCACCTTCAGCACAAATCCAACTTCCACATGCTAATTCAGCCTCCCTAAATATAAAAAAAAATGGTTCACACCAAGGATGCCCCTTTCTCCCTTGTTGTATGTACTTAGTATTGAACCCTTGGTAGAGCACATTAGGCAGAACCCCGATATTATTGACATGTATAAGAGGCAAAACCTTAAAAATGTCTCTTTTAGATGGTGATGTTCTCCTTACCATGACAGACCCTCTTATCTCTTAACCCAGCCTACACTCTACTATAGATGCATATAGTCAGATTTCAGGATGCAGAATAAATAAAACAAAAATGGAAGCAATACCTATTAATCGAAAATCCCAACTATTGCATTTCGTTAACGGGTCCTTCTATTTCAGCTGGTGCTCTTCCTCCCTTAAATATCTTGGAGTATGAATCAGTCTGCTGAGACATTTTCTCCTGATTGTTGCAGGAGGCATGTAGATAGCCCTTATCTCCCTAGAAGATACGCCCCAGGTTTTTCTTTCTTTTTGAAACGTTCTTATTTTGTGCCCCTGTAGCTATGATTTATGCATGATACATTCTATATTTGTGGACTTTTCAAATCCAAGAAGCACAGAATACCCAAGTTGGCTCAAAAGGCCACCTTAGCTCCATTTATAAAGAGAACCAAAATAAAATTCTAATGCATTGGTACCATATACCTGAAGTACTCCATAGGCTTAACCCTTCTATCCCTATTGAATGCTGGCACTGTCACTGCTCCACAATAATAATAATAATATTAACAACCTTTATATAGTGCCATCTAATTCTGCTGCAATTCCTTTACAATTTCTGGTCCAGCAGTGGTAGTACACCTTTTTTGGCTTCTGAAACAAAGATTTCTTGAGACTGCGTTGGAGTTTGGTATCTAGTTAGACCCTATGGAAAATGCAAGGAGAAACAGTTTTTACACATAACAGCAGCCAAAACCCTCATCTTCCTCTTTTGGAAATGTGTGCCTTTACCTGTTTACTGAGGTTTGGAATATGCTAAGTTGTAGACAATTATAATGTTTTTGACACACATAAAAGGACCTTGGACCCAGGAATTTCTTAATTTCATACAATGGTGTGATATATTACTATTTAACTGATCCTGACCCTATACTCTGGAATCATAGAAGACTGACACTGCCTTAAGACGCTAAACACCAGGACTCTACAGTGTACTTGGTAATGGCGAGTCTTCTTTCTTTTAATCTACTGCATTAATTTATTGGCAGTTTTTTCTGTGTCATATATGTTCATTTAACACCTAGCGCAAGGACTAATTCATTTCAGCGGGCTCGTACACACGACCATGCTTGCCAGTAGGGTTATGCTCAAGTTTGCAGCATGGGCAGCCTTTTCTACTGTCTTCATTGTCTGAGCAGACCTCACATGCTGATAAAACATAGGCTACAAGCAAGGTAGACCTAGATGAGACTAGTGACATTGATTGTGTGGATTGATCAGTTCTGCTAGAAACTCGGGTATAATGTTGATAAACTAATAATTAATGCCCACTTCTTTCTTCTGATGCTTCTGGTATCAAGTTTATCAAACACAATTCTGTTTAGTATATGTTACATTAACTTTATATAATAAAAAGGTTTCAATGCTTATGTTAACCCTTTCAAGTAGGGTTGTATCCCCATCAATCTGTTATAGATAACCTAACCATAGTTTTGAACCACTGTAATAATATTTTGGATATTATTTGAAAAAAACTTTTCCATAATGTTATTGCTATTATTTGAGTATCCATACTTCTTGTAGACCAGCATGGGGTGGTTTCCACTATGTTTGCATTTGTATGTAGGTGTGTATGTATGTATGTGTGTGCGTGAATGTATAGAGATTTAAAAAATCATTTTTTACATTTTAATTTTGGTATCTTTTAAAAAGACATGATGAACAGAAACAGGTATTCGGACCCAAACAAAAAGACAAACAAGGAGATTCTCCTTTAGTATACCAGAGCGAACCCATGCATGGGAGAGAGAAAAATTCTAAGTTCATACTGTATATGAAAAATTGTTATATAGCAGTTATATAAAAGGCTGTTAATAGAGTTATTAGTCTTAAAAATGTAAATTAAAATCTCTATAATAAACATGAAAACACTTAATTCTATGCTACCTTCTGTTTGTGTAAGCCATAGGCTATAATAGTTAACAAGCATGGCTTTTAGTATCTTGTGGCCATAAACTGGTTATTTTCTTTCTAGTACAGGCTTATAGAGCTTATATGATGCTTTGGGCAGCAAATACCAGGTGTTGCTTTATTATTGGTAACAATGGGAGATTAGATACTCACAGATGTTTACAATTTGGAAAGTGCTGCCTTCCTCTAAACAGTAGGCTTTCATCAGCTATGGTGGTGTGATCATTTATTTATGTAAGTGAAGCTCAAAGGAAGTTTCCTAAAAATGAAGGCTACCTTTGTTTATGGTGTCCATTGAATATTGAGAAACTTGAGGTGTATTTTGATGGGAATAAAAAATAGCAATAAAACTGGTCATAATTTGTGTCAATTGAGGTTAATGATCTTGGCCAGAATCACCACCTGGCCTTGATACGAGTAAGGTTTGGTTTGTCTCTGGCGACTACTTGAACCAATGTCGTTGGATGGAAATTGTCAGCTCCAACCCGATCCGGTGCACATTTTCTAAGATACTTGAGTCATAATTCTGGTATTAGGAGTAACTTCATTTTGGCACAAATCCCTATTAATCTTTGTATGCTTGCTGTTTGTTAGACACATGTAAAAATTGTCCAGGGAAGGGGGTGTTGTTTTGTTTAGTCTTTAAAATGTCTGTAAAATGTGGAAAATTTTTATGTATTTACATCTTTTTGCATATATATTTATATATTTTTTTTTTCTGTTAACAGACTTCTTCAGTGAGTGACCATCAATGCTACTACAATGAAACCATAGCTTTTTTCTATAACCGAAGTGGAAAACCTCTAGCCACAGAATGGCACACTGTCAACAAACTAGTAATGGGACTTGGCATCACCGTATGTATTTTCATCATGTTGGCCAACTTATTGGTTATGGTGGCTATTTATGTCAATCGACGTTTCCACTTTCCTATTTATTACTTAATGGCGAATTTGGCCGCTGCAGACTTCTTTGCAGGACTAGCTTACTTTTATCTAATGTTTAACACGGGTCCTAACACTAGAAGATTGACTGTAAGCACATGGCTACTCCGACAAGGTCTGATTGACACTAGCTTGACAGCCTCTGTGGCCAATTTGCTTGCCATTGCCATAGAAAGGCACATTACAGTATTCAGAATGCAGCTGCACACTCGAATGAGCAACAGAAGAGTGGTCGTGGTGATAGTGGTCATCTGGACTATGGCTATTGTGATGGGAGCAATACCCAGCGTTGGATGGAATTGTATCTGCGACCTTGAGCACTGTTCCAACATGGCACCACTCTACAGTGATTCCTACTTAGTCTTCTGGGCTATTTTCAATTTGGTCACCTTCGTGGTTATGGTAGTTCTCTATGCACATATATTTGTATATGTCAGGCAGAGGACTATGAGAATGTCAAGGCACAGCTCTGGTCCCAGGAGAAACCGTGATACTATGATGAGTCTTCTGAAAACCGTTGTCATTGTTTTAGGTAAGTGCTACGGAATATGATGGGGCTATATAAATAAAAATTATTATTATTAGTGTATTCATGTTTCTGTATTTACTTTTCAAACAGACTGGAAATATTTAGTTTACTAAGTACATTGTATGAACTGTACCTCAAAGTGTCAGAATATTACAGTGCTAGAAACTATGAGTATTGACCAGGGATTTATCATGTAATCCTGATTATGGGAGCTTTCGCAGAAACTTCTTTTTCCATCTATTTAATAATCGGGGATGGGTGGGGGGCGGTCACACTGTAGTGGAAGTCCTTTGTGTTTTAGGTCTTCTCACCTCATGACCTGTTTGAATAAGTGGTGGGTGAGCATGAATGCTATTACCTAATGCATGGTCAAGGGAATCGTGTAGATTGACCAGTACAGCACTTTGCTGCCTCTGACAATCCCATAGACTTTGTATGGAGTAGCAGTAAACCTCATTGACCACCACTTAATTCAGATTTATTCTTGCTTTGGTTGAGGAGGAAAAGGTAACACAGCAATCTCATTCATTAGGATGGTGGGATTTCCAATTCCCAATTGTCTAAATACTGACAATTGTGTCTGAAAGTAGCATGTGATGTGCTTCCTAAAGTATGTAAAATATCACATCAAAAACCTCAGATTGAACATGATCTCCAAGTAGAAACCTCTTCCCTTTTTATCCACACGTATCAGTAATGTTAATATATTTTTTTTATTTTTATTTTTTTTGTTCTGTTTTTTTCTTTTGTAATGTCCAGTGTAAGACCATAAAGATACAAAAGGGGCAATAGCTTTTGTATTACCATCAACTGGTGTTCTGCAAGGATCTTTCCCAATCTACTATACTGGCAGTCACCAGAGTCACGTAAAAGATAGGTTCTTCAGGTTTGTTCATAGGTTTAATTTGTATGTGAGTTGGAACTGGTATATTTTACCATTGTGACTCCCTGTGACAAAACTTTTATGGTGTCGTAGAAACAAGGATCAGTAAAGTTTGATTAGACACCTTACAGCTGATCATTGCAGCCTGGGACTAAAGTAAAGCATCCAGTCCGGGTGTCCTTAAAGATAACCTGCAATGCAAATTAACTCACCCAAAATAAATACCTAATTAAAAACTATTGCCCTTATCCCTAAATGGTTCATTTGGCTGAAATGTTAAAAAAAACTGTTATCTGTTATATGCAACTCGCCAGATGTGAGTCCATCACACTAAGTGAATCCATTGAGGCCCTGTATATTCAGTAGTTACTTGAATTGCCCTGCCTCACTACCACAAAAAATTTTGTTATGTGGAACATTGAAAGAGTGCTCTGTTACATCATTGGCCGCTTCATGTCATGTGACCAGGGGGATGTCATCTAAAGTCCTGTTACATTTGCACAGTCTACCCCATGTATGTATCTGATCACATGAAATCACAGCAGCGTCCACGGAGGCATGCTTTGATCCAGCCATGATTCTGTCATGTGATCAGATATATACATGGGGTAGACGTTGCAAATGTAACTGGGTAAAGGACTTTAGATGACATCACCCTGGTCATATGATATGCTGAGAAGAGGCATGCGGAGGTATAGATGGGAGGAACTGGCCGAGCAGGAAATATCCCCTTTGATGCCAGATAATATAAGATAAAGTTCATTTAAGGGGATGTAAGGGAAACTATTTTTAGCTAAAAAAAAAAAAAAAGAGGGTTAGTTACTAGGGCTCTATGGGAACCTGTCACTAGCTGTATTTGTGGAAATGTGATGACCGATTCCCTTTAAGTTGGCGACCACCTGTATATTGACAGTAAAAAAAATTGCGTTGCCTTTATATACAAAATAATAAACTGATGCTATACTGTATAGTGTGTATGGAAGAGTAAAAGCAATACCAAAATTCATTTTACAATCCACTCCTCCATACAAGGAATCCAATTTTTTTACAAAAAAACTCAACAAATTTATTGTACAATTTGGACCTTGTCATGTATAATATATCCTATTGTCCTATTTCTGCGTGACACACATGATCTGCTGTTAAATTATAGTAAAATTACAAAAAAAAGACTGAACATCTGCAGGACGTCCCATCTTTATACCCTGTATGTTCTTTACTTTCACCTATAATATTTGAATAGATTTCAATCTACCCTTTTATACCATGACCAATTTATGCATTATTTACATGCAACATTACTCGAGAGTTGTTTTCTTATAGACACAATAAATATATGTTATGGATAAGTCTAAGTTTGCTTCTACATTAGAGACACATTTGAAGTACATATAGTGTACAGAATGCAGAGCATGTGTGTGACACCGTGACCGACCCAAGTGTTGCAAGTCGGCAGGTTACTTTGGTCATGTTGGTGTCCATCTTTTTAGCTGATCACTGTTGGTTTTGTATTTCTTAGTGCAGATGTGAACAGAGCCCTTCTCTATGGTTACATGCTGCTACTTATGATGCTTGTGACTTAATTGTACTTCAAAGTGGACACCCTAAGAAACAAATGGTAAACTTCTGTAATGTGAACAAAAATCCTGAACACCCCAATGTAAAATTTGTAGATCGGAGTTCCCACAATTTTTTATGGATTAATAACTAGCTGTCTATTCATTAAGGGAAAGAAGCCTATTCATTAAATGTCAGCCTTTGTTTAGCTCCCACCACAGCGGTATTATTAACAGGGAGGATTGTTGTGCTTGTGAATAAGATGACCCCAGAAAGCTTAGCGGAGAAACTGGGATTAGGCACCAGGCGTCATCTATTTAGTAGTTCCAAGAGTGACATAAGACAGTTGAATGTGTTTCTATGATTTGTTGGCACAGTTACTCTCCATGTACAACTGAACTCTGTGTGTCCATGTTTTTCGGATTTTAGCTTGATGAGTCAGATACTGCAAATTTTTCCAAGCTCACAAGTGTCATTTTCAGCAATACATAATCCATGATACCAATCAATTACTCTGGTATTAAAGAATATTTTGCTTTTCTGGCATGTCTGTGTTATTAAATCCTTTTACTCCCTCCATGAAGGACTCTAAAGGTAGTCGTTGACTTAACGTATCGCTTACGGCTGATTCATTAAATTATACATTGTGCAGGGCCTGAAGGGAGGAGCATGACTCAATGTTCTGGTTAGTTTCTAGGAATACAATGAAAATGGGTTGTGCTCCTGAGTTACTAGTTCCATGTGAGCATCTACATAATGAAAACGATGTAGACTTCAATTGTGACCAGGAGATCAAAGTTGTCTTTGTGACAAATTTGATTTTGTTTTGCCATACTCACATTCTCCTATTTCTTAGTCTCGGAATACACTAAGCATTGCGTTCCAAATAGTCTTACTAGAGAAGCTATTTATTGCTTGCAAGTTCTGCTGTATTTTCAAATGAATGGCTTCCTTTTGGCCTGCACCAAGCTGGCCTGTGGTATAGTAATAGAATCTTTGCTTTTTTTTAAAAAAAAAAAAACTTATCTGAAGTGAAAGCAAATAATTAAAGAAAGTTTCTGGAATCATTTCTTATCTAAGAAAACGCCCATTTCTTAAACAGTCCTTGCCTAAAATGATTAATGTTTGTATTATTGAGAAGTGAACTATGGTCATCCTTGTAATATGTTAGTATTGTATTTGTAAATTAAAGAAATAATTAACCCCTTCAGGGCCGCACATCAGAAATATAACTTTGCTGGTCGTGAAGGGGTATATAGAGAGGGCTCTCGTTAAGCTGTGGGTGTATTACACCACTGACACCAGCTGGAAACTGCAACAGTCAATGCTGGCACCAATCACCGCAGTTAACCTGTTCAGTGCTGCAGTCTAATTCGACCACAGTACGTAATAGTGCTGCATTTGGCACCGCAATCTTGGATCCCCAATATCAAAGTTATATCCCTGAAAATGTATTTTCATCCCGCAGACGACCCCTTACACTGAAGTATGAAAAGTAAGCAGTTGTATGAAGTTTTTAAGCACGTTAAAAAGATTTCAGAAAGTAGAATATAAATGGCATATGAAAATGCCTAGATTATCAGACAGAATCATTACACAAAACACACTAATGCTATTTCATACATTGTCTTCTAGCATATACCGTAAATCTATAAAAACTGTAGTGTTCTCGCCTTGTATCCAGTTTTGAAGTCTATTTCAATTTGAGAAGAGATTCCACTCTTTATTTTCATTGTCTTACAATGTTAGGGAAACGGCGCCCCCAGTGGCGACATATTTTAATGCTCTTTGGAACAAAGCACCTTTTCAGATATGGAATAGACCTGCATTGCTTTGAGTACTAGAGACTGCAGTATACACTTCAAAGTACAGTGCATTTCTGTGATGTTCCTTTTAAACTGCGCCTTTGTCAGCGAGAGACAGAATTTGCTTTATGCTCCACTGCTGTAACTGGATCTGTATAAAAACTTTAAATTGAAAAGGTGTAGATGATCTAGGAATATATCAGGAGGGGGTTTACTGACACATAATGAAAGTGTTTGCTGTGTGTATGCAGAAGGTCTCTCTTCCTGAATAACATGGCATTTTTGCTGTAAAGAGCCTTTCATGAGAAGTGTCGACTGGAAACTCTAGGGATTCCCCTCTCCATTTGGAAACTTTGCTGTATATAAAGTTACTGGCAAGATGAAATGCTGATGTAAATAAAATGAGGTAAAGGCTGAGTGGATGAGTGAAAGAAGCCTCCCATTAGGACTTGACCTTGCTATGTACATCACGGATCATAGATGTAGAAGTAAAGGGCTGTATTTTTGAGTACTGACGTTACTAAGGGATTACGATGCTCCATGATGCTATGATTGAAATGGAGGCTAACATGATTTGTGCTGTGAAACCACAGAAACAGTGCGTGTTTGTTCAGAATAGTATAGGGACACGTGACAAGGCAGGAGTATGTTTCATTTGCTTTGCATTACTTGATCACAGCAATAACGTTTTTATTTCAGTTCTCTGGCCATCTTAGGGTAAATGCACATGGTCTGAATTATGCAGTAAATCTGTGTGAGGGCTAGTTCAAAGTGGAGGGAAAAAAACCCTACAATCCGCCTCCTGTATGAATGGGGGGTAGTTGTAGATTTTCTATGCTTGTGGCATTATAACAGACTAAAGAAGAATAGGAAATCTACCATCAAAATCTAGCGTGATAAACTAGGGACACTTACTCATAGATCCAGACGCATTGACCGTCTAATATTTGTCAGTGTCTACACGCAGTGTTGCAGTTCCCAGTTGAAATCTATGGGCTTTGGAAAATTTAATGTACACAAAGCTAATTGATTTTTTTTTTTTTTTTAAAACGTCTAATTAAACAAATATATTGATCCATTGCTTTTGATTTAATGATTAAAGACAAACGATTTGGGAAGGGACACCTATTAGGATGACTAAGGGTGCATTTACACAAATGTATGCCCACCGGGCCATAGTAGGTGCCCAAACGTCTGGGGCAATGGGGAGGAGGAGGGGTGTGCACAAGGAGAAAGAAAGGACATGTCCTATCTTTTCCCTGTGTAAGGAGCGGTACGGTGCTGCACGTTTGACGCCATTGCTGCCTATGGGGGTGTGAATGCGGCCTACGTAGTTGACTTGTTTACTTTTTTAACTTTTTTTTTTTTTTTTTTTGCCATGCATTCATCAGGCTACCATTTTTCTTAAAGGAAACCTACCATTTGATTTGAAGCAAACGTACCTAACAACAGATATAACATTATGATAATAAGCTCGGTCACTTCTATGGATGGTTCAATGCTTCTCCTAGCAGGTGAGTTATTCACTGCAGGAGAGGATGATGTAATCCATGCGTTGTGCCTGAAGGCAGAATAATCAATTGCTGCACCATCCCCCAGCTGCTGTGTATGATTGATCATGTATTGACTAACCACCATTTGTAATTACAAGCTCTGTGTAATGTGTTTATCTAGGCAGCCAGCCTGACCCAGCTTTCCCAAGGTCAATTGTTTTTTCAGCAAAACCACTCGGAACAGGTATTAACCAAAATATGATCCTGCATAAGTGTAGCTAAAGCATTCTCAAGGTATGTTTGCTCCGTAGTGCATCAAATCAAATGGTAGATTTCCTTTAAGGAGAAAACTTCTTGAAATACTGTTGTATTGTGTATTGAAGCAGTGCATTTTACAGTCCCCTATAATTTACATTTGGTCGCAGCGTTTCTTGTAGCATAAAATTTTTTCGTGAGAAAATGGAGATAAGGACACTATATGTGTAGCTACTAAATCAAATATTGGCCTTACATCTTCAGTTTTAAAAATGCACTGCATTGTCAAGTCTGCCACTTCCGTCTGCTGATAAGCAGTGGATTTCCTTGATAAAACATCCTTTCAATGTTTAGACATGTCAAAGCATCTCCTGTCTAGTCACTAAATATTCATGTGGACACTTGTAAAGGTAGCTTATCATTAAGAGGCCATGGATTGATAGTATAAAGCTGAACTGTACAGCGCTGCCCTGCAATTTTACTTTTCTGGAGAATATTGACTGTTCCAAAGTTGCAGGTCTTATTTTATAAGCTGCTATTTTGGGGAATTGGTGTTACAGAAACCATTTGTTTTGCCAATAATTGCCCCATGTGAAGGCTCCCATTAGGGGAGTCACCCGTGGGTAGGAAGTTTCACTAATCCTATAGATGGTAAATGGGCAGCCTTGTATACTGTAGCAAAAGTATATAGAGGCACAGGTAGAGTGTGGTACTGTAAAAACAGTAGTATATTAAATGGACCGATTTGTCATGCTTTGTGCAGTGCTGCTTAATCTGGAGGCGCTTTATAAATAATTATTATTATTAAATGGAGGACAAGGTTATTGTATTGGACCCTCGGTCTCTCCATGTAGGAGTACTCTGTATTTACAGTGCCCATTAATTGGTTGGGGGGGGGGTATTCAATGTTAAAGGACTTTCCAGCAAACATTTTTTTAACCGTTAATTTACTCATGTAAAGTCTGTTTACAATGTAGCAGACAAGTCTAAATACGGAGCTGCATTAACCAAGCACTGTTGGAGCTGTGCTACCACCATTATTCTGTGATAGTCGCCTCATTGGTGAGGAACAGTAGTGACATCAATAACTTTAGCCCATTTGATACTGTTCTTTTTACAAAGAATGGCTGGACCATTATACAAGCTCTTATACCTCTTGTGTCACCCACTCATCCTCATAGACTGTAAGCTCTTGCGAGCAGGGCCCTTTCTCCTATAGATTCATATGACATTTTGTACTCTGTAATATTATATTTGTATATGTCCTCTATGATTTGTAAAGCGCTGTGGAATTTGATGGGGCTATATATAGATTATTATTATTAGTCTCCTTTAAAGGCACCCTGTCATGATGAAAGCCATTTTACATGATGAAAGGTTGCAATGGCCTCTGGCATGTAAATTTTAAAAATGTCATTTGCTTGCATCTGAATAATTCCAGTACTTCTTAATTGTTTCTGTAACATTACCTGGCTCCCTGCCAGCAGTGTGTGGGGAGTCCCAGGAGTGGGGGCAGTTCAAATGGCAAGAGTTGTCTTATACACAAAACCTTCTCCCCTCCTCCTCATTCATTGCCCACCACCCACCCCCCTGCCTTTCCCTTGCTCCCTCCCCCTTATGTCAGCTCACTGCTGCAAGCCATTCTCATTTGATCTACACAACAAAGGTTTTTTTTTTTAATTAGCATGTCAGAGACTATTGGATCCTGTCATAATAATAATTAATAATAATTATTTATTTCATGTAAAAATTACCTTCCTCATGACAGGTTCCCTTTTAAGGTGTAATATAGAATTACAGGAAAATTATAAATTGTGGTTAACAAGTAATTTTCCACAACTAATGTTTAATGATCATTCAATATAAAAGGGTAGAGACTATGAATCTGCTCCCTTTTTTTCATTACAAATTTTTTTTAAAAATGGTTGGACTCCATTAATGTTCATAAAACATTGTTACTGACTTTGCAGGGGAAATGTAGGACATTGTGTTATTGGTGGCTGGAGCCTTATTACACTTCTGGAATTGATCACTCGGCACAGGAAGGAAATATTTTCCTGTCCAAGTTATTCCCAGTTTCCATCATACATTGCATCATTCACATATTATTCTAGGGTGTTAAATAAACACTGCTTCCTTCTTTATATAAGGATAATAGACATGGGGATAAAATATCAATTGGTACATTAAAAGAGATATATACCAAGTGAGTTATTCATTTCCAAGCCCATAATAGGAAGTAATAATGGATCATTTGCAATAGACTTGCTTTTCTTGATGTGGAAGCCTACCTGATGGTTTTGGGGAAGCTCCACAAGTAGTACTCATGCCAGTCTGGAAATAGGATTTGTTACTTAATGGCTTAATGGGCCAAATTTTCCAGAGATGTATCAGCTATATAGATTGGTTTTTAAGTACAACCACATGACATGTTGGGATATTTACGTACCTTTTTCATTACATTAACTATTAAAATGGCAAAAAAAAAAAATTCAAAAGGCATTATATACTATGAAACATGTGCACATTGTTTGCAGTCTGTCACTGGTGTCCAAGTTCTGCTCAGTCACCAATGATGGTAGAAAACCTATGGGACCTGTTCTATAAGTTGGTCTGGGCATTCGGCTCATACATGGGACAGTGGAACCCATGGCACATTTTCATAGCATGACATATCTCAGTACTCAACCTTCCTCTGTATAAAACTTTTCTTGTTTTTAATAATGCAAATTTTTTATATTTCTATAAATGAGGTGTCCAAATATCATTATGCGAGTACAGGACATATGGGCTGCAATACTGAAAAATAAGATCATTGATCACTATTATCAGGTCAAACTGAACTTAGTGAGGCTTGAAAATGCATTCATTGTCCTGGCTAGATTATGCATTGGCATTGTGGTTGCTGGATGAGTTGTTTTTTTGCTCCCACAAGTCGCTCACATGTGAACGGATGGACAGGCCACTTCACATCTGTTTATCTTCAAATGCTATGTACATTATGAACTTTGAATAGGTTTAACATAACCTACACAAGCCTCTATTGGTATCAGTGCCAAATGGCCACCTTCCTCTGGTTGTGTAACGTCTCTTGGTCTACGCTCTGTAGACTGCAGATTCTATCTTTCACATCTATTCAGCGTACTGTGAGCATAAGACAACATATTTCAGATGTGCTTAACATTCTCAGATAAACACAAAAATCTTTAGACTGCGTGAGTAATGTAAAGCAAGTGTTTGCCTATCGTTGAACATGGACTGGTTTAAGTCACTCATTTCCACAGAAAATCAACACAGGAACAAAAATGCCTTCAAAGAACGCTTTCGTTTAGCGCTTTCCTGTCTAAATTGCCTGACCTTGTATGAAAAGTAATTGCAGCCATGGCTTTTACATACTTATCATTTTAAGTGTTCTCTCATGCTGCGTCTGGTTTGCATTTCTGCTAATTTCAGGCTTGTAGAAGACAGAACGGTTGCTCCAGACTTTCATGTGCAACTTCGGCCTTGCATTTATGCTTTAATATTTCTATAAAAAAAAGTTTTTAAAGTTTTCAAGAGCACCAATCTCCTTCCATGACATCTCTGTGGTAATACCCTGTTTCCCCTAAAATAGGGCATCCCCCGAAAATAAGGCCTATTACAATTTTGTTCGATCTTAGAAATATTAGGCCTCCCCTGAAAATAAGACCTAGTGGCAGACAATGCTACATCTCCCCTCACGCCGTACATTAGTATTAGTAGATCTTTTAGATTCTGCAATAGGTTGTGACAGGGGTAAAGAATTACAGAATAAAATCACTGACTGTTGCAGGACAAATACACTACAAGCAACAACATGGACATGAAGTGGTCATTTAAGGAAAGTGATATTGCTAAACATGAGAAGTTGGGGCCAAATATTCCATTAGTTCAGAGTTTGGAGAGTAATAAGGAAGTAGATTTTTTTTGTTCACTAATAAATGTAAATTCTTGTTCATGGAAAAATAAGAATCCCCTGAAAATAAGACCTAGTGCCTCTTAAGGAGCAAAAATTAATATAAGACACTGTCTTATTTTCGGGGAAACAGGGTAACTGAACTTGTGGTGCACCTTTACTTGTTAATTTATGTTGTGCCATTCCTGTGTCCCTGGATGGTGTGATGGTGCCTAAAATATTGCTGAAATAGGTCCACATTTTTGTAACTATAACCCTAAAGAAAATTAAAACTGATGATTATATGATGATTGAAGAAAAACTACTCCTTTCTCCATTGAGAGATATGATTCACTGCAGTGGAAGCTGTTGGAGTCCAGTGCAACCAGTGCCTTTAAGCAGGAAGTGCTAACCTTGTGTCCATTCTGCATTAGACCGCTGGGCGACTCTTTGCCCTTCACATGCCATTCATTTACACTTGACAGAATGAACAAAACAATGGCACTTTCAGTCCGGCCTGGAAACGGCAGACACCAAAAGCTGCCTTTGGAACCCTGAAGAGTTTGTTGCAGAAGTAACAAACCCTTCTACCTCCAAATCTCATCCATAGTCGATGTGTAAGCAACATAGTATTTGAAGAAGACATGGCACTTCCTCATAGATCCAGGCAACACGACTGTGGTAACCTTCTTATATTTGTTATCTATGACCTTCTTTCTAAAAGAAAGTTTTAAAATTAATCTACTGAGCCTGAAAGGGCTACTGGGGGCAGACAGATTCACAGGCAGTGGGCAAGGAGAATTTCCCCTCCCACTGTGTGCTGAAACTACCTGTGTGACAGTGAGATTACATCGGACAGTGGGGGGGGGGGCAGTGTTACATCCTGTGAGAGGCTCTGGGAACTGCCCCAGTAGTCTCTCAGGCTCATTAGCATAATGTTAAACGTTTATTTTAGAAGGAAGGCGGCCATGGATAACAATTATATAAAGATTACAAGTCACAGTGTCTGGATCTATGAGTACGTGTCCCAGGTTTATCATGCTTGATTGTGATGGTAGATCTCCTTTAAATTTGAAAACTACAAATCCAAGTGACCCGTTCCTAGAAAAGAATGTGTTTTCCCTTGTTTTGTTTAATTCAACTTCATGTGAATGACACTCTCACGCTCTTCTGGTTTTAGTCAATTATCTGATAAGAATGGGGTTGCTGGAAGGGGAAATGTTTGATTGACAAACACTTCCTTATTTAGACGGCCTTAGGAAAAGACATTTGTAATTTATTTTCTTTTTCTCACGTCAAACTTGTTTTACAGCACTTCATTTATTTTAGGCATTTTTTGCATGTGGTTAGTCACTTTAAAGACTATTTAGTAGCATACAGTGAAAACACTTACTGTATTTACCAAATTATTATTAAACAAAATGATACTGAAGAAAAAATGCTGAAAAATGTCTATTCAGGCGCATTTCTATTTCCCTGTTATATCTGTTTACCTTTTATTTTCTAAATCGAAACATCCAGTGGCTGTCACCACTCCACCAATAAAGTCAGCCATATGTTTATTACTTGCTCTTACATAGTTGTTTGCACCACCCACTTATATCTAAACCAGACCGGTGTCTGGCCAGTATCCTGCAGATGGCTGCTTCCTATCATAAAGTTACCTAATGCCGAGGTGCGGCTGAGTGCAGGATAGGCTTCCGCTGTGACCTACTAGAGGCCAGTGGGAGATCTCTATAAGGGTATGGTCACACGTTGCAGTTAAAACTGCATCGCAATCAGCTTTGAGGTGGTTTTAGGTGCAGTTTTGTCAATTTACCAGGTGAAAGACATGAACTGAAGGAGTGAATTTGATTTTGAAGGGGAAACCTACTCCACAAATCTCTCTCACTCCTTCAGTTCATGTCTTTTACCTGTTAAATTGACAAAACTGCACCTAAAACCACCTCAAATCAGTTTTAACTGCAACATGTGACTTCACCCTAACCACACTGCAAGAAACTGCTATTAATTTTGTGATTACACCACCTCCACGACATGTGGACGTGAAGGGGTGTATGCAGGCATTCCTGTCCCATGCCTACGAATATATATAAAAAACCTGTGAACACTCAACACTGAATGTAAGACAGGTTTTTACACAAAACTACGCTATACCTGACCTGGTGTCATTTTGTTCGCCAGTGTAGGACGGCCGGCAGATACATCATGAGGTCTAAGCCTCATGATGTATCTACCGTGACCACGGCACTTTATCCTATACTGGTGCACGGAGAGTACTAAAGGATGTTTTTTTTTTCTGGAGTCTCCCTGTGTAATTCCTGTTGCAACACTTGGTGGGTAGTGATGGACACAAGAGGGGAGATTTTTCTGAAGTGTCTGAGAGCAGAACTGTTCTTGTTGCCCATTGCAACAAATCAGAGCTCACCTTTCATTTTCCCACAGCTGTTTATAAAATGAAAGCTGTGCTGTGATTAGTATCCATGGGCAACTAGAACAGTTTTACCAAAGATAATTTGTGTCACACATGCATTATAGATGTTTTTTTTTTTTTTTTAACTTGGTGTTGAAAAGCTTGCTTTTCTTCAGAATGAAGGAAACCATTAGCACACATGGAGGAGGTGTGGTTTAGCACAACTGAGGTGCGTGTTTTTTCATGTCTTAGTCCATAATTGCACTATTTTAGGCTCATAATATTGCAGAATTACCGAGATGCAACTTTTCTGCAGCAAAAACATGCACGTCAGTTGTAGTAAATACTCTCACACTGTCTAAACAGCCATATGGTACTTGTTGTCTTGCAATTATCTCTGTAAGACCACATGTAATGAAGAATTTAATTTTTTTTACTCATGATTCTTTATAAATGATTTAACTAAATAAGGTCTACCTCTGTCTGTCTGATCTATTTTGTTTGTATAGGTTGCGGTATTAAATTGAAATCCTACTACATTATATATGAGGGCCTGAAGCTTAAAGCGATCTTTTTAACAGGAATGTAATTTTTAGCTGCTTTTGTCTGCATTCTGAATCATTTCAGTTGTTTATACAAGTTAAATTCACATTTACCTGGCTCCCTGCTCCCGGGATTGGGACAACTGTAGCCTATGTGTGCCTGTGTCAGTCCTTGCTCTTTCACCCCTCACCACTTCCTGTCAGGTTCTCTTCCATACCATTCTCCTAGATCCCCTGCCTGCTTATTGAACATATCAACACCTAAAAAGGACATTCCTGGTGACAGGTTTGCTTCAAAATTGTTAGGCTGCTTTACTTGAAGTTAAAGGACATCTCCCACCATTTTCTCGGTGGTAGACCGTCTCATACGCCACCCTCGTTACCTTATGCTCTCTACTGAGCCTCTTTGCGCTTCCTCTGGGGCCCCCGTGGTATGGAGAAAAGAAACTTTTATGTCTATTGAAATGAGCCGTAGGCGCTGAGGGTCTCGTCTGGCGAGCACCTCCTGGCTCCTCCAAAGGCTAATTTATGCACGCCCCCAGCCTTATTCGTATCACCGCTTCCAGTTTCCTGCGCGGTCAGTCAGCCGGTGACGTCATCCGGCACTCTCTATTTCTTGCGACAGAAGAGTGCCGGATGATGTCACCGGCTGCCTGACCATGTGAGTAGCTGGGAGCAGTGCATATGAACGAGGCATGGGGGGGGGGCTAGCATTAATTAGCCTTCGGAGGAGCCAGGAGGCACTCCTCGGACGAGACCCTTAGCGCCTCTGGCTCATTTAAATTAATATAAAAGTTTATTTTCTCTTTACCACGGTGTCCCCGGAGGAAGCGCAAAGAGACTCCATATAGAGCATAAGGTGTATGGCATATGGGACAGTCTACCACCGAGAAAATGGTGATGGATGTCCTTTAAGCTTCAGTGCCACATATAGCCCATGGACAGATATGGTGTAGTTTTGGAAATAAGAAGTAGCCATGTTTTTCAATCCCTCGAAGGCCTTCCTTTTTGCATGATTTTGGTGAGTGCCGGGATCTTCTTTACAAACCTGTACTGAGGCTGAGGCCATACCCGGAGCACCACTGTTTTACTGAGTGCCGTCCATCTACTGTTTTGTCCTGTAATCTACATGTAATCTACTAACTGTCTTATTTTCTGGTTTTTCTGCAGGAGCCTTTATTATTTGTTGGACTCCAGGTCTGGTTCTGTTACTACTGGACGTGTGTTGTCCACAGTGTAATATTCTGGACTATGAGAAGTTTTTCCTTCTACTGGCTGAATTCAACTCTGCTATGAATCCCATCATTTATTCTTACCGAGACAAGGAAATGAGCGCCACGTTTAAACAGATCCTATGCTGCCAGAGAACGGAAAACACAAACGGGCCCCAAGAGGGTTCTGACCGATCTGCATCCTCACTCAACCATACTATTTTGGCTGGTGTGCACAGCAACGACCATTCTGTTGTGTGAACTGGGACCGAACAGGTCATAAGTCAGGACCATGTAGGCCATGTTGGAGTGTGTGCCTTACTGCTGAATGCTGCAGAGCCAGCATAAGGACAGGAACACATTTTATTACTATTCCTGAACACAACAGACTAACTCCAAACGTACTGAAAACTGTCAACCTTAACAAATGAATGTCTAATGCTCCACAATAGCAGCTCACCCATGTTTATAGACTTAACATATCTAAAACTGCCATTTCTGTAGAAACTTGGTTCATTACAAAACAAATAGTTGAAAAGAAATATATTCCATAAAACACAATCTAAAGTTTAGTATCGTCAGCATGCTTGAGATGGACACTGTTTTGGAGTGGTTTGTTAACATTTGTATAGCTGCACTGCCTTAAAGTGGGGGGAGAGAAGAAAATAGATATTTTTCTAATATAAACAAAAGCATTGTGCTAGTTTTTTTTGTGTGTAGTCTTTCTCTGTTATAATGTTTTATTTTATAAATATATAATTTTGGTATTTTGTTTTGTACATTTTTTTTCTAGATTTCTAGAGGCATTTGTAAGAATTAAAAATGCACAATACCTGTCTTAACCTCTAGATAAATAAACAGGATTGCAAGTAGCTGAGATTAACTTTGTAACTTGTGCTGATGTCATCATGGAGACTGTATTATAATGACACTAAATAAGGGGAACATTGCGATTTAGCAAAGTCGTTATTTTTATATAGGATTATGAGGGATAATGCTCCTACCTGTCTCCTACCTATCTAAAGGACTACGTTTTTTTTTTTTGTGCCAAAATGATTGGCATAGTGTCAGTATTTTCTCGCTGAATTTATGGACTTTGTCTATTTCAGAGCCTGTTTTTATATTTATATCATCTGAAGTATTGATCTGCCATAAATAAGGTCCCTTGGAGTGTACAAAAAAAACACAAAAAACTTTTTCCTGATAATTTTCCCTTATCGGTAAAGCAATGTTTTGCTAGTCTATAACTATAAAGGTCACTTTGGCTATAATAATGACCAGACCCAGGGGCCTAGGAGGTCCCAAGAGGTCTCTCTAACCTATAGGACTATGGCTTTGCTCTTTAGGTTTCATACAGGATCTGGGATCCTTAGCTTGTGTTTCTTGCCACAGCAAAAGCCACCCTCACGCTGGTATATATCTCTTTTTTTTTTTTGTTTTCAAGCAGAAAAAAAAGAAAAGAAATAAAGAGTGAAGCAAACCTTTAAACCATTTTGCTTCAGGATATGACTGTCATCTATAAGTATTATGTTTAAATTTACCTGGTAAGTTCATTAAAATGATGACTTCTTATGGGTCTATAAGAAGGCCATGCACTTTTTATGGCTGTCTGTTACATACTGTATAGGACAACAGCTATTCTTCCTGAACCCTCACATAGTGTATGTGCATGTTTACTCCATAGGTAAAAGGGGAGCAAGACCCCCATCATCAAGAGGTTAGTGGCTTCTCTTGTCTGAGAACAAAAGGACTGGGCATGAAATCTATCAATATATTAAATGCCCTTGGCTTTACAGTTAGCACCACAGTAGATTTACCTAATCCTTACCAAACACAGGTTATAAGCTACATTTATAATTTCATAATTAGTTAACCACTTCATATTTTCATAGTATATCAAATAACCTGTTCCTATCCCATAATGGCCAGTAACTTGTATTAACCAATACATTGCAATAAGGTTTCAATAGAAAGGTTTTGCATTGCAAAATATATTTTCATCCATGGTATTTTGTTTGATGTCTTTAATTCATTCTGAGAACTGTTGGATCGTATCCAAGAAAAAAAAAATGTGCACTCAAGATGAACTTTTTTTTGATGCTGTGTGATTTATAAACAATGAATTTAATTATTGAAAATGTGTAACATCTTGTTCACACAATGGACCCTTCATCAGACTTGAATTGAAGGATGAAGAAGGACTCAGAAGTTGATGCAGAGGGCTTTGTGAATTGCGAATGTAGATTGATAAGTCAATATTCCGAAGGGAATATGGAACTCTTCTAGAATATCAGTGGGCTTATATACAGAGCGAAATGTATGTGTAATTGGAACTATTGAAATTTGTGTTACAAAGATTTGTTGTCATTTATTATATGTGGTCAAGAGGGAACCAAGTGATCATTGATCACGTGATTGCACTAGCAATGTGAAGGAATTAAAGGCAGTGGTACAATGGTACTGTGATGGTTATTATGTACAATATAACTAGTAACTGGCAGAATGCCATAGGTAAAATGTATATTAGGTAGAAATTTGACATGTATTTACCTGCCCTTCTCTAAGAAGTAAAAATAAAATGAAATACCTTGGTTTAAACAGGACATCCATGGGACATTTTGTTTTGATATCTTTATTGTGCACTACACTTATGATGTATGCATCTATAAATCATGTTTGTAAGGATATACAGTCGTTAACTATGTGCATGTGTGGCACTTTTGAGAATACAGAAAAATCCTTAAAGTGAACCTGTTGCCAGGAATGTCACTTTTAGCTCGTGACAGCTCACAATAGCCTATGCCAGTGATGGCTAACCTATGGCACTGGTGCCAGAGGTGGCACTCGGAGCCCCTTCTGTGGGCACTCAGGCAATCACCAGAGATGACTCCAGGCATCTTCCTGCAGTCCCAGACAGCCCATTTTAAAGTGACAGCTCTACCTGGGACTATTTTCTGCTTTATTGGTGCCTGAGGTGCTGGTATCAATGAAAACTGTAACAGAGAAGGGAGTATAAATCATAAATTAAATTTCTGTGTTGGCACTTTGTGATAAATAAGCGGGTCTTTGTTGTAGTTTGGGCACTCGGTCTCTAAAAGGTTTGCCATCACTGGCCTATGCTATGCTGATTATAAAAATGGCTTTGTCAGCATTCCGAATCATTTCTGTACTTTATAATTGTTCATTTTACATTAGCCGTCTCCCTACGGAGAAGGGGGGGGGGAGGGGGGCAACTGCAGCCCGTGTGTCCTGATACATCCATCTTCTCCTCAACAAAATTGAGTGAGCTGGTAGGGTATAGAGGAGGGTAGACTGATAGGTTGCAGTTGCCTCCCCCTACCTGCTTCTCCCTGGGTGGATTGGAAGCTGGGTAATGTGAAATAAACTATTATAAACTACTGAAATTATTCAGCATGCTGATAAAGGAATTTTATTATCAGCATAACATAGGCTATTGGAACCTGTCACAAGCTACAAATGACCTTCTTTGATGTCTGTGTCTTACACATGTGTATGGGAGGATGCAGCATGTCAGCAGATGCAGCACACACACTAGCAATGCTTTACTATACATTACACACAGATGTGAGCAGGGGGAGGAGAGGGGAGGGGTAACAGGGGTGACATCACTGCCTCTGACCATGTGATCAGTCTCATTTACATAATAAAGAAAAGGTGATTTTACAATGATTAATGTATGAAATAACTAGATAAAGGCTGTGTTGGATCCTTGTGAGCTGCTCCTACAGGTAGTAGTGACAGGACTAGTGACAGAGACCTGATTACAGGTGTCCTTTAAGCCTTAGGACAAGCTCTGTTTAGTGGAACAATGTAACTACTTTACATATTGGCAATGAATTTATGTAAATTGGTCTCAAGCTATAGTACATACTTCCTTGAATCTCTTTATTTTCAGTATTTTATTTTCCTTTCCTGAAGGTAGACTTATAGAATGAAATACTGAAGTGATTAGAAGCATCCAAACTCATAAAAGCAGGAACAAATTACTTGTATAAATATGAGACACTTGGAAATCACAGAACATTTTACAACTTTATTTTTAACAGGAATTTATTTAATTCAAAAAATGTATGATTTAACCGTTATTGGTTCTACTATCCTTGTCATCGCCAAGCTTGTGTATTCCAGTGCTTGAGAGGAAACAGTTGGATCTTTTATGTATCTGTTGTTTCTTTTTTTCATAACATTGATTCATTCCCTATACAAATAGGTTTTCCATGGGGGGGATAAGGAAAACTTTTCCTTTTGTCTTTGGAGCAAGCATGACTTTCAGGAAACCTACTGATATGATGTGGGTTAATAGCCAAACCTTTTTATCTATTCCATAAGACAGTAGACAGTGCTGTTTCAATGTTGTTGCATCACATCAGCACAGAGTAAACTTATTTGCATATTTCCTTCACAGAATCTCCAGTGGAGCATGCATGACCTTTAAGTCTCCATACCATATTTAATGGCAAATTCTTCTTAAGGAGTTTAGTTTCCTCAATCCATATGCAAAGCCACAGTGGGGCCTCATTCAGAACTCCTTTAAACTCCATCCAACCAGGGTGTTACACTGCTTCTGGGGGCTCTTAGTGTTCATTTTGATTACTAAAGTTTTTAGTTTTTCTATTGACTGGCCATCTATAAAACATCCAATGCTTACCCCTCAAAGCTATCATTAGACCCAGCTTTACTTTCTCTATAACACGCTGCCTGTAGACTGGTTTGTAGATTTATGGTGATAAGTTCACTTTGCTGCCAGAGAAAGTCGTCAGTGGATACACATAGGAAGTGTGATGGAGCCAGGTTGTATCACGAATATCCAGAGGATTTAGGAAATGACCTATGAAAGTTTGCAGTGGAAATGTGGTTAAAAGGAAACTGTATAAGATTGATAAGTAAGTAAGTTGAATATGGTATATAGTATAGGTTTGACCTGCTTGCAATGAATATTTGTTGTATAGCACAAATTTTGCAAGAATTTTTCTTTTCATATTTTTGAACGCCATATATAAAATATAAATACCACCACTTTTCAATAATTTTGTTTTCTAGCAAAGCTTGAGCTTATAGGAATGCATTTTCTTCTTGATTTAAATTTTTAGCCAATAAAGACATGATGTATGTTATATTTTTGTCTTTTGTGATACAAATATATAAATATCACATGTATTGCAAGCTCAGGTCTGCATGGCAAATCTGTTGCCTCTTTCATGCTACCCACTCTGATCCCTTGATCATCTTCTCCCTTTTCGTAGCTAGGCACAATGATTGGACGAATGCTGTCAATCAGTGGCCCATATTATTTGGTAAAGTGCTAGATACTTGTGCCATAACTTTGTGTAATTTATTTTGATGTTGGCTAAATACTAACATTTCGAGCGTTTTCTTGTTATATGGCTTGCTTATTCAGTGTTAGCAGCCCATTTATTTTTAGCCAATAAAGACATGATGTCTGTTATATTTTTGTCTTTTGTGATACAAATATATAAATATCACATGTATTGCAAGCTCAGGTCTGCATGGCAAATCTGTTGCCTCTTTCATGCTACCCACTCTGATCCCTTGATCATCTTCTCCCATTTCGTAGCTAGGCACAATGATTGGACGAATGCTGTCAATCAGTGGCCCATATTATTTGGTAAAGTGCTAGATACTTGTGCCATAACTTTGTGTAATTTATTTTGATGTTGGTTAAATACTAACATTTCGAGCGTTTTCTTGTTATATGGCTTGCTTATTCAGTGTTAGCAGCCCATTTTAACTTGTTTTAGCTAAAAGAATTTGTGATACGAAATTTTGTGATATGAGCATATGATACATCCTGTAATAGCACAGAAAAGTATCATACTGCTGCTGTATCAGGATAAAATAATTGGTTTTAAGATGACCTAGGAGACTGTGCTGGAATTATATATTTTCCTGTTCACCTGTGCTTCTGCCTTGAGCGTTCTGGACCTGGCTGAACAAGTGGTGGTAGCTGAGCTGACAAGCATGTGTGTTGAAAGGGAATTTTAATATTTGACATTTAAAGGATTACAACCTTTCATATGCTCCTACTACCCTAAAGGTGTAGGTTCCAACAGAAATGTATGTGACACAAAAGTGTGTAGGGGGTATAAATAATTTCTAGATTTTATAAGATTATGTACTGAAATCCTTACAATAGGAATGTAGGTCTTCATGTACAATGTCTAACTCAATGTGGTTTATATTTAACTGACTTTGTAGCACTTAAGGGATTTTTCTTCGAATTTTATAAGTTTTGTTTAACATTGCAAGCAATAAATTAAACTGAAATAAAGCATTGTTTTACCTATGCCATTATATGTGTGCCATAAGACCTTTTACTTTCTGACATGTTTGTTCTTGTAAATTCCAATGAAATAATTCAATGGATCATTATTTAGAGCTCTGCTCTGAAGATTTTGAGCACAGAAGCTGCACTGAGGTCAGCCTATGGCTGGCCACGCCCACCCGTTCCCATATCTCTGCGCCTGATACAGCCCTCGCAATAGGGATGAGTGGGCATAGTTGGCCAACTCTGCCGGCCGGAAGCTGACCTCAGCGGAGAGATAGCAATGCAAGACACCAACTCACTGCTTGATTGATAAACTGAGGTGCTACATCATATGATATTTGATCACTCCTAGAAGGGCACTTACAGCTCTTCCGCAGGCAGATATTTTGCCTCTCATGGCAGGTCTTCATGTGGCATTTCTGAGCCAAATTGCTAAAGTAACTTTTTTTTTTTTTTGTAGTTTTTATGTTCTCTCCGTGTTTGCATGGGTTTACTCCAGGTCCTCCAGTTAACTCCAAGACTCCAAAACATACTGGCAGGATGATTAGATTGTGAGCCCCATGGGGACAGGGACCGATTTGGCAAACTCTGTGTAGTGCTGTGGAATCTGTGTGCAGTATATAAAGGAATTACTATTTATGGAATAAGACATATCTGTGAGGAAGTGCCACGGAATAGCATATGGAATGCACAAGTCTCCATACCACCTCATTTTGTATCTATGCTGAAGTTTGCCCAACAAGATTAGTTTTCAACAGTTTTCCCTAATAAACCTATCCTTTCTCCCTAATTTTGTCATCACATGCATATATAATTACTTTCAAACACACAGTTTCATTAGTTTCTTACGCTCTTAGTGTTTCTTCAAAGTTGAGTAACATTTTGTTACATATTTTCATGTATATTACAGTATACGTTATTCACAGTTTTAAGAGACTGAACACTTTCCTAACTTTAATATATTTTGCCCTTCACACTCATCAGCTTTATGAACTTGGCCATTGATAAAAGAGTATCCATCTTGAATAAACAAGCCTCCGCTTTCACATGTGCTTGAAAGACTATATTTCAGCAACTTGATTCAATTACCTCCAGATGCTTTAATAGATGTTGTATTATTGTCCAGCCCCGCTTTTAACAAGTCTTCTTACAATCCATTCCAACAATGGCATTAATGACAGTGTGATAGGAGTTGCTGACACAGTATTAAAAAAAAATACAATTAAATGGCTATAACTCACCTCAAAGTTGTAATCGACTATTAATTGTAATTGCTTAAAAAAAGCCAGACGAGAAGGGATTACACTGATTTTACACATGACACCTATATATAGTGAGGTGAAAGTATGATGTACTACCTTTAAATGTGTGTTTTCAAGTGTATATTTGGTGATTTTCATGTTGTTTCAGCATTTTGGATTCACCTCAGACATGGTATGAACTTTTAATGTCACTTGATTGACCTAACAGTGGCCAAAGTTGGGTTCCGTTGTGTCCTTATGTGAAAATTGGTATGCTTTTCACATTATCTTTCCACTTTCACCACTGATGACTGCTGGTGTTCTGAAATGGATTCCTAATAATGTATTTAAGAAATGTGCCCATCTCCATTTTGGCAGAGCTTTTAGTCACATTACAACCATTCATTAGGCAGAATATAAAGCACTGCCAGGAGGTGTGTTTATTGGGTTTGGTTGTTTTTATGCATTTTTTTAAGCTTATGGTAGTATGGACAGGTAAGCATAAATCACACAAATCAGATACAAAGAGATATATGTCATTCAGTCACAATTAAAGTAGCCAGGGAATTTCTCGGGCCCACTAGTGAATCCATTCTTGAATCCCATCTAAGTTCAGCTACATACATTTATTACCTTTGCATATTCCTAAAAGTCAGTAACCTACAGACTGGCATTTGTCTTGAAGTTAGGCACTTTTGGCACTGTAACTACACGTGACGGATCTCACTGCATCCATGCATAGTAGATTCAAATGCACATGCATGGGGTTTGGATCTAGGAAGGTTACATTGGCAGAGGACTGCACAAGTGAAGATATGGCTTCAATGTGGGCGCTGAGACCTGCAGGGGACCAGTGAAAAAGATCATATGAAATTATAGATTTCCTTTAAATCATTGTCTGAAGTAGTTAAGACTCGGAAACACTTCTATAAAATTTGACATGCTTTGTGCAGCGCTGCGTAATCTGTGTGCGCTATATAAATAAAGAATTATTATTATTAAAGCATTTTGCCAAAGATTTTTGCTCCAATTCCCTATCCTCAATAAACCTGTTTTGTGCACTAACTTGTTTATTGTGCAGTTTTAGCTAGTGGGTTCCATTTGTGCTGTATACTTAAAACCCAAATTACCCAAAAGTAAATGGAACTCTTTCTCTTGCCAAAACCAGGTAAAATGTCATTTTAGTAAACAAAGATTCAATTGGATGACAGCAAGGAAAGATCTTGAAAAATGTGAGGACTGAATATAAATAGTATTTATAAAAAAATAAGCAGTGAAGACTAAGAAGCTTTATTAATTGTTACCATAATACTTGAAAAAGTATGATGTGGGAAATGTCCAAAATGACTCATCGAGAGGCATGGCCACTCGTAATAAAACATATACTTCGCTAGCCATGAATCTCATGAAGTCCCTACAAACTCTCTTTCACCTGGCTTCACTGAAAACCTGCATAGGCATCAAGGTAGGTAGGCCCAATAATAGATAATTTGGGACACTAAACCACCAATCCATTTGGACCTGTGGGGGGTTTAGTTTCCTAAATCACCCAGTTCACCTTAAATTGCCGATAAAGGAGTTTTCTGATCCAACGCTATGGATCATCAGGTCATAAATAGTTGATTGTTGCTGGTGGGACCCCAAGCACCAACGTTGACTGAAATCATATTTATTACAGGAACAGGGTCCCAGGTGGAGAGGTATTACGGCCACTACACATTTTATGTCATCGAAGCATATGCACTACTTGTCTAAGAGGAAACTTTGGAAATAGTTTTGTGATCGTTCCAGTGAGCATTACAGTGGTCACCATACAATATAAGTTCTGTACTACAGAATTTGGAATCAATCATACTTCATTATATGCATACAATGATTATCATTATACATTAAAGATAAATTACTAAATAAAAAGTCACATTTGGCAATTTTTGTACATTGTGCCTAAAGAAAGAGGATATCCAAAAATACGTATCCTCCGGTGACCGAGATAATGAATTATTTACTTAAATGTCAGACTGACAAAACCACACTGCATCCTCTTCCTTTTATGAACCCACATCTGTATTATACTAGCAAAGACACTGTAATAGTCAGATAATTGAAGCGACAGTTGTCAAATATAGTTCATATATGTTTCAATAGAGAAGAAATTTGTTTTAAAGAAAGTTCAAATTGCTATATCGTACAATAAAAGAAACTAAAAAGTCTTACATAATTACTGTCCCTTCTACACATTGTCAATTAAGCTAGAAACGTGTAGTCCTAGGGAATCAAGGGTTATGGAAAGCAGATTCCAGAAGAAAACGTTTGCTATTTTGTAGGATACAGAATATGTTTATAATATGGTACAGTTTCAAGTAAAATTCTACCAAAAGTAATATTTGTGATAGGTAGTAAACATGATAAAAGACTGGTAGTCCACAGGCTACACACAGATTAAGGGTACCATAGGACCTAGGCTGTATGAAACCTTAAATCCCAGAGTATAAAAACTGTTTGCCAGTTTGGGATATCTTTAATTGTATGTGGAGCTAAAAGTAGTAGATAAAATCTAACACCATCTACTGTCAGTAGTGGAGGCAGAGGTAGTGGTTCATTGCAATGCTTTTATGGTTACTATTATATACATTGGAGAACAAAATAAGAAAATGATGTGTGATCATTTGTTTTTCTTTAGAAATAATATCACATCCATGATCAACATTTGATGTTTTTTTGTAAGGGGTATACCATGCCACTAGAACAGTTATCAAAGTTTATCACATAAAACCTTTATTTACCAAAAAACAAGATCATCATAATCAGAAAATAGCGATGAATGTAGCATAGAGAAAGATTATTATATTTTCTAAAGGTTACATCAGTCACCAATCAGTAGGTAGTGTGCATGCATTTGCATTGAATGACTTCAGCACATCTGCAGCCACAGGGCATCACTAGTCTCTCACATGGCTCTGGTGGGATTTCATCCACTCTTCTCCCAGTCTCTTCCACAGTTCTGTGACTGTTGTAGATTTATTTCCCTTGATTTTGACACAAAGGATTTTCCAGAGGTTTTCTATTGGGTTGAGATCAGGACTCTTGGCTGGCCATATTGGAGCAATCAGGGGTGTAACTATCATGTTAGAAGGGGATGTGGCTGCGACTGGGCCCTTAAAGAGGAGTGGGCCTGCGGATGTTACACCTCAGTATCTGTTAAGTGCACTGTGCAGATACAGAAAGAGCACAGTATCGGCGCACTGCACAAGGCAGATGCTGTCACATTGAAGTGTAATGCGAGCCCCCTGTCAACGGGACACTGCTGTGGATGTAAGAAGTGGCAGAGCAGGGAGTAATAAATTCACTGTTCTGCTACTGTGCATACACCTGCCAGGACTGGTGCGATCTCTAGGAGAGCAGCTCTGCTCTCTTCTTGCCATCTCCACACTGGGTCTCACACAGGACCTACAGTTATGTCATTGGAAATGACTTGAGACATCACATGACCTGAAGCTTATGCTGGATGTCTTTAATGGATGCCTGGGGTGAATTTTACTGAGGGGATTAGAGTTAATAGTGTGTTAGTGTAGGGACTGTGGGGATATGGGGCCAATAGTGTGTGTATGGGGGGGCCGAGGGGATGGGGAGCTGATTATGTGTGGAAGAGTTGAGGGGGTGGGGAGATGATGATGTGTGGGGGGCGTTGAGAGGATGGGGAGCTGAGGATGTGTGGGGGCGTTGAGAGGATGGGGAGCTGAGGATGTGTGTGGGGGGGGTTCAGGGGATGGGGAGCTGATGATATGTGGGGTAGCTTAAGTGATTGAGAACTGATGATATGTGGGGGAGCTGAAGGGATGGGGAGCTTTTGATATGTGTGGGAGCTGATGATATCTGGGGGAGCTGAGGAGATGGGGAAATGATGGTGTTAGGAGGCTGAGGGGATGGGGATCTGATGATATGTGGGGGAGCTGAGGGGATGGGGAGCTGAGGATATGTGAGGGAGCTGAGGGGATGAGGAGCTGATGATATGTGGGGGGTTGAGGGGATCTGGAGCTGATGATATGTGGGAGAGCTGAAGGGATGGGGATCTGTTGATATGTGGGGGAGCTGAAGGGATGGGGAGCTGATGTTATGTGAGGGAGATGGGGAAATGATGGTGTTAGGGGGCTGAGGGGATAGGGAGCTGATGATATGTGGGGGAGCTGAGGGGATGAGGAGCTGATGATATGTGGGGGGGTTGAGGGGATGTGGAGCTGATGATATGGGGGAAGCTGAAGGGATGGGGAGCTGATGATATGTCGGGGAGCTGAAGGGTTGGGGAGCTGATGGTGTTAAGGAGCTGAGGGGATGGGAAGCTGATAATATGTGGGAGAGCTGAGAAGATGAGGAGCTGATGATATGTGGGGGAGCTGAAGGGATTGGGAGCTGATGGTGTTAGGGGGCTGAGGGGATGGGATGCTGATAATATGTGGGGGAGCTGAGAAAATGAGGAGCTGATGATATGTGGGGGAGCTGAGGCGATGGGGAGCCCTTAGTCTGGGCAAGGAAGTGGACAGTTAAACTAATAGTGGGCAATAATCCAAAGAGGGAGAAAATGAATGGGTGCTAAATGTAAAAAATAGCGGGACACTAAAGTTCCAAGATGGCAGAGGGTGTACTCAACTTATAAGGCAAGGTAGTTGGGGGCTCAGTGGACTGCCGCTGGTTTCAATTCAACCTGGAAAGATGATCACAAAAATACTTCAGCCGATGCAAATACAGGCGGTCCCCTACTTAGGGACATTCGACTTACAGACAACCCACAGTTACAGACGGACCCCTCTGACCTCTGGTAAAGCTCTCTGGATGCTTTACTATAGTCCCAGATAGTCCCATTACAGCAAAAAATGTTTAAACTCCAATTGTCACTGGGGCCAAAATGTATTTTGTCTGGATCTACAATTATAAAATATACAGTTTCGACTTACATACAAATTCAACTTAAAGGGCACCTACCACCACAAATCTACCTATAAAGGTAGATTGGGTGGTAGGTGGATCATTGGGACGTGAGGATAGCCCTTTTAAGGGCTAATCCTCACGTCCCTGCACTTTTTTGAGAACTTTAATTTGATATTTATTCAAATGTACTTATGTGGCTACCGGGGCGTGGAGTAGCCGCTTATGAGATTACACGAGGCGGCTACTCCACGCCCCGGTAGCCACTTTACTCCTCCTACTCACCCATCTTCGGCGCGCAGCTCCGCGTAGCTGCGCGCCCTCGTCCGGCGAGCCTGCCGTCTGCGCATGCGCAGAAGAGCAGGCCCGCGCCTGCGCGGTCACAACTCCGAAACAGGCGCGGGCCTGCTCTTCTGCGCATGCGCAGACGGCAGGCTCGCCGGACGAGGGCGCGCAGCTACGCGGAGCTGCGCGCCGAAGATGGGTGAGTAGGAGGAGTAAAGTGGCTACCGGGGCGTGGAGTAGCCGCCTCGTGTAATCTCATAAGCGGCTACTCCACGCCCCGGTAGCCACATAAGTACATTTGAATAAATATCAAATTAAAGTTCTCAAAAAAGTGCAGGGACGTGAGGATTAGCCCTTAAAAGGGCTATCCTCACGTCCCAATGATCCACCTACCACCCAATCTACCTTTATAGGTAGATTTGTGGTGGTAGGTTCCCTTTAAGAACAAACCTCTGGACCCTATCTTGTATGTAACCCGGGGACTGCCTGTACTTTGAGTAAGGAAAGGGTTGCTACAACAAAATGACATGGTGTTTTTTTTTCAAAGGAACAATGCTCAACTTCTTAAACGTAAAAAGCAGTCGACTATGTCAGAAGTCTCTCTCAACACACCAAAAGATTTTAGGGATAAATCTCCAGTAGTGTTTTCATGCATTTCATGCACTTGTAGTCCCCACCTGATGTTTATAACCTGTCCTGAGTCCTGCACACGAGGGCAAGCATATAGTGCAGATCACACTAGTGCAGAGAAAAGGTTTTTTAATTCTTTATACTCATAAAAAAAGGATTAAAATATGTGCATAATAGTTAAAAATGCCTTGCTACAGTAAAGCAGTAAATATCACCCCAGAATTCAATACATTCACAGCAGACAATTAAATTTCATTTAGACAGTAAATTTCATTTACTGGAAAGACTCCTGTATCAATGACACTTCCGTCGGTTATGTCAGCAATCATTGGACTCTGACAGTACATGGGCATGGGCCAAAGCTTGAGGCTTGGTGGGCCACATGTGGCACTCGGGCTGTGCAATGTGGATATAGAGGTTCCCTAAGCCTAGCTCTTGCTATCTATATACAGTGCCTTGTGAAAGTTTTCGGACCCCTTGAACTTTTCTACCTTTTGACACATTTCAGGCTTCAAACATAAAATATGAAATTGTAATTTTTGGTGAAGAATCAACAACAAGTGGGACACAATTTTAAACTGAAATGAAATTTATTGGATATTTTAAACTTTTGTAAAAAAAATTCTAAACTGAAAGGTACGGTGTGCAATATTATTCGGCTCCTTTGCTTTCAGTTCAGAAAACTTGCCCCAGAAGTTCGGTGAGGGTGCAGTCACAGGTGAAAGACATGAACTGAATGGGTGAATTTGATTTGGAAGGAGAAAGCTGTTCCACAAATTTCATTTACCTGTTGATTTGATGCCTTTCACTTGTTAAAATAAGTAACACCACCTAAAACCAACCCAACACTAATTGTGATGCAGTTTTAACTGCAACGTGTGACTGCACCCTCAGGATCTCTGAATGATCCAATGTTATCCTAAATGACTGCTGATGATAAATATAATCCACCTGTGTGTAATCAAGTCTCTGTATAAATACACTGTCTCAGGGTTCTGCATCATGAATACCAAGGAACACACCAGGCAGCTCTGTGATACTGTTGTGGAAAATAAAGCTGGATTTGGATACAAAAAGATTTCACAAACTTAATATGTATTTATATATCTAGTGTGTGAGCACTGCCGGCACACACACTAGAATGTCAGCGTGCGGCTGACGTCAAGATGCCTGTGATGGACCGCGCGGGGACACACAGCCAATGCCGGAGCATCGATTGAAAGTGGAGGACCTGCCGGAGTGTGGGTGGGGGGCGTTGGAAGGTGAGTACACTTTTAGTTTTTTTCTTGACATGAGTATAAGCCAGGTTAGCGTTTTTCAGCACATTTTTTGTGTTGAAAAACTCGTCTTATACTCGAGTAGATACGGTACATGGAACTGTTATTGATTTGCAAGGCATTTTGAATCTGAAAAATACCCTTTTTTAACAAGAATAGTTAACTAGACAATCAGATTATTATGCATCAAAAGTTTTAACAAGTAAGATATCATCTATTTCATATTGTTTCCCCTAGCGCATGGTATTAGGGGAATATCTTGTGCCAAATGGTTATGTAAAAGTCATGACCTGCAAGAGGTCATTATTAATGCACTGCAAAAAATGTAGATCAGCAGCAGTTTCCTGATTATACTGTAGATGACCAAGAATGGGTTTTCTAGTTTCTTTCCATTTTACTGGAAATGTTGTGTTCTGTGTTGAACAGATTCAATCTGATATCACAAATGGTTTCTTTTTTCCAGCATTATGACCATTTTAATGCTGTGTTTTTATGTAACTATGGAAATATATGAAATTGGTTTCTCAAAATTTGGAAAATGTGGTTTTAGCCAAGATCTTATCTGAATGTTTAGAAACAAATAGTTACTGGCATCTGTGAAACTCACTTGTACTCCCAGCCATTTTGAATAAAATCTCTTGTATTTGATATACACAACAGGGAATTGAGAAGACTGTGAGAATGATTGGAAAGTTGCATGAGAAAGTCTCACATCTGGACTTACTGCCTCAGTGGAAATCCAATATGACTTGAAAAATGAATTGAAAAATTAAAATATATTTTAGGCAAAATGAAAAATGTTGCATCTGTTATTCACTATTAAATTAGAGCTGAACAAGAAACTGCAATGCTTTTTATCCTTATGTAAATAACTGAAATGTTTATCCTTTCTCAGTTCCAATTTCCAGAAATATTTTCACAGCAGATACTGGATAAATCTATTTGTGTATACTATTTGTGGACAGGTTTTGGGATATAATGGTTACAAGCCCATTAACATGTGGATATAAATGCAATGACACCTTACATACAGTACAAGTGTTCCTGATGTGAGTGTAGGCACTTGATGTAAAAGACAGTTACTGGGTGTCACACTAGCTCCTAATTTTTTTCCTGTTTCTGTTTTTCTGAATTGGCAGTAGTGGGCTAAGATGAATATAAAACAAGAAGTTGTATAATATGTGGATTGTGAGATTCAGTTGGATCCGTTTTCTCTATCTGCTGCATTTTTTTGAAGTAAATGTTATGCAATGAAATGCATTAAATTGTGTATAAAAGTAGCTTAACCCCTAGGCGCACCAGGACGTTATAGTACGTCCCCGGGGCTAGATGCTTAGCGCACGGGGACGTTCTATAACGTCCTGCTTCTGGCACCGGCTCACGAACGGAGCCGGTACCAGAAGCAGAGGCTGTCAGCTGTCTAGTACAGCTGACAGCCTGCGCTAACACCCGCGATCGGAGCCGGCTCCGATCGCGGGTGTTAACCCCTTACACGCCGCGGTCAAACATGACTGCGGCGTGTAAGTGTGTTTGAGCTGTGGATCGGATCCCCCGTGCCGCTTACCGGGGGATCCTATCCACTTCTGGGCAGCTCCGAGGACTGGCATGTGCCCCGGAGCTGCCCGGTCTCCATGGCAGCCAGACCCCTTCCGGGTCTGGCTGTAAACTGTCTGAGCATGCGCAAGCTTGCTCAGACAGTTTACACTGCTCTACAATAAAATAGTATTGTAGAGCAGTGTATTGAACTTAAACCAGTGATCAGAGCATCACTGGTTTAAGTTCAAGTATGTATAATTAAAAAAAAGTCAAAAACACTAAAGTTAACACATTAGAATAAATAAAAAATAAATACATAAAAATATAAGCCCCTAAAATGTCACTTTCCCATAAAAAAACTTAATAAAGTATAAAAAACATAAAAACACAAAAAAACCCTGCATATATGGTATTGCCGCGTCCGTAACAATCTGCATAATAAAACAGAATTGTTACTGGACCCGCATGATAAACGCCGGAGGAAAAAAACGCAAAAAACATTCCGAAAAAAGATAATTTTTAATTAATACCCTATAAAAAATGCTCTAAAAAGTGATTTAAAAAATGTTATGCACTCCAAAATAAGCCCACTAAAAAGAACAACTGTTCTCGCAAAAAATAAGCCCCTAACAAGATTTATCTGCCAAAAAATAAAAAAGTTATGCATATAAAAAGATGGTGATGCTAAAATGAATAAGATTTTCTCCAAATTAGTTTTTATTCAGTACAATTGAATAAAATACACAAAACCCCCACATATTTGGTATCCCTGCGTCCGTAACAATCTGCATAATAAAACAGAATCGTTATTAGATCCGCAAAGTTAACCCCGTAAAAAACAAAACAAAAAAAAGCTCCAGAAAAAAGATCATTTTCAATTAATACCCTATAAAAATGCTCTAAAAAGGGATTTAAAAAATGTTATGCACTCTAAAATAAGACCACTAAAAAGAACAATCCTTCTCGCAAAAAATAAGCCCTTATACAGATTTGTGAGGCGAAAAATAAAAAAGTTATGCATATGAAAGACGGTGATGCTAAAAGTAACAACATTTTTGCCAAATTACTTTTTATGCACTAAAAATGGGAAAAAAATAAAAAATCTATATAAATGAGGTCTTTTTGTAATCGTGGCGACCCATAGAATAAAAATAATATACTATTTTTATGGTATGGTAAACAGCCAAAAAAAAACCCCATAAAAATCTTCCTGAAAAGTGATGATTTTCATTTCCTCCACCAACAAAGAGTTAATAAAATCTCACCAATTAGCCTATAGATTCCCCCAAATTACGTACCAGAAAAGTGCATCTCATGTGGCAAAAGAAATAAGCCCCTATAGGTCCACATTAAAAAAAGAAAAAAATTATAGCCTGTACAATGTGACATAGCAAATCTGATCTGGATGGCGCCTCCTTCCCCTCTATGCCCGGCCGTGCGCCCATACAGCAGGTTACCACCACATATAGAGTATCCGTGTACTCGGGAGAAATTGGGTAACAAACTTTGTGGAGCCTTTATTCATTTAATCCATTGTAAATGTTTAATTTTCCACCCAAAATGAGTGTATTGTGAAAAAATATTACAATTTGCAGACTGCACCTCCATTTTGTTTTAACCCCTATAAAACACGTAAAGCGTTAACAAACTTCTTAAAAGTGGTTTTTCATACGTTGAGGGGTGTAGTTTCCATAATGGGGTAATTTATGAGTCTCGCTATTATTTAGGCCTCTCAGTGTCAATTAGAAGTTGAGCAGGTCCATCTAAATACAGGTTTTGGTGATTTTACAAAAAATTTGAAAAATGATACCTAAACTCTGAGCCTCATAACATTCTAGTAAAATATGTGGAATCTTAAAAAACCATGCCAACATAAAGCATTTGAATTTATTTGGGAACTATGACTATCTGCATCAAAAGTAGAGAATTTAGAACGTTGAAAATAAAGAATTTTTCCAAATTTTTGCCAAATTTAGTTTTTTTTCATAACTAAACACAAAAGATATCATCCAAATTTTTAAACTAATTTGAAGTACAATGTGTCACGAGAAAACAATCTCAAAATCCCCTGGATATCTCATAGCGTTCCAAAACTATAACCACTTATAGTGACACAGGTCAGATTTGAAGAATGGGGCCGCGTCCTTAAGGCCAAAATAGGCTGTGTCCCCTAGGGGTTAATATGAACATTTTATGTTTGAAAAGTTTTTTTAAAACTATACAGTATTTTTTTTTTAGCTTTGTATGGAATACGCACCATGGTGGCCATTTTGTTTGTAGCACTGGGGTCCTGCATTACAATATAACCAAGGAAGGAGGTTTTTCTGTTTTCCTCTTGTCCTTGTGCCTTTTCTCTGGATATAGGGCAATTTTGATATTTGTCCCGTTAGCCCAATGGTCATAAAAGCTATTTTCTTCACACACTACAAAACATATTAATTAATTGGTTTCTTACATACAGTATGTGACCCTAGTGCAAGTCAAAGAAATGTATATCTGGGAACCCCAACAGGGAATGATGCTAATAGGGCCATTCTCTGTACAATATTGTTAAATACACCAATACTATCTAAGAATTAAAGCATAAGTTGAATGTAGCATAATATATTAAAGAAAACATACATGGCAGATACCAAAATAATCCACAATTTCTTTTTAGTTACTAAACTATAAAGGTAATCCATCATCAGTATTGACTATAATAAACTGCAGACAGGATTAGGGATGGAGCTGTTTAACCATACCTCTGTGTATGTAGTAAGTAAACAGCACAAATATGAAAGGTACATTTTAATCCAGGTTTGCAGTTCCTGCAAGTGCTCTGGGTGGGTCTTTGAGCCTGAAGAGCTTTTTGTTCTTTGCAATGAACAATTTCACAGCCCCTCCCCTGTGATGGCTGTAATAATAATAATGTGATGATTGTAATAATGATAATACTATTTATGTAGTGCCATCATATTCCATAGCGCTTTACAAATCATAGGGTAAATATGCAAATAAAATACTACATTACAGAATTCAAACAGTCTTATGGAACAACAGGAGGACCCTGCTCACAAGAGTTCACAGTGTAAGCAGGGGCGGAACTTCAAACTTGCAGGGAGGGGGGGGAACGGCTGTCACCATTCAATATCTTTTCCTTGCCCCTGCATACAATCACAAGCAGCTGAGCTTTGGGCCCCCTGTTTGCAGGGTCATTCACAGCACAACCTGTGCTTGCTCTCTCTTCTCTTTTCAAAGCTACAGGCCCTTCTAAGAAGACTGCATTCCTGACACTGACTTCACAACTGGTAGGGTCAGAAGGTAAGAGTTCTCCTTACGGAGAGTTTGCCAATGAAGGCACCTGAAAGGCGTGTGGAGACTTATAATTAATACACCACTAGGAAATTCTGGAAATATGTTTTCCATTGCCCCCTTTACACCAAGCATGACTTACAAGAAGCCTACTAACATGATATGGCCAAACCAATGTATCTATTCCAGAAGGAACAGATTCCCAACTGTAGCGGCACTGTTTCAACCTGGTCTCTTCAGTACAGTACTGGTTTGGCTGGAGAAAGAGGCTTGTGACTATGGTCAGGAAGTAAGAGTTCTCCTTATGGAGACTTTGCCAATTAAAGCCACCTTATAGGTGTGTGGAGACTTATAGCCATTGATGCTCTACTAATGGATTCTGGGAAATATGCAAATATGTTTCCAACAGAGCCTTTTGCATGACTTCTAGTAAGTCATGTTTGGTGTTAAGGGGGCTGCCTTTCAAGGTAGCAAAAGCATGCATTGTGCATGTGCTTGTGTAGGCATAAGGCTGCATGTATTTTTCATGTTTGTTGTGTATCTGCATAAATGTGTGCGTAGCAGCAGCTTTAAGGAACATTATGATGTTCAGCAGCAGTTAAAGTGCGTTGTGAGATGCTCTCCAGTAGATAAGCTTTATATTACAAGGTTACCATGTGGTGCTGCAGCAGCTGTCAACATAACTTGACGGGTTGGGGGGATGGGTAAAGCTCAAATTTTTGCAACTATGCACAGAACCCTGATGGTCATAAGGGCTCCCAGTGCTCACAGCACAATGATATTTTACTAGGCAAGGGGTAGTGAATCTAATGAGGGCATAATCTGAGGCTCCCTGAACACGAACAATGTTTCAGGATGTGTAGTAGCTCTTTTTGTTTTTACAGCTGGTACATATTAAGTCCTGGTATTTTGACTCCCCTAGTGGTCACAGATAAAGGGTCGGGGGCCCGTAAGGAGATTTGCATGGGGCCGATAAGCCTCTAATAATGCCACTGGCTGTAAATATCCAACCAAAATCCTGATATACGCAGAAAAATGGAAATGGACAGCACTCTTACTAAGCCACACCAGTGTTAAGAAAGCATCATCCTTTATTTCATTTCATTTAGGGTGCAACACAGGAACAGCAAAATATAGCCCCTAGGGAAGGGGCCAGAAAGCTCTTCAGGCTGAAACTACGAAACCTGTCCACAGCCCAGAGCTAGAGCTGGAGAGATTTTAAGTTCTATGTTCACAAAAACTACTACCAACTTACACAAAGGTATTGCTACACAGCTCTCCAGGACCTATGCCTAATACCCTATGCAGCTTGGTCAAAACTGCTAAAAGACTTCCTTTAACCCATTCCCGATGCGCGCCGTAATAGTACGGCACAGCGGGAAGGTGCTTAACAAAGCACGCTGTACTTATTACAACGCGTGGTAGGTGCCGGCTCATGTTTGGAGCCAGCACCATACAGAAAAGTTGTCAGCTGCATATCGCGGGTGTAACGCCTGGAACCCTCGATCTCCCCTTACACGCCTTGGTCAAACATGACAATCACTAAGATCGTGCATCCAATTTTCTGCATGTGTCGCTTTCCCACTCATGTCCGCCGGAGTTCACCATGTTCTTTCTGGTGCAGATAAGTGCATGGCTTGCGGCACAATTTTGAATGTTAAATCTCGCTTAGTCCGAATGTGTTGGGTTGTCTGACGGCCAGGCCCCCGATTTGTGTCGCATGAAAGTAGGCGTGATTGCGCCAAAATCTGATTGCGTGCACCAAAAACCCCAGTTAAAAACGGAAAAAGTCGGGAAACCCGATGAAAATGCTGTCCGCGGACCCTTTGTAAATGGGCTCCAATGTGTCACGAAAAAAGCAATCTCAAAATCACCTGGATATGTTAAAGCGTTCTAAAGTTATGACCACTCATAGTGACACAAGTCGTTAAGGGATTAAATGTTAGTTGAAAAGCTGATGTTATTGTAATAAAAAATTCTGTGAAATTCTGGGCACATTTTCTGCCAGTTGTCTTTGTACATTCACATTTCGTTCTGTATGCGATTGTGTAATTCTTCAAGTACATTCTATTCCAGTATAAATAAGCTTAATATAATTTTATTAAAATTTTTAAGAAAGAAAATAGTTGTATCAATTTAATTTTTTAGTTTAAAATGACCACAAGTTGTACATGTATGATCAACCCAAATTTAGTTACATAGAAATACATCATCTAAAAACTATAGATATACAATTTGATCATGGATATAGATAATTTTCAGATGCTAGTAAATTATGCTATAGATTTTTCTATCTGAAACTCAGTGTTGTGCACATGTAGTTCCCTAAATGTTTGAAATTCCAGGAGGAGGCAGATATGTATTGCAGTTGGACCTGTCAAATGCAGGAAATACTTAACCTCAGAGGCCATGTCTTTGGAATCTCCCTGGGATCTTCTTACATCTATCACTGGTTCTTACCATATTGAAGCCATCAAGATACCCTCACACCTAACACCTAGCTTGAACTCTAACATCATCAGAAGAAAGTTCAATAAATAAACTCAGCAGAGGGTCTGTTCTCAATGACTCCTACTTGACATCAGAACAGGACAAGAAAATTGGAGGCTAAGTACCAGAGAAATGTATATGCTGTATTGCTGTTGTTATATATCTATTTTATTTTGACAATAGACACACTTGATATATAACATTTAACAATCTTAGACCAGACTTTTTGATGTTTTTATGAGAGGTGAGGTAGTTTTCATGTTATGGTATCAATTCAAATTAAACAACTTTGACACATTGGATCTGATTTTGGCGCAGCTGTGCCGGCTTTCATGCGACAGAAAACTGGGGCGTGCATTCAAATTGTATCGCAAGACATGCACTTGCATACACCACCGTCGGACCTGAGCAGGGAAGCGACACACTCAGGATATTGGGCTTACGATCTTAGTGAATCGCGGCACAGTGCATTCTCGTTGGACAATGCACTTTAGGTGAACTCCTCCGGACAGGTAAGTAAATGTGCCCCATATTTTGACAAAAGACACTTACTCTGCAATAGTTTTTTTTAGGTAAATGGCCATGTGCTTGTAGGTAAGCAGTTGTTCCATAGTCCTCTAATTTACAGATTATAGATTAAATAGTGCTCCATGAGAAAAATTATATTTTTTGCCCCTCTGGTGTCATGTAATGTCATGGGCACCCTGCAATCAGCTAGCTAGATACAAATGTCTTACTAAGGGAGTTAAAGGGGTTATATGGTCCTGAAGCCAAAACAAAACTCTGGTGTGTGATAAGTGCATCCACTACTCCTCTAAATACACAGTATTCCACCTTAATGTGTGCAGAATTACTTATTTTTATACTACAGTACCTTTTTATCCATGCAGTCCAGGACCAAGATGGCCTATATAAATTCATATAGAGAGTTACTTTTGTTTATCTAGCGGCCTCCCTTTACTAATAAAAAACCCCTAGCGGCCTCCCTTAACTAATAAAAACCTCTAGCGGCCTCCCTTTACTAATTAAGAGCCCCTAGTGGCCTCCCTTTACTAATTAAAAGACCTTAGGGGCCTCCCTTTACTAATTAAAAGACCCTAGGGGCCTCCCTTTACTAATTATAAGACCCTAGCGGCCTACCTTTACTAATTAAAAGGCCCTAGAGGCCCCCCTTTACTAATTAAAAGGCCCTAGAGTCCCCCCTTTACTAATCTAAAGGCCCTAGAGGCCTCCCTTTACTAATTAAAAGGCCCTAGAGGCCTCCCTTTACTAATTAAAAGGCCCTAGAGGCCTCCCTTTACTAATTAAAAGGCCCTAGAGGCCTCCATTTACTAATTAAAAGGCCCTAGAGGCCCCCTTTACTAATTAAAAGGCCCTAGAGGCCCCCCCTTTACTAATTAAAAGGCCCTAGAGGCCTCCCTTTACTAAAAAAAAAAAAAGACCCTAGCTTCCTTCCCTATACAAATAATAACCTTATATACTTACCCTTGATGTCTTCTTCCGCGTACCTTTACTCCTAATGGCGACTCGCCCACCTTCTGTAGATCCTGCACCGCGCGCCTCTGGTCACGTGACTTACGCGACCTGACGTCAGGTCGCGTCAGTCACGTGACATGGTCCGCACGGTGCAGGAGCTACAGAAGATGGGCGGATCGCCAACGTGGGGCTTGTAGGAAAGTATGGGGGCAGAAACACGGGGGCGCGGTGGCACAGCTACACAGGGGCACCATAGTTCGGGGAACTTTCCCTGCGGCACACTCAACCATGTGGCACACAGGTTGCAAATCACTGATCTAGAACATGCAAGGCCACTGTACAACCCCTTTAACTAAGCTAAAATCCATAACTCATTATATGATGATGCCATTGGGATCAGGTATGCACTTGTAATTAAAGGGGGATCTATTGTCACATTCCAATTTAGGAGAATTAGGGATACAAAAAATGGTAACTTTTTCAGCGTTCAATAAGAAATCCCTATATTTAGGTAATTGCTAAAGTACCCTTCAAATGAAAGTAGATTTATTAGAAAAATAATAATGCATGATTATCTGATTACTTCCCTCTATAAGTAAACATTTTTATAAATGTCTACCTTTACATAATGTAGAGATGAAGAATGCCTTCATATCCAACCAACAACATTTTTTCTCTGTATAGGATATTAAGATCTATGGGAATGCCATCTTATGGTGGACACTATCTTGTGGATAGGATGTAAGGCTCCATATGTGCACTTTCCTTTTAGGGATAACTTATCAAAATACAGAAGTCACAGTGCTGAGGCCCTTTGGATCTGCTAATATGTGGTTACCCCAATAAAGATCAATGTCTTATCCTATGAATAGGTCATAGCTCCTGAAAAGTCCTTAACAGAAACTATATTACAAATGTGGGTTGCTGTTGAGTATATTTAACTCTTTGTTAGGAAAACACACAACTGGATTATTGTACACAAAAAGAACTACCACGCAAGTCTAGGTTCAGGCTGACAGAAGGGAGAGAATGGGTGAACTTATCCTGCGCTGATCTACAGACTAGACCCTACCGAGGCAGAAACCCCCTTGAAGGTAGGGAGCCTCTGCCACAGGAACCTCCTTTCTAACCTGCAAGGCCCTGGGAGGTGAGAAGAAGCCAAATAGGTCTTTCAGCTGCTGTGAGATGGTGCGGACAAAAAACTAAAGTGTGAGAGTTAGGACAGTATTCAGACAGAAGGAAAAAACAGGACAAACAATGATGAAACAAATGGGATTCAAGACGGCATAAGAAACTAAAGCAGACGCAAGAAAAGAGAACTAAAGATGAACAGACACAGAACATAGAAGAATGAGCAGAACCACCGGGTCACACCAGAGAGTATATCGAGGTCAAAAAACACTAATCATGGGATAGTAACTAACTGGCAAAATACAATATACCGGGGAGAAGCAAACAACACTAAGGGAGAACAGGAGACCAGGAATTCAGCTAGGCTGTGAGTTCCAGAAGGATAAACACTGGAATAGGCAGAAGAACCAGATACAATTTATACAGCTTGAGATCCGCCCCCAGAATCCCATAGGATTAGGAACCCAGCGTGCAGCAGGGATAACTCGCTGCAGACAGGAGGCGGAGCTAGAGCGGAGATGTGCAGAAACTCGGGGAAGGACCAGCAGGCAGGGGGTTCATTCCAGCGGATCTGACCGCTTCTTATTTAATCCAATAAAATATTTTGCAATTTGACAAAGGTTTACTATGGAGAAAAAGTGTTAGCCATGCATGTGTAAGTCACATTTTTTTAAGAACAAAGAAAATCATGAATATACATTGAATATTCCTAAGCAGTATCACTTAATTCAATGAATTCTTTCCACGTGCTATCATCAGTTCTGCTTGTAACACATCTGGAAAGTATGATACATATAATATGTAACAGTTCAATTCATTCATTGTAGGAGAAACTAACTTCCTCAACAGAGATGTGTGAGAAATTTTCCACTGACTTTTACCTTTCAGAATTTCCAAAGAAATGTGTATTTCCTTTCCTCTTAAAGCATAACGTGTACAAATTGGAATGATAGTGGAAAGATGTGAAGATAAACATTTAGAGAGTGGCAGTAATTGATGATCAGTTAGCACAATGATCTATGCTGTACTTGGCTATAAACATTGCTTACAGAAAATATTAAATATCTACCACAAGCAAAACACAAAATGTGTGCAAGTAAACCATTAAACTTCAAGGGGGTATTCCAGGATTTATTTATTGAGTCCTTATACTTTATAATGAATTTCAGATCATTGGGGGTGCAAGTCAATGGTGCTGAGCTGCAACACCAAACACAGACCCTATACAACGAACAGTGCTGTACATGATAAACTGTGTAGAGAAAATAAATATAATATTTTTGCACATATTGAGGCACATTTACTAAGGGTCTGCACACCACATTTCTGCCGGTTTTCCCGACTATTTCCGATTTGCACCGCATTTAACAGGGGATTTTGGCTCAATTGCAACGACTTTCATGCAACACAAATCAGGGGCCATGGCCATCAGACAACCCAACTGATTTGACTAAGCGCAGGATTTAAAATTCAAATTGTTTCGCAAGACATGCACTTACATACACCGGGAAGAAGGTGATATTGGGGGCATATCGGGGGGATATCTGGCACACGATCTTAGTGAATCGCACTAGACTTCATCCGCGTCAGACAACGCACCTCTGGGATGGTGACAGGACCAGGTAAGTAAATGTGCCCCAAGCTTGTGGAAGCAATCCACAAAAACAGAGAATCCAAACACTACACCAAGTTATAATTAGGAGCCACTGTGCATGAGCGGGTCCTGCTGATACGTTTGCAGGAAGCGTGGGAGGGCCGCTCAGCAGAGGCTACTCAGGACATGGAATGGTCTTAGTCCTGGAGCACACAGAGGTTACACCATGCCCCAGTAGCCTCTGCAGCAAATTAGCATAACAATGAAATAAACTTTTATAACAGATAGGTTAGGTTTTATAAAATAGCAAAAGTTGATTAGGGAACGTTACTTTAGGGGGATCTAACATAAGGAAAATATGAAAAATAATGGTGCCTCTTAGCCAAACACCAGGTACATTTCCACAATATGGGGTGTGGGATGCATCCTCACCTTGGTCTAAGTTTTAGAATTCTTGGAAGAGCAGATCCATGAAACTTCCAATGGAAGTATTTGGTGGCCAAATATACTGGTGGCCTGGTCATACCTGATGACTTTGCTCCATGATGTTCCATTTAGTTCTGATTCATTTTCAGTTCTGAAAGATACATGATTTGACCCATCTAGGAGGTGTCTTAGCCCCGTCCAGGGGCACAACAGGCATTTCAAACACAGAGGATAAAACATTAGGACTTACATGAGGCCTATCACATACCGTATCTGCATGTCTTTCTTCACTAACCTACTCTGTATATTCCTCCCACCTGTTATCTTATTGATACTAGACACCTATCTACACCTTGGACTCTGTATATAAAATGGCGACCTATGACTGGTTCATGCAGCAGTATTAATTATTAAATATCTTTTATTCTGATCCCTCATAAAGAACAGCCATACCATTGTAAAGGCTCTCTCACTCCTGTGTCATCCCTTCCTTCTCATATATTGAAAGCTCTTGCAGGCAGGGCCCTCATTTCTATTGTTTCCTCTGACCATGTTATTAACATGTTATTACTGTAATGTCGTATTTTGTTTGGATATCCCATGATCTGTACAGCACTTCTGTACATGGTGGCACAATATAAAGATTCATTATTATTATTATTATTATATCTTTGGTTAGCAGGAATTTGTGTACCTGGTAGTGTAAATTGTAGAATATAGTAAAAATCTAATATGGCATTGCTGTCAGATAAAAGATTTCAGTTCTGGTGTTCGACTGATTATGCTGACACATGATGAATTTTCATTACAAATGATCCAAATCCCATTGTAAACAGATGTTGATGTGTTCAGAGAAACATCTGTGCAGTGCAGGTGTGAGTGAATTGCAGATAAGGGAATTCTACTGTACCCAGAGAGTTTGAAGGAGACATGTAAGGCAGAAAACAAGCAAAAAACAGTCCCTGATATGTCCAGAGGAGAGCATGTTCTTTAATTTATATGATGATACAACCAAAGTCTCAAAGTAAAATACGAAAGTAATTCAAAATCCATTATCATTCCTCCAACAAGTCCTTCTTTTTTATGTAATGAAAGTCATTGGAATGAGACCCTGGATATTCTGTAACTCTCACTAGGCTGAACATAACCATGTGACATGTGCTCCCTAGTATAATGTGATATCAAAGTGGCCAAGTTTAAAAAGGTCTCCCCTTAGCTGTCTTTTCTTCTTAACTGAAAACCTCCAAATTTTGTAATCTGTCATTGCTTTCTAGTCCCCCAATCTAGTCTCCTATGGAACTGTTACAGGCCAACTCTAATTAACTGGTGCCCAAAATTGTACACAGTATTTTTAATTTGTGATTTGACTATTAACTTTTAACTGTCCGTCTTATGGAGCACATTGATAATGCCCTCCAGCCAGTGGTGGGCATGCCTACAGGCAATTACTAGTCATGATGTGGGAGTTTCTCTATAGAGGAGGTGGGGTCTATTGGAGAGTCATGGACACTCCCACACTCCTCCTTTCTGTAATGTGCTGGAAAAAAATAAACATGAACCTAAAATATCCATTGGGGGAATAAGGAGGCTTGAAACCAAATTGTGGGGGGGGGGGAGTTAAGAATGAATAAGGCCAGCTGTATGGGATGGTGTCCCTGGGGTGGTATGCAATGCCACATCTAGCTTCCAAACACAATTTGTGCTGGCTACCTATTTACTGGACGGGGAACGGTTAAATGTTCTAGGCTACCTATATATTTGGGGTACAAAGTGTCCTAAGCTACATATCTACTCGGGGGGGGGGCAGAGTGTACTAGGCTACCTATCTACTGGGGGGACAAAGTTTGCTGGGCTACCTTTCTACTGGGGAGGGGGTGTGCTTGGCTACCTATCTCTTGGGGGGCAGTGTGTGCTGGGGGCACCAAACTACTGAGGGGACAGTGTGTGCTGGACTACCTATGTCCTGGGGGGCAGTGTGTGCTAGGACTACCTATCTACTGGGGGGCAGTGTGTGCTGGGGCTACCTATCTAATGGGGGTCAGTATGTGCTGGGCAACTTATCCACTGGGTGGCAGTGTTTGCTGTGGCTAACTAGCTATGGGGGTAGAGTGTTCTGGGCTACTTATCTACTGGGTGGGCATGTGTGAGTGCTACTCATCTACTGGCGGGGCATGTGTGGAGGCTACCTATCTACTGGTGGCAGTGTCGGCTGCAGGTTTCAGTAGGCCCCTGGGCAATAGAGCCTTAATAGACACCTTTGCATCGAGCTCACAGGGTGGCATTAAAAATTCAGAAACTAAAACAGTTTCCTGTTCCCTAAAATATTCCCTAGTCTAGCCCCCTCATGTTATTTTATATAAAGCCCCCCTCATCCACATTAAGTATAGCCTTATGTGGCTCCCCCCAGCAGCTCTGGGCTCTGGCACTTGCCCAGGTATGCCAAGTGCTGACCCTGGCTGGGGGGCATGTGTGGGGGTTACCTATCCAAAGGAGGGAATATTCGGGGGCTACTTGTCTACAGGGGGAGCAGTGTATGCTCGACCACCTATCTACTGGAGAGCCGAGTGTTCTGGGCTACCTATCTACTTGGAGGGGCATGTGCGAGGGCTACCTATATACTGGAGTTCATGTGTGAGGGTTACTTATCTACTCAAGAGCATATGTGGGGCTACCTATATTGGTGGCGCATGTGCGGGGCTTCCTTTCTACTGGTGAAGCATGTGTAGAGGCTACCTATCTACAGGTGGGGCATGTGTGGAGGCTACCTATCTACTGGGGGGCATCTGCAGAGGTTAAATATCTACTGGGGGGGGCATGTTCCGGAGCTACCTATCTACTGGATGGCATATGTGGGGGATACCTATCTACTGGGCAGCATGTGCGTGAACTACATAAAGTATACACTGTACATGCAGTAATAGTGCATTTTTCATTTTGCTGTTATGAACACACACATAATTAATGAATTAGGGGGTGCTGTAGGTAATCAGGTCAGGGGGTGCTGTATGTATGATAAATTGGTGGTGCTGTAATTGCCATAATTAATTCCAGTGAACTATAAATAGGAGAATGAGTTTATGAAGCATTTACATGTGATGTGCCATAATAGTATACAATGGGAAACTAAAGTGGGGGGTCAAAAATCTTGTCAGTCAGGGGCCCCAAAATTCCTACTGGCTGGCCTGAACAACCCTATTGAATGCTTTATAATGATCAATTTGCTATATATCTTCCCCAGCAAATACTTTTCTCCCCAACTTCCAGGTCTGTTCTTATTATAAGAATAAATCATACATATACTTGTCGGGAGAGTTAGCATTACCATATTCCACAATTTGACTATAAACTTTATTGGATACTGGAGTAAATAGCTAGCACTCAACATATGCTACTTTAATTGAGTTATATTTCATCATCACTATATACCAGTATGTTATGGGGAAATTTAACATCACAGAAGAATTTTTGCTATCAGGTTGATAGGTACAATACTCTGGCCCTTTTCATTTTAGTGAGATCTTGGGGTTCCTATTGCAAATCAGTAACTTACAGGATATTTTTGTACATCATTACTTAGTATGAAGGGAGAGATGTTTTAAAATTATATTGTTTTACAAAAGAAAATGCAATCCTAGAATTAATACCGAATGTCAACATTCCAGAAACACTTCTTAGACATGAACAATTAAAAGACAAGAGGCTGTAGAATCTCAAGAGAAATCAAAAGTGCTTTGTGTCCTATTTATCTTTAATTATGGTTTTATGCTAAGTGGTAACATTCCAGAGATTCCCAATGTCATCATCACTTCTTTCTCTGTATAAACAGGATTTTCTTAAATACTTGCTATTCGACATTTGCCTTATGCCTCAAAATTATTTCCAAAGAGTCTATTTTACAACAGTTTCACAATATAAACAGATCAGGTCATCACCATGGGGTTTTTAGCATTCGCTTCTATTTATTGCAGTATACTTCTACTTAGGAACTTGTATCCTATCTTTTACACACTGTAGCATAAACTTTCAATTTTAAGAGGTCACATTGCAATATTTATGTATTTAATGAAATAGACAGCGGTGTATGGAGACTCATTTTTCAGGTAATGCTCAATTGGAGAAGTATGAAAATTAGCTTATTCCAGAGACAGCCATCACTAGACAGAACTGTTTCTGGGCATTTGCATAGAAATATTGTATAAGGCAGCGAGGATAACCACTGGCTTGTTGTTATACATTCTGGTCTAGAAATGCGGTTCCAACATGGAGAATTTTCATCATTGAAGCAATCTGAGATGATGACACGCTCTAGTCAGTAGATCTACACTTTGTTAAGTCCTCATTGTTGCGCCTGAAAGCACACAGAAGCAGAGCAGTGTCAGGAACCTGGAAGCAGGGGTGGGGGGTCTGGCAGCTGTCTGAATAATTTTATTCTATACTAGCTGTAGATCCAGGCATTGCCTGGGATAGTAAATAACTGCTCTTAGCTATAAAAAAATAGAATTGGTTAACAAAAAAAATAATATATATCTATCTATGCATCTATCTTTCCCTGTCTGTCACTCACTCTCCCTGCCTGTCTCTCTGTCTATCACTCACTCTCCCTGCCTGTCTTGCACTCACTTATTCTTCCTGTCTGTCTCTCACTCACTGCATGTCTCTGTCACTCACTCACTCACTCTCCCTGCCTGTCTCTCACTCTCCCTGCCTGTCTCTCACTCTCCCTGCCTGTCTCTCTGTCTTTCACTCAATTGTTCTTCCTGTGTATCTCTCAGTTACTCTCCCTGACTGCCTTTCACTCACACACACTGGCTGTCACTCTGTCACTCACTCTCCATTTCAGTCTCTCTGTCTCTCGCTCACTCTCCCTGCCTGTCTCTCTTTCTTTCACTCACTTACTCTTCCTGTCTGTCTCTGTCACTCAGACCCCCTCTCTGTCTCTCTGTCATTTGCTCTCCCTGTCTTCTCTCTGTCACTCACTCTCCATGTCTTTCTCTCACTCACTCTCCCAGTCTAACTCTCTGTCACTCACTCTCCCTGTCTGTCTCTCCATAACTCACTCCACCTGTCTGTCTCTCTTTCACTCACTCTCTATGTCTGCCATGCACACTCCCTGCCTGTCTCTCTGTCATTCACACTCCCTGTCTGTCTCTCTGTCACTCGGAGGACTCCCTGTCTGTCTTTCTGTCACTCACACTCCCTGTCTGTCTTTCTGTCACTCACTCTCCCTGTCTGTCTCTGTCACTCACTCTCCCTGGCTGTCTCTCACTCACACATCCTGTAAGTCTCCTACACTCATTGCCTATAGTAACCAATTAAAGCTTAGAACTCATAGTAATGACCCCTGGCAGCATAGCAACCAATCACGGCTCAGCTTGTAACTGCCACAGCAGCAGACAATGGGTTCTGTATATGATGGTTAATAAATGGATTTTGGAAAGTATGGGGTAAAAAAATTTTGGCTCAAAACCTAGTCTATGCAAAATGTGGTGATCGTAAATGTGACGGTGCAGATTCCTTTAGTGGATATACATACATACATACATAAACACATATACTCAGATTTATATATTAGATTAATATTATATATGACTAGAGATGAGCGAGCACTAAAATGCTCGAATGCTCGTTATTCGAGACGAACTTTTCCAGATGCTCGAGTGCTCGTCTCGAATAACGAGCCCCATTGAAGTCAATGGGAGACTCGAGCATTTTTCAAAGGGACCATGGTTCGGGAATAAAATGTGTTAATTAATTGAAAAAGAATGTCTTCTGATAAGTTAGCAGATGTATGCAAACATCTGCAATCTATTCTTCACTGTTCCGCGCGTATATTATCTCCCGACAAGTTAACAGATGTGAAGAACAGTGAGGAATAGAATAAAAACAGTGAACACAGGATCATTTAAGTGAAAAACACAGTGAAGAATAGATTACAGATGTTCTGCACATCTGCTTACTTGTCGGGAGATACGCTGTCCCGTGCCCCGCTGCTCTCCGTGCCCCGCTGCTCTCCGTGCCCCGCTGCTCTCCGTGCCCCGCTGCTCTCCGTGCCCATGTCTCCGTGCCCCATGTCTCCGTGCCCCATGTCTCCGTGCCCCGCTGCTCTCCGTGCCCCGCTGCTCTCCGTGCCCCGCTGCTCTCCGTGCCCCGCTGCTCTCCGTGCCCATGTCTCCGTGCCCCATGTCTCCGTGCCCCGCTGCTCTCCGTGCCCATGTCTCCGTGCCCCATGTCTCCGTGCCCCATGTCTCCGTGCCCCGCTGCTCTCCGTGCCCGCTGCTCTCCGTGCCCATGTCTCCGTGCCCCATGTCTCCGTGCCCCGCTGCTCTCCGTGCCCATGTCTCCGTGCCCCATGTCTCCGTGCCCCGCTGCTCTCCGTGCCCATGTCTCCGTGCCCCATGTCTCCGTGCCCCGCTGCTCTCCGTGCCCCGCTGTCTCCGTGCCCCATGTCTCCGTGCCCCGCTGCTCTCCGTGCCCATGTCTCCGTGCCCCATGTCTCCGTGCCCCATGTCTCCGTGCCCCATGTCTCCGTGCTGCCGCTGCCCCATGTCTCTGTGCTGCCGCTGCCCGATGTCTCCGTGCTGCTCCCCGGTGTCTCTGTGCTGCTCCCCGGTGTCTCTGTGCTGCTCCCCGTTGTCTCTGTCCTGCTCACCGTGTTCTTCAATGTGTTCTTCACACATATATATTGTTCTTCACATACTATTTTGTTCGCACCGTTCCGCGCGTATCTTCCGACAAGTAAGCAGATGTGCCGAACATCTGTAATCTATTCTTCACTGTGTTCTTCACTGTGTTTTTCACTTAAATGATCCTGTGTTCACTGTGTTCACTGTTTTTATTCTATTCTTCATTGTTCTTCACTGTGTTTTTTTAATTAAATGCTCGATCTCGAGCAGGGGAAATACTCGTCCGAGCAACGAGCCGTCTCGAGTACCTTAATACTCGAACGAGCATCAAGCTCGGACGAGCATGTTCGCTCATCTCTATATATGACCATACAATATTTTTATAATTATTTTGTCTAAATGTGTATGTGTGGTGAAATGGCATTTCAGACATTTGGATGTTTTTTCCATTACATTTTTTACCACTTGAGATAATTATTTTTAGATTTTGATAGATCTTTGTTTTTGGAACAAGGGGATAAATTGCTTTTGATTTTGTTTGTTTATTTATATTTCCTGGCAAAAGGGGGTGATTTGGAATTGTATTTATTTGCTTAATTTTACTTCTTAAACTTAAAAAAAAAATGTTTACTATTTTTTTCAGGCCCCTTAGGTAGTATTGATTTCTGATACTATATACTGCAATACTGGATGCGGATTGTGATATGACAGCAATGTCTTTGGAAAAGGCTGCAATAGCAACAGATTGCCGCTCCCTAATGACATCATAAGGGGCAATAATCTCCTCCAATATGGCAGCTCACATGACTTTGGCAGATAAATGGCTAACACTCATAGATTGAGACAGAAATCATAGGACTTTTAACTTGTTTAGTGACAAACCATGAAAGAAAGTTTTCAATTTTTTATTTCCTAGTGATGTTTACATAATAAATATAATTTTTAACCCATTACTTTACAATTTTACTCAGTTTAATTGCTGTTTAGCTCCTATCACTCATTGATGATCATTGTAAAATTCCAGAGTGTGGGTGGGGACTCTCTAAGCAGACACTTCATGATTCCTCTAGTACTGTGTGAGATGCTGTGTGCTGACAATGTGCTTAGATTATCAGGGTTCAGTTTTATATACACTTTTATTTAGCTTCTAAACATTCTACTAGTATCTAACACAGAAAAAGAGAGATGAGACAGATCAGAGATGACAGATGATGAGATCCATGAGATGGATATAACACATAATGGCCCACATTTATGAAAAACAGTGCAAACTTCTCAATGTGCAACAATGTGTGCAGCTGAAACATAGGGCACGCAACACAATTCTGTCAGACTCTGTATGATAAATGTGTCACATGGTTCAACTGTGCACCGGAACACCCCTTTATGTGCAGAAATTGTGCCGCAGCGACACAAATGAGTAGCGCATGGCACTTCTAAAATACATGTTGAATCACTTTGTATGAGAAACAATGTGCAAAGTCTGACAGAAAACTGGTGCAAGGGCCTTAGTAAATGTGCTCCAGGTACACATACTGCTATAACGCCTTCCCCTGCTATAAAAATATCCTTAAACCCCTGCTTCCCGGCAGGAAGTGTCTGTGTGTGAGCTCATCTTGGAATGGAGGGGGGAGGGGCCGATGCAGAGACACTGCAGCGTGCAGACAGAGAAGATATTCATGAGAAGAATCTGCTATGCTTGTCCGATCCTGGGGCAACTTAAATTGTATACACCAGGACTGATGGAGACACGTTGGAATTTTATCTGTGAAATGCTGTATTTTTGTTAATATGTTATTTTTTTTAAATCTGAGTATATTTAAGAATTTTGTCTTCGTGGAAATACCCCTTTAATGTTCCAAATCATCCTATAAGTACACTTTCTGTGGCCCTTATTTAAAGAGTTGGCCACTTTACCTCATGCTTTTTTTTTTACCATAAAACATATATTAAATGTTCTGTAATGCTTTCTGGATATGGAAAGTGAAAGCTCCTGTCTTTTACTTCATCAGTCAACATTCCTGACCATAAAATGGCCGCAGATGGAGGGTCATGTGATCTTTATTAGTCCATGAGAAAGCTCCCTGCCAGGACCTTCATGAATATAAGATTAAGATCTTGGCATGGTGATTGTTCATGGACAGATAGAGATCACATGACCCGCCATCTGCGGCCATTTTATGGTCAGGTATGTCTGGCTGATGAGGTAAAAGATTTACATTTCAATAAAACAGAGTAGAACTTTTAACATATGCATATAATTAAGCTACCTAATATCCTGCCCCTAAAACTTACACACACATTAAAAAAAACATGAGGTAAATTGGCCAACCCCTTTAATGAACACTAATTCTTACCTAGTCAGCTTAGCCACATCACACCTTTCTCTAATGCTCCCAGCATATTACATTGCAGCTTTAATGTGTGCGTGCACCCTGTGTCTACTGCCAATGTGCAGTGAGGTGGGGTTGTAAAAGCAGTTTACTACGGTAAGTTTAAGGATGATTTGGGGCACTTAACCGCTATTCCATGAGGACCAGTAAAATGTAAGATAAAAACATTCATGCAACATTTATTACCTTATATTTCAGGAGAAATATATTTATCATCATCACAGATTAAGTTCTTATCTCCCTCGACCTTGGTTTTTCTTTTTCTCTATTGTTTGTAGATTTACCCAAAGCTGCTATCATTTTTGTTGTATAGTTTATGTTCATCCAGAGCTGTTATTGTTATTGTAGTTCTTGTTTTATTGTTCATGTTCATCCAGAGCTGCCTATGTTTCGTTTTACTGTTCATTGTATGTTTGAGCCACAAAACCATAGCCAAAACCTATAAAAAATAAGCATTGCAGAAGAACAGATTTATAGCAGCAGCTGCTGTCATGCAAGCAATTTGTTATCATAATGTTTCCACTCCTTATCACATTTTATTTCCACAACAAAGTGCCCACCTATGTTCATGTTGAAATGTATTATTTACCTCAGATTAGAAAATTGAAACCAACTGACCACTGCCAGAGCTCAAATATAACATTTTAGGCTAATATACAATATACATGATGATAAATAATGATTGCTGCAAATAATAATACTACAATGTCTTCAGAAACAATAAAGTTAGCAATTCAATGTTAAAAAGCTCTAAGCACAGTAATTAGATTTGAACCTCCCTTCGTGGCCAAGAGCCTGCTTTGTGTTACTGACTGATGAAAAGGTTCGAGAGTAAGATTGAATACTTTATTTGTAGTAAGTTTTATGGAATAAATGGAAAAACATATCTGCGGAGTGAAGAATTTAGATTTAAAGTGATTCTGTCCACCTTTAACCCATTAATGTCACAGCCCTTTTCCATTTTTGCATTTCTGTTTTTATTCCCCAATTTCTATAAGACATAACTTTTTACATCTACAGAGCCATATTGTTTCCTGTGAGAAAAATTGTAATGTAGTGTAAATCTTTCAAAAAATGTTTTGCCATATTGCAACATCTATACTATTTTTTATACATCTTGTGTAATGTGTAATTTTTTGTGGCACAAGCTAACATGTTCATTGATACCATTTTGGGGACTGTAGGACATTTTGATTACTTTTTATTACTTTTTTTTCGGGACTTAGAGACACCTACTGGGGCAGATTTACTTACCCATCCCTGCGTTATCCCCGAGGTGCGTTCCCCGACTCCAATGCACAGCTGCCGCAATTCACTAAGATCGTGCGCCCGATATCCTGCATCTGTCGCTTCCCTGATCAGGACCTCCGGAGTTCACCTTCTTCTTCCTGGTGCATGTAAGTGCTTGATCTTGCGACACAAATTCAAAGTTAAATGCCACGGTTTGTCTGAATCCGTCGGATTGTACGAAGGCCAACCCCCCGATTTCTGTTGCATGAAAGCTGGCGCCAATGCGCAAAAATCCGATTGTGTGCGGCACAATCCCCAGCGTGATCCCAGAAAAATCAGAAAACCCGACGAAAATGCGGCTGCGGGAGCCTTAGTAAATAAGCCCCAATATGTTTATAATAGTTTTTTTATGGTAGGGTATTTTTTTTACAGTTATTTTATGCTCCCTTGGGTTTATGAGCCCTAGGGGTCTAATTGTCTATACAATATACTGCAATACTGCTCTTTTGCAGGACTGTATAAGCCGAGTTTTTCAGCACTTTCAGTATTTCAGCATTTTTAAAGTTTGTACTCACCCTCCCGCGCTGACCGTTTTCTTTTGTGCTCTGTATTTACTTATTTTCTTTGGTTCGTATGATCACGGGAATGCTACATTTATATAGGTTTTCATTTTATATTAATAGATTTTAAAAAATGAAAACCTTCTGTATGAAAAAGTTTTTCTTCATTTTGCCATGTTCTCACACTAATAACTTTTTCATACTTTAGTGTGGGGAACTATGTAAGGTGTCACTTTTTCCAGAACCTGATGAAATTAAACTTGATGCCATTTGTTGGACTGTATGACCCTTTGATCCCTTCTCATTTCAATTTTTATGAGTTGTAAAACAACAAATAATGGTGTTTCGGACATTTGGATGCTATTTTGCGTTACGGGGTTTACCGTTGGGAATAACTGTTTTCATTTATTCATAGATCTGGAGTTTTGTGACGAACATGCTATTGATTTTTACTGTTTATTTATATGCATTACAGTATAAGTTCATATAATACAATGGGACAGTTTGACTTTTTAGGTTCACCAATGAATTTTTGCATTAATTCCACTCACTCCAGTTTTGAAAAGTGGGTAGAAAAGTCTACAGCAAACTGACTTCAAAAAGTTCGTCAAACTAAATTCCAACAATTGAAATAGCAAAAAGTATTGGTAGATTTTTGCTCTGAAGCATAAAGTATTTTAAATGTAGCTCTGGAATATAATATTGTCTGGATACGTAGAAAATATTTAATATTTTTATGCAGAGCATCCAATATGTAAATTGTAAAATGATGTTGAAAGATAAATATACCCTTTAAGGTGACCAATGCTCATAATAATTGAAGGTTGCTGATATTGACATGAATAGGTAGTTATAATTTTACATCAGTGCTGTACATATTGGCTTGTCACAAAGAAATATATTTCATAAAACTCCACCATGAACCTTTTTCAATTCTTTCCTAAATATTTTACATAGCTGGGATAGCCCATGAGGTTTTTTTACACCTCTGTTTTTGACTGTAAAAGACAGGAAATAATAACAATTCCTAATTTGTTTCACATCAGTTATCCAAAGAGTTAAACATAAATTGTTGTGCCTGTCCAATAACTTTTACCATCTGTTGATGAATCATGAGGTTCTGCAGCAATAAGTCATACCAAGGGAGGTCATAAAAACCATTACGATTTTTACTGATTGCAAGCATATTTGGCTATATTTATGAAAACTGAGTCCTGTTTCTTCCACCTCCCTGAGCATAAAATCCAAACCACTATCCAGTGAGTTAATGGAAAAATTATATTAACAGAAAGTCAAATCCACAAAAGTGATTACGTGTGAATGTCTCTGCTTATGTAGTTTAAGTAAGAGGGTTATAAGACCCCCAGCTGTCCTTTTCATTTGTCTTTAGTGCAGTAGCAAAGATGAGTGATAGCAATTGTATGTTTAAAAATATTAGAATACTCTCAATCTAGCATATTCCACAAAGATTAATTTATAAATAATAACTTAAATGATATCATTTTTTTTCACAAACACTGTATCCTACAAATTTTCATGTAGTCAAATGGAGGTATTGGTCACAAAGCCAGGAATCATTCAAAACTTAAGATGGGAACCAGGTCACTGCATTGAAAGGAGCAGATCAGGATAACATCATGCAGTAACTACATAGGGAAATCTACAGAAGAATCAGTGTTACTCATGCAAAATTAGAAATTATGATGGAATGTTAACTCCTTAATGGTGAGATCTGGAATAGCTGTAACAACTGTGAAAAGGTATTTTTTAGCAAACTTAAGGATGGGCAATAACGTTATTTTTTTAAATGCTACTTTATACATTTTTGTGGTGTCGTTAAACATTGGCAATTGTTGAAGGATTAAAGTTACAAATAAAATAATTTTTATAATGTTTAATTTTTTTATACATTTTCAAATGAACTGAAAATGAGCAATGATAAATGAACTGAAAATTAATCCTCATATTTTTAATACAATGTTAAAGGGGTATTCCAGAAATAGGCATAGTTCATATTCAAATGGGTCATTAAAATATAAATCAATATGCTATAAGTCCCCTTAGCAGAAAAATGCTGTGGACATACACTATAATGAAGATTTAAAATGCTACTGGCCCTTTAATCAGTCCATTGATTTTGTGGAAGAGACACAGGACAGAAGATGGCCGCTGATCACATGTCCACATCACATGTCCTACACATGCCTGTGCAAGTCATGTGATCAACACTATGTTTGGCTGTAGTTGGTTGGTTGCAGTGCTTTCCATATGGCCAGTGTTGTGGGGAGACATCATCTCAGTGGGGCAATGTGCAGTGATGGCAGTTACACATCATTACTATGGTAACCGAGCAGGACAGTCTACTAGATCATCACTGAGAGTAGAGGATAAGACGGAGGAACTGTTATTGAGAACTGCGGGATCATGGGACTTGTAGTTGTAGATGGCAACCTTCTTGGAAATAACTCTGTCTACTTTAGAAAGCCCATAAATTTTTTTGAATCATAAAGACAAACTATTATTTTATGTATATGGCAAACTATTTCAGAAATTGATGAAAGGGTAAAGGTGAAAAGGAAGATAGTTAAGGGTGCAATTAAACTTTGCTTTTATTACGGTTAATTTTTAAGAAAGAATTTTTAAGAAACATTTTTTGAAGACAGACATCTGTACAGATTGCTTGGTCATGCAGCTTTGGCAGAAATTGTAACACACAGGTGTAGTCCGTACCTAACATTTGAAGGTATAATGGCCGGATAGACAGAGGGTTTATAAGTGTTTATAGCTGCTGCCTTTCACTGAGGGACTTCGTCCATTCTGGTGTCCGAGTCCCTTAGAAAATGCAGCATTGTAACAATTTTAAAGTGGAACTTGCCTACAGTCTGAGTAGGGACATACCAAACTGACAATAAAGGGATGGAAATCCAGCTGTCATTTTCTTCTGATGTCTCCAGTGTGAAGAGAAACTGTATACAAATAAATTAGGGTCTCTATGACATAATAAAATGCTCCTTAAATCTATGCTTAAAATGCTTTAAATTGCTTTTTTATTGCCTCTTGGTAACCACATCTGCACTATCCTGAAATAGATGTGACAGGAGAGCTGGAGGGTCTTCTTCAAAGGTTTCTGCTGTTGATATTTAAGCTTTATTTTTATATTTTTTATTGCCCTTGTTACATGAAACTACTGTATATACTCGAGTATAAGCCGACCCGAGTATAAGCCGAGACCCCTAATTTTACCACCAAAAACTGGGAAAAACTACTGACTCAAGTATAAGCCGAGGGTGGGAAATGCATTGGTCAAACCCCCCCAGTAGTATACAGCCTGCCAGCCCCCCTTAGTATACAGCCTGCCAGCCCCCAGTAGTATACAGCCTGCCAGCCCCCAGTAGTATACAGCCTGCCAGCCCCCCGTAGCATACAGCCTGCCAGCCCCCAGTAGTATACAGCCTGCCAGCCCCCAGTAGTATACAGCAGCCCCTAGTAGTATACAGCAGCCCCCAGTAGTATACAGCAGCCCTCATGTAGTATACAGAAAGCCCCTAGTAGTATACAGCAGCCCCCAGTAGTATACAGCAGCCCCCAGTAGTATACAGCAGCCCCCAGGTAGTATAAAGCAAGCCCCTAGTAGTATACAGCAGCCCCTAGTAGTATACAGCAGCCCCTAGAAGTATACAGCAGCCCCCAGTAGTATACAACAGCCCCCATGTAGTATACAGCAATCCCCTAGTAGTATACAGCAGCCCCTAGTAGTATACAGCCAGCCTGCCCCCACAGCCCTTAAAAAAATAAACTTAAATACTCACCCTCCGATGTCAGAGCGGCTACCCGATGTCGGGCCGGCTTACCGATGTCAGCGTGGCCCATCTTCTTTCTTCTCCGCGGCTCCTCTTCTTTCTTCCGGCATGGACGCGGCCATGTTTTCTTCTAGCAGGCGCATACCATGACAGAAGAAAGAAGAGAGAAGAGGAGCCGCGGAGAAGAAAGAAGACGGGATGCGCTGACATCGGGGACATCGGTAAGCCGCTCTGACATCGGAGGGTGAGTATTTAAGTTTTTTTTAAGTGGGTAATTTTTTTTTGTAATAGACTCATGTATAAGCTGATGGGACGTTTTTCAGCACATTTTTTGTGCTGACAAACTCGGCTTATACATGAATATATACGGTAAATCTTCTTTTTTGTCTTATTACACAGTAAGAATTGAATCAGAAAATAAAATACAAAGTGTAAGAACATTTAATTAAATATCAACTATTTATTTAAAAAAATGATTGTTTCTAATGACAATTAGATGAGCTGAAATAAAAATTACAAAAGTTAAAATAAAATACAGTAAATGATGACAATATTGCTGTTCAGTGTAAATGGAACTTTAGCAATAACTAAAAAAATGAAATCATCCTCTAAATGTGAAACTACAAAATGTAAAGGCTGTAAGGCATGTTTTCTTCATTGACATATGGGACCATAGGCTTTGTATGTCTGAAAAGAATTTGAATGTCATGTTCCTAAAAAAAACTCTTTGTCATCCTAACGTATACAAACACCCACAATCAAAATCTTTATTCCTGGATCCATTTGTCTTTAAAATGTTGTTTTTCTTGTTACATGCATAAGTTGCTCTATCATGTGAAAAGTACATACTGCTCCCTTTTTTAAAGGAAGTCTCCCATTTGATTTCATGCATTATGAACCAAATATACCTTGAGAATGCTGTAGCTACACTGATGCAGAAGCATATCTTGTTTAATCTCTGAGCTGAGCGGTTTTGCTCATAAAACGATTTAAAATTATGTGTAGCTTCAGCATTCTCAAGGTATGTTTGGTTCGTAATGCAACAAATCAAATTGGTAGGTTTCCTTTAATGTACTGCATTCGGATGCCATGCAATATATCTGCCTTGATACTTGTTAGTCCTTTGCCTGTATTTGTAGCATACTTTACTTAGCAGCTGATTGATTGATCATATCATTGGCCATACTTCTAAATGATCATGGCCCACTTAATGATGCTACAGCATTTTAGACTCATTCAAAAGTTTTTATATTGCACTCAAAAGCTCACATTTTAAAACATATGTGTGAGCAACAGACTTCTATACTCATGAAAATACGTTACCCCAGACTGAAGCAAAATACATTACCCCAGTCCGAATCACTTGTTTTTAAATAGGTTGTGTAAGATTCTAAAACATGGCTACTTTATTTGAGAAACAGCTCCAATCTTGGTCCTATTCGTCTGAACAATCTACTTGCATTATGTTGCAATACCAGACATGTCCTGTAGACAAGAGTGGCACTGTTTGTAGAAGACAGCAGAGAGGCATTATTAAACTCATAGAGAGATGCATTTAATTCTGCACTTTGGATTTACAAGGTCTAATAAGTCCATGAATTTACAACACAAGGAATGAATGGTGTATGTTAGAAGATGTGTTTGTTTGACAAGCAGCTTATTTCTGTTCCTGTAAACCATCAGCAGTAAAACACTTGATAAATATGCACTAGATTTTGTTATAGTAATTCCAGATCTACAGTACTTGACACTCCAATAAAAGAAATGTATTCAGGTATAGGTCTTAAAGTTTCCTCCAATGAAACATATGTATTTATTTAAGGATCCCACACTTTGGTTAGTTATTCAGACGAAGGACAATGATGTGAAAATCTGCTTTGCTCTCCTTTTCATACTTTCAAAAATCAATATTTTACCAACAATGGTTTTTCTTCACTTTAGGGACCATATCCACTCAACTTCATGGACTACTGTTCGTCCATAGATGTGTTTTCGCCATTCCATGTTTAAGTAAAACACAAACCATAATCTGGGTCTATTTTCAAAGGTTACATGAAGCTGCCATGTCAAACTGTATCATATATCTCTTAAACTTGAGCAGATACAGCTCGATCATACATGCGTTCCAGAATGCGATGAATGCATGCAAAACTTGGACGATCAGTAGGCATCTTGCTCCAGCAGAGACGCATAAGATTGTATAATTCTAGAGGACAGTTTTCGGGACATGACAAAATGTTACCATCTCTGACATAATATATGACTTCTTCATGAGCCATGCCGTAATAAGGTTGCATACCATAAGAGAATATTTCCCATAACACAACACCATAAGCCCACACGTCAGACTCAGTTGTATAGCGATTGTAAAATATGGACTCCGGTGGCATCCAACGAATTGGTATGGCATCATTTTCATTTGCTTTGTAATAATCTGCTGAGTATATGTTTCTTGAAAGACCAAAATCGGCAATTTTTACCACCATGTTTTCACCAACCAAACAATTCCTAGTGGCCAGGTCACGATGGACAAACTTCCGCTCTGAAAGGTAGGCCATCCCTGCTGACACCTGACGGGCAATGTGGAGCTGATCAGTGCAAGACAGAGGTGAGGGATTCAGGTCTGACAGTCTAACTTTGTTAGCAAGGCTGCTGTGGCTTAAGCTACTTAAAGCACGTGGTGATCTATGTCGCAGGTACTCATTTAAGTCTCCATGGGCCATATATTCAAAAAGAAGACACATTGGTTTTCCAACAGCACACACACCTTAAAGGAAAGAGAGAGAAAATTAATGATATTTTGTAAATTCGATTTATTCCATTTATGTATGTATGCACTAAATTATGCAAAAAAGTTATGTAATATCTATATTAGCATAATGTAATCACACTATAAGAATATCACAACATAAGCACTGCCACTTTCGATTCTTGCTGGACATGATTTTGGAAATGATGAAATTTCCTTTGTTTCACCCTTTCAAGGCATTATTTAGATTTTTGGGGAGTAGAACACTCCTTTTTCCTTATCCCATCCTGGAAAACATATTTGCATATTTCCCACCTTCTAGATCTAGATTCCTTTATGGGTGAACATGGTTGCAATCATGTAGAAAACCAACATTGAATGGGTATGTAAATTAGTTGTATAAAGTCTTTCAGGCCAAAAACTCAGTGGTGATATCAGCGTCTCTGTTCCTCAGAACACATTGTGGCAGATTTATCAAGCTGTCTGAAAATCAGATTATTTCTAGTTGCCCATCAGCAACTACTGGGTAGACCATGGGCTCTCCAAGTACAGTCATTAGAATACTGGTGGTGCTGCTTTTGCCAGTTGGACGTGTGACAAGAATGAGAGAGCCTTGGAAATTACATGAACCTTAAAATACAAGAGGGACCATGCTCCCTCATGCTCTGGAGCTTCTACCCACACACCCAATACACTACTATGTGTACAATGACACTTATTTCATATTTGAAGAGTTGTACTCTGGATCTGTGGTTATATATGTATACATGGGCCATAAAAAGACCTATTTAGGACCAAATTCTTTCAGGGCATCCTTTCTGATAAGTAACCATCTTCTTTTCTGTCAGTGTAGGTGAAATCAGTTTGTTCTAATTGTTGTTTTGTGAAAGCTGCTGTAGAAATATATGACAAGCCTTTCCACCTGCTGTTTACAGTTCTCTAGGGGGATGATGATGGTAACATTGTGATTAATAAGACAGCTGACCACAAACAATGGAATGTGCGTGACAAAATTGTGGAGTACAATACAATGATAACCTTTTGTGATTAGTCACTCTAAGAGGTGACAGCTGGATTGATCAAGGTTTATCAGGACTGTGTTCTGTCATACATTGACTGCATTCATTGGTATTAAGCTAGTTGCCTCCGATGTTTCTACTCTATATGTGCTTACTTTTCAGATCGGGACATATTGGGTGTATATATACTCAGCTACACTGTTTCCAAATATTTTAAGGGAATCTTTTTATTAGTTTTCCACTATGGAGACTCTGTCCATAATTCTCAGCTCAACCCAATGGGTAAAGGCATGGACAAGTGACCTTATAGGGTAGATCACACATGGAAAGAAAACAGGAGAATAAAGTTCCCTAACTCTCTGCTGCACCTGCTACATGGCCAAAGGTGTCAGGTGTCATGGTCACCTGACCTGCCAAACTGAAGAATGGAGGATGTGAAGCATCACATACTATTCTCCACAGTAAACATCCGGGCCTACCGCTCAGACAAAAAAACAGGACTAGAAATCTGTAACCTCTTGTCATCTTCAGTACTTCCTCCATGTGGTTCCAGCTACTTCATTCTTATCTGTGGCCTCTAACTCCCTGGTATAAGAAGACAACAGTCTCAATGAGAAATGTATAGGTGAATGTATAAATATATGTGTGCCTAAATGTATGCATGTGCAATATACTGTATGTTTGTATATATAATGTGTACATCCAGTATGTGTGGGCATTTGATGTGTAAATGCAGTATGTGCAAATTTATGGCATAAACATACTGTATGTATGTGTATACATTATATGTGCTAATATAAATGTATGTGTACATCAGTAGATTAGTGTATATATATATATATATATATATATATACACATACTGTATATATATTTGGATATTAGTGTATATTTAGTGTATCAATGTGTATATGAGTTTATAAATGTAAGTATGAATTCACAAATGTTTATGAATGTATAAATGTGTGTAAGAGTGGAAGTGCTTCTGAGTGTATAAATGAATATATGTTGCACATAAATGTGTGTGTATAAAGGCATCAATGTATATATGCATAAGCGGGTTATTCATGGACCCTGGGTTGTACAAATATTACAGCCCCTACAAGTCTGGAATTCACTTCCTACTTGTATACTAGAATCAAACTTCATAGGATTTGAGGATGCATTCCTTTTGCCTGCTTTCACTCTGCAGTTTCTGAGGTTCTCTTGTGTACATGAGTATTGGGAGCAGAAAAAGATGCACAAGGATTTCATGGGTGAAGGCCATTCTCAGTATAAAATTTGGTGGGTGGTTTGGGTGGCCTTGGGTCTCCCAGAAGACTTGGGTCCCAGGCTATAGTCCAAACTATCTATATTTATAATCCATTACTGTAGGCATGTGCAGAAGAGTGTATGAGTATGTGTGTAGAACGGTAGTGTCAGGATCAGGGGTAGTGGACCCACATTGCCACTGCGTGCAATGACGTAAGACAATACCTGGGAGCAGAGTGGTACCCGGTTTTCACCAGAGCCCTCTGCCAAGCAGGTTAGACTTGCTGCGGCAGAATACCACCAGGTCACTCTACAGTCGAGACTTTGCTTGCAGCGGTGGCCAAGTACAGAATCGTAAGGCTGAGATGGAGTCGTGGACAGGCAGGAGGTCAGGATAGGTGGGACAGGATCAGAGTCAGGGATGTAGAGGGAGGTAGCACGGGATCAAAGTCAAGAGCAAAGCAGAGGGTCACAACAGGGAATCACTATTTCGCAGGAATAAACAACCAGGAAGCTTTCACTCAGACACGAGGCTCAAAGATTCGGCAGGGGGCACAGGAAGGGGTCAGCAATTTAACTGGGAAGGCGGTCGGCCAACGCCAATCACCGGCGTGCTGGCCCTTTAAATCCTATAGAGTAGCATTAAATAGATTTTAAGTACATAAAATTTGGTGTCCTGACCTACCCTATAGTGGGTGCATGGCTGTCTGACAAATGAGTTCCTACAAATGGCATATCCTCATATAGGCCTAGTGGGCGGGCACTGGGGGGCTTTGACTTGCGAGGGACCCACACTTGCCTAGACCCGGGCCCTATATTTCATTAAAGGGGGGCATCTGCTGTGGACATTTCATTAAAGGGGGCATCTGCTGTGGACATTTCATTAAAGGGGACATTTGCTGTGGACATTTCATTACAGGGGTACATCTGCTGTGCACATTTCATTAAAGGGGGCATCTGTTGTGGACATTTCATTAAAGGGGGGCATTAGCTATGGACATTTCATTAAAGGGGGCATCTTCTGCGGAAATTTCATTAAAGGGGGCATTTGCTGTGGACATTCCATTAAAGGAGGCATCTGCTATGGACATTTCATTAAAGGGGGCATCTGGTGTGGATATTTCATTAAAAGGAACATCTCCTGTTGATATTTTTGTAAATGGGGTTTTCTGCTATGGACATTTCTGTAAAATGGGCATCTGCTGTGGATATATTTCTTTAAAAGGGGATCTGCTGTGGACATTTCTTTAAAAAGGAGCTGTTCCATTAACATTTTTTTTAAAGAAAGCTTAGCTGAGGACACATCATTAGAGGGGAGCTGGTTCCTACTCTTATGGCTAGGATTAGTTTGACGTTTGACTTTCATAGTCACATGTGTCTAGAGTTTGAGTGAACATCCCCACTTTGATGACTCCAATATTATCTTTAAAGGGGTTTTCCACGGGATAGGGCCTAACTTGCTGATCAGTGGGGGTTTCAGTGACTCCACGTCGCTCAATCAGACTAATGGAGCAGACAGCTGCGCATGATCGTTCTGCTCAGCAAGTTAGGCCCTATCCCATGGATAGACCTAACTTTTGTTTGTGGGAAAACCCCTTTAAACCCATTAGAACACAATCAGCATTAAAATACATTTTCGTGTGCCTGAATGAAACTAAAACAAAACATTTTTTTATTATTGTGAAACAATTCCACAAATTAAAATAATTATGTAGTCTGCCCCTCAAACAATCATGTCAAATGTTGAAATGCAGAGAGGCATAAGCAAACATGTAAAAAAAATTGCAGTGGCGAATTATGAAAACAAAACACTTATCAATATAGGTTTACCCTGTGTCTAGTGGAAGTTGGCTTTAGGTTCTAAATACAAATATGTGTGTAAACAAAACAAAATATACTGTATCGTGATTGGAATATAAAAGAACTGATAAATACTAAACTTTGGCCTGATTGCTTAATCTAGAAATTGTGCCAAAGTACATTGTGCCAAATCAAGTCTTCTGAACAGATTGTTCTGAGCCATACGCTGAGGAATACAGTACAGTGTCATCTCCAGAAGAATTTGTGGAAATATCTCATCAAAAGAGATGTTCAAGCTTTCTAACAAGGAAAGGAAAAATCTTAGTTTAACCCCTTAACTAGCAGGCCCGTTTTCATTTTTCACTCCCCACTTTCAAAAATCCATAACTTTATTTTTCCATTTATAGCGCTGTGTGAGGGCTAGTTTTTTGTGTAACAAATTGCACTTCATAATGACGGTATTTAATACTCCATGCTGTGTACTGGGGAGTGGAAAGAAAATTCCAAATGCAGTGAAATTGGTGAAAAAATGTATTTGTGCAGTTTTCTTGTATTTTCGGCTTTCACTGTGCACCCCAAATTACAAGTCTGCTTTATTCTTTGGGTCAGTACAATCATGGGGATACTAAATTTATATAGGTTTTATAATGTTTTTATACATTTACAAAAATTAAAACCTCCTGTACAAAAAAAAAATAATTTTGCCATTTTATGACGCTAATAACTTTTTCATTAACTGCTGTATAAAACTCAGAAAGAAATGACTCTTATAAATGTAGACCATCTTGGCCTCATTGTTTTGATTTTATCTTTGAAGCTATAATTTCCTTACCTAGAAGCTTTACAATGTTGGGGTGATCAAACTCTGCCATAAGCGCTGCCTCTCGTTGAAAGTCGGCCTGCATATCAGCAGAAGCTTCTTCTTTCAGCATCTTTACTGCAACCATTGTGAAAGGCTCATAAGGAAGCAACCCTGGTGCCCTAAGAAACAAGACAAGAATAGTTATATTTTACACCCTAAATGGGAAGTAGTATTTATTGACAAATCTATGCCTTTTCAAGGTTGAGGTATTTATGGATTATAATATTTAGAAAAAGTCTACCGTATATACTCGTGTATAAGCCGAGTTTTTCAGCACAAAAAATTTGCTGAAAAACGTCCCCTTGGCTTATACACGAGTCAATACTTAATCTATATGCTTAAAAAATATTTTAAAAATAATAAACTTATATACTCACCTTCCGGTGGCCCCGAATTGCAGCGCTGCTCCCCCCATGTCCGCGCGGGTCCTCTTCTGGCTTCTTGCTTCTCTAACTTCGTGCCCGGGGAGAGCAATGGCGGCGCCCAGCACGAAGTTAGAGAAGCAAGAAGATACTACTGGGGGCTGTGCTGTATACTACTGGGGGCTGTGCTGTATACTACTGGGGGCTGTGCTGTATACTACTAGGGGCTGTGCTGTATACTACTAGGGGCTGTGCTGTATACTACTGGGGGCTGTGCTGTCTACTACTGGGAGCTGTGCTGTATACTAATGGGGGCTGTGCTGTATACTACTGGGGCCTGTGCTGTATACTACTGGGGGCCGGCTGTATACTACTGGGGGCTGTGCTGTATACTACTGGGGGCTGTGCTGTATACTACTGGGGGCTGTGCTGTATACTACTAGGGACTGTGCTGTATACTACTAGGGGCTGTGCTGTATACTACTGGGGGCCTGTGCTGTATACTACTGGGAGCTGTGCTGTATACTAATGGGGGCTGTGCTGTATACTACTGGGGCCTGTGCTGTATACTTCTGGGGACTGGCTGTATACTACTGGGGGCTGTGCTGTATACTACTGGGGGCAGTGCTGTATACTACTGGGGGCCGGCTGGCTACATACTGGGGGGTCTGTGACCAATGCATTTCCCTACCTCGGCTTATACTCGAGTCAATAGGTTTTCCCAGTTTTTGATGGTAAAATTAGGGGTCTCGGCTTATACTCGGGTCGGCTTATACTCGAGTATATATGGTAATTAATTTAAAAACTTAAACAGCAGTTTCAAGATAACCAAAATAAGACTAAATATCTCTTTAGAAACATTACTGTAGTGACTTCAGACAATTACATTTTGACATTAGTTATCGAAAGACTTCCTTATATCTCAGCTACCTAGAGTGTAGAATGAAGGTAATTTCATCAAAAGTTAAAAACAAGTATGTCTGTACTTCATGCATTATCAATTCATTGTTATTGCGTTACCCAGTTGCTCCCTTTTACCGTAGAGGCTCACAAGTTCTTTTCTTTCTAGTAAGGTAAGGTTAACTTATTGTCTTAACTATTTTAATGCTCAAGCTGCTATTACGAAAATGGATGTTTATTGCTCTGAATCAACCATCAACAACAATCAAAATTGTGCAGATAAACCAGGGACAATCATAGTTCCAGGCACTGTGGTAATCTTTTTATATTTCTTATCCATGGTTCCAGTCCTTAAACTTTTCAAATTATGCTAATGAGCCTGAAGGGCTCTGGGGGGTGGGCTTTACAAGAGCTCTTCTGTGCTGTAGCTGTACAGGTTGTTTTGTGCAAGAGCACTTACCTACTCCCAGTGTGTGAGTTTACAGCAGTCAGAGGAAGGAGGGAGCAGTGGGGATAATGGTACCGTTTAACAGCCTGTGAAGCTACAGCACAGAGATGCCCCCCAGAACCCTATGGGCTCATTATCATAATTTTAAAAGTTGATTTTTAGAAGGAAGGAGTCCATGGATAACAAATATTAAAGGGAGATTATCACAGCTACGGTGCCTGGATCTACTTGTACTTGTCCCTGGTTTAGCTTGACAAATTTTAATAGAAATTTCCTTTAAGTAAAACATCAGTTCACATTCCATTCATCCTAATGCATGCTTCCACTCATACAATAACATACAGAATGTGAACATTCTCCCCCTCCACACGCTTAGTAAATGGCATGACCCTCATTTCCTGCATTGACAAACTCCTTCACTTCATGCAGGCTCCAAACCTAAACAGAGTAAACACAATGCTCATAGTTGACATGTTATTGGCACTAAACAGAGAATTATGTCTCAAGAGCTAAAATATAGCGCCAAGGAGAGAAGGAGGTTGCTAAGTTTAGGAACAGGCATGTGTTTAACATACGACAAGACAAATATTTTAATAAGAGCAGAAGGAGATGTTTCAACTTGTGTTGATAAATGTTACGTTTCATGGAGATGAACATATGGTTGAGCAGCGAAACAACAATATAAATCCACAGAGCAGTAACAAACAGTCTGCATGTCAGCAGAGGACGGTGGATCTATGTCGTTCCACTGCTCCAATGGGAAATGACTGATGGCGATGTACAAAGCATTCATTTTATATGTAGGATAACAAACATTGTGTAGGACAATCTAGTGAATGTAGCATTTATTTACCTGGCTTGGAAGACCCGTCCAAAGGCTCCTTCTCCAATATCTCTGACATATTCAATGTTGTTCCTGGGATATTCAAGACTTATGAGTTTATGGTTTAGGAGAAGAGGCATTCGCTGATACATGGGGTTTGGGTGTAATCTGTCTAGTACAAGCTCTGATGGAAGAGCTGTAAGCGTTGGAACAGTTGTTTCTCTGTAATAAATGATACAAAATTTCATCTATCAAATTATATCTCAATCTATTTCATGTAAGGAGCAACATTCCATCTATACATGTCAGAAAGTGAGACTATATTATATAGATACAATAAGGCTAGGGTCATATTACTCATTTTATTACTCAAGGAGTTTTCTCATGAGAGCCGGATTGTGAATCAAGCTTTATCAGTTATTTTCATCACTTCCATAAATTTTAAATGGATTTTCAACTTATATAAATGATCTCCATCCAAACTCCTCCAGAACAAATTCTTATTCTAGTGGTTGGAGGGTAAAAAAAAATCACCATGATATTTACTGTGAGAGGTTTATCTGTTTCTTGTTTCAGAGTGCTTGCTTAAAGATAAAACCAAACCTACCCCTACACTCCTCCTTTTGTTTGCTTAAAGATGCTGGATTGCTAGTAAATTCCTTATGCACGTCAATCTTATATTCTATCATCAATATTTTTCCTTGGATATGCAAGACTTGAGGGTTGGGTACACAAGGGTAATAGGACATAGCCATTTTGTAATTTAAGGCTCCACCCCTTTTTTTTGTAATCTGACATGTATTGGTTTATATTGTTCAAACTTTTAACACTTTAACTTACCAAAGGGATTTTCAGAAAGTTTCTTCATGACAGGTTGTACTTAATGACAGTGGTAAACTTTGATTGATATGATATGCATTTATTTATTTAAAAAAATGAACATTTGGTAAAAATTTAGAAACATTAGCATCATTCTAAATGATCTTCTTTTCAGACCACCTAAATAAGTTATGTCTGCTTTATATTTTCATCATATTTAAAATGAACCCCCCATATATCACCCAATTTTCAAATATGACCCCCTCAAACTATTAATAAAAGCTTTTGCAAAGCTTGTTAACCATTTAGGATCTTCATGGTAACCAAAATAAAATGGAGGTTACATTTAAAAAAGCTCTAATCTTGTTGATAATACACTCCATATTGTGTTGACAATACACCCCATACATTCATTTTTATTATAGGCGTACAGCAGGACATAGAAGTGAAGGAAGGCCATTTGCCAGTTTTGCCCTATAGGATGTAACATATTTTAGTAAGCTATAAAATTTTTGTTTTTCCATTTTTCAGTGATACTATTTTGGGGTGGCTATGCCGTATTGATTAACATGTATTAACTTTGTGGGACTGTAGGAAAACATCAATTCTATAATTGATTTTTAACTTTTTTTTTAAGTTGAATGTATAGCCTAATAAACATGTTACCTTTATTGTCTGGGTCAGTATGATTTTTTGCAGAATTAAACATAATGTGGAGAAAAATATATAGTTTTGGCATTGCCTTCCTCCAAGAGGTATAACACTTATTTTTTGTCTAGGGAGATAATTGAGGGCTTTTTTTTTCCAGGACTTTCTGTACTCTATAGCAGTACCATTCTATGTTTTACTTTTTGCACTTTGATTTATTGCATGTATGTGGTACAAGATAGGCAAACATGATACGTTTTTTACAGAATTCATTGTATGAGGTAAATAATGATATTTTTTTTTTACATTATTTATTGGTCCCACTATGGGGACACTGTCAGCTGACTGGGGCATTTAACAGGTTAAAGACACACGATCGGAGCTCACTCTGACCGAGGATGTTACATAGGAGTGTTAGCTGTTCCTGACGCCCGCTCAGGTCTGATGACGAGCTGAACCGGCATCATCTTAGCATGGGATATATTCATTACTGAGTGCTAACTAGCAGTACTAAGTGACGGATATATCTGTCATGTAGCTGGGAAGGGTATTGTCTATGTTATTGTTTCAGTTATTCCTTTGTTCTTCTCACTTTGTTACAAAAATATTTGCAAGAAAAACAGCTTGGCTTGTATTATGTACCCAGTCAGACATTTGTTCCCTATATTTTGAAATGCATGATTTTAATATTGTTTTTTCCTTATTAAAAGAACTAAAATATTCCAGTTTCTTTTGATTGTTCTATATGGGAATTGGTCATGTCCAGTCCCTGTAGCAGTGACAACAGTATGACAAGGGCATATAAAGCATGAGGGCAGCATTTCTAAATGCATCACAGAAATAATGTACATGGAGAGGGACAGGGAAATACGAACCTGTTTATATTTTTCATTTTCTTCTGTCTCCGGCAACAAACAAGAGCAATGATAATCAGAAGTGTTAAGCCAGCAAAACTGCAGATTGTTGATATAATGACGGTCATAGAGTGCGTTGGAGAGAAAGATGATGACGTTGATGGCATAACAGGTGGCTCAGGTGCAGTTTTTATTGTTGGAAGATGTGGTGTACCTTTAGAGCAGACAGAAATGAGTGTTATTAGACTGCAATATAAGTAACATAAAATGGCAGTTACATTACTTATTTCCTGTGGTACATGGTACATGGCATGGCACCTAGCATTCCGATTAAACAAGAACACTTGATATGCGCCTTGAACTTCATCAAACGTCACCTTGTCTATGTGCCCCCAAACATTTATAGTGCCCTACTTTGCGTAGAACACAGTTGTCGTGCCCCCTTAGGGTCCTCACACAATAAAATATATGACCCACACAACATATATTACCTACCCACACAGTTCTGATTCCAATTTAGTGACCTAAAGCTGTTGTCATGACAAACAGAGAATATATTTTATTTAGCAGTCTCTGTATCCTTAAAACACAAGTACTATTGAAATTGGGTAATTTATCAGGGATCATTGAACAGCAGCTCAATTTCAGAACTATAAATTTGAATTTATAGCTAATGGGAGTCATAATATATTATGTGCTATAATAGTATTATCATTAAAATTGACTTTAAAGGAAACCTACCATTTAGAATGGCAGGGGTAAACTGTAAGTACCAAGCACCAGCTCAGGGTGAGCTGGTGCCGGTACTCACTTTCGTTAGTGTTATAAACCGCGGTATCGCGGTTTTAACACTTTTTAAACTTTAGAGCAGGAGAGGGTTCGGCGCTGCGCGCGCGCGCATCGTCTCCGCTATTTCCTATGTAGGCGCGCACACGATCGTGCCCACGCAGCGCCGAAGCCTCTCCTGCTCTAAAGTTTAAAAAGTGTTAAAACCGCGATACCGCGGTTTATAACACTAACGAAAGTAGTGTTACTTACCCGGTACTTACAGCTTACCCCTGCCATTCTAAATGGTAGGTATTCTTTAAGAGACTCAGATATACTGCTGTAAAATGCCCATAAGTAAAGGTAGTGCTTAACAGTGACACTGCTGTGCTCTGCAGACAGGAATCTGGCAACTTAACTTCAAGTTAGGATGCTAGATAAGATACCAATATACATCTTTTAGTAGTTCTGCACCCTTTCTTGCAATATAAAGTAAAGCCCTCTTTTACTTCATTGGCTGGAATTCCTATACGTAAAAATATATGCATACATGCCGCAAATAAACTAACTGTCCATGACCAATCTTCCTTATGATAGTATTCATGAACAGTAATAAGAATGAAGATTCCAGAGCAGAAAATACTTATAATGATGATTCCAGACCATAAATAAATAAATAAACACTCGCTTCTCATTTCTCCTTTTTGCTCCCTGCATCACACTGAACCTTCTTCTATGCTCAGTGTCCCACTATGGTCAGGTTGCATGACTTTGGCACATACTAACAACATCAGCATCCAGAGCAGAGCCGTGCCAGGAGCAGGAGAGGACCTGTGAGTGGTAAATACATCTGACAATTATTCACCACTCCTAGGTCCTCTCCTCCTATGTGGCTTGCTCTCCTCTGGTTCTTGAGCATGAGAATACTGCACCAAAAAGCACACTTCTATCAGTTATGTAAGTGGTCATTGCTTTCTTCAATAAGGGTCAGGCAGCAACTGGAGGCCTGCACATAAGTTGTGCACCCCTGCCCTAGACCAACTTTACCAAATATGTTATTGAAATATAGTCTATAGGCATAGAAGGGTTAATGTATTTTTTTAATAGCCATTTTTATTTTCAGTCTCATTTATACAAATGATGTATTGTATAATATGATGTTATATAACTATATGCTTAAGAACATACAAATCATGTGTAGCTCCCTTTGACTTTGAACATATTCATATATTTTATTTTTTTGTTTTTCTATAAATATAACTGTCAGGTTTTTGTAACTTAATTTTTCGGTTCTATCATGAAAGAATGGAATAGAAGTGATATTTTGACAATGTATCCTATTAGTTCCAGACAATTAACCATGTTGTATTACCTGCCCTGCATGCTGGAATGTTGCAATATTCCCATCTTACATCAGGATCTGTTGTATAACACCATGGATGCTCATATTCTCCTCCAGGATTTCTACAATAATTTTCTGCGTTGGACAGCTCTTGGAAAACAGAAGGCATCTTTCTATGTAGGTGAGGCAACTGTGAAAAAATAGACATTACCTTTAACATTATAAGTGGAATACAATATCAGACACCGCCATGAGGTATTTGGTGTTAATTCAATTAATTTTTTGTGTTTATTTTTTTGTTTACACTTGTTATTACTTCAACCCTATATCTTCTTACCTATTTTCTACGTTAATGCTCAGGTTATCTTTCAGCTTATTTTATCAATGTCTTCTACAAGCTATACCTTTTTTATTTTCCAGTGACCCGTCGCTGCATAGGGTCCTGTTTTTTGAAAAATAAAGGGGTATATTTATCAGGATCAGGACGTGACGCAGAGGCCCTGAAATAATCGCAAATGCTAGCTTGAGGGGGGGGGGGGTTCTAATAAAAAATGTTCTGCATTTATTGAGGAACCTAAATAGAAGAGTTTTTCTTGGGGTCAATATACTTGCAGTGATACCAAATATATAGGGTTTTTCTTCTTACAAGACCTTCATTTGCATAATGAAATACCTTTTCCATCATCGCCTTCATCTACTTATGAAGTTGTCCGTCAATCTGGCTGTGTGAGAGCGTATTTTTGTGTAAAGAACTGTTTTTATTTGTATACATTTGGGGTTCATAAAGCTTCTTGATTGGGTTATTCTCGTCTGGGCACTCACATTCAGTTTCGCTCATCTCCCATACGTAAACATTTCTTCAATTAGATGTTATTAAAAAACTGTTCCTGTGTGAAGATAATTTCTCATAAATGTAGCCATGTTGTGCCTTTGAAACACGATAGCTTCCTCGGACACGGCCACCTCTGCAGGAGGGATTGCACAAAGAAATAAATTGTTTTTGTACATAAAATGTCTGGGAGTTACTGCAGGTCCCACAGCCATCCAGTGGTAATGATTGCTGAATCCTGGTGGTCAGGCAGGGCTCTATAGTGCATGTCTGGCCACTGCTGCCAGAGTGTGAGGTGGTCGTATTCAAGGAAGCTAACTGGTTTCTAAGGGACAACATGGCTATGTTTATGAGTAATTATCTTCACACAGGAACATTTTTTTTTTAAAACATCAAATTGAAGAAATGTTTACATATGGCAAATGAATTTAATTAAATGTAAATGCCCTGATGGGGCATAATTATTTATTTTTCCATGTTAGGAGCTGTATGAGGCTTGTTTTTTGTATAGCAAATCTCCCTTCATAGTGACGGTATTGAATATTCCATGCTGTGTATTGGGAAGCGGGAAAAATTTCCAAATGGAGTAAAATTGGTTAAAAAAATGCAATTGCGCCTTATTCTTGTGGGCTTGGATTTTACAGTTTTCACTGAGCACCCTAAATGACACGTCTACTTTGGGTCGTAATGATCAGAGGGATACCAAACAAATAAAAGCTTTATAATGTTTCCATACATTTACAAAAATTAAAACCTCCCATACAATATACTTTACATATATTTTCTTCATTTGTCATGTTCTAGCACTAATAACTTTTTCATACTTCAGTGTACGGAGCTGTATGTTGTGTAATTTTTAGTGACTTTTGATGGCATTTTCAATGTTACCATTTTTTAGGACTATAGGTGAGCCCTTTCTACTACGTCATGTGTCGGTAATGCGTTAAACATGGAACTGTTACAAGTATCTTAAAGAAACCATACCTTGACATATCTTTTTTGCTAAACTCTCTCATTGCTTCAATTTACTTAAAAACTCCTGGCCCAACATGTCCACCTGGAACTCTCTTCCTACCTTTTATAAAACTGGCTCCTTGGCAAACTACAATATGGTTTCAAATATAGTGACTCCACTGAGACTGCCTTAACCAAAGTCTCCAACGACTTACTGTCTACCAAGGTGAAACAACACTACCCTTATTTTCTTCCTTCTTTATTTATTCTGTGCCTGAAACCGCTCAGCAATCTCTGCTGATACAGACACTAAGTTCCTTTGGATTTGGTCCTTTTCTGGATCACTATATACCTCTCCACCTAGACTTAATGTTTATCATTTCCTCACCACCTCTTCCCCTCATTCCCTCTCTGTTGTCATCCCTCAAGATTTCATCCTAGCATCCCTCCTCTTCTACATCTACACCTTTTGGCCTAGACCAGCTCATTAGGTTCCCAGACATTGGCTCTCTTCTAGCCAGAATTCCATGGTGCCAGCCATATTCTCCTCTTTCTCTACTCACTTTCTAAAAGTTATGGGACATCTACCATCAGTGTTACTGATGGTAGATATACAGCATGACATGTTCATTTCTTTATGCACTAATTGGAACCCCTTTTTAGTGCATAAAGATAATGCATATTTGCTGCTAAAACAACTTTTGAATAATATGCAAATGAGCTGGAGGTGCTCAGGCATATAAGCATTACCGAATTTTAATGTATGCACAGCCCTTGTCTGTAACAGTACCTACTGCTCCCGGCCGGTTTATTGACATCAGAGGGCCAGGATGTGGAGAGAGCAGGGCTGTGCCAGGGGCAGGAAGTACTATTATAGTGGGGATGCATGCATACATTAAAATGCAGAGAGGCTCATTTACATTTTCTCGCAGCAAATATGCTGTTTCTTTATGCACTAAAAACTGTTCTGATTATTACATAAAGAAACAAGCATGTAATGCTGGACATATACCATCAGTCAAACTGATGGTAGATGTCCTTTAACATGGAACTCAAAATCTTTCCACCACCTCATACAGTTCCTAACCATCACAATTCATGACTCCACACCAAAATGTCCACTGCCTTTAAGCCTCACATCCAGGCCCTTACTACAACCTTTTGCCACGTTTCAAGAACATCTCTTGCATGGGCCTTTCTTAGCCCAGAGTCTACAGAATTTCTAGTCCATGCCCTCATCATCTCTCTCTTGGACTATTGCAATATTCTTTTCTGTGGTTCCCAAGCTAACTGTCTAATGTTCTTGTAATCCTCTGGAATAATCAGCCAATGCTATCCCACACATCTATGATCCTCACAACACCTACTGTTTCACTACTACCATTCAGCCTTCTCACAACTTTCTTGAGGAATTCTCCCGTGCACCCCACATAATCTGGAACTCTCTATTAAAATGTGTCAGATTGTCCTCGACCTTTCAAACCTGCAACTGTAACCTAAAAAGTCATCAATTTAGGATTGCCAACAACACACAATAACCCCATTGATATGCTTCCTCACTTAGTCTTTCCATTTCCCCCTCCAATATAGATTGTAAGCCCTCACAGGCAGGATCCTCCTTCAACTTGTTCCAGTTGTTGTCTAAGGTACTTGTATTTGTTCTCATCTTTATTTAAGCGAACCCCTTATTGAACGTACAGCAGCAGCATAATAATAAATGATAGTAATTCCTGTGACCATTGATTACCAGGTACTTCAGATACAGACATATGTGTACATAATATATACAATGGATACAGAAAGAATTAAGACTTTGTTTCATTGCAGCCAATTGGTAAGATCAAAAAAGTTATTTTTTCCTCATTAATGTACACTCTGCACCCAATATCACATGTTTATAAGTATTCAGACATTTTGCAGTGGCACTCATATTTAACTCACATGCTGACCATTTCCAATTACAACAGTGAAACATGGTGATGACAGCATTATGCTATGGGGGGTGTTTTTCAGCTGCAGAGACAGGACGACTGGTTGCAATTGATGGAAAATGAATGCGGCCAAGTACAGATATTGTGGATAAAAAACACTTCCTGAGTGTTTTGGACCTCAGACTGGGCTGAAGGTTCACCTTCCAACAAGACAATGCCCTAAGCTAACAATTAAAATAACAAAGAACTTCAGAACAAGTCTGTGACTATTCCTGACTGTCCCAGCCAGAGCCCCGACCTAAACCTAATTAAGCATCTTTGGAGAGACTTGAAAATGGCTTCCACCAACATTCACCTTCCATCCTGAGGGACCTGGAGAGGATCTGTATGGAAGAAGGGCAGGGGATCCCCAAAAATAGGTGTGAAAAACATTTGCAAGAAGATTTTTTGCTGTACTAGCTCCCAAGGGTGCTTCTACTCCATACTGAGCAAAGGATCTGAATTCTTATGAACATGCAATATTTCAGTTTTTCTTGTTAAATAAATTAACAAAAATATCTACATTTCAGTTTTTTTTTCTGGCAAGATGGAGTGCAGAGTGTACATTAATGAGCAAAAAAAAAGAACTTTTTTTGATATTAGCAATTGGCTGCAATGAAACAAAGAGACAAAAATGTAAAGGGGTCTAAATGCTTTCTGTACCCACTGTATATCTGGAAAATCCCTTCAAAATCCTTTATAACATTTTGGTAAGAATTATTTTCAAGATCCAAAATTTAATATATTTATTAGGTTCCTATATAGACCTATTAACTAACAGACAACCTTCTTTTAGCTAAAAATTGTTTCCCTTACATCCCCATAAATCACATTATATCTTATATTCCCTGGCACCAGAGAAGGTTTGTCCTGCTCCACGGACCCCTCCCATCCACATTTTCCAATGTCCCATGCTTCTTCTCAGCATGTCATGTGACCAAAGTGACATCATAACAGGTCCTTTAGCCTCCTAACATTAGGAAACTGTACCCCAAGTATTTATCTGATCACAAGGCAGTATTATGGCATGATTACAGCATGCCTCTGTGGACTTCTGCTCCTCCCTATCCTCCATGGAGGATACATAGATACATGGGGTAGACTGTGCAAATGCAACAGGACCTTAGAGGATGTAACCCTGGTCACATGACATGAAGTAGTCAATAATGTAACAGATCTGTAACTGAATGTTCCATATATCAGCAGTTCTGTGAGGGCACATTCACATGATGCATTGCATTTTTGATGCATTTTTGACACATTCCAGAGGCTTCCACCTTAATCACAAGTTGAATAGAGATGAGTACCCTGTATTAATCACTGGATTGGGGTGATACGTATATTACAGGTACCTGACCATAGGCATAAAATCGTAATAAATTCTAGCAGTATGCCAACATTAATAAAATATAACTTTTAATATAGATGAATAAAAAGGACCACCTGTTACGCTGCGGTCCAGATAATAACACGGTTACAATTACAGACAAGACCTAGTGAAACATAAACACCAAAACGAGACGGGTACTGACCCCGTATCACACAAAATAAAGTATTTACAATTGCAGCATTAGATAGGGCTACTTGAAAAGTGCAGAGGTACCAGTGCTAGGGTAGGAAAAAGGTTGGATCTCACCCATCTCCATCCGGGTTCTGCCGTGGTAGGGACCGTTTTGTGCAGTGAAGACCTATTATGCCCTATTCACACTATTGTCCTGATCCCCTTTTCATTTGCTCCCAGCCCTTACAAGGGCGGTCCCACACTTTCCCTGCACAGGCTGTTATGCCCTTACTCTATGCTGTTCTTCTGTATTGGTTCCCTACGCGTTTCGTGCAACGATCCATGTGCACTCCTCAGGGGAAACTAGAGATCGTAGTATTGGTGCTCGTATACTTGCTGCGCCGCGGTGGGCAATCGACTTCGCTAACGCTAAATAGTCTGCAAGAAGCGGGCAGTGGCCCGTCCTGTGCTTTTAAGAGAGCTGCAGGTATACACCTAGACACTAGGTAAAGAAGCACGGCGTCGGCCTTCTTTACCTAGTGTCTAGGTGTATACCTGCAGCTCTCTTAAAAGCACAGGACGGGCCACTGCCCGCTTCTTGCAGACTATTTAGCGTTAGCGAAGTCGATTGCCCACCGCGGCGCAGCAAGTATACGAGCACCAATACTACGATCTCTAGTTTCCCCTGAGGAGTGCACATGGATCGTTGCACGAAACACGTAGGGAACCAATACAGAAGAACAGCATAGAGTAAGGGCATAACAGCCTGTGCAGGGAAAGTGTGGGACCGCCCTTGTAAGGGCTGGGAGCAAATGAAAAGGGGATCAGGACAATAGTGTGAATAGGGCATAATAGGTCTTCACTGCACAAAACGGTCCCTACCACGGCAGAACCCGGATGGAGATGGGTGAGATCCAACCTTTTTCCTACCCTAGCACTGGTACCTCTGCACTTTTCAAGTAGCCCTATCTAATGCTGCAATTGTAAATACTTTATTTTGTGTGATACGGGGTCAGTACCCGTCTCGTTTTGGTGTTTATGTTTCACTAGGTCTTGTCTGTAATTGTAACCGTGTTATTATCTGGACCGCAGCGTAACAGGTGGTCCTTTTTATTCATCTATATTAAAAGTTATATTTTATTAATGTTGGCATACTGCTAGAATTAATCACAAGTTGAAGTAACATTGTGTTTCCATTGCATTTGCTTAAATGCAATGTTACTTCAACATGTGATCAAGGCTAAAGCCTTTTGAATGTGTCAAAAACACATGAAAAAAACTTGATGCAACGCATCATGTGAATCTGCCTTAACACTAAGACTTGTCAATCAATAACAAGGCGGAAGAGTCATGCAAGTAACTGATGAATATGCATTGTTTCATTAAACTCAAGTAGTGACATTGGACTCATCAGATGAGTTGCATATAAGTTTACAAACTGATTTTTTAACATTGCAGCTAAGAAAAGGAACCATTTAGGGGTAAGATTCTACTTTAATGAATAGAAATCCCCAGTCTCCATGTGATGAACTTTTGTGTTTTGGCCACTGAAACCCAGTATGATTAACCAGTGCTGTCTACATTTTTCTTTTCTATAAATGCATTTAGGGATAAGGGCAATGCATTTAATAATAGTTTTTAACCCTTTAACAACCTGGCCCTTTTTTGTTTTTTGATTTCCATTTGTCACTACCTACCTTCAAAAATCTATAACTATAGATTGGCATATGGGGATTTTCTTCCTCATTTATTACAATGTGCAATTAACACATAGTAATGAATGGGTTAAAACGAGACAGCGGAAAAACCCAAGGCTGTCATGGCAACAGACCACCGCTCCCCGCTGACTATATTTTTTTAGTCAGGTGCAAATATAAAATGTGCCCCAAAAAGGATGCAAATATGAGAGAATAAAAGAGAAAATAAGTAAAATCCCCAAAGTATTTAGTGAAATGGGTGAAAAGGAGACTGCATTTGACTGTATCTGCAGGGGCAGTAAACCCACTTCACATCCTAATGCCAGGGCACTTTAGATATGAAAATGAGAGTGCAGTAGAGGCAAGAAGTTAAATATCATACAAGGAATATTTTATATGAAAAGTATTTCCAATGACCTAAAGCTAGACCCACAGCTGCACAGATTTCCCCATTCTCAATCCTTTTGAACAGATTTTGTTTATATCTCAAGTTTCTCATTTTAAAACCAAATAAAGCATTTGGAAATTTGGCTCTGGTTTGTCAGAGGGAAATACAGGTGCCTGGATGGAATAGTAAATACCTTTCAAAGGTCTCAGCTGAATAAGAATTTATTTTATTAGCTCTTTTCCCATATTAAGATAACACATTTGAAACCTAACATTCCTCTTGAGAGCAGCAGAGAAAAATTCAGCAAATGTTCCTATCACAACTTCTGACCTGTTCTTGATGATTTCTTTTGGTTCCCTGCGCTGTATAAAGTAATATTATGACAATGTCAGATAAATTACCTGCTGACTCCATTTTTGACAAGGAATTCCTGATATTGTCATGTTGACAGTCCCTTGGTAATGTCTTCCATTGCCTTTATAACATATTTCTGGAAAATACAGGATTTAATTTATTAAATATTTCATATAACAAAATATTTATTCAATGTGACAAATATAAGCTAGTATTTTTTCGTTACTGATGTCAATAAAAAAGGAAGTCAATAAAATAATAAATTGTTACTCAGAGTTCCCCTCTTCTCCACTACACTCTTGCTGATGGACCTGTCCCCACTTCCCTCAAATTCCTAGGTGATCCCTAGTACCACCCTTAGGCTACCTACATTCACAGACATGTATGGGGGACATATATACAGCCTAAGTATATATATACGGTGTATATATGTCCCCCGTAGCCGGCAATGGGCACACTGCGCTGTACAGGAGCAGTACGCTGTAGAACATGTAAGCTCTCACCCCCTCCTCATCTCCCTGACGTGTGCCCGCCATGCTACGGTATGGCGGGCACACATCTGTGTTAATGTAGCCTTAGCCAGTGATTGAATGACAACTGAATGTTTTTATGAGTGTTTACGGTTGTGTTAGGAGACACTCTGGAAGTTGAGTGAAGTGGTTAAAATTTGTGGTATTAAAGGAGAGGCAGGGGAGCACAGAGCACTGAGTAGCCATTTATTTTACTTCAACCCTATTGAAAGAATTTGTATTTCATTATTTAGATAGTAGGTATGTTTAGTTACTAAAAGAAGATCCAAATCTAGGGAGACCAACGGAACAATCATATGTGTAAATGATATAAAGGGAACCTGTCAGCAGAAATTGACATAATAAACCACTACCTGTATGCTGCCAAAGAGATTAACACCTTCCAGATCATGTTCCTTCCATAGCCCAGCGTGGTGGTATGTACATAGCACCATGTGCATTGTAAATTGTTTGCAAAAAGTCATGGAGGCATCGAGTTTATCACTGAAGTCTTCCTCTCCCCACCTCAGAACACCCTATCTGGTGTAATTGATGCCCCTGTGTAGAAGGATATTAATAACCAGCTCTCCTGAAATTTTCTCTAGGATGTGAAACACAACGGAGGGGATGTTCGAAGGTGCGGAGAGTCTGAATTCAGTGTCAAACTCTCTACCTTTGTAACTTTATAATAATAATTATAATCTTTATATAGCACCATCATATTCACTTCATATCACTTTATACAATCAACTTACATCTATGTTCAAAGTTTTTTTCTGAATGATGCCCCATGATGACTCATGAAAGAAACATGATCTGGAGGGTGTTTATAACCACCAGTCTGGTAGTGGTTTATTTGGTCAATTTCTGTGGACAGGTTCCCTTTATGTTTGTAAGTAAAAAAAAATCTACAAAATATAAGATTTTCTCATACTTATGTAAATGTATGCAATATAAAAGATATATACAATAAAAATGTATGTACAAACTAACAAAATATATATAGTTTTTAAATAATGTTTAGATTACTACTACTTACTGGTAATATTCTCCTTATGTAACTCTGGAAGAAAAGAAAAAGAAAGTATTATTTTGAAGTCATGACCACATAACATGAAATTTGTAAACTATCATTGTACAGAATCATGTAGTGATGCAGATAACAGTTTTATCTGAATTAAATAAGAGGAAACGGAGTTGCTCTGTATTTACACTAATTGCTTAAAAGGAGATACTAAAAGGTACAGTTTTTTCCTTCATCCTCATATTACATGCAATGAAAGGACTTTTCCTTTACTCTGTATTTATAACATTTACTAGGAAGAGAATATTGGTTTCACAATATTAAAAAACAAATTAGTTATAAATGAGAAAAAAAGGGTTTACATTCATTTAGCTTTCTTGACTTACCTGTTTCAAAAACGTATTGTATTACTATGACATAAGTTTTATGCAGCATTTTATATTATTACTGTAATGTGGTAATAAAGGTAGGGAAACAGCAAAATTATGAGTAGAAGTAGGAATCCCCTCCCCCCCCCTGATGTATGCTTCTCCCTAAAGATTCCATCCAGGTCTCTTCTGATACTGTATCAAAAACATCAGTATGGCCCCTCAGAAACAAGGAGCAATTGAATATTTCCCGAATTATAACTACTGTTATCATCATCATTAGTATGTATGTTTGTTTGTGCGACATTATGATGGAAAAGATGAATGTCAGACCAAGTCCCTAGGATGCCCACATGCAATATATCACTATATATAGGAGGCATAAAATGTCTTTCTGCATGATAGCCCCTTTTTGTTTGTAAGCACTGTCCTTTTGATATTAAAACTTTAATTTGATAAAAGCCTTCTTGTGCCCTAACAATTCCAAGACCTAAGAAAAAGTATAATTTCTTAGCTAGTGAGTGTTACCGTATATTTGGGCTTTGTCTAATGCAAGGGGTCTCTTAAGCCTTACATGACGAGTGGTGGCAGCTAAAATCACTTTTTTTGGAGGGAGTAGAGCTCTCAGAGAAATGGTCTACAGTGGTCCTGGAAGGTTCCCTTCCAGAACCTAAATTTGTGATGTTGACATGTAGGGAACAAAATTTTTAGGAGCAAAGATAAGACACAGACATCAATAATTTAATTTTTAAAAGGAAACTCTCATCAGGTTTTAACTATTAAACCCATCAAAGTCTTCATACTGTACCCCATACTGTTTTGTATAAAAACTTTAAAAGAGTAGTTGGCCCCTTGCCAGGAGACTTAACGAATCACAAGGGGTATGTTTTTCTCTTCATCTCAGTTCTCTCATTTCTCGCTCATGCTGTAAGCACAGTTATGGAGGAGACGTATGACTTATGCTGGACTCAGCACTCAGGATGACGCAGATTAGACTCACATAGGGCAATTTGCATACAGGATATCTATGAAATAGGTTCCCTTTAAGTTTTCCCCTTGAGGTTCCCCTTAAGTTTACAAAAATATACTAAGGAAGACATGTCAGAAGCTGATAAATAAGTTATTCACATATATGAATTATATGAAGTAGTACAGCTCCATACCTGTTTAGCATTTTGCTCTATTCTTTACTCCAAAGCAAGTGCAAGTCTTATACATATAACTATAAGGTCATTTTTTAAAACCACTTAAAATACAGCCTTCTTCATTTTTTTTTTTTGCATAACCATGTTTTACAGTATTATACTGCAATACAACTGAGATAGCACCACCAAGATTGCTGGAGCAGCCGATCAAGCATGGCCGGGTTTCCCCATTAAACTCTATGGAGTTGACAGGGATTGCCAAGCGCCATTGGGGTGGCTTTTTCCCATTGCTAAAAATGTATTAGCTTTAGCTTTTCTGTGGGGATGTGGGGGGGGGGGGTCTTAGAAAAAAAAAATTGATTCTGTCAATTCAATTCTGTGAACTTTTTTTTTGATGTTCACTGTATAGCCTTAGTAACATGTTAGATTTTTTCTACACGTCAGTACCATTACAGCAATACCAAATTTCTCTATTTTTCTTCAGTATTACTAATTTCTAATAGCATAATAGTATAACTCTTTTAATAAATAATTAATTATTAATAATTTATAATTAATATAGCTGTTTGAGAAGCTTGTTTTTTGAGGGACAAGTTGTACTTTACAAGAGTACCATGTTTTTATTGATACTTTTTTTGATCACTTTTTATTGCATTTTATGTGGGACAAGATAGGAAAAAATCATAATTTTTGGTGAGTATTTTCAAAAACAACAGCATTCATCATGCAGGGTTAATAGTGATAAAAGCAAAACTTATATGGGGTGTTTGTATGGGGTGTCACGGTTACACCCGCGATCCTCGGTACGGATTGAGGGTGTACCCGTGCCTGCTGCCGCGGTCCCCGCTCCCCCAGTTCTCACTTGCCTCTCCAGGCTCCGGCCTGCACTCTTGCTCCCAGCGTGTAGGCCGCATGCTGCTTCCATGCAGTCGCGTGCTCCTGCCACTAGAGGGAGCGCGCGCGGACTTCTCCCAGCCCTAAAGGGCCAGCGTCCTCCTTATTGGCTCTGGCATTCCAGGCTCGGCTATATAGCCTGGCGACTCCCAGCATCCCCGGCCGGATCTTCAACTCATTCTACTGAGGTGAAAGCCTTCTTGAGCGTTTCCAGACGCCTCTGATTCCCCGTGTTCCCGAGCGTTTCCAGACGCCTCTGTGTATTCTGCGATTCCTGTATTCCTGGTTTCCTGTGTTTCCTTGTTCCGTGCCTGCCTTCCCGTGGTCCTGCCTGCCTGCCTTCCCGTGGTCCTGCCTGCCTGCCTTCCCGTGGTCCTGCCTGCCTGCCTTCCCGTGGTCCTGCCTGCCTGCCTTCCCGTGGTCCTGCCTGCCTGCCTTCCCGTGGTCCTGCCTGCCTGCCTTCCCGTGGTCCTGCCTGCCTGCCTTCCCGTGGTCCTGCCTGCCTGCCTTCCCGTGGTCCTGCCTGCCTGCCTTCCCGTGGTCCTGCCTGCCTGCCTTCCCGTGGTCCTGCCTGCCTGCCTTCCCGTGGTCCTGCCTGCCTGCCTTCCCGTGGTCCTGCCTGCCTGCCTTCCCGTGGTCCTGCCTGCCTGCCTTCCCGTGGTCCTGCCTGCCTGCCTTCCCGTGGTCCTGCCTGCCTGCCTTCCCGTGGTCCTGCCTGCCTTCCCGTGGTCCTGCCTGCCTGCCTTCCCGTGGTCCTGCCTGCCTGCCTTCCCGTGGTCCTGCCTGCCTGCCTTCCCGTGGTCCTGCCTGCCTGCCTTCCCGTGGTCCTGCCTGCCTGCCTTCCCGTGGTCCCCGTGTCCCTACCTTGGCTGCCACCGTGGGCCTAGTCGCACCCGTGGAGCGACCTGGTGACTCCCGCCGCAGCAAGTCCATCCCGCTTTGCGGCGGGCTCTGGCGAAGACCAGGAGTTCACTTAGACTCCGCTCCCGGGTGCGGCTAAGGTTGTTATCTCCCGCGGTGGTCCAGGGAGTCCACTCACTTAGTCCCAAGGGACTAATCCCCATAGACTGTGACAGTAAGATCCGGCCATGGACTCCGCCAAGGTCATGATCTCCGCCAAAGCCATGGACAGTGTCAAGGATCCATACCTACTTCTGGGTGACCTTCCCAGCACTATTTCCCAGCAGGCCCAAGAGATTGCTACGCAAAAAGAACTCTTGGATAAACTCGCTGCCACCCTGCGGTTTATTACCTCCCAGCAGCAGGCTCATGTGACTCCTCCTGTTGTTTCTGTCCCACAGCCATGTTTTTCGGCAGCGAACTCTGGATCAGATTTTTTGATGCCAAACAAATTTGATGGCAACCCCAATTTTTGCAGGAGTTTTGTCGTCCAGTGCTCGTTATACATCAAGCTGACGTCCTCCCAGTCCACCCCCGAACGCACTAAGTTGGCATGTGTTTTTTCTTTGCTCACTGGAGAGGCGCTGGACTGGGCTACTCCTCTATGGGATAGTGGTGACCTGGACATGGTTACTCATACCAAGTTCCTGGCAAAAATCCAGTCCAGATTTGAACCACCTCAATTTCAATCACCTCATCTGTCCTGCATGGTTCCAGGGTCGCCAGTGTCTCCGCAGCTTCCCACAGCTGCACCAGTGGCGCCCAAGCCTCCGCAGCTTCCCAGAGCTGCACCAGCGGCGTCCAAGGCTCCGCAGCTTCCCAGAGCCGCTCCCGTTGCTCCGCAGCTTCCCAGAGCTGCTCCCGTGGCTCCGCAGCTTCCCAGAGCTGCTCCCGTGGCTCCGCAGCTCCCCGCAGCTGCTCCCGTGGTTCCGCAGCTCCCCGCAGCTGCTCCCGTGGTTCCGCAGCTCCCCGCAGCTGCTCCCGTGGCTCCGCAGCTCCCCAGAGCTGCTCCCGTGGCTCCGCAGCTCCCCGCAGCTGCTTCCGTGGCTCCGCAGCTCCCCAGAGCTGCTTCCGTGGCTCCGCAGCTTCCCAGAGCTGCTCCCGTGGCTCCGCAGCTTCCCAGAGCTGCTCCCGTGGCTCCGCAGCTTCCCAGAGCTGCTCCCGTGGCTCCGCAGCTCCCCGCAGCTGCTCCCGTGGCTCCGCAGCTCCCCGCAGCTGCTCCCGTGGCTCCGCAGCTCCCCGCAGCTGCTCCCGTGGCTCCGCAGCTCCCCGCAGCTGCTCCCGTGGCTCCGCAGCTCCCCGCAGCTGCTCCCGTGGCTCCGCAGCTCCCCGCAGCTGCTCCAGTGGCTCCGCAGCTCCCCGCAGCTGCTCCAGTGGCTCCGCAGCTCCCCGCAGCTGCTCCAGTGGCTCCGCAGCTCCCCGCAGCTGCTCCAGTGGCTCCGCAGCTCCCCGCAGCTGCTCCAGTGGCTCCGCAGCTCCCCGCAGCTGCTCCAGTGGCTCCGCAGCTCCCCGCAGCTGCTCCAGTGGCTCCGCAGCTCCCCGCAGCTGCTCCAGTGGCTCCGCAGCTCCCCGCAGCTGCTCCAGTGGCTCCGCAGCTTGCCACGGCTGCTCCAGTGGCTCCGCAGCTTGCCACGGCTGCTCCAGTGGCTCCGCAGCTTGCCACGGCTGCTCCAGTGGCTCCGCAGCTTGCCACGGCTGCTCCAGTGGCTCCGCAGCTTGCCACGGCTGCTCCAGTGGCTCCGCAGCTTGCCACGGCTGCTCCAGTGACTCTGCAGCTTGCCACGGCTGCTCCAGAGACTCCGCAGCTTGCCACGGCTGCTCTGGCCACCCCTGAGGCTGCTCCGGTGTGCATAGAGCCGACCCAGCCTGCTTCCCAAGTCTTCCCGGTGCCTTCTCTCCTCCTAAGGTGTCTCACCACCAAGAAGAATTGGAGGAGGCGAAGAAAGAAGGACAGCGGGCTGAAGAAGAGAAGAGGGGCCTTAAGGGGAGGGGTACTGTCACGGTTACACCCGCGATCCTCGGTACGGATTGAGGGTGTACCCGTGCCTGCTGCCGCGGTCCCCGCTCCCCCAGTTCTCACTTGCCTCTCCAGGCTCCGGCCTGCACTCTTGCTCCCAGCGTGTAGGCCGCATGCTGCTTCCATGCAGTCGCGTGCTCCTGCCACTAGAGGGAGCGCGCGCGGACTTCTCCCAGCCCTAAAGGGCCAGCGTCCTCCTTATTGGCTCTGGCATTCCAGGCTCGGCTATATAGCCTGGCGACTCCCAGCATCCCCGGCCGGATCTTCAACTCATTCTACTGAGGTGAAAGCCTTCTTGAGCGTTTCCAGACGCCTCTGATTCCCCGTGTTCCCGAGCGTTTCCAGACGCCTCTGTGTATTCTGCGATTCCTGTATTCCTGGTTTCCTGTGTTTCCTTGTTCCGTGCCTGCCTTCCCGTGGTCCTGCCTGCCTGCCTTCCCGTGGTCCTGCCTGCCTGCCTTCCCGTGGTCCTGCCTGCCTGCCTTCCCGTGGTCCTGCCTGCCTGCCTTCCCGTGGTCCTGCCTGCCTGCCTTCCCGTGGTCCTGCCTGCCTGCCTTCCCGTGGTCCTGCCTGCCTGCCTTCCCGTGGTCCTGCCTGCCTGCCTTCCCGTGGTCCTGCCTGCCTGCCTTCCCGTGGTCCTGCCTGCCTGCCTTCCCGTGGTCCTGCCTGCCTGCCTTCCCGTGGTCCTGCCTGCCTGCCTTCCCGTGGTCCTGCCTGCCTGCCTTCCCGTGGTCCTGCCTGCCTGCCTTCCCGTGGTCCTGCCTGCCTGCCTTCCCGTGGTCCTGCCTGCCTGCCTTCCCGTGGTCCTGCCTGCCTGCCTTCCCGTGGTCCTGCCTGCCTGCCTTCCCGTGGTCCTGCCTGCCTGCCTTCCCGTGGTCCTGCCTGCCTGCCTTCCCGTGGTCCTGCCTGCCTTCCCGTGGTCCTGCCTGCCTTCCCGTGGTCCTGCCTGCCTGCCTTCCCGTGGTCCTGCCTGCCTGCCTTCCCGTGGTCCTGCCTGCCTGCCTTCCCGTGGTCCTGTCTGCCTGCCTTCCCGTGGTCCCCGTGTCCCTACCTTGGCTGCCACCGTGGGCCTAGTCGCACCCGTGGAGCGACCTGGTGACTCCCGCCGCAGCAAGTCCATCCCGCTTTGCGGCGGGCTCTGGCGAAGACCAGGAGTTCACTTAGACTCCGCTCCCGGGTGCGGCTAAGGTTGTTATCTCCCGCGGTGGTCCAGGGAGTCCACTCACTTAGTCCCAAGGGACTAATCCCCATAGACTGTGACATGGGGATTTACACTTATATGTAAGTGTTATATGTAATGGGGCTTTGGGGGCTTTTTTATTAATTTATTGGTGTATTTTTATTAAAAAATATTTTTTTTTTACTTGTTTGCATTCATTTACTTTTTTTTACTTGTCCCACTATGGGATATGAACAAGCAATCATTTGATGTATTGCAGGGTCTTACCGTATCACTGTCGGCCTATGCTCATGCATAGACAGACTCACTGCCTATAAGATCCTGTCATAGACTGGTCCTTATAGGCATTTACTATGGACAGCCCTACGGTCTTAGTTTAGACCCCAGGATTGCAACAGCAATGCCTGGCACCCCCTGAAAACGCTTCTGGGGGCGACGATCATGCAGGGTATCTCCCTGTTGGCATTTAAATGCTACAGTCGTAATGACCACAACATTTAAAGGGTTAACACCCTCAATCAGAGCTCGCTTTGACTGCCGCTGTTACACGGGGTTGTCAGAGGTAGAGGATTACTGAAACCCCGTGTTTCCCGATGCTAATTCAGCTCCAATGAAGAGCTGAACCCAGTAGCGTAACTAGGAGAGACAGGGCCCCCTATACAGTGCCATATCCAATACTCACATACACTGTATACAGGCACTATATACACATCACAAATACTGCATATATAGATCACGGTATATGTTATATACATATTATGCTGGACATTTGCAGTACAATATAGATATAATGGTGCACATCCTCCATTTTTTATTGTGTCAGGTTGGATGACGGGGCCCCCTGACACTGTGGGCCCCATAGTGGCTGCTATTACTGATACCGCTGTAGTTACGCCCCTGGCTGAACCGACATTAGCTCTTCAACTTACAATTAAGGTGTGGAACTCTATGAACTCTGCACTGTGATAGAACGGTGAAGAGCGCTAAGAAGTTAACAATGCTGTGCTGTACATGTATGACATTCATAATTAAATAGTTAATTATCTTATTAAATGTATTCTGTCGAAAAATAATTTCCATAGTAGGTTTTCAAATAACATTTAGCTTTATTTTCTTCTCACATGCTGTCTTATGTCACAGTGTGTATCCATTATGTATGTGCTCCATATATGGTCAGTTTGATAAATACTTAGCTTAAATGGTTTTTCAGGAATTTTGGAAAAACCCAATGGGGTGGGGATAAGTAAATGTACTTACTCCTGCTCCTGTTCCCATTTAGCACCTATATTTTTGTGCTTCAGCAGCTCTCTTTCGTCCGACCAATGGTCTTTTGAGAGTTAGATCTCAGGATATCATTTCAACCCTGACTAAAGGTGTCTAAGACTGGAAGTACAGACCCCTGCCCAGGCCCACACTGGTTTTTTTGGAATTCCATTGAAATTATTTAAAATAATTTTTAACCTTTTTTTCTAACTTCTTTAAAGAAGAAAGTGATACAATCAAACTGCCTGGTTGTTTCTCTGATGGGTTTTTCTGCAAAAACAGACAAAGCTTTTATATACAGAGAACAAGTCTCATATGCCAAGCTGTTCAACCGAAAACTCAATTTTTAGCACTTCCCTGACAGGGGAAAAATGTATTAGAGGACCAAATATGCCATTCACAACCGTTGCTTTGAGGGGGACCCCAACCGTTGTTCTGTTTCTACTATGTATTCTGAATGTTAAGCTGAGGAAGCACTCCTAAGTGCTCCCCCCACATTCTGGATTTCCTTTAAAGGGTTTTGTGGTGCTGCAGAAAAATGAGTTAGCTGTAAACACAACTTTGTTTTATATATTGGTAAATATATGGCAATTCCTTTTCATAAATGAATATCTTTATTCATAGGCTGAATAAAACGTGTTTCGAGCCCGGACCGGGCTCTTCCTCAGTTATATACATTATAGGAGTTGATGGGGGTTTTTACTGTAATAAATTATACTTGGGAGATTTACAAAATAAGAAAAACATCAGCAAACAAATTCAATGACAACATGTATGAAATAGCCTAAAAAAATCAAGTTCATGCGTTGTCCTGTAGCCACCAATCACTTGAATGGAAACAAGGTAATTTGTTTTCCTGTAGCGTATACACATAATGCTACCAAAGCCTTTCAATAGAGATATTTCTGTGTCTACCCATAAGAATTAAATTATCACCACATGTATTATATTTCCAACTTTGCTGTTAAATCTGATACAATGACTGAACTCCTTCATGACTAAGCTATTTTGGAGCTTCAGGGCCAAGTTGTTTTATGAAATCTGCCATGTGTCACTATATTTGGTTATAGCGGATTTTCAGATAATTTATTTGTGACATGTTATATTTTATATTAGTTGTATATTTTGGTTGGTATGTTTTGCATTTACTTATAAAAAATGTAAATTTGATGGGGATTGCAATTTTCTGACTTCTCAATGTTATACTCATCGTACAGTTAGTCTAACAGCCCAATTTATTTACTATTTAGTGTACTGTATGTCTGCTTTATGTCGGCATTGTTTTATTGTTATTTTATTTATCAGGACGTTCAGAGGCTTACAAATTGTATAGCCATTTTCCGAATTTTCAAGGAGCTTTGGAATTCTATTATTTTAGAGGCCAATGCAGTTGACTATTACCAGCCCAGCTCTTAGTGAAGGGTTTTGGCTGTCTCATACAGCCAGGATCCCAGGGTGATCTATGCCTCTGTGTGTGATCACCATGAAGTGACTTTACATCTAAGTACCATAACTATCTGCACACTAAGATGTACAGTAATGTCCGGGTATGGGAAGGGTTAAATGTCTTTTGCCAGTTTGTCCTAAGTAATTTTTTAAAAAAAATCTGAGTTACATAAATAGCATATAATCTTACCAAAATATGGAATCTTAATACAAGCCCCGGAGCTCCTTTGCAGGCTAGGAAGCTTTTCACAATCAGGAAGCGTTAATAACATGAATCCAGGTTTATAAATCCCTTTTCGAGAATTTTCCTCTATTGACATCCACTCTTTAAAGCAGTAGAGATCCTTTACTGCAAGGCAGTGTTCCCTGAAAAACCAAATATATGATTTTTTACAGAAAAATGTATGTAAGCATTTGTATAAATTTACAAGGCCAACAAAAGTTATGAGGATTCCTAAATGAAGGTTGTTTTAAAAGGTATTTTGGTTGCCTGCTGTTAGGATATCTTAAGACTCCAAAGAGAAAGGAATTTTTCTAGTTCTACAATTATCAGAAGAGAGCCTAAACTGAAACATATATTTAAGAAACATAACAGTCAATCTACATATAACTACTGAAGGCAACATAAGTGTACTGGACTACAACATAACATGTATTCTACTGTAGACTTTGACTTGCCCATATATTGTTTTATTATTAGAGATGAGCGAGTATACTCGTCCAAGTATACTGCTCAGTTGAGTATTAGCATACTCGGACCGGCTCGTTACTAGGACGAGTATCTCGCCGGCTCGAGATCGAGCATTAAATTAATAAAAGACAGTGAAGAACAGTGTTTACAGTGAAGAATAACACATTACACATGTTTACAGATGTTTTCCTTGTAAGAACACATTGAGATAACACCATTCTTCACTTTGCAGGTGTTCGCGCGTGTCTTCCGCTAAGTTAGGAGATGTGCGCGGACATCTGGAATGTGAAGGATAGTGTTCTTTCAGTGTGTTCTGCAATTAAATGGTCTTGTGTTCACTGTTTTCACTGTTTTTATTCTATTCTTCACTTTGCAGGTGTGCGCGTACATCTCCAAACTTATCGGGAGACAGGCGCGAACACCTGCAATGTGAAGAATAGAATAAAAACAGTGAAAACAGTGAACACAGGACCATTTAAGTGCAGAACACATTGAAAGAACACTATTCTTCACATTCCAGATGTTCTGAACATCTCCTAACTTAGCGGAAGACACAAGCAAACACCTGCAATGTGAAGAATAGAATAAAAACAGTGAAAACAGTGAACACCAGACCATTTAAGTGCAGAACACATTGAAAGAACACATCTGTAAACATGTGTAATGTGTTATTCTGCACTGTTCTTTTAATGTGTTCTTTCAGTGAAAAAATGCTTGGGTCTCCCATTGACTTTAATGGGGTTCGTTATTCGATACGAGCACTCGAGCATAGGGAAAAGTTTGTATCGAATAACGAGCACCCGAGCATTTTAGTGCTCGCTCATCTCTATTTATTATCTATTGTCAACACGCCTGACGGTCTGTTTCTGTTATGAGGGTCCTGTCAGTAACTTGTTTTTTTGCCTTGGATTAGAGCAATTTTAGATCAGGGAGCATGGGACACATCCACAGTGGCAGATGTCTCTGGATACCTAATATCTGTATGCATATACATATCTCAGTTTAATAAATAATCTACCTATTACATTACATTAATGGTACAGTATGTATGTGAGCGAGCATACTGTGCTATATGCTCTGCTCGTGGCAGAGTGAGAATTAGACAACCTTAAAGAGTATCTTCTTACATGTATCAGAATTATTCAGTAATCCAATTATGTCTTTGAATAACTGATTATAATCATATCAATTGAGATATCATAAATATAGATAGATCTAGATATGTATCACTTCCTAATAGCTTCCTACTTGGCTTTTGTGCCTCATCATGGAACTCAATCTGTCTTACATTAGGTTTCTACAGATGCAAGCTAATACGGTAATAAGTGTTAGCTCTGCTTAAACCTAGTTAACAGTTAAAGTCTTCATTACAGTCTTTTTAGCTTGCTTGGGAATTCATTTTGCATCCAATAGCAGTAATTGATGTTGCAAAGTTAACAATTAATAAATAGTGTGTAAAGTAAATCCTCTATATTTTAGTTCTGCATAGCTGTACTGTAGCTATACTACACTGTTAGTAATGAACACAATTTCTCATTAAATACGCATGAGTTATGCAATGTCTTTGAAGAATGCTGAGAAAATACCAAATGACGTCAGGACCCATAGAGTGACCATTCTTTGTTCACTCTGTCCAGTTGGCCTGCTGTAGTCTCATGTTCAAGGATGTAATATTTCAATCAATGGCACAACTTTAGTTCTCACAGGAACTAAAACATCACAGATAATTCAATACTATTTAAATGTATTCTGAAATTCCAAAGTGTTTAATCCTAAATTAATTCACTCATCCCTAGTAAATACTGGTTACTAGGTATAATGTGCATGTGGTCCACACCTTATTTCTATATGTGGAATGTTTGAGATGTTATTTATTTGCATCTAGCTCTCTGGAAAGTATGGCATTCTACACTAGATGTTTATTACAGGAAATTATTCAAAATAATTCATACCAATAGTAAGATAAATAGATAAATAACGGTAAATGGTATAATAAAGCAGAGAGGAAGTCAGGGATAGTATTTTACCCTAATGTTAATTAAATCTTTAATCTATTTTTTTTGGTTTGTAGACTTGATGTGAATCAAATTGAATCCAAATCTTTTCTGATTTACTTTTGATGAATCTCTTAAAATGGCAGCTAATGACTGCTGTCAGGAATCCCAAAGTGTATAAAAACTGAAAATATGACATAGGAGCTTTTTTATAAAGCAGACTAAAGGGGTACCTATACCAATTTACAGGACAGTTGGAGTAACATCGGTTGGCACCCAAACAAATTTTTATTTTAAATTCTTTGAAGCTTTGCTGATTTGCCCAACACTACCCAACCTTCTCTGATGTAGTTTTTTTTCCTGCATATTTAATTTCATATTGTTTGTCTTTTTTCAGAGATTATTGTAGTATTTTTATGTGCCAATAGATTATGCACACTGCCACTTTATGGGTGCATTATTTTGTGCCTGTCATTTGTAGGTTGCAATTGATGACTACCGCTTTTTTTTTTGCAGCAGTGGACAGAGAAGGGCTGGCGCTTATAATAGTCTCCTTCTCAATCATCTTCTAGAGCTGAATGTAGCCCACACAAGAGGAAAGATTAGGCACCTCTGATCTAAAATGACTTTCCCTTAAGACAAATCTTTAGAAGGACCACAAGGATAACTGATCTTCATTCACATCATTTCCAGGAAAGCCTGTTTCTTGCTTATGGAATAAACCTTAGGAAGTGACTGTAACCTGTTAATCTTGTGCAGAACAAACTGCACTCATACATTATTCACGCCCAAGAGTCCCATTTATCACACTCGGGAAGACCTGACTAGAGTGACAGCAGCAAACTTAGATCATCATCCTGACAACAAGAATAAATTGTTATATAAAGATTTGTTGATCTTAGTTATGTACCCGCTTACTGTGCCAGCTCCCATGGTAAAGCGCTTTATATTCAGAAAGCAGGAGAATTCCTGCTTTAAGTACCAGTGACTGAATTATCACAATATCTACACTATTACAAGCTCCAGAGGTCAATTGGTTTTACTTCTTCTTTCTAATTTTTTTTGTTCTCTTAAGAACAAGGGCAAGCTTAAATATTTATCTTTATACACCAAAAAAAGTAAATCGAAAGTATATCAGATTATGACTAAATCAACAAATTTCGATTTGTGAAAAGTTGCTTTGAAAAAAGGCAACCTGTCGCTGTGAAACTGCTGTGTAAGCTTCGGGCAGCACTGTATAGATAGATGAAGGAGGGATGGACAGACTGCAATATAGCTTTTGGGGAAAAACCTGAATAATCAGAATTTTGTTTATTAATACATTTTCTCTTTCTATAGAAACCGCCATGTAGTCATTGGGAAGGGGATATCATTGATTGACAGCTTTATCTGGATGCAAGTACATGTCACTGATGGTTCATTATTATCCAGAATTAAAAGCTGCCCATTTATTAGGGTCCCAATGAGATTCACCCTTGACTAGATGTCTGCTTTAGTGGATAGAAAGAGCAAAATAAGTTACAAAATACACTGAATTCCTACAAAAATATACATCAATCTGCCTTGCTCCTACTGCACCATAGTAAACTTCTTGCAGATTATGCTGCATTTTTGCGGTGAGAAGATTGCTTTAAGTTACATGGAATATGCTGGAACCACTTCAGGCTGATTTACCATCTTATGCAGCCATGGAACTCAGCCCACTGGCCAATTGACTGACATCAACACCTCATTTCATGAAGGTCAAACAGCAGCTGTCAACATTAAAATATAAATGCACTCACCATCACATTAATCTAAGGCTTCTTGTTTTGGCTACTCATGATATTTCAAATAGCTCATTTAATGCCATAAGGAGAATTTCAAGAACCGATGAAAAGGGATGAGCCTCAAAGGGACCTTGAGAAATGGTTCATCGCAACTTTATAGAGGAAGGTTTTAATGGCAGCTATATCAGTGCAAATATTTCATGCAAATCTTATTTCCAACTAAAGAAAGCTCAATTTTAGTAAACCTAGTAGAAGAAAACATCTAATAGCGAGCTTGAGAATACAGCCAACATTTTATCAATTCTATCCTTGGAGTCTCATCATTGTCTCTATAGGTCTTGACCTTTGCAGAAGGAGTCCTGGCAACTCTGGAAACACAAAACTGTGCTGACATGAGGGATCACTGCTCATTACTGCAGTGTCTACTCCAGCTATTTAGCATTTTCTTTTCACAGCAGTCGCTAAGTGGAATTTTTAGTGCCAAATGGATCTGAGAGATTTGGCTTCAGTTGTGACCACAGAGATGTTAGTGAAGATACCAGGGACTGACCATTGTACTGTAAGCATTTATAGAGTATATAGATGTACCCTATATAGCAGTGATGGCGAACCTTATAGAGGCCGAGTGCCCAAACTACAACAAAGACACGCTTATTTATTGCAAAGTGCCATCACAGAAATTTAATTTGTGATTTATACTCCCTTCTCTGTCACAGATTTCATTGATACCAGCACCCTGAGGACACCAATAAAGCAGAAATTAGAAGAAATTTGGATGATCATTGTAGCTTCCCTCCAGGGTCCCATAAACAGGAAGAATTGTCAGGGCCGGAGCAGGAGCTACAATGATAATCCAGATCCTTCCACACTTCCCACTCCTCCAGTAGTCCCAGGTACAGCTGTCACTTTAAAATAGCTCTGTGCACAGCAAGTCCTGGGCTGTCTGGGACTGCAGGAAGATACCTGGAGTCCTCTCTAGTAATGGCCTGAGTGCCCACAGAAAGGGCTCTGAGTGCCACCTCTGGCACCAGTGCCATAGGTTAGCCATCACTGCTATATAGTATATCAGGTTGCATCGTACACTTAGGTTCACTTCTTAGTTATGTCTTCAGTTATTTTCAGTAGATGTTGTGAACCAAAACAAGGTGAGGCAGCTAGACACCAGTAAGGTATAATGGAAAGACTTTCACCTGTCCTGTGTCGTAGAAAAGTCCTGGTTTTGGCTCACAATAACTGATGCAAAAAAAACCCCTGAAGACGTTAAGTACATGTGAACAGGCTCTTAGAATTCTCAAATGGTTATTTCATTATAGAATACTTATATATTATCCAAAGTTCACTGTAGAAAGTAGACATAATCCTTCAATATTTTAATTGTTTCCCATAACAATCTATGTTTATAGCTCATTTATAGCTCATTTATAGCTCATTCTCCGGATTTACTGCCTGCTGTTTACCTGTGGCTCATTGGTCAAGCATATCCAGTTTCAGTAATAGGAGTTATAGAAGGAAGAGAAGAAGAGAATGAAGAAGATGTGAGGAGTTGTGACATTGAAATGATTTGAGAGACACTATATAAAATGTACACAGAGGCAGAGACTTGCTCTCCAGCAACTAGAATATAGTGGCATGACAGCAGACAATAGCAGCAAAGCAGTATGGGTGCTGTAGTCTGCTAACCATATGGGCTGCTGAATCCAAGCATTTCTATTCATACTGTGAAACCAATTTGTATTGAAAACAATGCCCTTCCAGAAACATTGTCCTCTTTAAAAAGATGACAATTATGCATAGAATATTACTATACTTATATATGTGATATAGGAAATCTCTAGATTTAATACCTGCACAGTGGTTTTGGAGCTGGGCCATCTGCAGTCGGGTTGCACTCCTGGAAATAATAGTTGCAAAGCAGAGCTTCAGCTGCGGGGCGACAGAACGGGCTCACAGTTTTCAGTTCAGTCCAAGCTATTTGAGCAAGCATCTCCTGGCTTTCTTCTGGCTCATTGTTAGATACATTGAAGAAAACCAAAGAGTCTTTTGTGAGCACTGTATTGCATATGTCCCCTCTGTAGGTGCTGCAGTAACCTACATCACCTTTGTATAGCCTAAGAACAAATTAAATACAGGTTGTCACTTTCTTAGCAAAAACGTGTAATGTAATAAACTAAAGATCTATAGCTCCAACTGTATGTATAGCCCATGATCACTGCTTTTCTTGCTTCCCAAATGCAGAAAGGTGATTAATTTAAGATGGACAGTAGTCAATCAAGTGGAATACTCCCAATCCCCTACACGATGAGCTTGTGCAGCTTCCCCATCACAGGCCTATGTTAACTTTTATAATGTGACTTTTGTGCAGTCAAGCTCCATTCAAGTGAATGAGGTTCAACTGCGCTACCAAGCACAATCACTGTTGGAAGACAAGAAGGCTTAGCGATACGACAACAATATCTTACTTTATCTTAATTTAAACTTCAGAACAGAAAGATAAATAACCAACAATAAAAATATATTTAAAAATATAGTTTCAAAAAATGTACCATTTTATTTGATGAAGCAAACATACCTTGAGAATGCTGTAGCTACACTGATGCAGGATCATATCTTGTTTAGTCCCTGAGCTGAGTGGTTTTTAAAACTATTATAAAATTCATGATAATGAATCCTTTGCCTGACTCAGTGCTTCTCTTCTTACACCACTCAAGAGAATGATGTAATCACTCACAGGCAGAAGTAATCAGTCACTGCACCATCCCCAGCTGGCTGCTGTGTATGAGTCATCCAGCTCAGGTTTATTAGTCCTGTCTGGACACTTCAGGACCCTCGGTATAATGTGTTAACCAGTATGCACTCAGCTTTCCCAAGGTCCTGAATTTTATAATTGTTTTTGAACAAAAGCACTCAAATCAGGGATTAAACAAGATATGTTTCTGCATCAGAATTCTACAGCATTCTCGAGGTATGTTTGGTTCATAATGCATGAAATAAAATGGTAAATTTGCTTTAAAACTTGCAGATATATGGGACATTGTCCTCTAATACTTACTTGGCCTATCTAAAAATTGTTGCAATATTATGGATGTATTTTTCCTGGATTTGTCTTAAGAGAAAACTATTTCTTTTTAGACCAGATAATTCTTATATTTGAAATACAACTTGAAGTAAAATGGCAAAATGGTCCTCATGTACTTTGTGTCATTTACAATAAGCAGTTTTGCATTCTGGCTACTGCACACCTTCGAGGATTAGACATGGGGTGTGATTTTTACTTCTAGAGCTATGCCCCTAGATGAACATAACTCTGCTATCAATTAGCTGCAGAGTGGTAAATACTCAAAACTTTACATCCATTTAAAGTGATTCTCCTACCTCCATTCTTCAGGATACAATCAAAATCCAGTTGCAGCAAAAAGAAACAATGGGAGGAAAACACAAAGATGAAGTTAGCAACATATGAATGAATTGGCCTTCACTCTGGAGGTAAAGAGGGAACACACAATCCCATATAAACATTGGATAATGATGATAACAATTTAAAATGGCAGATTTTGATATACTGTATAAAGAGTACATAAAATGGTTAAATAGCTAGCACATAATATTCATACATATAGCTTAATCATACAATTTTAGGATCCTATAACTTTGTGTAGCTATTATATATCAAAGAAGTTCAAACTGTGCAGTGTGTGCTATGTAAAACCAAAGTCTTGGTCCAACCAACACAATTGGGCAGATTTACTAACGCTGTCTAAAAGATGCAACACCATTTCCCACTAAAACATGCTCTCATTTAAAATTTATACATGTATCTAAAAAAAATGCCTTAAAAACTTGATAAGTATGGCACAAAGGATGTTAGACAATTGCTGCAAGTAATTCCAGAATTCTAGAGCATTTACTGCAGTTTAGCAAATTTTCCCATTGACATGGAGGACAAGATATGAAATTCTATAATAATCAGTAGTATACTACATGTTTGGGTAGAAAAAGTTTTACAATAAAAGAGGCAAAATAATTATAATAATAACGATAACAAGAGGAACAAACATTGAAATTTTATATATATAAAAGCTAACTTAAATTCACATTGACCAGACGCCAACTATGAGCCACATAGAGGAACCATGCTATGATATAGTTACACCATCTAGTGGTCAAAATAGGAACAGTTTTTCCAGTGGAAACGTGTACATATTTGGATTCTTTGCTTTTCTCAATATGCAATTACCCTGCTTTTCACTGTCAACATCACCAATGTCCAACACTTTTCTATGGAAAATCTCACCCATTTATCGATAAAAAGTCTCACCAAAGTTATGTGAAAATGATAAGAGAAGAGTCAGATTTGCCTGTGATGAGTCAAGTTTAGTGGTTGCAGTGGTAGTGTCACTTCAGATAAACCTATCTTTGGTTCCATAAGCATCGAGAAATATGCTTTGGTGTCATATTAAAGATAAAAAAAAAAATTAAATGGCTGGTGGTTAGAGATGAGCGAGCACTAAAATGCTCGGGTACTCGTTATTCGAGACAAACTTTTCCCGATGCTCGAGTGCTCGTCTCGAATAACGAGCCCCATTGAAGTCAATGGGAGACTTGAGCATTTTTCAAGGGGATCAAGGCTCTGCACAGGGAAGCTTGGCCAAACACCTGGGAACCTCAGAAAAGGATGGAAACACCACGGAAATGGACAGGAAACAGCAGGGGCAGCATGCATGGATGCCTCTGAGACTGCTTAAATGCACCATTATGCCAAAATTATGGGCAACAGCATGGCCATGACAGAGTGACCGAATGAGGCTAGATAGCATCTAAAACATGCAATAATTGACCCTGACACTATAGGGGACGGCATGCAGAGGCAGCGGCAGCAGTGGTATATTTAGTCGATAACACAGCATGGTGGCGACATAGTGACCAAGTTCCATAACGTATCTGGTGAAACACCCTAAAAATGAGCCTGACACAGCTCTTTTGATAAGGGGACAACATGTGGAGGCAGCCATGGAGACGACTTCCATGATTAAGAGCGACAGTATGGGGCATTCATATTGCGCTGCTATGATTGCAACTGCAGGTCTCCAGCATGGCGGCGACAGATGGGCCGAGTTCCACTATGTATCTGGTGAAACACCTGAAAATTCTGCCTGACACAGCTTGTTTGATAAGGGGACGATGTATGGAGGCAGTGAACTAGTAGTAGATTAAAGGTGCTGCAGTTAAAACTATGTTAGTTGGATCTTGAGATGGAGCTGGCGCTCCGCTGCCAGGCGAGCTTTCGCCAATCCAAGCCCCTGTCTCTAGGCTACTCCCCAAACAGCACTTCTAAGAACCTTTTGTATAAGATCAAGTGTAGTAGCGTTCTTATAAGTTTAGGATATGGCGGGTGAGGGGAATGTAAACAGATGCGCAAGAAGCGCTGAAATAATATTGGTAAATGATAAAAGTTTGCCAGTATATTTTGTGGATTACACAGCAGGGTGGCGACAAAGTTAACAAGTTTGATGTGGAAACCATGAAAACAACCCAAAATTCTGCCTGACACAGCTCGTTTGATAAGGGGACGATGTTTGGAGGCAGTGAACTAGTAGTAGATTAAAGGTGCTGCAGTTAAAACTATGTTAGTCGGATCTTGAGATGGAACTGGCGCTCCGCTGCCAGGCGAGCTTTCGCCAATCCAAGCCCCTGTCTCTAGGCTACTCCCCAAACAACACTTCTAAGAACCTTTTGTATAAGATCAAGTGTAGTAGCGTTCTTATAAGTTTGGGATATGGCGGGTGCGGGGAATGTAAACAGATGCGCAAGAAGCGCTGAAATAATATCGGTAAATGATAAAAGTTTGCCAGTATATTTTGTGGATTACACAGCAGGGTGGCGACAAAGTTAACAAGTTTGATGTGGAATGCCCTGTAATAGCTCTTGGGCGGTGTGCCTTTTATCGCCTAGGCTCAGCAGTTTGAGCACCGCCTGCTGTCGCTTAGCGACGGCACTGCTGCTGTGCCTAGAGCTACCGACTGATGGCGCCATGCCCACAGATGGTAATTCGGAGGAGGAGGAGGTGGAGGAGGGGTGGGAGGAGGAGGAGGTATAGTAGGCCTTTGAGACCTGGACCGAGGTAGGCCCCGCAATCCTCTGCGTCGGCAGTATATGACCAGCCCCATGGTCAGACTCGGTCCCAGCCTCCACCAAGTTAAGTGTAGTAGCGTTCTTATAAGTTTGGGATATGGCGGGTGAGGGGAATGTAAACAGATGCGCAAGAAGCGCTGAAATAATATCCGTAAATGGTAAAAGTTTGCAAGTATATTTTGCGGATTACACAGCAGGGTGGCGACAAAGTTAACAACTTTGATGTGGAATCCATGAAAACAACCCAAATTTCTGCCTGACACACCTCGTTTGATAAGGGGACGATGTATGGAGGCAGCTATATGGACGACTTTTGGAGGTAGCAATGGAGACAACGTGTGGAGGCTGCTATGGAGACAATTTAATTTGGATAGTGCCTGTATGTGGCAGTCCAAAAAAGTTTTCAAACCAGAGGAGCAGGTAGGTGGCCCTCCAGAAAAATGAAATAGATTGAGTGCCTGTATGTGGCAGTCCAAAAAAGTTTTCAAACCAGAGGAGCAGGTAGGTGGCCCTCCAGAAAAATGAAATAGATTGAGTGCCTGTATGTGGCAGTCCAAAAAAGTTTTCAAACCAGAGGAGCAGGTAGGTGGCCCTCCAGAAAAATTGAATAGATTGAGTGCCTGTATGTGGCAGTCCAAAAAAGTTTTCAAACCAGAGGAGCAGGTAGGTGGCCCTCCAGAAAAATGAAATAGATTGAGTGCCTGTATGTGGCAGTCCAAAAAAGTTTTCAAACCAGAGGAGCAGGTAGGTGGCCCTCCAGAAAAATTGAATAGATTGAGTGCCTGTATGTGGCACTCCCAAAAATTGTTTAAAACAGAGGACCGGGTAGGTGGCTCTCCAGAAAAAATAAATGCATAAAGTACTATAGCTAGAGCCAGTGGGCCCTGTCAAAAAATAGCCAGTTTCCTCTGCTTTAGTGTACAAAGAGGAGGAGAAGGAGGAAAATGAGGAGGAGGAGTGCATAAATTATTCAGGTTGAGCTTCCTTCACCTGGTGGAGATTGGAAATTATGAGAAATCCAGGCTTTATTCATCTTAATAAGCGTCAGCCTGTCAGCGCTGTCAGTCGACAGGCGTGTACGCTTATCGGTGATGATGCCACCAGCTGCACTGAAAACCCGCTCGGACAACACGCTAGCGGCAGGGCAGGCAAGAACCTCCAAGGCGTACAGCGCCAGTTCGTGCCACATGTCCAGCTTTGAAACCCAGTAGTTGTAGGGAGCTGTGTGATCATTTAGGACGATGGTATGGTCAGCTACGTACTCCCTCACCATCTTTCTGTAAAGATCAGCCCTACTCTGCCGAGACTGGGGACAGGTGACAGTGTCTTGCTGGGGTGACATAAAGCTGGCAAAAGCCTTGTAAAGCGTACCCTTGCCAGTGCTGGACAAGCTGCCTGCTTGCCTACTCTCCCTCGCTACTTGTCCCGCAGAACTACGCACTCTGCCGCTAGCGCTGTCAGAAGGGAAATAGTGTTTCAGCTTGTGCACCAGGGCCTGCTGGTATTCATGCATTCTCACACTCCTTTCCTCTCCAGGGATGAGAGTGGAAAGATTTTGCTTGTACCGTGGGTCCAGGAGAGTGAATACCCAGTAATCGGTGCTGGAATAAATTCTTTGAACGCGAGGGTCACGGGATAGGCAGCCTAGCATGAAATCTGCCATATGCGCCAGAGTACCAACGCGCAAGAATTCACTCTCCTCACTGGCCTGACTGTCCATTTCCTCCTCCTCCAACTCCTCCAACTCCTCTTCTTCTGCCCATACACGCTGAACAGTGAAGGACTGAACAATGGTCCCCTCTTGTGTCTCGCCCACATTCTCCTCCTCTTCCTCCTCATCCTCCTCCACCTCCACCTCCTCCGATATGCGCTGAGAAACAGACCTAAGGGTGCTTTGGCTATCAACAAGGGAATCTTCTTCCCCCGTCTCTTGTGACGAGCGCAAAGCTTCCGACTTCATGCTGATCAGAGAGTTTTTCAACAGGCCAAGCAGCGGGATGGTGAGGCTGATGATGGCGGCATCGCCACTGACCATCTGTGTTGACTCCTCGAAGTTACTCAGCACCTGACAGATATCAGACATCCACGTCCACTCCTCATTGTAGACTTGAGGAAGCTGACTGACCTGACTACCAGTTCTGGTGGAAGTTGACATCTGGCAGTCTACAATCGCTGTGCGCTGCTGGTAAACTCTGGATAACATGGTTAATGTTGAATTCCACCGCGTGGGCACGTCGCACAACAGTCGGTGAGCGGGCAGTTGGAGGCGGCGCTGAGAGTGGCAGCATCTGTGCTGGACTTCCTGAAATGCGCACAGATGCGGCGCACCTTCGTGAGCAAATCAGACAGATTGGGGAATGTCTTGAGGAAACACTGAACTATCAGATTTAACACATGGGCCAGGCATGGCACATGTGTCAGTCTGCCGAGTTGCAGAGCCGCCACCAGGTTACGGCCGTTGTCACACACAACCATGCCTGGCTTCAGGTTCAGCGGTGCCAGCCACAGATCAGTCTGCGCCGTGATGCCCTGTAATAGTTCTTGGGCGGTGTGCCTTTTATCGCCTAGGCTCAGCAGTTTGAGCACCGCCTGCTGTCGCTTAGCAACGGCACTTCTGCTGTGCCTAGAGCTAGCGACTGATGTCGCCATGCCCACGGATGGTAGTTCGAAGGTGGAGGAGGGGTGGGAGGAGGAGGAGGCATAGTAGGCCTGAAAGACCTGGAGGGAGGTAGGCCCCGCAATCCTCGGCGTCGGCAGTATATGACCAGCCGCAGGGTCAGACTCGGTCCCAGCCTCCACCAAGTTAACCCAATGTGCCGTCAGCGATATATAGTGGCCCTGCCCGGCAGCACTCGTCCACGTGTCCGTGGTCAGGTGGACCTTGTCAGAAACGGCGTTGGTCAGGGCACGGATGATGTTGTCTGACACGTGCTGGTGCAGGGCTGGGACGGCACATCGGGAAAAGTAGTGGCGGCTGGGGACCGAATACCGAGGGGCGGCCGCCGCCATGAGGTTGCGAAAGGCCTCGGTCTCTTCTAGCCTATAGGGCAGCATCTCCAGGCTAAGCAATCTGGAGATGTGGACATTAAGGGCTTGGGCGTGCGGGTGGGTTGCACTATATTTCCTTTTCCGCTCCAGCGTCTGGGGAATGGAGAGCTGAACGCTGGTGGATGCTGTGGAGGATCGTGGAGGCGACGATGGGGTTTTTGTGCCAGGGTCCTGGGCAGGGGGCTGACTATCAGCTGACACAGGGGAAGGAGCAGTGGTGTGCACGGCCGGAGGTGAACGGGCTTGTTGCCACTGAGTGGGGTGTTTAGCATTCATATGCCTGTGCATACTGGTGGTAGTTAAGCTAGTAGTGGTGGAACCCCTGCTGATCCTGGTTTGGCAAAGGTTGCACACCACAGTCCGGTGTTTCCTTAAAGAACCTCCAGGCTTCTGAAAATCTAGCCCTCGCCGCGGGAGCCCTCGCCACGGGAGCTTCACTACGTGACACATTTGGCGCTGATGCACCTGCTCTGGCCCTGCCTCTCCGTCTGGCCCCACCACTGCCTCTTCCAACCTGTTCTGGTCGAGGACTCTCCTCCGTCTCAGAAGCACTGTGTTCAACCGGCCTCTCAACCCAAATTGGGTCTGTCACCTCATCATCCTCCGATCCCTCAGTCTGCTCCCCCCTCGGACTTCCTGCCCTGACAACAACTTCACCACTGTCTGACAACCGTGTCTCCTCCTCGTCGGACACCTCTTTACACACTTCTTCCACTACGTCAAGAAGGTCATCATCACCCACAGACTGCGACTGGTGGAAAACCTGGGCATCGGAAAATTGCTCAGCAGCAACCGGACAAGTGGTTTGTGACTGTGGGAAGGGTCCAGAAAACAGTTCCTCAGAGTATGCCGGTTCAAATGCCAAATTTTCCTGGGAGGGGGCAGACTGGGGGGGAGGAGGCTGAGGTGCAGGAGCTGGAGGAGTGCCGATTTCGGTGACATGGGTGGACTGCGTGGAAGACTGACTGGTGGACAAATTGCTTGAAGCATTGTCGGCAATCCACGACATCACCTGTTCGCACTGTTCTGGCCTCAACAGTGCTCTACCACGAGTAACTTCAGACATGAACCTAGGGAGTGTAGCTCTGCGGCGTTCCCCTGCTCCCTCATCAACAGGTGGTGTCTCACCCCGCCCAGGACCACGGCCTCTGACCCCTGCAGTAGTTGGACGCCCACATAGCCGCCCTCATCCTCTACCCCTAGCCCTCGGGTTAAACATTTTGAAAATGAAAGTTATAACTTTAATTTTTTTTTAACTTTTTTTTGTGTTTTTTTTTGTTTTTTAGTTTTTAAAACCAAACGATGCTATCCTATTGCTATGGCTATTTTCTAGCCAAGTATGAAAGCACACTGCTATGCCAGATGAGATGACGCTGAGTTACGAAAAAATAAACGTAAAATAAAAAGTAAATGGCAGACTGTGCCTAATTGAAATCAAACCCCTAATAAATTTTCCCACTTCGGTCTTTGCGATGGATATGTGCGTCACTAAGCGCTAAACACAACTGTCGCAAGTCTCACTACAAATTCCTCACAATATGGTAGTAGATGCACTACAGCAAGGACAGCCACCAGCAGATCAACCAGAAATAAAATATATATAACGCTATTGTAGGCCTAAGTAAGCCGTTTGGATTCTCCTATGGCTATTTTCTAGCCAAGTATGAAAGCACACTGCTATGCCAGATGAGATGACGCTGAGTTATGAAAAAATAAACGTAAAATAAAAAGTAAATGGCAGACTGTGCCTAATTGAAATCAAACCCCTAATAAATTTTCCCACTTCGGTCTTTGCGATGGATATGTGCGTCACTAGGCGCTAAACAACGGTTGCAAGTCTCACTACAAATTCCTCACAATATGGTAGTAGATGCACTGCAGCAAAGACAGCCACCAGCAGATCAACCAGAAATAAAATATATACAACGCTATTGTAGGCCTAAGTAAGCCGTTTGGATTCTCCTATGGCTATTTTCTAGCCAAGTATGAAAGCACACTGCTATGCCAGATGAGATGACGCTGAGTTATGAAAAAATAAACGTAAAATAAAAAGTAAATGGCAGACTGTGCCTAACTGAAATCAAACCCCTAATAAATTTTCCCACTTTGGTGTTTGAGGTGGATATGTGTGTCACTAAGAGCTAAACACAACGGTAGCAAGTCCCCCTGCAAATTCCTCACAATATGGTACTAGCTGCAAATAAAAAAAAAAAAGTATAACGTTATTGTAGCCCTAAGAAGGGCTGTTGGGTTCTTGTAGAATCACTCCTGCCTAACACTATTCTAATTGAACAGCCTAACGCTTTCCCTGACCAGCAGCAGCTCTCTCCCTAGCGGCATCCAGACACAGAATGATCCGAGCAGCGCAGGCAGGGGCTAGTCTATTCCAGGGTCACCTGATCTGGCCAGCCAACCACTGCTATCGACGTGTAAGGGTACCACGTCATGCTGGGTGGAGTGCAGAGTCTCCTGGCTTGTGATTGGCTCTGTTTCTGGCCGCCAAAAAGCAAAACGGCGGGAGCTGCCATTTTCTCGAGCGGGCGAAGTATTCGTCCGAGCAACGAGCAGTTTCGAGTACGCTAATGCTCGAACGAGCATCAAGCTCGGACGAGTATGTTCGCTCATCTCTACTGGTGGTTATAGGAGCTACAGAACCAGAGGTATAGGTAATTACAAAGTTGGAAATGCAACCAGATAAAGATTCAATTCCTGACTATTTCTTTAATGCTTTTGTGTCTCTGGTTCATTAACTCACACATAAACAATTCTGGTACCTGAAAGATGAAATTTTTCTTTTTAATAGGACGCCAAAAACATTGGCTATAGAACCGAAAAGATAGCCACCTGAAATCATGCGTCGGGACCAACTAGAACAAGTTACAAAATGTAATTAACAAGATTGTTTTGTAAATGTAGCCTAGTGGGAAATAGATCATTGTCTAATGTTGGATGTGCGGTCCAGTCATTTTCTTTCCCAATGTTGGTTTAGTACTATACTATCCCCTTATTTATTTAGATTTTTTGCCTGGTACCAGCACTCCACCCCATTCGACCACATTGAATAGTGAGCATTCAAGACCTGTTTACATGGTGTAGTGTTTCATGGTGTCTGCTGCTTCTGTGGTGCGCCCATGGCCATGGGTGCTGGGGGGCAACTGGGTCTTGGTCACTGCTGGTGCTGTGTGGCACCAGTGGTAGATGCCATGTGATGCCGCACCTCATAGCATAGGGACCCACTAGAACGAGGTCACTGTGAAGTGGTTAGTGGGCTGAAAATGTAACTAAAAACCTCAACTTTGTTTTGTAAATGTAGCCTAGCGGGAAATAGATCATTGTATGATGTGTGGATGTGTGGTCCAGTTCTGTTTTTTCTCCCAACATTGTTCAGATCAGAATAAACTCTGTACCGAATTTTGTGGCTAAGTATACAGATAATAGTTTTCTTACAAACCTGATATGCTAATAGTAGCTGCAGCTTTTGCTGTGCCAAAACTTCCGCTGTGTTTGTTATCTGCCATACACGTAAACAAGCCCGGTCTGGTTGCAACAATGTGCAATTTAGAAAAAATTACCCCATCTTTGATGTTTTCATCAACAGATTCTGGCGAAACCTGATTAAAAAAAAATTACACAGTAACTTGCCATGTTTTACTTCTTATCATTGTTCATGTAAGAGCACTTTACAGAAGAATTAGCATGTACACAGGAGAATTTAACATTTGAATTTATACTGGTTTGCAATTCAGCAATGGAATATTATTATAGATTTGCTTTAATGAGCAACTTCATAGATCTTGGTTAAGACTTTAGCAAATCTGTAACTATGGAGTAAGATGTATGTGTATGTGATGTATACATGTCTATCTACCAGTATATATTCTACACTGCAAATGATTTGTCTCATTAACACCTCATTTTCTATATGGTCATTGTACTTTATCACATGGTTACCCATTACTTCTTAAACCAGTGTGTAAGAATATATTTATGCTGCATTGAAAAAAAACATTTTAATATTACATGTTAAGCTAATGAAAGGGGGTGGCAAGAGAACTCAAGAAGACAGACAGGACATTGAGCCCTTAGCGGAGTGCCCCAAGCTGTCACATACCTACTTACTAGCCCCACCCCAAGCAGTGGCCAGTAAGTAGGAGCCCTTTTCTTCTTTATGTCACTTCTTCCTGCAGACACAAAACAAGACTGACAAACAAACACAGAAATCAGCGTAAGGGGACTGAGTCACAGGGGACCGCCCTCTCCCGGGCGTTCTATGGTACGGGGGGTCACACATTAGTTTTCCCTGAATATGTTCCTCCATTATTGACCTTTGTGACAACAATAGTACATGAGTGTTAAACATTTTTTATCATTGGAAATTACATTTTTATCCATGTCGGTGGTATATATCAGAGGTGTCCCCCTTTATCTTTCCTCTTGGCTCCACAAATCTTGATTTATATCATGAGATGACCAGTCTTTCAAAGCAACATGATTTTAAGATATTCTATGACAAGACTTCCATCCTGTATGTGTCTGCAGCCAGTGTTTGTGTTTTGAATTTCTTTTATGAGAAACTGGAATCCTTTACAAAATATACATTTGTAAATGTATATTTTAAAGCAGGCCCGGGTAAAGAAAATATGCTCACCGCTTTCCCGTTTTCAAACCACCTGATAGAAGGAACTGGAATTCCGGACGCTGTACACCTTAGAGACACTTCTGAGCCAAATGTTACATTCTGTGATTCTGGAGCTTTTATGATCCTTGCAAGCACTAAAAAAAAAAGAATGGTTCACCAGTCACATCTGATGTGCCTCCTTAAAGAGGACCTGTCAACCCCGAAAAATACCCCCACCATATATGTTCCCCCTAATCATCTCCCCAGCCCCTTTATATTTATTACATTTTTATTATAATTTTTGTGTGCATACTTTGTTTTAATTGATCCGACCTCTTAACAAATAAGAGGTCGGATCCTCCTATAGGTCTCCTGGCTATCGCCCGTATTCATGAGGGGGGCGGACGACACACCCCTTCCACGCCCTTTTCAGTCGGGGACCTGTAAGAATAGCCGGCAGCACCGCATATGTTGTGCAATCGCTGCCGGCTCTCTGCGATGCGGCACACTGACAGTTCCAGCTGAATTGACAGCGCTGGCCGAACATTCCACCGGTTCTGTAAATAAGCGCAGCCACTGTCAGTTCGACCCGGCCGTCGCAGTCAGTGCACCGCATCGCAGGGACTGCCAGTGGACCCGTACGAGGATCTGTCCTTTTATTTGGTAAGAGGTCGGATTGAATAAAACAAAGTATGCACACAAAAATTTTAATAAAAATTGAATAAATATAAATGGGCTGCGGAGAGGATTAGGGGGAAAATATTTGGTGGGGGTATTTTTTGGGAGTGACAGGTCCTCTTTAAATATCATTCTGACATTCATGGATCATCTGGAATTCACTTTTTCTGGATCTCAGTCACTTTTTCATCAGTCCTTATCATTTCACAATTAACTGTAGTTAGTATTATATATTTCATTGTTAAGCTAAAATAAAATCACAAATAAAAGGAATAAGCTCATAAATGCTCATAAATTCTCATGTACATCATTGTAGCCAATATGAGCTAAGCCCTTGTTACTTGTCCTATGAGGTCACTTGGTGTTGTATGTATCTGTCCAAAGTCATTTCCTGCAAGGTACATAAAGAAAACATCTGGAGTGTTGTCATAATTGAAATCAGCCACTCAGTCAATGTGAGGATCTACACCACCCCTTCCCAGAAGATAAGGGTTCCTCCTTTACCTTTTGAGTGCCAAAGACAATGAACATATTACATTTTGTAACACGTGTAAACTGTCCATATAAACACGTTTATAACCTGTATATGAGAAGTCTCAAATATTTCTATAACAACTGTTCTTGTATGAACACTCTCTGTCTTTGCTCCATACTGTTGTCTTCCCACTGGATACACTGGGCAGATTATGTTCAATGTTTATAAATAATGCATTTAAAATTATTTTACTTTTTCAGGAAGCAACTTAAGTAATCAGTAGCTCAACAGGCAAAAAATATGCAAAACAATTTCAAGCAATGATGTTTCAAATATAAATATTCCATCCAAGTTGAGTAAGCAGAGAGGCCTTGGGATCCAGAGGTATCAGGCCGTGCAACATAGAGCAACATAGAACAATAGAACAATAAAAAACATCCTATTTACGATGGAGAAGTATTACGCAGTAGTCGATAATAAACGATAATGCTCAGGTGCATCTGAATCGTGAATATGCAACTGAGATTACTCCATAAAAAAACATATTTTTATGGGACATGGGAGGACATTTATATTTATTGGGAGCCAGCATTACATGTACCCATTTACAATTAGTGGGTCAATAATCCTTCTGTATTTTACTAGAGTCATTAGTTTAGAATAAAGCACAATAAGGGGGGATATAATTGTTTATATCAATGTGTAAGCGATCCATTCAAATAGGTTATTTGTTCACAGATTTAACAGAGAGCATGATTTCACTTACTTTCAGAGGAAGTTTAACAAAGTTTGGAAGCATTGCTTTGCTGTCTGAATTTTAAAGTAGTGGACAGTGACGTAACTAGGAGTGGCAGGGCCCCATAGCAGGCTTCGGCATGGGGCCCCCCTTCCCACTTAAAAATTGTACATATTTGTATATATGGATACATATTTGTATATATGGATATAATGCACATCCTCCACTCTTTAGTGTGTCAGGTCGTATGCTGGGGACCCAGACACTGTGGGCCCCATAGCGGTTCCTATGTCTGCTACCACTGTTGTTACGCCTCTGGTAGTGGATCATTTTCCTGAAGGACTGAGTGAAGTTTAAGACTGTGCTAAGCTTCACAAGGGGATAAGATGGAATCCTTTTCGAACACAACTTCCTGGGTTACTGGTATTGAAGCTGTTGGCCTGATATATACATTTTATTTAAAAATAATGAAGAGCTTATACTCTGCTTTCTCGGCACTTCTGTTAATATGTGTCGCCACCTGTCACCTCCGGTGTATAAATAATTGACACTCTGGGTCTGGGTTTATTGCCTATTGTGCTCCTAACTGATTTGTAGTGAATAGAAAAGATGGCATTTAATTTCGTATCTCATATAATCCTGAAAAATGTTTGTAGATAGGAGTGTAATTTCAAGGGGTTCAGATTGTGCAGTCACCACTGCGTCCAGGAGCCTAGAGCGACACATAAGGTGTCAATTTCCACTACAAAGAGACTAGAACGATATATGGTATATTATAGTCACGGACCTTGTACTGGTTTTGTACTGGATCCCAATAGCTACAAATTATGTCTCTGTTTGTAGACCTTGATGATTGGTGATGAGAACCATAATATGCTTTTTGATTGAATATTAATATTCATGATGGAATTAATAAGATTATTGGGTGTATGAGAAAAGTTACAGATTGAATAAGAACCAGCTGTTGCATTATAGTATATAGACATATTAATATGCTTTGAGATTGCCAAATGTTATTTTTCAGAGATTACAGCATTTTTTAAACTTTGCATAAAGCTTTCTTCTATCCTTGAGGGAAAGTGTTTTCTTTGGATTGGGGAGCGCTATGACAGACAGGGGTTCATGCAAGGTTTGCAGTCTGGTAGTCATGAATTTGTAAAAAGACTTTACTGGCCCTGTACTTTGGTTGCTGTTTTACAAAGAATTCTGTTTGAGTTCCAGGTCAAATTTATTGTGTTTTTCTTGCTATATTTATATCGGAGTTATTGTTCGTGGTAGTGGTTGCTCTTGATCACTCGCCACCTGCATGATAAATCTAAGATCTTTCATGGACAACTATTATAGTGATCTGTTGTGGATCTGTGTGAAAATATTATCATGGAAAAATGCCAAATTAGTTGTCATATTGGCATTGAATGTAAAATATGGTTCAAACCCAGCACAAAACTGATGATCAGAGGCAGGTTGGAGGGTCCCAAGGAGGTATGTGATGTTTTTCATAACAAACCTGTCAAACCCAGCAACAAAACTGACGATCAGAGGCAGGCTGGAGATGATGAGCATATTCACAATATACTTTAATACATTTGTATTGTAGTTTATTGCATGAGCAATCAGACACCACAGTATTTATGAAACAAAGAAGAAAAAAAGTTATATATATATTATATGTAAAAGAATGATCCCCCTTTCCCTAGAAATAAATAATGAAATAATTATTTGTGCTCCTTCACTAAAATACTTTTTTTAAAGCAGCAAGGACAAAAGTGAAAGTAGATAGTTAGTATCCGGAGACACGGTATGGATCAATTTCTAGTCAAACTCAATTCTATATTCAGAACAAATATAGGCCTATGGGCTATATTCAGCAAACATTCCAAAGCAAAACGGAAGGTCATGTCATTCCAGGGCAGAGTGGCATCTACTGTCTCTTTCCGTTCTACCTTTAGTGAAACTTTATTCTCCCATGAAATGTCAGACTCACAGTAATGATTTTGGCTGTGAATATCAGCGCACCACTTGACCTCTTTTTTCAGTCTTGAAGCTGATTGCATGCAGGCAGGAAAATGCTACATTATGCTCATAAATCCAACAAGTAAATGAATATACTGATTTTTTCTGGAGAAGACATGATGAATTTAGTTATTCAGTTGTAAAGCTTACATAAGAGAGAACACATTATCACTATGATCAGAACATTCCTGTGCAAACGGAGTGGAACAGGTTGCTTAGGAAAAAAATGATAGAAAGCTGCATAATACGTAGAAAATGCCATGCTTTGTATTTGTCCATCCTGATTAGAGATGTTCCAAATAGCAACTATATCATGGCTAAGATTTTCCATGTAATGGTTAAAAGCCATGTGATGGCTGGGAGAAAGATTCTATTCGCAGGTAAGTACACAGGCCTCTAGGTACACATACATAAAGCCTAAACTTTACTGTAATGTGGGTAAGCACAACCACTTACTGTGAAACTAATTCAATTACTAATTATGGTAACAAAACCCTTACCATAGCATTTGAGTAGCCACACACAGACAGATAACAGATCAACCACTAAATCCACTAACTCTTGACCTGCAACCATTGCAACCCTATCATAACTCATACCAGTTTATTAGTGCAAACTATGAGGTCCATATGGCTACCAGGCTTGAAATCACTTCCTCTAATCATCATCTAAACAACAATAACATAAAGGGATTTCCCAGTTTTAGAAAATAAATGTTATGGTTTGTATAATGAAAAGTTGCACAATTTTCCGACTTAATTTTTGCACCAATTCCTCACAATTTAGATTTGCTTGCTGTCATTGTATTGAAAATTTCTATGTTTACCTCCAGTGGAAATCTTTCCATGAACATATTTTTTTTATCTTACAGTATTGTGTCTTAAGTAAACAGCAGATATAAAAAACCAAGAGGAATTGATTCAGAAAGTATATTGGGAAATTATATAACATTTCTTTGCTGAAACTGGACAGTCCATTTAGTATTGGCATGATGAGGTAACCGTGTATATAGCAGAACCATGAGCACATAGCTGGTATGGAGTCATGATGGGTCTGTGTATCTCTTTACAATGGAGCGTTACAGTGAAGCTCTCTATGTGATGATGTATAGTTCTTGTGTACATGACAGTGTTACAGAGTCTATATGCTTTGGTACAATGCCTGATAGGACATGACATAATTTAGATACAACTGTATGTAGTAGGTCTTAAACGTGTGTGCAGAGATCAAAAGTTATGTTTATATGAGCTTTTAACACAAAGCCAATGAATGTATCAATTACAAATATTAGCAAAGCTGGCAATCACAACTGCAAACATAGAAACTTAGAACATCATCAGAAAACTACACATAAGTGTTGCTTTGTTTTTTTTCTCACTCAGACAAACAGATAGCATATCTTCCTAGAAAGAGAAAGACAGTATTGAAAACAGTCTCTACACCTCCATGCTTTCAAGACATTTTGGAACGAGAAACTAAAAATCTGTGACAGAAATAAGAAATTTTGTGAAACCAAAAACGATAGACAAAGATCATTCAGAGCTTTAACAAAGCGATTTTATTAGCCTTGGCAATCTTGGGTCAATGTAAACAGATCTCAATGCAGCAAGACTCATCTGCTCTCCTTACATGGTTGTTGCAAAGGTGGATCAGAATGAATGTGTGGGTGATCTGTGCAGGACCTCCAGTGAATTCAAAGATCTTTAGATTTTTCTCTTAGTTATTGATTCCTAGAAAGAATGCAAATAAGTTTTCAGAGGTGTTAAATGGAAAACAATACCTCCTTTTGCTATCTTGAAAGGCAGAAATCTTAACATCAAGTATGACCTACAAGAAGTCTAAAAATATGATGTGGGATTAAGCCAAACCAGTTTATCTATTCCATAAGGAACAGACTCCCAACTGTAGACAGCACTGTTTCCACCTGGTTGGGACTCCTCAGTACAGAGTAGGGAACTGATTTGGCTGTGTGAGAGGCTATTGACTAGGGTCAGACTGTAGGTGTTCTCCTTAAGGAGACATTGCCAATTAAGGCCACCTTATAGGCATGTGGAGACTTAAAGCCATAGATGCTCCACTAGTCAATAGCCTCTCACACAGCCAAATCAGTTCCCTACGCTGTACTGATGAGAACCTAACCAGGTCAAAACAGTGCTGTCTACAGTTGGGAGTCTGTTCCTTATGGAATAGATATACTGGTTTGGCTTAATCCCACATCATGTTTTTAGACTTCTTGTAGGTCATACTTGATGTTAAGGGGGCTGCCTTTCAAGGTAGCAAAAGGAGGTATTGTTTTCCATTTAACACCTTGGAAAACTTATTTGTATTCTTCCCAGAATTCCCTAGTGGAGCATCTATGGCTTTAAGTCTCCACACGCCTTTAAGGTGGCCTTAATTGGCAATGTCTCCTTAAGGAGAACACCTACTGTCTGACCCTTATTGATTCCTAGGCATTTACATATTAACTATAATGTCTGTGAAGTCAGGTATCTATTTTGATGGTAAATGTTGACAATGTTGTTGCATGCAGGGACAATTTAGCAGATGTACATTTGTAGGAACTGCCAAAGGGTTTCCTGCAGAACATAGAAATAACACACACAACTCTTCAATCTTTTGGCGTTAATACCGTGGTACAGCAGTGTCAAGTCTTAGTGTCAGTTAATTTCTAGAGAATTATCAATGACTCAGCAAGTAGTAAACTTCTTAATTCTTGGGCATATAATATGTGACTACTTACACCACAACCCTGGAATTAGTGGGGGCATCCTGTATACTATCAATATGCCATCTATCATCTAGTAATGCAGAGGTCCATAACATTATAGCTGTTGGATAAACAAGGACTCCTCATTGGTTGCTATGTAATAGGTCATAGAATTATGGATTTGTCTCTCTCAATGGTATATCTTCATATAGGCAGTATGGGTGGGTGCTCGGGGCCTTTGGCTTGGGAATATAACTCATGCATTCCCCCTCATTGTTATTCATCCACGTTGCCAGCGGAAATCGCTGCAGACAGCTGGTGATGTCACACGGCGGTCTGTTAATCTCGCATATGCGCAGCTGCACTTTTTTCCCTCGCATGGATGAATATCAGCGAGGGGGCATGAATAAATTATTTTCTGATGGAGCGAGGAGGTGCTCAGATAGCCTAGAGTTGAGCAACTTCAGCTCATTTGTATAACGTTTATAACTACATATTTCAGTAAAGAAGACGGCCCGGAGCATGCCAACAGGCGGTCTCCATCACCCCTAAGGTAACGAGCATCTGTTTGGGGACAGTCTACCACTCCTAAATGTGGTGGTAGATTTCCTTTAAGTCAGGTTCTGGATAAAAGCTAATAGGAAGGAATGAGAAACTACAAATTCATCAAAATCAACATAGGGTTTATGATGCGATAAAGAAATTGTCATATAATCAACCTATCCAATTTCTCTGACATATAGACAGCAGTCTTATATTTTTGCATGAATAACAAAGTAATTGTTACCTTCCACTTCCAGCAGTGCAGGTTTGGAAATTGCTGTTCCAAGGCTATTCTTAGCTATGCATCGGTATTGACCAACATCTTCTCTTTGTACTTTTTGAATTCTCAGGCTTCCAGAATCTAGAATGGAGATACGGGCATTCTCCTGCCAATAAAGCAAAAATTATGATACAATTATTCTACCATCCCCTTGGATAGTATGGGCTTCTACACATACAGGCTCCCGACACAAAACGTTTAGAACTGGAAGGCAGAATGAAAAAAAACAATTCATCAGAGACACATGGGGCTTTCAAGAAGCCAAGTCATTTAGCATTTGTACCTAGTAACTGGTCCTGTTTAATTACTATGTATAAGGGAAGTGCTACTCCTAATTAGGATCTTTCATATTAACTTTCAAATCTCTGGGGCCCCACTTGAGAATAATTTGTGTGAGTTTCCTCCGGGTCCTCTGGTTTCCTCCCACACTCCAAAACATACTGGTAGGTTGATAAGATTGTGAACCCCATTGAGGACAGGATTGTGAACCTCATTGAGGACAGTGACTGAATTGGCAAGCTTTGTGTAGTGCTGCATAATCTGTGTGCACTATGTAAATAAAGGAATTATTATTTATTCTAATACAATAACTTGGACTTAGCCAGTGAACTGAACACAGGAAACAAGTTTGGTAGTTACAATGCAATCTTATAGAGCCTAAGGGGGAGAGTGCACATTCAACACTAAGGAACACCATATGAACATTCAAAGTGAACATCTGCATGGTCTTATTAGCGCATGGAGCAGGAATGTTATTCCCAGCCACTCCCCAATGAAAAATTGCAATTGTTTAACTTTTTTAGAATTAAAAACCCCTCCCATTACTGACAACCCCTTTAATTTGGCAGACATATACAAAATATTTTCTAGTAGTGGTTGGGTGAATAATCTGATAATCTGAGCAATTTGAGATTATAATAAGTAGTTAAAGGTATAGACACTTTAAGGGTATCTTTACGGTGTAAACCACTATCACTCTGTTTACATAATACAGTTTTAATAATATTTTTGATTTTAATTGTACTGCTCTTGTCACAACAGAAATCTCAGCACTGCTGTAAACTTAGCCTTATTTATATGTGGCCTAAGGTACACGGTTTTATTCACCTGGTACCTACAACAATAAACTACTTTACCTTCCTTTCTTGATAACCAGCTATGACAGTGTGTGAATAATTATAATTTCCAGCAATTTCACCTGCATAGAAAGATTATAAACTGATACTTTACACAGTATTTTGCCAAATGTGACCCTGAGCTTAAAATAAAGTAAAATATTAATCAATTATTTAATAACTTAACAGTTTTTCATGAAACAAATCTTTAAATTCTATTTTTTACCTTAACAGTATTTTCTCCTTTTATCCATGAAACAGATGGCTTTGGATTTCCCAGGTTATTACAAGGTAGAACTGCTTTTACTCCTTCAATAAGCTTAACATTTATTGGTGGGCGGGTAATTTTAGGCTCTAAAAACATAAATAAAAACAGTAAATATTATATATAACATGTAATGGACAGATTATTGGAAGCCCGCAGAACCTTTCTAAATGCAAACTTTATTGAGCTAAACATTGGTACAGTGAAAAACATACATCTAATACAATCAATACACATTATATAAATAAAGCTGAGATTTCCCACATTTTACATAATATAGCAAACATTCAAAGGATAAAAGAACCTTACTGTGATAAACAAAACCAAAAAAGTTCTTGTGGGTTACCACTTCAAGATAATCAGATTCAACAAAAGCCCAAAGCACGATTGCCTGGTAGAATGGGATGTTCATCCACCCCTTCCTAATAGGTGATATCTCAGAAGAACACAAAGAGTATGACAGATTGCCATAGTAAACAATTTGCCATCTTTTACAATAAGGGTATTTTCTAGACTTCCACAGTCTTGCAATCAATGTCATCTCTATGGTTGTAATATGAAACATTAGAGTTCTATTGCTAGGAGAGAAATCAGTAAGCTCACACGAAGTGGTGCCAGAGGCTGGGATAACTTGATGAGTGAATCAGTCAAAATCTCTTTCCCAACTGAACCAAAAATAAAGGGCACTCCCAAAATACATGTATAATGGACCTCAAAGCAGAATGACATCTCCAGCATTTGTTAGAAGAGGAGGGTTATGAAAGCCCCTCTTTCATTGAATTAGTAGTCAGTTTGTATGTTATTGAGATTTCCTTCATCATTTTAGTAGGCTTAAAGAGAACCTGTCAGGCACATTAACCACCCAAAACGAAATATTTGTTCGTGGCATTAGAACCCTTTGCCCCTATCCATTCATTGTCCCTCTGCATACCTGTAAACTTAAACAATCAGGTCTTAAAGTTGTATGCAAATGACCTGAGATCCATTGAGTCATTCTCGTGTTCATTCAGCTTATTGATGAGTGTGAGGCACAGCCACACCACCCAGTGCTTAACTGACAGTCTGTATAATGATGTGACACTCCTGGTGCTAGCTGCCTCTATGTTCTTCCTGGTGCTGGAGGCCACACCCCCTACAGCCTGTGTGTGTATGAAATACTTTTATACAAATGACTGGCAGCCTGTATAATGATGTGACACTTCTGGTGCTAGCTCCTCTATGTGCTTTCTGTTTCTGGTGACCCACACCCCTCCAGTCTGTGTGTATAGGCGATACTCCTATACAAATGACTGACAGCCTGAATAAGGATGTGACTCTCCTGGTGCTGGCTCCTCTATGTACTTCCTTGTGCTGGGGGCCACACCCCTGCAGCCTGTGTGTGTATGAGATACTCCTATACACATGCCTGACAGTCTGTATAGTGATGTGACACTCCTTGTGCTGGCTCCTCTATGTGCTTCCTGGTGCTAGTGGTTCCACCTATGTGTGTATGAGATACTCATATACGCATAGTTGTTACTCCTATACACTACTTGTGTAGCTGATGTCTGTGTCTCTCACAGGCAGCAGATAAAGCACAATCACTAGCAATGCTTTACTATACACTACACATACCATGTGCTCAGGTTCATTTACATAATAAATAAAAGATGATTTTAGAATTATTAATGTATGAAATGACTAGATAAAGCCTGGGATGAAATCCATGTGAGCTGATCTAACAGGTAGTGATGACAGAAATAGTTCAGAGACCTGATGACAGGAGTCCTTTAAGTTGTGCCAGATCAAAATATGTGCAGAAGTGCTGACAAAAATTCTTTGTGTGCTCATGTCATATATGTATTCATGCTGCTTCTTGGTTTTCCTTGATAACAGTGGTCCCATAATGTTAGTGGGAGTATGTTAGAAAGGAATTCTAGGTATTATGCCTGCTGATCTTTTTCTATGTATGTATCAGAGATATTGACTTGAGACAAACTGACTTGAGGCGGTGATCACTCTCTAGGTGATCACAACATTTGCCTTGTAAATTATTAATGCTTTAATTGTTTAACCTTTTATGCAATGGCATGTCATTTGTAAGAGTACTCCCCTATAGAAGATTACCAGGAATTTCTCATTTCTTCATTGCTATTCTGTTAAGATCTCAGTAGTAATGCTTTCTTATCTCGTGTTTGCTGTAATCTTACTTCTGAATTTTGTGCAACGTTTGCTTATATTTATATAAATTAATACATTTATTCCTATGCAATAATAAAATGCAACATTTTCTACATTTTGCTAGCCATAAACATTTGAATAAAAGTGCTAAAAAAGGTTGTACAGTTCCCTGAAATGGTATAGATCAAAATTGCAGTTTGACCCTCAAAAATTTACAGCGGTGTCAGAATGTGGCAATAAATACATTATTTCCCCTTAATTTTTTTTACCAAATGATTATTTTTTCAATTTCCATATCTGAGCTTTAAAAATTATTGATATGATATACTTCATGTTTGTGCCCATTTTAAAATAACTACAATTAAGGAGACTTTTTAATGTAATAAATGTATAATCTCTTCTGCATACTTATATCTAATTCATGAAATTAAACATTTATTAAGCATTTTCATTATTTCTGCTAAACAATCTGCAACTTGAGAAATCTAGGCTAGAAATGAAATAGAGAAAATCCATTATCGCTTGATGCACACATTTGTAGAGCTGGATCAATCTTAGATACTTTGAAGCAGTCAAGGGCTGACAGTCTTGCTAATCGGGTTTTAAGGAGTGAACAACTGTTGGCACAGACTAAACTCATTTTTATTATCATTGACACTTACTCATTTTCACTTGCAAAGCTCCACAGCTTTTTGCTGGATCTCCAATGCCATTTTTAGCCAGACAACAGTAAACACCATCATCACCTTCCTCCACACTGAGAATGGTCAAGAGCTGCCCATTTTCACGAATGCTGTAACGTGTATCAAATAACCTGTAGATATAGTGTAAATGCTGATGGTTAACACATTGAAGATGTTCATTCTTCTTTTATTCTTAATTCATTATTTTGTTATTAATGCACCTACTGTATATTTAAAGGGTGTCCTGTTACTATAAAACAGCAGTGTAATAAGGAGGCAGTATATTGTGTTGAATAATATATCATTTTGTAGAAAAGATATAACTTTTATTTTCTACACTAAAATCTCTGTTCTTTCTATGTTTTGAACACAACAAAGTGATCCTATCAATAATTATTTATAACCACTACTAGCATCCAGTGACATCCTCTATGACTTTTTAACATTAACATTAACGTTGTTACCAATGGGGGTGAGCCTACAATGTTCAGCCTGAATCCTAGTCATTGTAGTTCAGGTCCGCTAAACCTGAACTGCAATGTTTTTAAGTTTCTTGTTATTAAAAAAGTACTATCATACACATAATTTTTGATATCTTCTATTTGTATTTATTTTCTCCTGTTAGTTCTATCATTGCAGATTTCCGTAATATACAAGTGGTGCTTGATTTTTGTATCATATTCAGAAGCGGTAAAATAGGATAGGATGTTTTCACATTTATACACATCCCTCAGCTCCTAGTGATATGGACGCTTCTACTCAACTGTTTTGACAAGTAGAAGGTGAGTAAACGGAAAATGTTCTGCTCAGCTGTTCTGTGCAAGCACAATTTAGATAAACTCATTGGAAACACATGTACGTGATGACAAGTGCCAAAAATGTGTTTGATGAACTTATTTGAATTATTTTTTTCCATTCTAAGAGAAGCTTGAGGACGAAGCGAAATGCACAGTAAACATTAAAATATATCCAATCTGTATCTTTGTAGCTGACATCATTATCAACATTATTATGGTGTTGCATTATCGAATTTTATATCACTACAAAAAACAATTGATCAACCATGAAGTCTCGTGACACTTTGTCTCTATGTTTTATTTGCTATTTGATAGCCTAGGAGAGCCTCCAACACTATCCAACAGGGTAAGAAATTATTTTTATCCACTATTATTTGCAAATCGGTTCAACCATTCTTGCTTAAATTGGATATTTCAAAGATTTTCTTCCTTCATTTTAGGTATAGTCAATATTCAAGATTAACAGCCAAGATCAAATTAGAAAGCAAATATATTGTGGCCTCAATTCTAGTGCATGTGTAATGGTTTCTAAATCAAAAAGTTAAAGGGGTTCAACCAAAGTTGACATGTATTTCTAGCTCAACCTGTACGTAATATTTATCAATTGTACCGTGGTAATGAAATGAAATGAGCCATGTAGGCCCTCGTACACATCAACTACTGGAATGATGGTAACCTGCAAACCAATATGGGTTGTACATCAGACAATCCTTAATAGCATATCCTTAACAAATGTTTTTTTGCTCTTGCTGTAGTTAGTTTCAGTCATCAGATCCATTGTCACCCTTGGATTTGTGGTCCTATTAAAGACATGACTATAAAGCTTCAAGTATATTTTTTAAACTTGACTGAGATCAGTGACAATGCTGTTTCTTTTTCTTTACAAAAAAGAATCATGAGCTAATTTCATCTGAAAATTGGGTTTCCTTGGAACTAGTTATTATTCTTTCCACATTTCCATTCTCAGGATTGTTAAGTGGAGCCAATGTTTGGCATTACATCACCAGAAATGTCTACTTTAAAGACTGCAAAGCATTGCAAAACATTTTGAAATCACTAAAGAAAACATTAAAAGCTTCACATTTTCAGGATCATCCAAAATATGATCCATGACAAATCAGTGCTAATATGCTAATAGCAATATAATGCAGAGTGCAAGAGTCGGGAGATTGCATGCCAAACATTCATCCATTACATAAATAATCCAGCGGCTGTTTAGAGTAATCCATGAGCATAATGTCTATTGTTGGGATACTTATAAATAGAAGAGTTGGCAGATTCATTTGCTTTTGTAAAGGTGGATTGAATTAGGACTCAGTTACCCTAAGTGACACTTAGAGCATACAGCGAAGACCTTACATCACTGTGAAGCTGTTTGTTGCATGCCTGCAAAACCTTTTTCTGTTCTATTTGTAATGTAAAATTACTAATTATTTCTAATACTTGTGTTATGTTATAAAATAATGAGTACATGACTTTACACATTCAAGCTTTAAAGGGGTTGGCCACTGTACACATGTTTGGTTTGTAAGGTGTGGGGGCAGGATATTAGGTAATTTACCCATATACATCTATTAAAAGTTCTGCACCACATTCTTGATATGTGAAGCCTCCTGTCTTTTATCTCCTCAGCCAAACATTCCTGAGCGTAAAATGGCTGCAGATGGAGGGTCATGTGATCGCTATCTGTTCATGATCAATCGCCCCGCTAGGGAATTGATCTTCTATTCATTAATACTAGCATAATGTCCTAGCAGGGCAATTGATCCTGGACAGATAAAATCACATGACCCTTAATCTGTGGCCATTTATGGACAGGCATGTCTGGCTGATGAGGTAAAAGACATGAGGATCCACTAGCAAAACTATTAATAGATGTGTGCCCTCCACACTTACACGCACATTACAAAAAACATGAGGTAAAGTGGCCAACTCTTTTAATAAAAATGTACACTTATACATGTCTCACCCCTCTCAACCCCTCCCACTGGGAGTCCAAACACGGGGTGCACTTACGCCAGGGACCCACGCAAATTAGCCCTTAAGCTCCACCCTCTTATGCAAAATGCAAAATTTTCCCTACATTCCTTTGTATAATAATTCATTTATTGCATTGTGGTTCATACAATTGGGGACTCTCCTACTCAGTAAGATTTTTCTCTTCTACATGGAGGCAATAAATTACTCCTACCACTATAATCCCTCTAAAGTATAATTTCTCTTCAGTCCTCCTTTTCTGTCTGCTGTGTCTGAGTTTATTGCTTATTAATTCAAGGCTGCTGTCAGAGAGGATACATCTGCAAGATCAATCGAACCTGAGAACTTGACAACAGAAAAGACTGTCTGTTTGTTACGGATGTCCCCACCACCCACATCCCGGGTCGCGAGCACAACCATGGCTCCCTCCAGTCCCCAGCTCCCCTCAGTACTTCCTTACCTCTCCACACTCCTGTTCCAGATCCAGAAGCCTGGTGCGCACATCCCCGCCCCTATGGCATGTGCGCCAGCGCACCGCTTATTGGTGCTGGCCAATTCCAGGAATTCTATAAAATTCAGCCACAGCCTGCATTCCCCGACGGATCTTTCTGCTATATGCTTCAGAGAAAGCTTGTTTCATTGCCTAGTGCTTGTCTACTGATTTCACGTTGTGACCCCGATTCCGTTCCTGACTTTGACTCCATGCTGCTTTTCCTGACCTCCTGCTTTGTTTCTGACATTGATCCTGTGCTGCCTGTCTTGACCTCATGCCTGTCCCCAACCACGATTCTGCCTCACGACTTTGCACCATGCCTTGGCCACCACCGCGGGCAAAGTCGGGCCTTTGGAGCAACCTGGTGGTACCCTACCACAGCAAGTCCTTCCTGCTTTGCAGCGGACTCTGGTAAAAACCATGTGCCACTTAGACTCTTCTACAAGGTGTTGGCTTACATCATCTCTCGCAGTGGTCCTGACACTGTTGTCAGAGTCCACAAGTTATGTACAGGGTTCTGTACACAAATAGTCAATATACTCAGCAGTGAAGCAGTACTACGCAGACAAAAGTACTTAAGCGTTTAAGCTACTGTCCCCTGCCCTACAGCCCTCCCAAAAACTGGCTGATAAGGCATAGTAAATATCTCTCATTGTATTAAAACACTTTTTTTTATTATGCGAGGGAGTCTATCACCTCAAGTAAGCATTACAATTTGTTGGCAGCATGTTGTAGAGAAATGCACTGTGATTTCCAACATACATTTATTATTTGTGTCCATTAAGACATTACCAAGACATTTCCCGTTTACTTTATTTGTTAATGAAGCAATTGGTGCACCCTCGGTGTATCTTTAGCACCCAGAGCACTGACCACAGTAATTCTGACAATACTTATATCCTGCTCATCAGAATAGGGCGGTGATGAAGCCAGGAATAGCACAGTCCAAGTGAGTTGTCTGGGTGCACCAAATGCCTTATTTCCATACAGTCCAAACTGGGAATTAATCAGAAACAGCATAATGAACAGAAATAATAAAGGTATTTTTTAAATTATATTGCATTTCTCTACAATATGCTTTCAGCAGATTATAATGCTTGTGGAGGAGGCAGGCACCTATAATATATCAACAAATTTTGAAGTTTCTATATTATACAAGAAAATATTATACAGACCTGATAGGAATGTTATTGCGAGTCCATATTATTTCCGACTGAGGGTATGAATCAACTGTACACATAAAGGTGGCAACATCTTCCACTAGAGCATCAAGGGTTTCAAGGGGAGTAGTGATGAAAGGAGCTAAAGGAACAAATTATAATTAATATTACATACACAAACACAGTAAATATTCTTGAATAACAGCAAAGTAGTAACACCAAAGAGTACATCCCTTAGCTACAATAAATAGCTACAGGCCTCTCCATACAGACAGGGTATTTGCTACATATTTCAGCAAACACCCATCGCTAACACCCGCAATAAGAGCCAGCGGCGGATGGGGGCCACCTTCTTGATTGTTATCGTTGCTCCTTGTAACATCATCAGGGAGCAACAATCCGTAGCCATGACAGCCTGGAGTTTGTAGGTGACTTCAAATTGGCTAAAACTTTGGCTAAAACTGATACAAAAATAAATAAACAATAAACATCACAAACGTTGAAATAAAAAGTGGTCAAAAGGTTGCATAGTCCCACAAATGGTATCAACGTAAAAATCACCATGTCCTGCAAAAAAATCACACAGCTCCAGATACCAAGGTATGAAAAAGTTATTAGTATCAGAATATGGTAAAATGTACAAAAGGTTATAATTTTTAAAAGCATATTAAAACCTTATAACCCTAAAGAAATAAAGAATGGGGAGGTGTCATTTGTAGCATGCGGTAAAAGATGTACAATCAGAGCATGTAAGGACTTACATGGTGACACTGTAGGTACACTGTTCAGAACTGATTTTGCAAGATACTATTTTAAAGGGTTTTGCCCATGAAAGAAAGTTCTCAAATTGTAATCCCCTAGTGATAGTTACACAATAAAGATAATTTCTAACCACTTACTTAACAATTTTACTCAGTTTTACTGCTGTCTTAGCTCCAACCACTCAGTGATGGTCAGTGTAAGATTACACAGTGTGGGTGAGGACTCTGTAAGCAGACACACTGGGGCACCTTTACTTACCCGTCCGGAGAAGTTCACAGAAAGTGCATTGTCGACAATAATGCACTCTGCCGCGATACACTAAGACTGTGCGCCCAATATCCTGCATGTGTCCTGGTGCATGTAAGTGCTTGATCTTGCAACACAATTTGAAAGGTAAATCCCTTTCAGGGCGGTTTATCTGCTTTAGGCAGGGCCTTGGCCCGCAGGGATGTCGCAGGGTGAGTTCACCACCACTTACCTAGTCTGACAGCTTGCGCCAAGCCTGGTTGTGGTTGTGCTGTTGCTGGACAGGTTCTGACAAGCACCTTCAGAGAGGTAACCTGTGGCATATGCTATCAGATTGTGTATACCTAGTGCATCTTCTAAGTGCATCTATGAGTGCACAAACTGAATTATACCAGAATTGAACCAGAAGAGAACAAAGGGACTATTTCTGTGAGAACTTGTCTAACCTAACTCTTGTCTATCAAAATGTGATTTTAAAGGCACCATTAGATCTTTCCTCCATCTCCTTCTCATTCCAAATCGTGTGGACTTGTAGTGGTACTGAGAAAGATGCACTGTCAAGATGGTGCTTCTGTAGTTGGCTTCCTATGCATTGGCCATGCAGCACTAACTTGGCTCTCTGACCCGATTACCCCCCTTCACCACCAGGCAGATCAGCAGCAGCAGGATCTCCATGTTGCACAACTGGGTGCAATAGGGTGCTGGAACCTGGCAGCCAAGAGGAGCAGTTTCGGTTTCACCAGAGCACATGAAATGCAAGCATTACTGCAGTTCATGAGGAATGCTGTACCAAGGCTACAGTGTTAGCCAGCACCAGGCAGCTATAGCACCAGTACCTGTCAAAAGTGGAGCTATAGACAGTGTCTCTTCGGTCAAACCAACCACAGCACACCACTGTTTCTCCACAACACTGTTAGCGCTGCACCGGCACCCCTAATATAGTATTCCCTATACATGTCTGTCTAGCCTGTGTCTATTTGTCATTGTGACTACTGTATTTTAATACTGTAATTATTTCCCCATATGTAATGTAATGTGGTCATGTAAGCTGTATTGTACTGTATTGCAATATCCTGTTTGTATGAAACTAAGGAACTAGCAACATGTATGAATGCGCCTCTCAAAGTTTATCATTGTATCTGTAAGATTACTTCTGTCACTAGCTGTATGTAACAATTGCCGGAACACTATGTACAAAAGAATTTCTCCCCAGGGGATCAATAAAGTTGTATTGTATCATATAGTATTGTTATACGAACAAAACTCCATCTTAACAAAATTGAATGACGATTGTATAATAGTGACAGAAGGTGCACTACTCTGTTATAAAGGAATCATACACTACTGTATGGATGCAGTGTGCATTAGACCTCATTTTCAGTAGATTTGAACAATTTTGGACACTTTGATATTGTGTCTTATTACATTTTCCAAAATACAATGTTATACTACCTTAAAAGTTCCATCCAAGGGCAAGTTGTCAGTGATCTGTATTTTGCTTGAATTTGAAACAGTCGCACATGTCTACATAAAAAGATTTCTGAGCCTGGAGCAGTTTATGGAAGAGTCATATCTTTCCATGTGCATCTGCAGTAAGTAAATAGCTACATATTTACTTGTGATTAGGGAGATTTGGGTTTATTTTGGGGTCAAAGAAAAAGCCCAGAACAAATGTGATTTAAAGCTGTATATGTGTTGATACCCTGTCAACAGTTTCAGCAGATTATTTCTATGTTTTACTTGTTCTAATGTTGTCTGTATTTTTTTTTATATAACTGGGATCATTTCCAGCTGTAATGTAAAAAGTGGATGAGACTGAACTAGCATTTGAGACAATTTGTCCTCAGAAAAGAAAACCTCTAATATAACAAATTCTTTATACAAACTCACAGTCAGTTTTTTATTCATGTCAAGACTTTTAGAAACCAAATCTGGTTGAGAAACTATGGTAACTAATCTAGGCTTTTATTATTACATTTAACAATTATTAAACAATATCCTATTTCTACATTACTAAATTATAATGCTGCTTATACATCAGTGGGCATTTTGGATTCCTCTGCATAACCTACAACTATGTCACTAGATCTGCTGTAAAGCTATATCTAATATATAATTCTGAGTGTGTATATGTATGTCGGCTAAAGGAATCTGTACCGTTGCATTTACAATCACCAAATTTTGCACAGTTGTCGTCTGTTTCTCAGGGCACAGTTTAGTTCAGGTTTTGAGCCAAAATTTTCACCCCACGCTTTCCAAAATCCACCTATTAACCACCGTATACAGAAGCCATTGTCTGCTGCTGTTGCTGTGGCAGTTGCAAACTGAGCTGTGATTGGTTGCTGTATTTCCACAGATCATTAAATTGAGCTCTGAGCTGTGATTGGTTACCAGTGTCGGACTGGGTTTCCTTAGGCCCACCAGAGAAAATCAATTTGAGGGCCCACTCTTCCTTATCCCCCAGGAAATATTCTCTAGCAGCCTCCAAATTGTGATGTTTTCTGATGGACCTCTGGGGTTCAGTATTGGGTTGAGCCAGGGCCCACCGGAGGATCCTCTGGTACTCTGGTGGGCCAGTATGACACTGTTGGTTACTATAGGCAATGAGTATAAGACAGCTTATGTGTGAGGTAAGATGGATAGAGATACAAAGATAGGGGGAGATTTATCAGAAATGTCTGAGGTAAAACTGTTCCAGTTGCCCATGGAAACCAATCAGAGATCAGCTATAATTTTCACTGAAAGAGACTGTTGGCAACAGACAGTCACTGAAAAAGACGGCCAGCGACTGACAGTCACTGGGAGAGACTGCCGACGACAGTCACTGAGAGAGACTGCTGGCGATAGACAGGGTCAGAGACATTCTGAAACAGTCTATAGATACATATAAAATATTTTTTGTTAACCCATTCTATTTTGTTGTGGCTAAGAGCAGTTATTTACTATCCTAGTAACTACAGCTATTGGTACTATAAAAGACAATCAGTTAAAGATAATTGTTATATTTGGGTAGGAGTAATTCCTATTGCCCACTGGCTGGAAAGGGCTTTGAGTAACTTCATTGTCTGAAGTTTGCGTTATAAATAGAGGTTCCCAAGTTCTTAGTGTATCTGACTGGCCCATATATTCGCTGCATGTGGAGCTGCATAAGCATCAGAACTGGACCATAGAGCAATGAAAGATGATGGCCTTGATGAATCAGGATATCTTTTATATCATATAGTGGGGCAGGCACATGCACGTCACATGCCGGAGAAAGAGGTGGCGCCCCTTACAACTGCACCTGTTTTCCTACTTAGTGACCAAGCTATTTCTCATCAATTCCTTCTACAAGCTATAACTTCTTTATCATACCATCAATTCAACAATTTTGTGTTTCACTCAGTCTAGTATTAACTTTTATTAACCATTTCTTCAAAGAATATTTTTCTAAACTAAACAAAGCTGATGATTTTATAATAAAAATTTGCTTTATTTATTGTGGAACACAAATACATTTTTCACTGTGTCAATATGAGCACAACAATAACAATAAGGCATGGTTTAATGGAAATATTTAACAAGAAGTCCTGGAGTCCCACTGAGGACCCCCAGCTGCCACGACATTCACAACATAATATGATCGATTCTACAGTGCCAAAGTATATAGTTGAGTATTATCAGCATAAAGATGATGCTGGAAACCAAATATGCCAATGGTTTGTCCAGTGGGGGCAGTATAGATGGAAAAGAGAAGAGGACCTAGGACTGAGCCCTGAGGAACCCCGACAGTGAAAGCAAAAGAAGATGAGTGTCTCCATTGTGAATGGAGCAAAGAATCCTGAGGAGGAGCTGGTGATCCACAATATCAAATGCTGCCAAGATATCCAGAAGATTGAGAATAGTCACCTTTGGAGTGCATGGAGCAGAAAACAGATTGTAGGGGAATGGGAAAGTGGAAAATAGACCAGGCGTTCCAGGAGTTGAAAGGGAGATTAGAAACTGGCAGCACTGTATGGGTCCAGAGAAGGTTTCTTTAGTAATGGGATAGCATCCACATGCTTGAAATATGAGGGAAAGACATCAGAAGATAGAGAGGCTGAATATTTTATATATACTTTGGCATGTAACATCACATCTGCCTTACTCCAAAACAATAGTGATTGTCTATCTGCTGTCTCTACCATCATGTCCTCTCTCATCTTGAAACTTAATCTTTATAATTATAATAGGAGTGGACTATGCCACTGTTGATCCACAATACTGACCACTGTCTGTCTTGCTGCAGCACTGATTTACATCAATTTGTATGATTCCCCTGATTAAAGTTCCACTGATTGTGGCACTGGAAACGCGTCGGGAACGCTATCAGAACTGTACTCATAGGGCTTACTAGGGTTTTCATAATATCAGGGACAACCTGGGACCGTCCTTGTTAGGACGGGAGCAATGTGCGGGGTATGAGGGTGATTTGAGTTCAGGGCATACTAGGGGTAGTGCTTCCACCTTTCTCCTGACCTGGAAGTTCCCTGAGTCTGTCGACAACAACCCTCTTCATCGTAACTCGCAGTATTGGTTAGATCTGAACATTTTTTCATAGTGACATGACCTAAGATTACGTTGAGTGTTTGCATATACTCTGCATAAGGACTGGGACAATCACTGTGTTTTATGGAGAGACTGACCATGGAGTGGTGGTCAGTGTGATGACCACATTACTTTGAGTTCATACAATTGATGCTGTTTGTGTTTGCATACACTTTGCACAGGACTCTGACTGTCACCGTGTCTTATTGAGAGATTGACCATGAAGTGGTGGTCAATATGATGGGGTTATGTACATGGTGATCTTTTGCTTTCCTTTTAATACTCTTAAATTATTGATTAAAAGTTATGTTTTAAATGCCCTCACCTAAGTATATGTATACTTTCTAATTCTCAGAAACATCTCTTGAATCCGCCCATTTCTCACAATTGAAACCTGTAAAATGCAATTGTTCAGATACATTCTCGTCTAGACTGTATTGTAACTCTCTACTTATTGGTCTTCCATTCACTAAACTCTCTCCTCTCCAATCTACTGATTTGGTAAGCTCTGTGCAGCGCTGCATAATCTGTGTGTGCTATATGAATAAAGAATTATTATTATATAATTATTCTTAATTCAGCAGCCAGGCTTGTCTTTCAGACCAAATGGTACACAGAGGCTTCCAGTCCGTGCCAGTCACTGCACTGGTTGCCAGTCTCCTTCCAAATACAGTTTAAAATAATAATCCTCGACCACAAAGCTCTGCATAATGCTGCACATTCCTACCTCTCAACCTCTCACATCCCCAAGGCTTCTCTAGAGCTGCACCTATTCTATGGAATGCCCTGCCCCGGACTATCAAGCTTATACCCAACCACCAAAGTTTCAAACACCCCCTCAACCCATCTATTTAGGCAAGCCTATCACACTCGTTAACTGCATGGAGTGGTCAACTCTCTTTACTAACCCATCCTGTGTCCTCCCATCTGTTATCCAGCAACCACCAGTCACCAAGCTTAAGGCTTCTCTGCAGTTCCATTCACATTGGACTTTGTATATAAGCTGACAGCTGATGACTGGTTCAAGCAACAACACCTGTATTTATTATCTTTTGTTTTGTTCTATTCCCTTATGAAGAATAGCTGGACCATTTTATAAGGTTATTACCTTACCTTTTACCTTTACCTTTTTAGTGCATAAAGAAACGCATATTTGCTGCTAAAACAACTTTTAAAAAACGCTGCCTAAGCACCTCTCGGCATTGCTGGGTTTCATCCCGCTGTAACACTACCTCCTGCTTCCCGCCAGTCAATGTCAATTTGGTAAAATATGGTATGGGTATACACTTGCAGTTTCTGTCACTGTGCTATAAGATATTATGGGTATACACATGGAGCTACATCCACTGCGCTACAAGACGGAATGGTTATACAAGAAAATGGGCAAATTTATGTAAATTCGATTCGACCCGGTTCCCCGAAATTTGAAAGAAAATTTGATTTGAATCGAATCATAACTGTACGTCACATGCCTGGTGCTGAGCCCTCTCCTTAGCCGGTAAGTCTTTGCTGCATATTGCAGCAAAGTTTTACTGGTAACACCTGGCAACCCGCAGCTTTGCCGGCAGCTTCAAAGAAATCTTGGCGAGGATCATCGCTCCCGTGACATCATCAGGGAGCATCAGTCCATCGCCATGACACTACAGCCATACAGTGAGGAACACTACGGCCATACAGTAAGGGACACTACCACCACACAATGAGGGACACTACCGCTATACAGTGAGCAATACATCCATCTGAGCAATACATACATCTGAGCAAAGCATCAGTCCATCGCCATGACACTACGGCCATACAGTGAGGAACACTACGGCCATACAGTGAGGAACACTACTGTCATACAGTGAGGGACACTACCGTTATACAGTGAGGAACACTACTTCCATACAGTGAGGAACACTACGGCCATACAGTGAGGAACACTACCACTATATAGTGAAGAATACAGCCATACATTGAGGAACTCATACATATACATTGAGGAACTCATACATATACATATGCTGTTACTGCCACTGCGCTAGAAGATGGTATAGGTATACACATGCAGTAACTGTCACTGTGCTATAAGATGGTATGGGTATACACATGCAGTAACTGTCACTGTGCTGTAAGATTGTATGGTTATACACATGCAGCTACTGTCACCAGGGCCAGCTTATAGGGGGGGCCACATAAAATGTGGGCAATTCAGACGGTTGTATAGCCGCCCGATTTGCCCACAGTATTTGCCGGTCCAGCAGCCTATAGCAGAGCAAGGGAGCAGTTCCCTGCTTTGCTATACACAATTGGGCTATGACAAGATGGCGGTGCCATTCCGCTGGCGCTGAAGTGACATCACGCACTGTGTTGCCAGTGGCAGGGCACCGCCATCTTGCTGTAGTCCGAGAGCAGTATCCTGACACTGTGAGGGAAGAGGTCGGTGTGCATCGGGGGAAAGCAGTAAGGTGAGTACAATTTTAGTATTTTACCTAGGGCTGTATATAGTTATTATAGAAGGGGAGTCTATTTAGTTATAGGGGCCTGTATAAAGTTATGGGGGGGCTGTGTATAGTTATAATAGGAGGGCAGTATATAGTTATAGGGGGCTGTATACTGGGGCTGTATACAGTGACTACTGGAGAGCTGTATACAGTGATTTCTGTGGCTTTATATGGTGAATGCTGGGGGGCTGTATATAGGGATTGCGGGGGGGGGGTTATATATAGGGATTGCTGGGGGGGGCTGTTTATAGGGATTTCTGGGGGGTTGAATATAGTTATTGCTGGGGGACTGTTTCTAGCGGTTGATGGGGGGTGTATATAATTTTTGTTGGGGGGCTGTATATAGAGGGATTCCTGGAGGATGTATACAGAGATTGCTGAGGGCTGTATATAGGTATTTCTGGGGGGTTGTATACAGTTATTGTTGGGGGGCTGTATATGGCAACTGATGGGGGCTATATACAGTGATTGCTGGGGTGTGTATACAGTGATGCTGGGGGACTATATATAGCGATTCATGGGGAGCTGTATATAGCGATTGCTGAGGGGCTGTTTATAGTGATTGCTGGGGGATGTATATAGTGATTGCTGGGGGCTGTATTTACTGGTTGCTGGGGGCTGTATATAGTGATTGTTAGGGACTGTATATAGTGATTGCTGGGGGGATGTATTTGATGATTGCTGGGTGCCTTTAAATAGTGATTGCTGGGCGGCTGTATACAGTGATTACTGGGTGGCTGTATATAGTGATTGATGGGGGCTGTATATACTGATTGCTGGGGACAGTATTTACTGATTGCTGCGGGCTGTATATATTTATTGCTGGGGGGCTGTATATAGTGATTGCTGGGGGTTGTATATAATGATTGCTGGAGGGCTGTATGTAGTGATTGCTGGAGGGCTGTATATAGTGATTGCTGGGGGCTGTATATAGTGATATTTCTGGGGGCTTTATATAATAATTACTGGGGGGCTGTATTTACTGATTGCTGGGGGGCTGTATATAGCGATTGGTGGGGGGGCTGTATACAGTGATTACTGGGGAGCTTTATATAGTGATTGATGGTGGCTTTATAAAGTGATTGATGGTGGCTGTATATAGTGATTGCTGGGGGCTGTATTTAATGATTACTGCGGGCTGTATATATTTATTGCTGGAGGTTGTATGTTGTGATCAATGGTGCTGTATAAAGTGGTTGCTGGGGGCTGTATATAGTGATTGTGGGGGCTGTATATAGTGATTGCTGGGGGCTGTATATAATGATTGCTGGGGGGCTTTATATCGTGATTACTGGGGGCTGTTTATAGCAATTGCTGTTCCCTGTCTGGACTACATTCAATAGCCCAGGGCCCCCACCAACCTTAATCCGGCCCTAACTGTCACTGATCAATAAAATATTATGGGTATACACATGCAGTAACTCTCACTGCGCTAGAGGACGCTATGGGTATCCACATGCAGTTAATGGGGCATATTTATCAGGACCTCTGCGCCACATTAGTGTGAAGGGGGGGCGCAGCCGGCCAAGCAGGGGACGTAGCTGGCTGGGAGTAGGCCGCCGCAGGCTGTCACTGTCCCTGCGCCTGCGCACTCGCTGCAGCCGGCGACTTTTCACTTATGATAAGTTGCCGGCAGCATTTATTTCTACGCCAGGCAGTAGCTCGAGCCGAAAACGCGTTCCTGTTTTTGTGTCCCTGCACTTCATGCTGTAAGTTTATCTTACCATTAAAACACGATTTGCATTCATTTGCGAGTGCCGGGATTTTCTTTGCTACAGTATCACTATGCAAACACAGTTATTGTGCTATAAAATTATATGGGTATACACTTGAAGTTACTTTTATTGTGCAAAGAGTATACATTCGCAGTTACTGCCACTGCTATACAAGATTCTAGGGGTATACACATGCAGTTCAGGTCATTGTGCTAGAATATGGTATAGATATATACACATAGTTACTGTCACTGCATTATAAGACACAATGGGGCTTATTTACAGGAGTCGCGCTGCTCACTTTCGCCAGACTATGCGCCCTTTTCGGGGATTACACGGCTTGCACAGGTATTTAACAAGTGTCTGCACTAGGATTTTGGAAGCCGCATCTGTGCTGGCTTCCATATGACACAACTTGGGGGGCATGCCGTCGGTTGGTCCTACTGAATCGGACAGTCGCTGTGCTATAAGATTCTATGTGATAAAGGTATCAAACTTTTGGCTTGGCCTTTTCATTTAGTTTTTGAGACTTTTCGTGGTTCTTGTTCTCATTTGTGACTTTTTTTGCGCCTAAAGCTGTCTCCTTTCAAAGCAGCTTCTGCACCTGTCTGTAACTCTTAGCTACACAGGTCATGCAATTGATGTCATTGCGCGGCCTGTGTAGCGTGGATGAGTGTCGGTATGTACTACCTCAGATGTCAGGTATATTGTCCACCATGCAGCATTAATTCTATGGCTGGGGGCATTAATTCTATATCTGGGACAGGCTAGGGGCATTCATTTTATGGCTGGGGCCATTCATTTTATAGCTGGTGCAGGCTGTGGGCATTCATTTTATGACAGGGGCGGGCTGGGGGCATTATTCTATGTCTGGGGCAGGCTGGGGTGTTAATTCTATGTCTGGGGAAGGCTGGGGTGTTAATCCTATGTTTGGGGCAGGCTGGGGACATTAATTCTATATCTGGGGCAGGCTGGGACCATTAATTTTATGACTGGGGCAGGCTGGGTGCATTAATTATATGTCTTGGACAGGCTGGGCGCATTCATTTTATGGCAGGGGCATTCATTTTATTTCTGGTGCAGGATGTGGGCATTTATTTTATGTCTGGGGTAGGCTGAGGCATTAATTCTATGTCTGGGGCAGACTGGGGCAATTAATTCTATGTCTGGGGCAGGCTGGGGCCATTAATTTTATGTCTGGGGCAGGCTGGGGCCATTAATTCTATGTCTGGTGCAGGCTGGGGCCATTAATTCTATGTCTGTGGCATGCTGGGTGCATTATTATAAATCCTGGGTCATAGTAGGAGCTCTATCAATCCTGGGGTGGTGGTGGGGGGCTAAGGTGGTTAAAGGAGAGAGAGGAGAAAGAAATTATGCTTACCGTTATATTATGTCAAATTATGGGGCACTATTTGTGTGGTACTAGCATTTTAAGCTCTGTAGAGCTCTATATTTAGACCACAATATTGGTGGTAGCAGAAGTAGGAACAGTTAAGGGACAATGGGAAAGTGCAGAACGTAAGGGGGATATTTATCATACGCATGAGCGCCGGCAAAGCAAAAATAGCACCACTGCTGCTTTTTTGCAGTGTGATACATCCAGAGGCTGGATTTGGTACACGTACACTGGGACCCATGCCCGAGTTCGATTATGACCCTAGCAACGTCCCTACCAGGACCCATGGAGAGAAACAGCATAGAGATGGCCAGGCATCAGATTGCTTTTTCAAGCTTCATTCACGTCACGTCCACAAGACTGTATCGGGATTTTAACCACCGTGGCACAGCATGCACACGAGCTACTGGACCCGTGGGTGAGCTGACACTTTTCTTTTCATTATGGTAGGTGTATTCTTGTACATAGGGGGCAGTATTATAGTAGTTGGTTTGTATATGGGAGAAGGTATTGTAGTAGTTTTATTTTGTATATGGAAGGCAGGATTGAATGTGTTCTTCTATATGTGTTCTTGTAGCATTTTTCCTGTACATAGTAAGCAGTATCAATCTACTCTTTCTCTGAATTGTACATGTATGGCACAGAGGAAATGTATTTAAAGCTTACCAGCTTGTGTGTTTGCATCATTTACTGATCTACATGTCACATTCTTTGCACATTAGACTCACTTATTAGCAAAACATGCTCTTGTTTTGCATTAAGGCCATCTACCAACAATTTGTCTGTCCTAAATCCACCCACATTGCCTGACACACCCTTTGTTTTGACTATGCCCATAAAATGGGGCTACTTTCACAGTTGTTTCCAGGGATTACACACAGTTATTAGCACTGTGCTAAAAAAATGCTATGGGTATACACATGCAGTTATTGTCACTGCACTAGAAAAAGTATATAAACCCAGTTTGAGAATCATGAGTAGGAACTGAATTGTCAAAGGGGTATTCTCGTCTGGGCATTCAGATTGTATTTAATTAATCTGAAATGAACGCTGAAGCCAGGTGGTCAGACAGGGGTCAATAGCGCATGTCTGGCCACTGCTACCAGAGTGTGGGGTGGTCATATCAGAGGAAGCTGATCTCGTTTCTGAGGGACAACATGGCTACATTTATGAGAAATTATCTTCACACAGGAACATTTTATTTAATAACATCCAATTGAAGCAATGTTTACATTTGGCAAATGAAATAAATTAAATGTGATTGCCAAAATGGGAATACCCCTTTAAGTTTGAAACATGTAGGTATACAAGACTATGCAATACTTTATCTTTTTAATGGATATTTAAGTAAAAGCACATTTTTATTCAGCTTGGAGTGCTGGGTACAACTTTTTCTCTATCGCTATATTTTATCTGCCGACAAGATATCCTGAGATCTGTACACCGGACCTTACAGATGACTGCAACCCACATCAGACTGAGTGAGTAAGCGGCATGCTCAAATTTTTGTTACTATTTTTGCTCTAAGTATATAAACCCAGTTACCAATGTTAGTGATATATTCCTCTACAGCGGCCATCTTGGACCAAGAGAACCAAACAGCGGCCATGCCGGGGTCAAGCACTGTCCAGCTATTGTCATGATTCAGACATTTTTATGTAACCTGTTTGCTTGCCTGCCAGCTTCTCCTTGAAATTTTATTACAGATAGTTGTCCTTCGGCCTGTTTCCTTCTCCTTACCTTGTATTGGTTAGCAAAAGCTGTTGGAGCCACTCTCTGTACATTTTGTAGTTGGGATAATGAAAGTCACCTTGCAATGGGGGGTTTGAGTCCCAGATAAAAATGTTATTGGTATACATATGCAGTTAACATCACTGTGCCATAAGGTGCTTTGGGTATACACACTTATTTATTGTCATTGTGCCCTATGATGCTATAGGTATAAACACGCTGTTTATATCACTTCGCTATAAGACGGTATAGGTATACAAATGCAGTTAATGTCACTGTGCTGTAAGACGGTATAAGAATATACAAGCAGTCATTGTCACAGGGCAATATTTATCATTTCTATCTGACCCCCAATATAGCAGCCCACTGCCCCTACCTATTTACCCTGAGAATGGCAATTATTAAGTCTTTTTTAAGTCTCTGTCTCACTGTCCCCATCTCAAGCAACATCATCTCCTTAGCTCTCTCCTTGCTGTAATGGCTTGGGTCACGTGTCTCGTCTGGCCAATCACTGTCTGGTAGCTAGTAGCTAAAAGCTATGCAGCCCATGAAGCAGCTTTCTGACTCAAGTCAATGTTTGGTTCTGGGGACCCGAACACCCAATGCGGTGCATGGACCTGAAGAGAGCAGTTCAGGTCTGTTTATCACTAGTCATGATCAGAAGTAAGACCAGTGAGTTAACGCTCTAATGATAATATCTTTTCTTATTGCCTTTTTAAGTCCTTGCATTAATGTGAAATGTGTTGCCATGTGTATATTCCATACTATGCTACTATAGCATTTATCTTCAAGCATAACAGCTGCATCCTGGCATCAAAGGTACAATTGACAACCTGCTATGGAGGTCTTTCCACAGATGGTTTGCAAATTAAATTCATTAAGGGGTTGTCCAGGTTTTACAAAAAAATATATAGCCGGCCTGGAGAGGGTTATAAAACAATAAAAACCTCCTCCAGGCTCCTGTTGTGGTAAAGCCATCCCTGTCATTGTTGTGCCCATGTTTTGTCTACAAAGGCTTGCACTCCTGTCTCTCCACTGCACACCTGATACAGCATCACTTCCAGTACAGGCTTATTGAAGTAGTCGGAGAGTAGTGGCTGCCTCTGTAAACGAACAGGGGCACAGCAGAGACGGGCGGCGCCGCAGGACAACAAGCCAAAGTAGTTAAAGGGGTATTCTCATCTGGGCATTCACATTCAGTTTCAGACTGTACCCTTGGATATGGCCACATCTGCTGGAGGGATTGCACAAGGAAACAAAAAGTTTTTTGTATATGTAATGTCCGGGAGTTACTGGAGGTCCTTTAGCCGTCCTGTGGTAATGAGCGCTGAATCCAGGTGGTCAGGCAGGACTCAATAGCGCATGTCTGGCCACTGCTACCTAAATGTGAAGTGGTCGTATCCGGGGAAGCTATCTCGTTTCTAAGTGACAGCATGATTACATTTATGAGAAATTATCTTCACGCAGGAACATTTTTTTTAATTACATCCAAATGAAGAAATGTTTACATATGGCAAATGAATTTAATTAAATGGGAATGCCCAGATGGGAATACCCATTTAAGGATTTTTATTGTTTTTATGAACCCCCCACAGGCCTGCTATACAATTTTTGTAAAGCCCAGAAAATCTGTTTAACGGTTTGTTGCAGCCATAAACCAGCAAAAGTGATCTAAATTTATCTGACTGCTACATGTGTCCTTTGTACAAACAGTTGGCTAACACCTGCAAACACAATCTTCAAGATAAACTTGGTTCAAACATGTTCAATCCCTACTGCCTGATTGTTAGGTTGTTAGTAAAAGTTTCTAGTTTCTAAACTGGGCATATATTGCCTTGATGACTCATGCATGTACAAAGAAATTTTGAGGAATTTTGTTGAGCAGGGGCATTGCTGCTACCCGTAACAATCTTCGTAAAAAATGCAATAGTTCTATACAGAAACCCCTCCTCAAAAGACAAGTAACACACATTTAATAAATTCTTCCTAGTAGAACATGTTTTAAAAGCTCTACAGAAAATGTGTCCGAACATGTAATAATGCAATCCACACTTAAAACATGTGACCTGTACTAATGCTTCCTCAACACCCCAACACTGAATAATGCTACCTCCACTTAATAATTCTACCCCAATAAATAATTATCCCCATTATGTAATGCCCCCGCAGCCCTAGTAAGTAATGTCCCCACAGCCACCAGTATTTGATGGCACACACAGCCCCCAGTAATGTCCCTCACAACCCCCAGTAAAAAATATTTCACAGCCCCCAGTATATAATGGCCCTCACAGTCCCCAGGACAAAATGTCCCCACAGACCCCAGTCTCTAAAGTCCTACACTACCTCAGTATAAAATGTTCCCCACAGCCCCCATAAAGTAATGTCCCCCACAACCCAAAGTTTATAATGTATTCCACAGTCCCCAGTATATAATGTCCACATAGCCTCCTGTATATAATAGTATCACAGCCCCCACCAATAAAAAATGTCCCCCAAGTTTATAATGTCTTCCACAGCCCCTAGTATATAATATTCTCATAGCCCCCACTAAGTAATGTAACCAACAGCTCTCAGTAATGTTCCCCACAGCCCCCTGTATATAATGTCATCCACAGCCCCCAGTATATAATGTCCCCTACAACCCCCAGTATATGTCACCGACAACCCCAGTATATAATGTCTCCACAGCCTCTACTATATCCTCCCACAGCCCCAAGTAAATAATATACCACAGCCCTCAGTCCCCCACAGCCCAAATAAATAAAGTCCTCCACAGCACGAGTAATTTATGTATCCCACAGACCCCAGTTTATAAGGTCCCTCACAGCACAAAGTAAATAATGTCCCCAACCCCCCCTGTAATGTCTTCCACAGCCCCCAGCTCTTAGTAATGTAGCCTACAACCCCCAGTATATAATGTCCCCCACAACCCCCATAAAAAATGTCCCCAAAAAGCCCAGCTTATAATGTCTTCCACAGCCCCCAGCTCTCAGTAATGCACATCACAGCCCCCAATATATAATCTTTGGATCTATGCGTAGAAAGTCAAAAAATGTTCAGCAGAAACTTTACTCACTTGCTAGCATAGGAAAAAGACTAGAAAGAGTTGCTCACAAATTGCAAAATGAATCAAATAAGCCCCCCCCCCCCCAGAAGAAAATATTACAATGTTTTATACTTTCTCTATTTTGTTTCAGGTTTCAGATCCACCCATTGATTAGTCAAAAGTGTTCCTTATGATTGGACAAAGTGTTTTAATCTCCAAATTAAATCACCAAATCCTGATGAAACAAGGGTGATGTGTAGGAGGGAAGAGATATGCGTGACCTTTTAGGTCTGCAGAAACAGGCTTGAGGTCACAGGTTATCAGCTGTATTCCACCAGCCTCTCATAAAAACTGCCTGGACAGTTCAGGAGATACTATTTGCCCCTCAATCAAATTTTACACACCTAAGATTAATATTTCCATCACACCTCCCCCTTTAAAATTAACATTATCATTAATATCATCAATATAATTTTATGAAAAAAGTGTAGGCCAGATAAAGTACCACATGTCAGCCAGCCCCCTCCTTCCCTATACCCGGTGATATTTTTTCATTTTATATGCTTTACACATGTATTTTGCTATTATTTTTCATAACATTTGCCCTGTGGTATTGTATTCTAGTCCCGGACTATAAGGCACCAGTTATCTTTGTTAGGCTTTAGGGAAGTTGGGAGCATAGCAACAATTGCTTATTTTGGCACAATATTGTACGGTTGTCTATAGCAACAAGTGCTTATTTTTGCACAAATGTATATTTTTTGCTGCTATATTGAAACTCAGCACTGTATAGTGCTTTTTAAATGATTTTAACATGTTTGGCAGACATATTTTTTGGTTTATTTATTGAAAAAATAAAGATGTTTAATTGTTACCTATTTTGTGTATAACACGTCCCTTTGTTTGGGTGCACACGATATATCATTAATATAGAGCATCCCCTCAAATTAAATTACAAGCAGTGCTCCCTTAGCCATTGATAAACAGCAACTTATTCAACCAATTATATACTATACTTTGCGACCCTTGCTAACCATTGTCTCGTAAGGAGTAGCTTAGACCAGTGATTTTCAACCTTTTTTGAGCCGCGGCACACTTTTTATACTTAGAAAATCCTGGGGCACACCACCAACCAAAATAGCACAAAATGACACTAAAACAGTCATAAAAGGCCTCCCTTTACTAATAAAAAAAACCCCTAGCGGCCTCCCTTTACTAATAAAAAACCTCTAGCGGCCTCCCTTTACTAATTAAGAGCCCCTAGCAGCCTCCCTTTAATAATTAAAAGACCCTAGGGGCCTCCCTTTACTAATTAAGAGCCCCTAGCAGCCTCCCTTTAATAATTAAAAGACCCTAGCGGCCTCCCTTTGCTAATTAAGAGCCCCTAGCAGCCTCCCTTTACTAATTAAGAGCCCCTAGCAGCCTTCCTTTAATAATTAAAAGACCCTAGCGGCCTCCCTTTACTAATTAAGAGCCCCTAGCAGCCTCCCTTTAATAATTAAAAGACCCTAGCGGCCTCCCTTTACTAATTAAGAGCCCCTAGCGGCCTCCCTTTACTAATTAAGAGCCCCTAGTGGCCTCCCTTTACTAATTAAGAGACCCTAGCGGGCTCCCTTTACTAATTAAGAGCCCCTAGCGGCCTCCCTTTACCAATTAAAAGACCCTAGCAGCTTTCCTTTACTAATTAAAAGACCCTAGCGGGCTCCCTTTACTAATTAAGAGCCCCTAGCAGCCTCCCTTTAATAATTAAAAGACCCTAGCGGCCTCCCTTTACTAATTAAGAGCCCCTAGCAGCCTCCCTTTAATAATTAAAAGACCCTAGCGGCCTCCCTTTGCTAATTAAGAGCCCCTAGCGGCCTCCCTTTACTAATTAAGAGCCCCTAGCGGCCTCCCTTTACTAATAAAGACCTCTAGCGGCCTCCCTTTACTAATTAAGAGCCCCTAGCGGCCTCCCTTTACTAATTAAGAGCCCCTAGTGGCCTCCCTTTACTAATTAAGAGACCCTAGCGGGCTACCTTTACTAATTAAGAGCCCCTAGCGGCCTCCCTTTACCAATTAAAAGACCCTAGCGGCCTCCATTTACTAATTAAAAGACCCTAGCAGCCTCCCTTTACTAATTAAGAGCCCCTAGCGGCCTCCCTTTACTAATTAAAAGGCCCTAGAGGCCCCACTTTACTAATTAAAAGGCCCTAGAGGCCCCCCTTTACTAATTAGAAGGCCCTAGAGGCCTCCCTTTACTAATTAAAAGGCCCTAGAGGCCTCCTTTAACTAATAAAAAGCCCTAGAGGACTCCTTTAACTAATAAAAAGCCCTAGAGGCCCCCCTTTACTAATTAAAAGGCCCTAGAGGCCCCCCTTTACTAATAAAAAGCCCCAGCCTCTCTTAACTAATAAAAAAAGACCCTTGCTGCCTTCCCTATACAAATAATAACCTTATATACTTACCCTTGATGTCTTCTTCCGCGTACCTTCACTCCTAATGGCGATCCGCCCACCTTCTGTAGCTCCTGCACCGCGCGCCTCTGGTCACGTGACTTACGCGACCTGACATGCAGGAGCTACAGAAGATGGGCGGATCGCCATTAGGAGTGACGCGGGGCTTGTAGGTAAGTATGGGGGCTGAAACACAGGGGCGTGGCGGCAGCACTACACATGGACACCATGGTTCGGGGAACTTTCCCCGCGGCACACTCAACCATGTGTCGCGGCACACAGGTTGAAAATCACTGGCTTAGACCACGATTTAAGGATGTTGGTCAATACATGGTAGCCATAACAATTTATTTAAATGCTCTATGGCTCATATCCATAATACAAGGGGATATAACTGAAATATAAAGGTAAAATAGTAAACACACAAATTAAAAACACAAATGTCACTTTTGGGGCCTAGTGTTATAGCCAAAAAGAAAGTCTAGTGATACATTACAAGCAATACCATACATTACTGTCAAGTGGAGGTGAGATCGAGATATGACTACATGTCTAGCTTACATGGAGACTGAGCTGTTGATATATGCTGATCTGTTGTGATAACTTTGATAAAGTCCATCCTAGACCAAAGTGATGCAAAACTGCAAGTGCCAGCCTTATGTCACAAGCGTCAGTACAGTGAGTAGACATCAGTCAGGTGTCACAAGTATAAGCCATGTGTTGCAATTGCCAGCAAAGTGTTGCAAGTTCAAGTCAACCTGTTGTCTCCTTGTGAATAAAATTCCCCAGTTCTCCAGTTACATCCAAGTCCACCTGTCACTATTCACTATAAGATCCTATTAATATACCAGGGTGTAGTGACCCAAATTATGTTGCTTGTTACAAAAAGGATCATCATAGGTTTGCTATGGGACTCTGAGATATGCCATCTATAGTCTATTAGTGGGTGGGGGGAGGGGGGGGGGGGCAAACAGCAGTTTGGTGCTACGGATACACAAGGCTGAATTGGCTGTGTTGCTGTAGAGTCTGAAGCCTGTTTATACAGCCATGGCTATTCATCTTTAATAGCCATTCCACCAATGTTTCTTTGGCTTGTAAGTATTGCACAGTTCCCCATGGAAAATAACAAAAAGACTTCTTCTATGGATCCATGCAATTACAGAGATGCCAAATATGTATATATTAAAATTTTATGGCAAAAATATATACAGACGGTCCCCTACTTAAGAACACCTGACTTACATACGACCCCTAGTTACAAACGGACCTTTGGATATTGGTAATTTATTTTACTTTAGTCCCAGGCTTCAATAAACAGCTATAACAGTTATCAATGGTGCCTGTAATTAAGATTTATTGTTTATTCTGGTTCTTATGACAATCTAACATTTTTAAAATTAAATTGTCAAAGAGACCAAAAAAATTTTGACTGGGCTTACAATAATAAAGTATACGGTTGCGACTTACATACAAACTCAACTTAAGAACAAACCTACAGACCCTATCTTGTTTGTAACCCGGGGACTGCTTGTATAGGGTAATTGTAACTCTAATTCAATATTATTAACTATTTAAATCCCATACCATCGTTTGGGTTTGTTTTCTTTAAGATGAGTCGTATTATTTCACTGGAATGCTGGGACTTTAATCCTATCCATCCTATCCTTTTCATCAGTTTTTGATTAATATATGCAATATATATTCATAAGGATACTGTGATTACCATGATTGTTTTCTTTCTTGTCATCATTTCAGGAAAGACCAGTTTGGGTAATAAAACTTCATGACAATTTAAATTGTTACATTTCTGCTGGGACCTAATGTCAGCTAATGTCAGTATCCAAATGGTGCTATCAATATCTGAACCATGCTGAGATGTTGGTGTCCGGACCTGAGGCAGTTAACTACACTCATACCTCCACCTTTACAAACAGTGCAATATATGAAAATATAAAATGGGCACGCTGTACAAAGAGGGGGCCTAATGATGACTGGCCTTGGCTACTAGTAGAATGACATAACTATCTATAGTCCTACTTTCTTCTTTGACTAATTTGTTTGGTGTAATTTTGTATAGTCATACAGTACAATGAATTTAAAGCCAAATCACTTTATACCTTATCTAACAGTGATTACATATTTATTTCTTTGTTGCTACAGTATTTAAACTATTTTAAAAAAAAAGGTTGTATTCTTCAAATTAATTGTGATAGAACCCGTAAAACAGAATTCCAACTATTTTTCTTATATCTTTGCACTCTTTACCTGTACACTCTAAAAGTGCAAGTTGGGAAAGATGCTCACTTCCCTGCACTGCAACCACCACTCTGATCTGATCAGACACTATCTTGGCTGACACTTGGGTTGGTTTTCATTATTATTGCTAACTATTATGGACTATTTTTTATCCATATTTATGAAACAGAAGCACTTGATGTGCAAATGTCCAGAAGTTTCACTCTTTGCTCACCTACATTTCAAACATTTGGTAAGACCGGCGGTGGAGGAAATCTGAATATTCAGACACAAACAACCAGATAGGAGGGAAGGTATGGTATTTTGTCCATGCGCCACATAGGAGAACCTATAGGGGAAATTATTAGTTGCCTCTAATTCCCAGGTGAAGATGCTAATAATCTATCTCCTGTCTATACATTGAACATCTATATGTCTAGTTATCTATGTCTTATAATTTGTTTATTTCATATCTATATAACTGTCTATCTAACCATTTATCCATCTAGCTTTTTGTCTTTATATCTATAAATTTATCTAATCTATCTACCAATCTATTATCTATCCATCTATCAATTGTTCTTCTATCTCTCGTCTAGATATCTATACATGATTTACGTTATATTATGCATACTATAAATCTATTTATAATCTATCTAATAATCTATATCATCTGAGTCACCAGCCTCAGAAATCACAGGGTAACAGCAGCTCAGATTAGGGACCAGGTCAATGCCACAGAGTTCTAGCAGAAGACACATCTCTGCAACAACTTTTAAGATGAGACTATATGCAGCAGCCTTCATGGTATAATAGCTGCTAGGAAACTGCTAAGGACAGGCAACAAGCAGAAGAGACTTGTTTGGGCTAAAGAACACAAGGAATGGACATTAGACCAGTGGAAATCCATGCCTTGGTCTGATGAGTCAAAATTTGATATTGTTGGTTCTAACCACCGTGTCTTTGGGTTCAAGTCCCAGGGTCAACATCTGCAAAGAGTTTGTATGTTCTCTCCGTTTTTGAGTGGGTTTCCTCCCACACTCCAAAGCATACTGGTAGGTTGATAAGATTGTGAGCCCCATTGTGGACAGGGACCGTTTTGGCAAGTTCTGTGTAGCAATGTCTAATTTGTGTGCACTATATAAATAACGGAATTATTATTATTCAAAATTGAAGGTATACTGAACCAGTATGGTTACCACAGCATCTTGCAGCGGCATGCTATTCCATCCCGTTTGCTTTTAGCTGAACAATCATTTATTTTTCAACAGGACAATAACCCTAAACACACCTCCAGGCTCTGTAAGGGTTATTTGACCAAGAAGGAGAGTGATGGGGTGCTATGCCAGATGACCTGGCCTCAACATTCACCAGACCTGAACCCAATCGAGATGCTTTGGGGGAGCTGGACCGCAGAGTGAAGGCAATAAGGCCAACAAGAGTTAAGCATCTCTGGGAACTTCTTCAAGACTGTTGAAAGACCATTTCTGGTGACTACATTTTGAAGCTCATCAAGAGAATGCCAAAAGTGTACAAAGCAGTAATCAAAGCAAAAGGTGGCTACTTTAAAGAACCTAGAAAATAAGTCATATTTTCAGTTGTTCACACTTTTATGTTAAGTATATAATTTCTCATGTGTTAATTCATAGTTTGATGCATTCAGTGTGAATAAACAACTTTTATAGTCAGGAGTAGTGTTGAGTGGTCCTGAACCACAAAGTTGTTTTGTTTAATTTTTAGTAAGTAGTAAGCCCTAGAGAAACTTGTCAAGGGTCGTCCCATGACCCATATCACGGGCTCACCCGTGCCCCTCTGCCCTCGCCAGTGAGTCGCCCGCGCAATTTACCGCACACTGGCTTCAAAAGATTTAAAGGGCCAGCGTGCCGCTTATTGGTGCTGGCTATTTTCAGGAAATCTATTGAAGCCTGCCTCTTCCTGCAAACCCTGCCAGATCTTTGAGCCTACACCATTGTGAAAGCTGAGTGTGTTCCTGAGTTCCCATGTTCCCGTGTTCCTATGTGTTCCTGCTCCTAAGATACCATGTTCCTGTGTGTTCCTGCTCCTGAGTTCCCGTGTTCCTGTTCCCATCTGCCTTGACCTCCTGTTGCTGACCCCGGATTGGACTTGACCTTGCATCTCTGCCGTCTGCCGTCAAGACTCCTGCTACGGTACCTCGACCTCGGCTGCCACTGCGGGCCACTTGCACCTGTGGAACAAACTGGTGGTACCCCACCGCAGCAAGACCATCCAGCTTTGTGACGCGCTCTGGTGAAGAGCTAGTACCACCTCCCGCAGTGGTCCAGAGGATCCACTGATCCCGAATCCTGACAAAACTTATACATGTATCATATTGCTGTAATTATACTAATTATTGCAAAGCAAATATGTTGTTTGTATCAAAAGGCACTAAGTGCAAAATATGTCATGTAAAACTCAATAGCAGAACGGAAGTTATTTTTCCATCCTTCCCTTGGAAGAGTAAAAGGATAGATCATAAAGTTGGAGAACCAAAAGTAACTACTTATTCCTCCTGTTTCTGATGCCTGAAACAACACAGAGAACAGCTTGATACTCTGTGTATTGTTACTTGATCAAATTAATGGCACATGAGTTGCCATTGCCCAGCATAACCAGTACACAAAGAACAGAGCTGTTCTTATGGTTCTGTTTCTCCTTGTCTGTTGCCGGAGGCAGCTACAAACTGCTGATTGATTGGAGTCCAAGTTGTAAGCTTGCATTGTATAACTTGGTTGGATAGTTATTGGGTCCATTTTGACCAAATTAAAAAAATCTCAGAAAGTGTGTTTCATGTTTCCTTCCAAAAAGTGGGCACACTTTTTATTCCATTTAGAGAATTTGAGGAATTACAATCAATTTTTGTGGACAGGATGAGATCTGCAAATTGATTACAATTTTATATTTACTTTTAGTAATGTAAATTCTAAGAGATGTCTAAATGACCCAGGCTTTACATGCTCCGGCATATAGTTGAAGCCATGCCCCTATAACTAAAAGTTGGCATAGTTTTGCACACAAACCATGCAAATATTCATGGTGCATGGTCTAGTTATTGCACAGGTGCGGGCCAGTAATGCCTCCTGCAGCCCACTCTGCCGCCCTCCTCATCCCCTCCCACTTGGAGTGGACATGGCGCGGAGGGGAAAATAATTGCAATTAGTGATGTAGTGAACATAAACGTGATTATTTTATTATTCTGGCATAGTACCCCTGATAAATGTCCCCCTGTGCATTTACACCAATCGTATTGTTTGTGTCTACCAGGTCCTGCATCAGTTCCAGTCACAGAGTAATAAATGCATGCAGATTCATTTTTGTTATTTATTAAAATGACTCAAATACAGATGGCATAGGGGGTCTCATTTTATTGGTTAATAACTAAAACATATGAATGTCAGAGTTACCAGAAAAACTATTGCATTATACAATAAATATTCTCATAGTTGAGTTATTCTTTAACACAGAACGGTAGTTTGTTGTCCCAAAATATTATCTAAATACAGTACCCTTACCAAGACAGAATATGGATTATTAACCATCTTCCTTAACCCAGAGACATGCGTCATAACAAGTCCCTACCTGCCATGACTAGATTAAACAAAAGCACATTATTTTTTTACCTAATTGCATATAATGTGTGTTATATTGGAAAGCCACAACAACTACTGATATAACAGATATAAGTAATTTCTGATAACTCAACTCTCAAATCAAAGTTGTTTTACATAGACCTGCAAGTGTACATTGACACTATCTTGCACTAACCCACAAGCGTCAACAACAATAAAGTAAGTAACCGATTCAACATTAATATCTATATCGAATGAAGAACAAAACCATGGAAAAATTTGGGGCAGAGAAGAAAAGAAACCTAACAATGTAGATGGATATAAAAGCAAATCAACCATATAGAATCATGTCTAAACATTAATATATACAATGTATATATGTATATGTACTATTGTGTATATGATATATATATATGATATATATATATATACATACACATATTCACACATATACATATTCACACATATATATAGCAAATATTCACTATCTTTCAAATATAAAGTTAAGTAACCAATGTCTCTAATTTCAGCTGAATATGACTCAATATTATTTTAGTTTAGAATATCCTCATTGCACTCAGCATTAACGCAGTGATGGCCGTATAAAATAATAAATAATGTAACACTTCCAGCCCTCCCTCATCTCTCTTAAGCTGCATAGCCGTGACCAAGTTACAAGATGAAGTTGCTCAAACCTTTGGGGAGCCTTTCAGCCAAGCCAAACGTAGCCACAGTGAAGATAGAAAGAAGTGGAATGTGTGGTAAATCTTTCATGATTAATTTCCAAAAAATTGGCGTCTTCAAGAAAACAGAGGGAAATTCCAAGCTTCTTTCATTTTAAGCCCCGGTTTGCTCAAGTACTGCAAACTAATGACTGTTTGTGCGACAGGCCCTGCCGGATCTAAGTATACTCAGGAATTCTGTAACTTGGCTGGAGTGATGGACATGGCCAGCTGGTGTACATCTACTTAGGTCAATGCAAGTACGCAGGGCTCAGGAAACAAGAGAAAGCAAATCCGCCTAGAATCCTTTTTAGTGGAACATTGTGATATACCATACTGGCAGGCTAAGCATAACAGTGAAATACTTGCAAGCCTGTCATATGCCTAGCATTATGCCAATAGTATTACAATGAGGTAATACAGGTGGGCTAGATGGTTTGTATGGTCAAGGTGTCAATAAAGTCTAATATTAAAGTATAAATAAAGTACAATATGAGTTGAAGACAGATTTTTAAATGAAACAAAACATTTTCTTTTAAAACATCAAATCACGTGTGAGGTAGGGTCCACTTGGTCTGTATATACCTGTGTATGTGTCCCTTGTCCTCTGTTATTCCTCTGGTAATGTACAATACTTGTTTGTAAGCAAATTCCTTGACTTGTTCTGAGGACTATACCGTCCATATCTCTATACAGGTTACTGTGATTTATTTATCATGTATATTTAGTTATTTGAATTTTCTGTGTAGGTAATTTTTTAATGGACTTGTTTTAAATTGATGAAATAAAAATTCATTTATGTTATAAAATATTTATTGGAAGAAATTAATACAAAAAATAAATATAGCAGAGGAAAACACCTTCTTAATGCAAATTGTAACATGTCAGATGATTTTTCATATTAGAAAATGTTCTAATATACTTCATAGGCTGCTTACACATGAATGTATGCCATGCCTAGGTAAGGCCGTGCACAATGCATTTCTATGGCAGCCATATGCAAGTTGTAGTTCATACGGCTAGCATACGGCCGTGAAATGGGCCTTAGTTTGTAGAAAAAGACTGCTAAGTGCCCCTTAGTTACAATGTTGCTAAGGAAAATCTGCCTACAGTTTTCCAGTTGTTTTCACAGTTGTAAGTGATTGTTAACCCTTCCTGCTCTCTCCCTGACTGTAGTATGCTGTAAGCAATATATTTAAAATCAAGATGAAAATAGAGGTGGTTAATACTCACTTCAAGACCTGTATAAACACATACAGTGAGATAATATATGAGCTTAAATCCACCAACACACAATATGAAAAATTATCTCAAATGATGGATATACTTTATATACACTCATTGACCAAAAATTATGAGGCACATTTACTATCAACAGTGAAAACTGCACTAAATTCAGTTTGCGTGTGTATAGTGTAGGTTGATCCAGATTTAGGATTTCTGGTGCACGTTCTTCATGAATTTAGCACCCACTGCACAGCTTCAACATAGTGCACCACTTTTTTGGGTGCACCTTTAACATGGGGTGTTTAGCACAATTCTGTCGGACTTTGCATGTTAAATCTGGTGCATGGTCCTACTGAGCACCGAAACGCCCCCTCATAAAGGGTTGCCTTCGACACGAATATCATAAATACCTGCACAAGCAGTTTGCACTAAAATAAACATGCAAAGTCGGACAGAAAACTGGCGCACTGCCCTTAGCAAATAATGAAATTGAATGAAAGTAATGATGTTATTTATGAATGAAAGTTTATTGGCGAAGAGCCTTTATCCTGAATACAAGATGAGATACATACAGGCATGGAGGCATCCTGTGCCACATTTGTCCGCATATGTTGTAGCTGGCCCAGTCCTCAGTTTAAGATTGGTTGGGTTACAACACACAGCACCCCCACAGATCAGCTGTTCTCAAAAGCTGATACACAGAGAACAGAGCAGGAAGCAGACAGCTGCTCAGACCAGTGTCCTACAAATAAGCTCCCATTTATATGAATCAGAGCTATACTGCAGTACCTGAGCTCAACCACTACACAGAGAGAGGAGCTATCTGCAGGATGTTCTATCTTTTGCATATAGGATGGTGAGAACAGCTGTTCTCAGGTGGTGCTGAGTGATGGACCTCCACAGAGCGGATAGAAAATTCCAAGTGAGCGTGAAAATACCCCAGTATCCACAGGGGTTTAAAATCAAGCAGTCTTATGGATTAGTTCCTGCAGAAAAAATGTAATTCAAAGAAAGCACTAGTGTAGGAAAACTATTTTTGCCCTTCTTTGGCATTTTTTTTGGAAGATTTTTTATTCCTACTCTGGGACCTCATTTGCGATCATTTCATTGCTTGTATAATACACTGCTATAATTCTAGCTTGCAGTGCATTATACACTGACAGGCGGCCTATTAGACACCTCATCTTAATCGTGAGGGGGCAGTAGGCTAACCTACATGGCAAACCCAGAGGTCTTCTCCCTCACTGCATTTAGAGCCCGTGGTCAGCTTCACTGTCTCTATGCAAAGGTGCCAAGGTGCAGACACCACTCAATGTACAGGATTTGAACAGCACATCCAGCTACATAATCAGAAAAGTAAGGAGATGCTGGAAGAATTTTAAAGATAACTCCATGACTCAGATGCCCTGTGATTTGGGTTCTTCTTTGGCAGGCAGTCAGCGGCATTTTTAAATTTTATTTTATTTATTTTATATTGTATTTTTTTTTAATTTTGTACTCCACAAATCAGCAGACTTTTGGTGAAAAGTTTCTTAATGTTGGTAGCTATATGACGCTTTAATCACGGTGATGAAACCTGATCACAGTTTCCCTTTAAAAAACAAAGAGTGCAATGTTTGTGACTTTTAAGTGCAGAAAATGAAAGAGTGATGATTCATGAGAACAAGAGGGATGTGTTTAAATGACCCCATCTTTGCAGAGAAAATAGATTTGTATAATTATGATTTTAGCTACCTTAAATTACAATATTTTGGATTTTGAATTTCTTACATTGTCTATCTATACAGGTAAATTGTGTAATATTTTTATTTATATGGACTATTCAACTGTTGCATTGTTAAACAAAATCTGGGACGTGATTATAATACTTGTTTGCATATTGTAGAATATTCCCTCAGCAAAATCCCTCAAAGGCAGCAGCTGGATTGGTAACAGATAACTTGTAAATCCATTTTAAGGCTCTGATTTAAAACTCCAAACTCAATGAGGATTCTAAAGAGGATGTATCACATCTCGGGATTGCCCCTTAATCTGAAAATCTGAAACATAACTTGTGTTCAAGTAGCAGATCTCAGACATGGGTATGGGTTTCGAAGTTGCCTTCTTGTTTTGAATATTTGTTGACAATGGCAGATGATCACGATTTAACTGTATAAGTCCTGCTTTCTTTGACTTTAACATCTTCCCGATCTGCGCCGTACCAGTATGGTGCGGAGTTCGGCTCTGCACCGGAGTTGAGCCGCAGTTAGTCGAACATAGAATTATATTTTTTATAATTATATTATAATGAACAAGCAATCGAACAATTGCTTGTTCATACCCCATGGTGGGACAAGTAAAAAAAAAATGTAAAAAGTGAAAAAAAGGTTTTAGATAAAAATAAACTAATAAATTAATCAAAAAGCCTCCAAAGCCCAAGTACACATTACACTTACATATAAAATAAAAAACTGTCACCGAAAATCATACAAACCCCACATATATTAGGGACGTGGTATTGCCACGTCCCTAATGACCCATACAATAACAATAAACATTATTATACCTGCAAGCTGAATGCTCTAAAAACTATTTTTAAAACCCATCAAAAATTATGATTTTTACTTATTTTGTCCCAGATAAAATGCAATAAAAAGTGATCAAAAAACCATGTCAATACACAAATGGTTGAAAAGCACAACATGTCACACAAAAACAAACTATCATCAAGCTATAGAGACCAAAAATTTAAAAAGTTATGATACTTGAGATATGGTGATTAAAAAAATGATATAGATATTTTTTTATCCACATTAGGTTTTATTGTAAAAAATTAGTAAAACATAAACAAAAATATAGAAATTTGGTATTTGGGATAATCATACTGAAGCAGTGAATAAATGTAATATATTACTTAGGGTATATGGTGAACACCAAAAAAATTCAAAAATCTATTAAACTGTCATGCCCATAAGTTTTGAGAATGACACAAATATTTTCAAATCAAACATGATCTGTTGCCCTCTGGTTTTTATGTGTGTTTGTCAGATGTTTTTATCATATACAGAAATACAAGTGCAATCATATTATGAGTAACAAAAGCTTTTTTTTACAGTTAGAATGATTTAATGCAGCAAGTCAATATTTGCAGTGTTGACCCTTCTTCTTCAGGACCTCTGCAATTCTCCCTGGCAGCTCTCAATCAACTTCTGGACCAAATCCTGACTGATAGCCGTCCATTCTTGCACAATCAATGTTTGCATTTTGTCACAATTTGTTGGTTTTTGTTTGCCCTCCCGTCTCTTGATGATTGACCCCAAGTTCTCAATGGGATTAGGATCTGGGGAGTTTCCAGGCCATAAACCCCAAATCTCTATGTTTTGTTGCCTGAGCCATTTAGTTATCACCTTTGCTTTATGGCAAGGTGCTCCATCATGCTGGAAAAGGCATTGTTGATCACCAAACTGCTCTTGGACTGTTCGTAGAATTTGCTCTTGAAGGACATTCTGGTACCATTCTTTATTCATGGATGTGTTTTTAGGCAAGACTGTGAGAGAGCCGATTCCCTTGGCTGAGAAGCAACCCCACACATTAATGGTTGCAGGATGCTTTACAGTTGGCATGAGGCAAGACTATTGGTATCGCTCACCTTTTCTTCTCTGAACAAGCTGTTTTCCAGATGTTTCAAACAATCGGAAAGGGGAGTCATCAGAGAAAATGACTTTACCCCAGTGCTCAGCATTCCACTTTCTGTACCTTTTGCAAATGTTTTTTCTGGAGAGAAGTGGCTTCTTTGCTGCCCTCCTTGACACCAGGCCTTGCTCCAAGAGCCTCCGCCTCACAGTGCGTGCAGATGAGCTCACACCTGCCTCCTGCCATTCCTGAGCAAGCTCTGCACTGCTGGTAGCCCGATCCCAAAGCTGAAACACTTTTATGAGATGGTCCTGGCCCTTGCTGGTCCTTCTCGGGCACCCTGGAGCCTTTTTGGCAACAATGGAACCTCTGTCCTTGAATTCCTTGATTATGCGATAGATTGTTTACTGAGGTGCAATCTTTCTAACTCTTCCCTGTTAGGCCAGTTTTATGCATTGCAATGATGACTACATGTGTTTCTTTAGAGATAACAACACCCACACCTGTGTTAATGGAGCAATCACTGAAACGCTGAAACGGTGTTAGCTGCTCCTTTTACGACAGGCCTGCAATGAAGTTGAAATGTGTTTTGGGGGAAAAAGTTTATTTTCTAGGCAAATATTGACTTTGCAATAAATTGCTGTTAAGCTGATCACTCTTTATAACATTCTGGAGTATATGGGAATTCCCATTATAAAACCTGATCCAGAAAAAATTAACATTTGTAACATTCTCAATGAACATGACTCTAGACTCTTGACGGTAGAATTGATGTTTTTTCTACAACCCTCCCCCACAAAAAAGTTTAAACATTTTCAGCAATAGGGCATAGGTACCCCAAACTAGTACCACTGAAAAATGTATCTCATCCTGCAAATAATAAGCCCTTGCATGGCAACATTAAGGGAAAAATAAATATTTTCTAGCTGAAAATTGTGTCATGAGCCAACTAAAAAGCACTAAATTCTATAAGGCAAAACTGGCTGATGCATGGCTCTCTTCCCTCCTGATCCTCGCTGTACACCCCTACAACAGTAACATCCACATGTGGGGTGTCTCCGTACTCAGGAGAAATTGCAAAACAAATTTTAAGATGAGTTTTCTCTTTTTATCGTTTTTTACATGTAAATTTTAGAGCTGAATCAATGTATTACAGACAAAACAGGAAAGAACCTATGGTACCCCTTAACATGAGAGGAAAAAGGCATGACTGAGTAATAACGCTATACCAAATCAGTAGAATTGAATTCTTTATTGTTACCAAAATTAATAAAATATAATAACCTAGAAACAAATGTTGGCACCCCACATAAGATGATGGAGCAGTACAATGACGGTGACACAGAGAGAAAGGCCATCAACCAGGACAGAATTGGAGGAAATGCGGATAATACCAATGTTAAAATACAGATGGCAAGGAAAAACAATTGGAACCTAATACAGTGTTTTACAAGTGTGTGATCTAGGAGAGCGGGCAGCTTGGTCCTATATTAAACCAAATCTAGTCGCCCCATGTGGGGATTGTGAAACCTTACCAGTGAATAGAGTAGAATCCTCGTCTGTCCGTGATGACGGCAGCCTCGACGCGCATTCCGGCTTGGATTGAGCCTTCATCTGGACCATTTTAAATTTTGCCTCTATTTTGATCTAAAGGGGTTAACATTCTTCCTATATGCTGTTTCTGATAGTTTGAGGGGTGCAGATTTGAAAAAGGGTTGATTTATAGGGGGGTTCTAATAAAACATATTTCAAATTTCATTAAAAACAAAATGATCCCCAAAAAAGTCAATTCTGAAATCTCCTTGAAAATACAGAAAACTTATGTTTGATTTGTAAGCCACTTGACAACAAAATAAATTATCTAGACATTTTAAAAATTATGAAAATGTAAAGCAGACATATGGGAAATGTTATTTAACAACTAGTTTAGGTGGTAAGACTATCTGCCTGGAAACAAGATAATTTAAAATTTTGAAAATGGCAAATTTTTTTTTTTAAATCTTCATTTAATTTCCTTTTTATAAATAAACAAAATTTACCACTAAAATGAAGTAAAACATGTGACAAAAAAATCGCTTTGACAAGTAAAAGTGTTCAAAAGTTATACCCATATAAAGTGATGCACAGGCTCAACATTAAGCTATAAACTGTCCTAAAGGGGTTAAAGGAGTTGTATCTTGAGAACAGTAATTTGCTTGAATAAATTAAAAACCTTAACTCATCTCCTTGTACCCCTGCAGGGTCCTTGGTAACCACCACTGCGCCTCTGTCAGTTCTGTTGTGGAGCTGGAAACTGTCTGAAGGCATATTTCTGTTGAACTAAGTCATCCTGCACCATCTCTAATGCCAATAGAACAACTCCTCAAATCTTTATCAAAACCAGTCGACTGTTCATTAAAAGGGAGAAAAAAATTTCTAAAGGCTTTATTTATAAACATTAAATCATGCAAAACAAATATAGAACAATTTCAGTAAAGTAATAAACCTTTTCCCAGGTGTATCCCCTATAAACAAGACCTAAAACCATAATATGTTCAGGTATTAAGACTCATTTATATCAAACATTAATTAATAGTCCCAAGTCTTACTTGACACAGCTCTTTTCTATCAATTTTAGTATGCATTCACTGTGGGGTAGATTTATCAAGCTGTCTAAAAGTCAGAATATTCTCAGTTGCCAATGGCAACTAATCACAGCTCCCCTTTAAAATATTCATGAGCACTGGTTAAAAAGCTGAACTGTAATTGGTTGCCATAGGCAACTAAGAATGTTCTGACTTTTAGATAGCTAGATATGTGTCCATGAACTAACCTAGGCCTTCCATTATAGTTACCCATAAGTAATTAGACCAGTGTCTTACCCAGTATAGAAGGTTCACAAATACGACCAGCTAACTGGTATTGCATCCATTATTTTCTACACAAAATTTACAATTATTTAATAACATTTTGTACATGTCCAATAACATGTATTTTGAATAATTATGAATATAGAAAGATGAGTTTTAGATGTATAATGCAAAAACATGAATAAATTCAAAACAATTCAAGAGCCATAGGTAATCCATTAGTTCACCTGTTAATGCAGCTCTGCATCCCAATGACACTTATCAAATAGGTTTCCAGGGTGCACAAATATAACTTTTTTCCTTTTAACATCATCATTGAAACACTTCATTACTTTTTCAGATATTAGGGGCCCTGGGTAGGAAACTGGTTGAGAAAGACTGCTCACATACACTTATTAGGATGTACACTCACGAAGCTTCAGTTATATCCCCACTGAAGTCTGTCTAGTGACGCTTTATATGACTTTTTAGCAAGCTTTATCTCATTGACTAAAGCTGTGTACACATGTTTCAGTCACTTCTGTTTACCTTCTTGGGCAGAGGGGGGTAGTTTTGTTTAACCATTAACATATTTTCAATTATTTATGTGTCGCCTATGTATTTCAAGGAAATAGGTAGTGAATGGTGTGCTAATATCCGGGGGAGAGAAAACATTGCATAAGAAAACCATCCTAGAAAGACTAAATCTACATGATGGTAAAAGTTTAGCTTACGATTTTCTCATTATGTTGATTACTTTATGCAGTAAAACGTATGTACTTCTCTTAAAACAGATGCGTTAGAAAATTAACCTTTAACATTTTATGTTCAACATTTTTTGTGTTAAACGTATATATTGTGATTCTTTGCTCACTTTTTTAAACAACATGTCACTATTCGAAGTTAGTAAAAAGAATACACTTTCTTCAGTGTTCACTCTGGCCAAATAATAGACTGACATTAAAAGGAACCTGTAAGCAGGAATTGACCCAATGAGCCACAAGCAGTCCTAGCCACAACACTGGTTCATGAAAGAAACATGAACTGAAAGGGGATAACCTGTTTGATAAGACACTGGAAGAGGTCAATTTCTGCTCATAGTTTTGCTTTAATTCTGTGGGGGTTTGCTCTGCAAAGTAGATAGTAGTTGATATGAAAATGATGTTTTCTAGTAAAGGAAATCTACCATTTGCTTTTGGGCATTATAAACCAAACATGCCTTTAGAATGATGTAGCTACACTGATGCAGGCACATATCTTGTTTAAACCCTGAACTGAGTGGATTTGCTGAAAAAAAAAAACCAATTATAAAATTAGGATAATGAGGCTGTGTCGCCCTGTGGCTGCCCTGGTGCTCTCCTCTTACCCTAATTATGCACTGCTTCAGCCTTGTCCTGCCCAGCAAAGGCAGAGAAAATGTCATCACTGTGTTGTCCCTGAGAGGCAGAAGTAATCAATCACTGCACCATCCCCCAGCTGCTGTGTATGAATCATCCAGCGCAGGTTGATTCGTCCCGTACAGTTCAGATAGCTCATGTATATGTGGAAGTAATGTGTTTATGTATGGCAGCCACCCGGCACCCAGCTTTCCTAAGGTCAGTTCAGTGATTAAGCAAGATATGTCTCTGCATCAGTGTGGGTACAGCATTCTCAAGGTATGTTTGGTTCATAATTAGAGATGGTCGAATTTTTCAAAAATTTGATTCGCCGAGTTCGCTGAATTTTCTGTCAAAATTTGATTTGACCCGAATGGAATCATGGCGAATCACATTAAAAAACAGGTATTTCCTGGCTGCAGAGAGCCTGTCCCTACAGTTGTAGCACATTGTGCCATGCTCAAATATACATAGGGAGCGTGGTTTGGTCTTCAAACAATGCTGTGTTTGAGTATGACACGTACATGACAGCCACCGCTCTTAGAATCACTTCACTCTTCAATTCCATGGGTACTTACAGGGGCCAACTTCCCCAAATAAGCAAAGCGGGAACGCAGCCTGACAAGGTAACGTCTGTGCCAGCTCGAAAGGACTGAGCTGAGGGCCAAAATCCACCTATAACACGAAAGAATTGATTTGTTGATTTGATACAGGTTTCTTGATATCAACTTTAGCAACAACAAAGAATTGAAATTTGGGGAATACAGAAGCTCAAAGACTAACACCCTGGACTTCAAGCAAAAATCAGTCCATCAGCTACTGAGTACAAGCAGCTAGACACTAGAGAAAGCACATGCAGTGTGAAATGACTGGATTGCAAATGGCCATCAGTTTTTTATAGGGCTGTGACATCACATAAGCCTGCCGGTCGCTGATTGGCTTACATGTCTGCACATGTGATCGAGGGTTTTCCTTTCCTCTTCCCAGAGTTCTGTGCCCTATGTAACACATTGTGCTTGTGCCCATTTTACTAATAAAGGGGAAAAAAATTTTTTCCCACAAATCACTGTAAACTTCGGATTCGTGCAGATCAAATAGTAGATTTCCTCTAATAAGTTGACTCTCTATAATCCTTGTGAACAAAGGGACTCTTTGTATAAGTACTGGTGATTCAAAATCAATCTTACGCATTCAAAATGTTATCTGAAAAGCAAAGTTACACCATTACCTCTGACATCCTTTGCCTACCTACTATAAATCTTGTGCACTTGCAGTGTCACTTATGAAGATGCAGTTAGGATGGCACCGCTATTGGGGGCTGTCTGTGCTCCACCAACTATGTGTATTTGACACAGATTTCTTGATATCTACTTTAGCAAAAAAAGAATTGAAATTTGGGGAATACAAAACCCCCAAAAACTGACACTTTGGACTTTGAGAAAAAAATCACTCCACCAACTATGTGGATTTGACACAATTTCTTGATATCAACTTTAGCAACAAAAAAAGAATTGAAATTTGGGGAATACAGAACCCCAAAAACTGACACCCTGGACTTTGAGAAAAAATCACTCCAGCAACTATGTGGATTTGACACGGAGTTGCACCATCTACAGAAATTGGTTTAGTCATATTGAAGTGTTCAAAATAGACTACACAACAGTAATATCCATGGGAATTATGCTCAGCTTTGATAAAATACTAGCAAAAAAGCAATATGTGCACATTGTTGAGATTTAATGTATCAGTCTGCGATTATCTTGATTTTCGCTCTCTTGGAGACAGAATGTGGCTCATTCATGAATTAATATCTTGATGAAATAGGCACATGTTCTGTGCTATAAAAGTTATTCCAGTGGGTTAGTTAGTCCGACATCCCTACTCGTAAGTCTTATCCTGTCAATCAGTTTTTAGGTTGTACACATTCTCATTGGATAAAATACCAAAACACTCCACAAACTTTGATACCCAATTTCTCCCGATTATGCCAATACCCCATATGTGGTGGTAACCTGCTGTATGGGTACAGGTCATGGCATTGAAGGGAAGGAGCGCCATTCAGAGCAGATTATGCATTGTCACATTTTAATGGCTATACAATCTTTATTTTTTTGGCAATTTGGACATATAAGGGCTTATTTTCTGCGACATTAGTTGCACTTTACAAATACTTCATTTTTGTTGGTCATTAGCTTACTGATGAGATTTTATTAACTCTTGAATGTATGTAGGGAAAGAAAATCATAAACTCTGGTTCCCTTTCTTATTGTATTTTTTGGGGGCCGTACACTGTACCATAAAAATAATCAAAGAATGAAGAGATGAGGGAGCACTCCAGATAAAGTTTGATGTTTATTCACCCAATGTGGCAGGTGTGACATTACATAAGATGGGCAGGCTATCGTCTCCCAAGTATTTAAGATCTGTACAGCCTCTGGCTGACTTTGTACATATGTAATGGACCTGTCATTACATATCATCCTTCTGGCAAGCGATTATTCAACTTCACCTTATTGATGTGGCTGGTCCACATTAGTGTGCCTGTATGGAATTTTAGATAAAGATGAGTGGATGCACCATGAGAGAATATTCTTGAGGGAATTCCCTATTAATTGCACATAAGGCTATAACCTTGCGTTGGATGACTGATATGCTACCCTCTCTTGCCCAACTGAAATCTCTATTGAATAAAATAATTCCATATAAAAAAGTTATTTATCGGCATAGAGGATGCCCAGCAAAATTCCAGAAGGTTTGGTGTTCCTGGTGTAACTCTGATCTCACCTCCTATTCACTGACAGAAACGGCTGATAGTCTTAGTATGTTTCTAGATATGCATGTACCAAGTCTCATGTAATATTGTATTTTTGCTCCATTCCATGCTACTTTTCATCTAATCGCACCTAACTCTGTATTTATGGTAGAGTGTATTGGCTTGTTATTAGGGCAACTATTACTTTCTTTTTCTCTTCTTTTTTCTAGTTGTTTTGTTTTGCCACCTTAGTTTCTATAAAAAAGGAGTATCCACTTGAAATGATGCCTCCAGGACCCTGGGAATGAACAATCCCAATGAGTCGGTAAGATAAAAATTTGTAGGTTGTGGTCAGGGTATTGAATCTCGCTGCAAGACAAAGTTGGAGATAATTTAAAAAATCGGTACTTGAAACTATTTGGTTCACTGCTCAAATGACCGGAAATAGCCATTGTCATATAACTCCCCTTTCATATACTCACCCCATTATCTCCAGAAGCCAACCTCCAGAAGTTGATATAAGTGAGAGAGGTCTGTGTTATTCCACAGTGGAGTTTCAGCTGGGACATCCAAAAGGGGAGAGAGGCCTCTAGCTGCTTTCTGTACTGATGTGACTACCTTATGGATTGGTAAGAGTCCTTTAGTATTATCACTAGGGTTGCACAATGCATTGAAACCTCCATACTTGTGCGATACTTTCATACTCAGAACGGGATTCTGTCATTTTCGGTACTGATTGACTTCTGCTGTTGTACAGACTCCTAGTAGATGTCCGCAGGTGGTTCATTAGAGGAGACATAGGGCAGGGAATCCTTCGTATAAATGTGTCGGGCAGTGGCAGAGCAGAGACCGCATCATCAGGGAAATACCATCATCTGTCCATATATGGTGTTTCTACATTGAAACATTGGTATTTGTGAACTGGAGGGTGAACTGAGGGTGTTGAGTTTCCATTGAGAAAAGCTGTAATTCAAATTTTAATGTATTAATGAGTGTTTTTAATACAAATTGGTACTATTATTGCAAGTCCATGTTGATGCATTAATTCATTTTTAATTCATTGGTGACTTTTAATATTGGGAACTGGAATGTCAGTTCAACACTGTATGGGATTGATATTAATCCCATACACATAATACAACAAAAATCTGCAGCTGAAACACTTTTAACTAGTCTTTGATGTATGCAGGTATCCTCATTGTCTAGCTTGCTTGATCACCGTGTGAGCCCTTGTCATACAGGGGTGTGGTTTGCTCCATATTGCAGCAAACACCCACCGCTAATACCCATATTGACCCATTCATTGTATTTAAAAGACGGTGGAGAATGGGAGGCGCCATCTTTGTTGCGATAGCTGCTCCCAATAATGTCATATTGATCGGTTGCTATGACAGCCTTGGGTCTTTGTAAGATCCAAGGACCTTGGCCTTTGGCACATTGTAATGAATCCTATGAAGAAACCTGTATACTAGAATATAGTAAGATTGCAGTGTATGGTAGGAATGATCAGGTCCTCTAGGGTTAAAGTTAAAAAAAAAAAAAATTAGTTAAACATTTAAAAAAAAAAAATATTCAAATATTCAAATTCCATGGAACTATTTCAGGTGGTGAATAGAAAATAGCGCCCAAATGTCCTATACGCCAGTTTTACATGACTTAAAATAATTCATAAAAAGTGATCAAAAGGTTACACAGTCCTCAAAATAATAGCAATGAAAACATCAGCTCATATCCCAAAAAATTACACAGCTCCAAACACCAAAGTATATTAAAAGTTATTATTTTCGTTCACATTGGTTTCATTTTTTCATTTTCATGTATTGAAACACAATAAAACCTATATAAATTTGGAATCCCTGTGATTTTTGTGCATTTTTTTGCCAATTTCACCACATTTGGAATTTTTTTTTCTAGCTTTCCAGTATTCGGCATGGAATAAGCCCTCAGACAGCTCTGTACAAGGAAAAATGAAAAAGTTATACATTTTTGAAGGTGAAGAGTGAATAATGATTGAAAAATCGCTGGGGGGGGGGGGGGGTTAATGAAAATATGGTTAATTGACTGAAAGATAGAAAAAGAAATAAACCTACAGATGTTTAATACAACCGCAACCTATCCAGAAACCTAAATGGAATGTGATCATATTGTAATAAAAATGTTGAACTTTGGAGAGTTTTATTATATATATTTTGTTTACACATACCACATGATCATGTGATTTGACAATTTTTCAATAGCCCATATATTTCTGTGTTTACATGATGATTTTCAAAGGCTTTTTAAAAGTAAGTTGCATCCAATTAATCCCATTGATGTCTCTCCCCTACATTGTCTGATGCTTTTTGGAGCCAATTACCCCTTCCTTATTATCTTGTTTACTGTTGCCTGGATTTATGGTGCATAAATTTATTTGAAAATCAATTATATTTATGGTCCTATCCTTCTCACTTTCTGGTGAGCTTATGATGGTTTAGACATAATAAAAGGGACCATTACTACAATATAAGCAGATTTTCAATGGTGTAAGAGGGATAAAGTTGTTATAGAGATCACAGCATATCTGGATGTTTAAACTTCTTTTCCACTGAATTTATTGCAAGCAATATCACACTGGGACTTACAAAACAAGCAAGGTCATATCAGGGACATGGATGCAATTAGCAAGACATTTTCCTTTCAAGTAAATACATTATTGCTGTTGCCAGGGAATTTCATCTGTTAAAGCTCCCATCTCAGATCCTGCATGTGTTTAGAATACAAGCGTTTAGAATATTTCATTTTTTCCAAATGTCTGCAGCTTGAGAGGAGATTCAGTAAAGCCAATGAGGCACAACTTGTTTGATTTAAATGGCAATTAAGAAAAATAAAATGTAATTTGTTTTCAAGAACAAAATGAAATCATTCAATTTAAAGCTTTTTTTAACCAGCTAAGGATGTGGCGTTTTAGGAGCTTTATGTAGTTGTTGGGTTTTTAAAAAGATTGCTTCTTTCTCCCTACCTGGCCGGGGGTAATGTGTTTAATTTAAAGCTTTTTTTAACCAGCTAAGGATGTGGCATTTTTGGAGCTTTCTGTAGTTGTTGGGTTTTTAAAAAGATTGCTGCTTTCTCCCTACCTGACCGGGGGTTGTGTGTTTTTTTAAAGAAAAACTGCCAGTTAGTATACCAAAAAACAGACCAGACATATTTACTTGTGCTTCTCTTCATTCCAATTCCAGTGGTGGTCTTCTTTAATGTTGACATGCCTGGATCGCCTACAAAATAGGCTTATAATTAGCAGGCTGGAGTGCTGGGAGGTATCTGTATGTTCTGTGGGTCATATTTTAGTTTACACTTAGAAGTGGGGACTACTAGGCTACTAGGCATATTCCACAAAGTGTTAGGACTGACAAATCTATCTCACTATAGTGCGCCTCTTGCACCAAGCTGTGGCAGAGGCTAAACGGTGGAGCATGAAGATGATTGTGTTCCACCATTGTACACAATTCCAAATGTACGCAGATAGGCTTGAATTTGGTGAGTACTACCGGTGCAGCAGGACAATTGAACCTGAGGACAGTTGTGGTAGAGGCTAAAAGATCCCTGCCAACCAGTGAGATTAGATAATTCTAGCAACCTGATGTCTCATCTCATTGTACAAGTTTATAAAGAGAATATGTTTCTGGTATGTGTTTAAATGTAGCTTAGATACCCTACTTCTCTGAAGTTCTCCACCATAATTCCCAACTACGAAGTTAAATGACAAAAATTCAATCTCATCTGTTGAAGCTCAATAAATAATTCTTGTTTGTCTCCTTCACAAACAGGTCAGTGCACCATCTGTGTTCAGGAATAGATGATCTCACATACAAAAATTGTACAGCCACCTGAGTCCATGTCAATGTAATATTAAAGTATTACTGTAAAGTATGAAAAATAAGCAATTAGTGTAATTACCTATCTTCAGGTGTTAAGGTGTTACTTTCAGGACACCATGGGAAACCGTATAGTACAGCTAGATACGAGAGGAGGCTTGTTGGGAGGGGCTGCAGGAGATGAGTGCTAGAAAATAGGACCTGGGATGATATCACAAGCATGCGGCACATGCTTCAAGTCATCCAATTACAAACAAGCTGTTCTGATTCAAATGGATGCCCTGAGTGCTCTGGCTTCAATGCCCTTAGCCCATGTCACATCCTGGAAGTGCCATCCACTTCATAAAAAGCTGAGGAGATTTTACAGATAGCCTCATATATCTATTTGACATATTTCTGAGGCTAAGAAGAAACAAGCAGCTTAATACAGGTATCATTGGAACTGTTGTCAAAGGCTCTCTCCAGCTGTCAAAAGACCCTCAAAAGACAAGAAATAAAAAATCCTCATTCTCAATCTATGAGAGTGGTCAATTGAAGTTTAGAGGCTCAGAAAATCTAAAAGCAATCAGGTTAAGCAAATAAACCTGTGTTACCTTTTATGTATATTATATGGTGTCATGTAATCTCTAAGGATCCTATATAACAATATATTAATATTATTGAAGTTAAAATTTGTCCCTGAACACCTGGACATCTGGAGACTTGTCTTAGGAAGGTCATTTAAGATTAGTGTCTTCTGGGATTCTAGAGGAAGGAATCGGAAGATTTCCTCATCAATGATATCTGCTCCTTTAGCTATGTCACACTGAACAACCAATTATCGTATTTTCTGGACTATAAGATTTTTAAGAAAAAATCTTGATAAAAAGTCCCTGCGTTTTATAGTCTGGATGTCAGGAGGATCCAGCACTGCCAGACCCTCCTGACCGCTGTAATGGAGATCGGATGATGCCCTGATACAGAGCTGCACCCGATCTCCCAGAGAGGAGCCTCCATACTGCTCTCACCTCTCCCCGATGTCCTACTGGTACAGGAACTGCGGTGATGTCAGAATCATGTGACTGATCACATGCTTCTTACATCACCGCAGGTCTCATACTGTCATGCTGCGCTGGGACAGGGTGAGAAGAAGAGGAATGGGGGAAGTATGTCTGTGTATGTATATGTGTGTGTATAGGTGAGCTGAGTGAGTGTGTATAGGTGAGCTGAGTGTGTATAGGTGAGCTGTGTGTGTGTGTATAGGTGAGCTCAGTGAGTGTGTATAGGTGAGCTGAGTGAGTGTGTATAGGTGAGCTGGGTGAGTCTGTATAGGTGAGCTGAGTGTGTATGTGGATGGATGATGCAGAGCTGTGTGTGTATGTGGATGGATGATGCAGGGCTGAGTGTGTAAATCTATGTCTGTGTGCGCTGTGCTTTAGTGCGACCAACAGGGATATTTTAATTGGTGTAAAATATCTTTTTTCCTTTTTTTGGAAGCCTAAATCTGGGGTGCGGCCTATAGTAAGAAGCGTCTTATAGTCCCAAAAATACTGTTATCCTTTTTATAATAACAAATTTTATATTGCTAATTTAGATGCTAATTTATACTCAATTAGCATTCAGTCTCAGCAATGGAATAAATTGTAAAGGGCCTACACACTCTATCTAATTTCCATAGTGCTCACTTGTCTGGTAAAAGAGGACCTCTGATTCCAAATGAATAATGGAACACGGTGTTTTACACACATACAGTTTCCAGAATCACGTTTGTTCTTTAAAGCAACAGCTGTTGTCATAAGTTGTGTGCATTAGAAGGGGCTTTTTAGCTAGAGTCTGCTCAGGATGATCCAAGTCAAATCCCTCATGTGTCTCATGGAGGGACATCTGTTAGATTAACTCATCTGTGTGCCAGGGTAAAACAGGAAGGTTTACACTGCACAGAGCTCAACACAAACTTTCAGAGATTCAGGTTACATTTTCCCTGGAATATTGACAGCTCCACTTCAAGTGTCTGAAACTGAGGTTCAGAAAAGCTTTTATCCTTATGTCTATAGGAAGAGGATTGTTTCTGCCAGTAAATGCATTGTTCATGCAGAAAACTCTTTAAAGCAATATAGGGTAATATATAACAAACACATTTTTTTTTTCATTTCAGATGTGAATAGTGCAGGTGATAATAGTAAACTTTGTAACAGAAAAAATGTTTGTGCAATTTTTGTTCCTTTCTTCTCTTGCAGTAAGCAGTGTCTTAAGAGTCTTCTCAAGTTTGTTCACAGCAGATAGATGGAGGTTAAAGTTTAACACTCTCCATACTTAAATCTTATTTTACTTGATAATACTGCAAGCAGAAAAGAAAATCCGGTGGTTCTAAGTAGTTACCTATTTTCCAGCATGTAAGATGACATTTTAACCCCCGAAAATCTTTTCAGAAGTCAGGGTCTTCTTATATGCCAGGTTAGGGTGGCACCTTATTGAAGCAAGATTTAATAAGGTGCCCCCTGCAGAAAACACCCACCCATGTTGATCCTTTCATCGCTGCTGGAAAAGCTGTTGGTAGCTGGCTTGGATCTTGGTTTGGATCGTCACTCTGCATGATGTCACAATGACACGTATATTTCTGCTTATTTGCTATAATGTGCCTCTTTCACATTGTAATAAATGATCAGTAAAATCCCTATATACTGACATACAGTAGTATAGTAGCATATGGTAGGATGAATCAGACAACCTAGGGTTAACATACCCTAGGGGGGTCTGAAAAATAGTAAAAAAAAATATATATCTAAAAAGTAAAAAAAAAAAACTAAAAATTTAAATTACCCCCTTTCCCTAGAACTGATATGAAAATAATAAACATGTTAGGTATCGCCATGTCCCAAAATGTCTAAACTGTCAAAATATAGCTATATATAGTTAATATAATTATATAGTTAACAGTTATTCCTGACGTAACTCCACAACAGAAAAACTCCACTTTTTTGCTATTTGGCAACAAATAAAAAATTGATAAAAAAGCTGCACAGTCCTTTAAATGGTAGCAATGGAAAAAGTCATCTCATCTCGGAAAAATGGCATGTTAATCAGCTCCACACACTGAAGTATGAAAAAGTTATTAGCAACGGAAGATGGCGAAATTTATGTATTTTTTTGTACAGAAAGTTTTAATTAATTAAAATTACCAAATTGAAATCAAATCTGAATCTGGGCAGTTGTACCGAGCGTGTTCTTTTTACATTAAGGCCTTTTTATCTTTTACGTATTTCTAATAAAATAGTTTTTAAGAAACTGAAAAGTACTGCACCATCGTTTTTTGCCTTTTCTTCCTACCTCGAACAGCAATCAGGGGAAGGAATGAGGAGAACGGACCAAAAAGTGGAGGAACAAGTCCCCTGGCGGGAGGAATTGGGAGCAGCACAGAGGCTACGCGCTACCTCCAAAATTCCTAGGAGGGACGCCGTACCGAAACATCGCACCTCATATGAGGACTCCTATGCCATATACACAGAAAATTGAGGACATTGAGTATGGACTAAGGACGGTCCCCGTGAGTACTGAACTTTTAGATTGGAAAGGTACCACGTTTTTTCTTATTCTTGGAGTAGGTGAACGTAGAGGCGGAGGATCAATTTATTTGTATTGATAACATAAGGTTTTTTGGATCTTTTAACCTGTATCCTCCTTGCGCCGTTCCCTCTATTCATCTGCGAGCAAGGGTAATCATATTCTTGTGGGGATTGAAGCGAGTCCATGTAAAGGGCCATAAACCCAGGTGCAATATTGAGGCCTTGTGTCAGTGACTGGAAAGTCATCATCAGTTTGAACTCCCAGGTTTTCCTTTCTCTGTTGTCCTTAAAGTCACCTTTCAGTATTAGGACCTTTAAATCCTGTGGCCTGGTCCAGAAAAGTGTTTTCGCACAGGTGTGTCCATCCCCTCACTTATGGCATGTCTGTGAGAATTCATCCTGCCATGAAGTTTTTGTTAAGTCTCCCCAATGTATATATTATTTGTGCGACACCTCATGCACAGTATCATGTACACAGCATTGGAGGATCTACAGGAGAATGTGCCCGGGATTTTATACTCCTGTTGTGTGTTAGGGGTGTGGACTGTGCTTGATGATAGAACATGGGCACAAGTCTTGCATCTTTTGTTATGGCAGGGAAAAGTGCCTGTCTGTGTTGGTGGTGAGAGGGCACTTCTTACCAGGAGATTCCTCATGTTTGGTGGCTGTTTGTAGGCCAGGAGGGGTAGGTCATGGAATATGTCCTTTAGTCTGTTGTCCTTATGAAGAATGGCTTAGAGATCTGCTGCAGTTTTCTTTAAAATCTTCATTTGTGGGTTTTACATGACCACCAGGGGTACTCTGCACTTGTCCTCTTTCTGTTGGTATTCCAGCAGGCTGCTCCTTGGAACCCTTGTAGCTCTGTGGATCTGTGTATCTATAACCAGTGGGTGATACCCCTGTTGTAAGAATGTTCTTCTTAGTGATAGAAGGTGTTGTTCTCTATCCTCACTCTCTGAGCAGATCCGGATGTATCTCAGAGCTTGGCTGTAGACAATAGATTTCTATTGCAACAGATCTCCAAGCCATTCTTCATAAGGACAACTGACTAAAGGACATATTCCCGGACCTACCCCTCCTGGCCTACAAACAGCCACCAAACATGAAGTGCCCTCTCACCACCAACACAGACAGGCACTTTTCCCTGCCATAACAAAAGATGCAAGACTTGTGCCCATGTTCTATCATCAAGCACAGTCCACATCCCTAATACACAACAGGAGTATAAAATCCCGGGCACATTCTCCTGTAGATCCTCCAATGTTGTGTACATGATACTGTGCATGAGGTGTCGCACAAATAATATATACATTGGGGAGACTCAACAAAAACTTCAGGGCAGGATGAATTCACAGACACATCATAAGCGAGGGGATGGACACACCTGTGGGAAAACACTTTTTCTGGACCAGGCCACAGCGAGAAGGATTTAAAGGTCCTAATACTGAAAGGTGACTTTAAGGACAACAGACAAAGGAAAACCTGGGAGTTCAAACTGATGATGACCTTCCAGTCTCTGACACAAGGCCTCAATATTGCACCTGGGTTTATTGCTCATTACATGGACTCGCTTCAATCCCCACAAGAGACTAACTCCAGACCCCTGCCATCCTAGGCCAACCCCCCTGCCCATCACCGTTCTCTGTGTAACATAACCTCCACTATTATTGCCCCAGCTTATCTTCATTGGGTCTCACCATATGTACTAATTATCTTGTTGTAACATCCCTCAAATATTGTGTTTTTCTCTCAGTGCTTCATTAGTATCCATGCCTGAAGAAGGGGCATGTGTGCCCTGAAAGCTTTCACCAAATATAATGTTTCTGGTTAGCTAATAAAGGTATCATTCCTTAAGCACTTTTGTAGTTTTTACACAAAAGTATTTACATAAGATTTTTTATTTTTCCTGGCTAACACGGTACATCAACAATTTTCTCAACATACTACTTCTTTCTGTAGAGGTTGGTAATCATAGGATAGAATGATGGTGCATATTTTTTTTTTTAAAGTAGTATCATTCAAAGAAAAATTACATTTCCAAATGTCATGCAACATTTCATATATTTCAGCAAATTTTTCAAAAGGGTCATGTAGTTAGGTAGTGCAAAGTTAGACTTGCTGAGCCTAATTCATAAAAAGAGTCTGAGAGTGAAACTGTTATAATTGCTCATGGGAAAATGAAAGTTGAGATTGTACTGGTTGCCATGAGTAACTAAATCAGTTTTGCTATCAGACACTATTTATAAATCTCAATAGTCTTATACTGCACCAGGTTTATCACAATTAGTAATGAGCAGACCCATTAAAATTTAAAAAATATTTTTGGGCCTGGGTGCAGAATTCCCCACCAGTAACAACCAATGCTGGCATAATTTCATGGATGTTAAACTGTTTAAATGCCACAGTCAAATTTGCCGAAGCGACTGCTGTATAAGGTGGGGGTTTTGAGCCAAACCCAGTTATTAAGTAACAGCTAGTACTGCAGCTGTAAGGCTTAATGCCAAAGCTACTAGCAAGGCCTGGTCCCTATTTCACAGAAAAGTCCCATATGATGCTGTCCCATGGGTGAACAGATTCACTTTTTCCTTTTGGGGAATTGGAAGAGCTGGCGATGTTCTACTAGTCCACTGAAGAAGATCAAGCAATTGTTCTGGCACAGCTTGCCATGAAGGGATGTCAAGCATATTTTTGCCCAAAGTGTCCCAAACAAGCTCAAGATCTGCAGGAACTTGGATTGTACATCTTTTCCCTCTGAATTGGAGAGATACAAGAACAAAATTTTGTGACTTTGCAAATAGTCAGTCAGTGTCTTCAGCTTTCTTCTTTTATTAAGAGGAGAAGTCGCTAAGTTTTGAAAAATCACGAACTTATCCCTGTATAAGCTGTATCACCTTTTTCAAGTGTTTCTGCTGGCTTCATTTTGCGCTAAAGTGTCGATGGCGGGGCAAACTTCTTTTAAAAAATCTATCCAGGTCTCCCTCGGGTTTCTTTCTTCTATGGGTCTCCATTCTGTCTCCGGACGTTTCCGATTACTGCTGCTAATTTAAGGTTCACTGTCACTTGCAGCAGGAGCTCACTCACATGCATCCTTCTTGCTCTGCGGTCAGGCTCCGTCAGTTGAGGTGAACCCAAAATCAACCTTATGAAGTTGAGGGTTGGGGGACCTGAACCCGCAATGTTCTGTACAAACTGAAACTGCTCAACAATAATCACAATAACTGACATTACATGATAAATCTGTTTACATCTGTTAATTCTAACGTTTTACCCATTATTATTTGTCTTAGTTTCCAACTGAAAAATATGCAAAATTTTGTGTTAATTTAGTATAATTACCCATTTATCAATGCCATACCCCTTTTGTCGTAAAAGCCCAAAAGGTCTTAAAAAATGGCCTAAGTCCTTAGAGAAGTATGATGTAACATTTTTATGTGCAAATGACCCCATGTGCTCATTCATATTTAAATGAAATTAAGATTTGAAGAGACGCTGTAACAAGCTTTTATCCAACTTAAATAAGGACATCCTTAGGTAGAGTTTTAGCAACATTGATTTAACAGTAATCACCCATCCTGTGGGTACAGTAGGGGATAAATTATTCCTTAATTGAACGTGTTAGAAGGAATTACATTTTTAGCTGTAGAGAGGTTCCTTTAACCTATATTATGCAGATTTTAAAAATGCCTTTGTTAACATCTGAATCATTTCAGCACTTTACAATAGTTTCTTTTACGTTAGCCAGTGGTGAATTCTGCGGGGAGGGGCAGGTGAGGCCTGTGTGTGGAGGAGAGATGATGGACACAGGCTGCAGCTGCACCACCCTGACTAAAAGACTACATACAGGAGTAGGTCACATAATATGGTATAATAAGTGACAGGCAACATGGGTTTACTAAGGATAGAAGTTGAGAGACCAACCTGACCTGCTTTTATGAAGAGGTGAGCAGATGTCTGGACAGAGGAGCAGCTGTGGATATTGTGTTCTTGGACCTTGCAAAGGCATTTGACACTGTCCATCATAGACGCCTGATGGGTAAAATAAGGTCTACTGGTTTGGAAGGAATCATTTGCAATTGGATTGAAAACTGGCTGAAGGTTTGTATCCAGAGATTTGTGGTCAATGATTCCTACTCAAAATGTCCCCAGTTATAAGTGCTGTTCCCCAGGGTTCTGTGCTTGGCCCATTTTTATTCAATGTATTCATTAATAATATAGAGATAGGAATTAATAGCATTGTGTCTATTTTTGCAGATGACACCAAGCTGTGTAGTGTAATACAGAGGATATGCATAGGCTGCAGGGTGACTTGGACAAACTGAGTGTTTGGTCATTCACTTGATAAATGAGGTTCAATGTGGATAAATGTAAGGTTATGCACCTTAATAATCCACATGCAACATATATCCTTAGTGACTTAAATATGGGAGAGTCTCTCATTGAGACCTGGGAGTACTAGTAGATCATAAAGTACTGGCTTCTTGGGTAGTGAACTCCCTGGACCACTGTGGGCAATGACACTAACCGACACCTGGGACCCGAAACTAATTGATACCCGGTTTTCACCAGAGCCCGCCACAAAGCTAAATGGTCTTTCTGCAGCGTAATGCCACCAGGTTGTTCCACAGGTGGCAGCCAAGGTCGAGGTACAGGTACACTAGGCAGGCTCAAAGTTGGAGACAGGCAGATAGTCAGGACAGGCGGCAATGGTGCAGAAACAGGAACAGAACAGAAGGTAAGGGCTGGCAGCAAAGGAGCGAGGTCAGATCCAGGGTCACAGAAGGAGGTCACACAGAAGTAGCTTTCTCAATGGCATAGGCTCAAGGATCAGGGTTGTTGGGAAAAGCCGGCTTATAAAGAAACCCAGAAGTGTCCAGCGCACTGGCTAGCCGATATGGGAGCTGGAAGGCAGAGAGGTAAGAAAGTCGGGACCGGGGTGCCCCCACGGAGGTGGGCCTGGGTGTGCATGCGAACCGAGATGTGGATCGCAGGAGCACCTGTGACAGTACTATCCCCCTCCCCTTCGGCCTCCCCCTCTTTTTGATTTGAAGAAATCTTTGGAGGAGACTACAGTTCAGAATATTTTCTTCAAGCTCCCAACATCTCTCCTTGGGTCCGAACCCTTTCCAGTCAACAAGAAAGAAGCTCTTACCTCTCACGGTCTTCATGTCCTGTACCTCTTTAACGTTGTAGATGTCCATGGAGTCAGCCTCTGGAGCGGGAGGTGGAGATTGCTGAGAGAAGCGGTTAAAGATGAAAGGTTTTAAGAGGGAGACATGGGAGGCGAAGCTTATATGCCACAGGATTTATGCGCTTAATCACCTCAAAAGGACCAAGAAAGGACCTTGGTGCGGGCAGTGGCCTGGAGGAGAGACTGACGGGCCTGTTCCCAAATATATTTAAGGTCCTGTACCAGTTCCTCTACCTCAGGGACATTCGAGGGAACGGACAGAGGAAGAGGAGGGCGAGCTTCCCCAGCAGACCCAGAGTCCAGGGAGTTATAGGAAAACTCAGCCCATGGTAGCAGATAGGACCAGTCATCTTGACGGGCAGAAATGAAGTGGCAGAGATAACAGCCAAAAGACTTATTCAACCTTTCTACTTGACCATTCTACTGTGGGTGGTAAGCAGGAGAAAAGTCCAGATTTACTTGCAGCTGGTTATACAAGGAATACCAGAAGTTGGATACAAACTGGACCCCTCAATTGGACATGATTGGATCAGATGAGGGTATTGCCAGAGGAAGATGGAAGATCTGTGACAAAGTCAATAGCCACTTGAGACCAAGGGCGACTGGGTATCAGCAACGGAAGCAACAGGCCAGCTGGTTTAAGAAAAAAGGCTTTGTTACAGGCACAGGAGGAGCAGGATCTCCGGACATCTTTGACCAGATCAGGCAACCAGTAGTAGCGGAAGATAAGGGCCACAGAGTGTTGCACCCCAGTGTGCCCAGCCAGAGGCGAAGAATGTCCCCAAGACAAAATTTTCTTCAGGAGTGCAGGTCGGACATACACTCACCGGCCACTTTATTAGGTACACCTGTCCAACTGCTCGTTAACACTTAATTTCTAATCAGCCAATCACATGGCGGCAACTCAGTGCATTTAGGCATGTAGACATGGTCAAGACAATCTCCTGCAGTTCAAACCGAGCATCAGTATGGGGAAAAAAGGTGATTTGAGTGCCTTTGAACGTGGCATGGTTGTTGGTGGCAGAAGGGCTGGTCTGAGTATTTCAGAAACTGCTGATCTACTGGGATTTTCACGCACAACCATCTCTAGGGTTTACAGAGAATGGTCCAAAAAAGAAAAAACATTCAGTGAGCAGCAGTTCTGTGGGCGGAAATGCCTTGTTGATTCCAGAGGTCAGAGGAGAATGGGCAGACTGGTTCTAGCTGATAGACAGGCAACAATGACTCAAATCGCCACCCGTTACAACTAGAAATGAGTGAGCACTAAAATGCTCGAGTGCTCGTTATTCGAGATGAACTTTTCCTGATGCTCGATTGCTCGTCTCGTATAACGAGCCCCATTGAAATCAATAGGAGACTTGAGCATTTTTCAAAGATGCAAACATCTGCAATCTATTCTTCACTGTTCCGTGCGTATATTATCTCCCAACAAGTTAGCAGATGTGAAGAACAGTGAAGAGTAGAATAAAAAAAAATACACAGTGAACACAGGATCATTTAAGTGAAAAACGCAGTGAAAAACACAGTGAAGAATAGATTGCAGATGTTCGGCACATCTGCTTACTTGTCGGAGATACGCTGTCCCGGGATCCGCTCCTCTTCTTCCACTGAAGTCTCCCCGATCTCTCTGCGCTGCTTCGTCGATCTCTCTGCGCTGCTTCGTCGATCTCTCTGCGCTGCTGCCCCGATGTCTCTCTGTTCTGCTGCCCCGATGTCTCTCCGTGCTGCTGCCCCGATGAGACTGAGGCTACAATTTGCACAAGCTCATCGAAATTGGACAGTAGAAGATTTGAAAAACGTTGCCTGGTCTGAGTCTCGATTTCTGCTGCGACATTCGGATGGTAGGGTCAGAATTTGGCGTCAACAACATGAAAGCATGGATCCATCCTGCCTTGTATCAAAGGTTCAGGCTGGTGGTGGTGGTGTCATGGTGTGGGGAATATTTTCTTGGCACTCTTGGGCCCCTTGGTACCAATTGAGCATCATTGCAATGCCACAGCCTACCTGAGTATTGTTGCTGACCATGTCCATCCCTTTATGACCACAATGTACCCAACATCTGATGGCTACTTTCAGCAGAATAATGCGCCATGTCATAAAGCTGGAATAATCTCAGACTGGCTTCTTGAACATGACAATGAGTTCACTGTACTCAAATGGCCTCCACAGTCACCAGATCTCAATCCAATAGAGCATCTTTGGGATGTGGTGGAACAGGAGCTTCGCATCATGGATGTGCAGCTGACAAATCTGCAGCAACTGTGTGATGCCATCATGTCAATATGGACCAAAATCTCTGAGGAATGCTTCCAGTACCTTGTTGAATCTATGCCACGAAGAATTGAGGCAGTTCTGAAGGCAAAAGGGGGTCCAACCCGTTACTAGCATGGTGTACCTAATAAAGTGGCCGGTGAGTATACGTCTTGCCAGGGGGAAGCTTCCGAAGATCTACTGGAGCAGCAACAACCAGTTGTTTGGTAGAGATAATATTCCACAGGAAAGGCTCTTCTCCAATGACATCAGAGACACAGGAAAAGGGCAACAGCCTTGATATTTTTCTCCGCAGGATGAAAATGGATCAAAAGTTTGAAGTGTGAAAAGAATAGCGACCAATGGGCTTGCCTGGGATTAAGATGCTGAGCTGTCTGGAGATGCAGGAGGTTCTTATGGCCTGTATATACACAAACCGGATGATGACAATTCTCCTATCTCCTATGGAGTTATTCCTCTCTGTGGGGAAAAAATCCTAGAGAAAAATCTGCAAGTAAGAGTACGGCCTTTAGGCCCTTTCTGGGTGAGCAGCTGAGGAGCACAGGAATAGTCAGGCATGAAGAATCTTTGCTTACACCTAAGGAAACTTCTCCCAAGAACCCTAGGTGCTGGTGTTTCCCGGACGTTGGGGGTGGACAGGACAAGTCCCAATGAAGTGCCTTGGGCTGCCACAATACAGGCAAAGATTCTCCTGACACAGTCTGGAACATTCTGGAGGGAGAGTTGATCTCTGTCCACCTACATAGGCTCCTTTGCAGACAGTACGGCCGGAGGCTTGAGTGGCCTTTGGAAGGCAGGTGCCAAGCAAGGTAGACATCGAAGCCGGGCTCGGTGATACTCGTGACATAACACCTCAGCACGCTTCATGAACCGCTTGTCAATCCGAGTGGCTAGTGTGATGAGACCACTCAGAGTAGACGGCAGATCACGAGCGACCAATGCATCCTTAACTTGAGGTGTAAGTCCCTTTTAGAAGGTTTTAGACAGGGCCGCATTGGTGCAGGTTCAGCAGCACAGTCTCAGCTGAGAAGGCTCGTGCTAGTTCTTCAAACACAGACCGGATTTCCATCAGAAATGCAGTGTGAGTAGCCGTGACCGGATCACCTCTGTCTCATAGAGGGGTAACCCAGCCCAGGGCTTTCCCGGAGAGGAGTGACAGGACTGACAATGAATGCCACTTTGAAGCGTTCAGTGACAAACTGAGATGGCATAAGTTCAATGTGCAAGTTGCACTGAGTAATAAAACCCCTGCACAGCTAGGGGTCCCCATATTTAGTGGGCATCGAAAGTCTTAGCCTTTGTTCAGCACCAGGTAGACAAGCCGGTGTATTAGAAGTGGTGGCAGGAGTCTGTTGCTGTTGCTGAGGGGAAACAACTGCTGGAGCATGGCTGTCCTCTTTGCGAAGCAATCTGCCGGGACTGCTGGACCACAATGGTGGTAAGATAAGCCAATCTTGGAAGAGGAACCTTGGCGGGGTTCATGGTCGGATCTTAATGTCAGGACTGTCAGGCTTCTGGGTTAGTGAACCACTGCGGTCCATCTCTTCATCACATTTCTCAATTTTCTACCTTAGGGACTTAAAAAAATGAACTTAGATTGTATGCTTTTCATTTTAGCCCCAAATGGTCATCTACTGTGTTGAATCCGATCCTGCCTGTGGTTTATGATTATATTTAGAAATGGGCAGTGCAGCTTTGCAGATTGTGTTTTTATGTAAGTCAAAACAGGTATATTTTGTAGGTACAACTCCAGTTATTTTTTTTTTTTTCTGTGACTATTAGATTTTCAGAATTTTAAGTTGTTATGGGAACATGGATTAATAAATAAGCTTCACTGCAGACACCGTTGATAACTCTTACAGTTGATCATTGTAGCCTGGGGCTGAAGTACAGTTGTCTTTAAGTCAGGTGTTTTTAAGTTGAGGACTGTCTGTTGAAAATGATTGAAAATGTACCAGAATTATGGAAACATTTCTGCCAAGACATTGATGTAAATCTCTTACACCTTATTTATTAATTTATATACTTTCAGCACAGAGTTTTGTTGTAAGTTTTAACAGAAAATGGGAACAATCTTAAATGCAAATTTGTGTTTCAAAAAAGTACCTAAACTTTGTTGCATTTTTGACACAAATAACTTGCGGAAGGTTCTATTAGAAGCATTTTTAGAGACTGTTTTGTCTGAATAACCCAATTCCTCGATATTAGCCCATGTGTTTGTCTAGCAAGTGCTTAAATCTCCTTGTGACATGTTGCAGTGTCATCAGTGGGGAACCATTGTCATGCCTCCGTGTGGATTGCTTTATTTTCCGGTGCAAGGAGAATTGAAAACACTCTTCACATGATCAATACTTAATCTCTCTAAAGTGATTTCTAATTTATT